>NC_081371.1:49420664-50078789 GCF_030684315.1 Stegostoma tigrinum
CGGCGGCCAGTGGCAGATGGAGACTGTGAGACACATTAACCCCTTGCATGCTCCCTTTTCCTTGCACTCAGACAAGCAACAAAAATGCCCACATTATACTTTAGAAAGACAGGAGATGACATCAGGAGCCGACAGCCCATGTCTTCCTGGCAACTAATTGTACAAAGGCAGCCTCTCTGTGCATGTTCTGTTGCATTGAATGTCTTGCTGTGCTTTACAAAACTAAAGCCATACATGACAATGGGGTAAAATTTGTATTCTCTTCCCTAGTGTTAGTGTTAGATTCCCTGCAGACAATTCCTTGATTTAAATTCCTTGCTTTCAACTCCTCCCATAGTTTCGACCCCTTCCCTCCCACTCTGTAACCTCCTCTTCATTGACCTTGCCCGGATCCAATTCTGGTCCTTTCTGATTTTAACCACTTCACCATTGGCATCCAATGTCTTAAATCCAAAATTCCCTCTTTAAATCTCTGTTTCTCTACCCTCCTTTCCTCCTTTAAACTGGATCCTTAAAACTGATCTCTTTAACTAAACTTTTGGTCACTTGTCTCAATATCTCTTATCTCAATATCTCACAATTCAGTGTAGAAATTTGTTTGATAATGTATTTCTGAAGCGCTTTGGGATTGGCTATTCACAGCCAGTCTCTTTGTGAGGTATTGCAGCACAGGAGAAAGTCATCAGGTCCATGTTGGCATCCCTAAGGCATGTACATATACTGCTCCTCCCCACCCTCTCTCTCCACACATCTTCACTTCAGGATTTTAAAAAAATTCATTCATGGGATGGGATTGTCAGCATTCAGCATCCATTCTTAATTTCCCAGTGGGCAATTATGAGTCACCCCATTGTTGTTTTTTTGTTTGGAGTCACATATAGGCCAGGCCAGCTTTTGTGCTCCTGCGATACTGCTTGGCCTGCTGTGTTCATCCAGCTTCACACTTTGTTATCATGAAAAGCAGATTTCCTTCTCCAGAGGGCATTCATGAGCAATATGTGTATTGGTAACTGACAGTGGTAATATGGTAACCATCAGGCTGGCTTTGCTTTTAAACTGAATTCAAATTTCACCATCTTCCATATTGGGTTTCAAACCCATGCACGTAAAGCATTGACCTGGGGTTCTGGGTTATGAGCCAAAAGACATTTCCACCATGTCACCATCTCCCTTGAGTTTGCAGATTATTTGATAGATTTTGGTAGATTTGCCAACCATATCTGAATAGATATTTAGCATTTTCTTCAGATGAGATGTCAAATCAAGGTCTCAGGCAGACATGAAAGGTTCCATGGCACCTTGGAGCTCACTACTGTAGGAGTTGTTGAGATGAATCACATTGCTGAGGGAAGGCTAAATAAATGCATACTGGAGAAAGGATTGGAACGCCCATGTTGATATAGTGAGATGAGGCAGACTGGAGAGAGACTTGTGTGGAACATAGACCAGTTGAGCCAGTGGCCTGGTTTCCTTGTTGCATGATCTGAGTAATTCTACGTAGAACGGATCACCATGCCACTGAAAGTATCTTTAGATATAATAAAGCAATAAGGCAAAATTTCTTGCACAATAATTTTGGGTAGAAATGATATAATGAGTTACTGCCATTTATAATCCATCAAACACGCAAATAAACTCAAAGACAATCCTATTAAAGGTCAGTATGTTAGTGCTGGCATAACATCAGTTATTTTGACAATCACAGGATGAGTAATGACTTATGTTCAACTAAGAGATAAATACTTAGTAAAATATGAAATAATGGTTGTCTAGTTTCTGTTTAGTGAGCCGCTTTGAAGGATTTGCATCCCTTGACTTGGCATTCAATGACATCATTGGATGTGAATTATTAATGTTAACCTTCTGAGTGTTCCCTGCTCTCTGCTACTAAGTGGATGACTTCATGCAATTTAATATGGCTCGAGGAAGACAGTGAATGAATGGATTTTGTTGTTTGCAGTTCCATTACTCAATTTATCTCACTTTTCAGAAGTAATTATAAGTGCTTTCCTTTCATGTAATCCTTTATTAAGTGGCGTCTCTTGCAGCCCTGTGAGTCCCCAGTGCCAGGACAAAATAGCTCACGGCTTTACAGACTTAACAGAAATTCCCAATTGCGGAGACTTTCATTTACCTCTACAGTGCCCCCCAACTGCTAATGAAAACACGTCATAACTCTTTAAAAAGTAAAAAATGAACAAACTTATTTTAGAGGATTTATAACTGTGAGAACTGCAGCACAGTAATAATTGTAAATGTTGTGCTGTGTGACCTGAATGGGTTGGTTGCACACCATGGGTCTACCTTTATTTCATACACGTCCCATGGAGGAGGCAACGGCGTAGTGATAAAGCCACTGGAAGAGCAATCCAGAACACAAAGCTCTTGAGTCATTGGTTTGAATCCCACCAAGACAGATGGTGAAATTTTAATTCAATGAATATCTGAGATTAAAAACCAGCCTAATAATGACCATGCGACCATTGTCAGTTGTTGTAAAACCCCATCTGATTCTCAAATGCACTTCAGGGAAAGAGTCCCTACCTGGTCTGGCCTATTTGTGATTCCAGATCCACAACAATATAATTGACATTACAATGCCCTCCGCGATGGCCCGACATGCCACACAGTTGTAGCAGGAAGCTTCATCAAATTTTAAAGAAAAATCGAGTAATTTAGCATATAATCAGTGATTAAACCAAAGGATGGGGAAAGTTTTAAAAACCAACAAAATATGACCAAAAGAACTAATAGAGAGGGAGAAGATAAGCTTTGAGGGCAAACTTGTAAGTAATATCCAGATTGCGCATCCCCAATTTGCCATTGCCATCAAACTGGAAGGTGGAGTCACTACAGTGTGGAGCTGGAGGAACACAGCAGGTCAGGCAGCATCAGAGGAGCAGGAGAGTTGACAGTTTGGATCAGAACTCTTCATCAGGAAGGGTATAAACCCAAATGTCAACTTTCCTGCTCCTCTGATGCTGTCTGGCCCACTGTATTCCTCCAGCTCCACACTGTATCGACTCTGATTCCAGAATCTGCTGTTCTTCCTTTCTCCAAGAAACTGGAATTTGGACCCTGGCTCAATGAAGAGTGCAGGATATTATGCCAGGAGCAGAACCAGGCATATCTGAAAATGATTTCAGAGACAGTAGGAACTGCAGATGTTGGAGAATTGGAGATAACAAAGTGTAGAGCTGGATGAACACAGCAGGCCAAGCAGCATCAGAAGAGCAGGAAGGCTGATGTGAAGGATCTAGGCCCGAAACGCCAGCCTTCCTGCTCCTCTGATGCTGCTTGGTCTGCTGTTTGCATCCAGCTCTATACCTTGTTATATCTAAAAATGAGATGTCTACAATATGGGGCCACTAACATGTTAAAATGTAAGCAGCAGGCACTGGGCTGGCTAGCTGGTCCCACAACCAACAGCTGATATCAGTGAATAAAAACCGAACGAACCGCAGATGCTGTAAACCAGTAACAAAAACGGAAGTTGCTGGAAAAGCTCAGCAGGTCTGGCAGCATCTATGAAGAAAACATCAGAGTTAATGTTTTGGGTCCAGTGATTCTTCCCCAGAACTGAGTAGCTGGGAAAACATGGATTTATAAACAGAAAACGGGGAGGGTGATGGGGTAGGGAGTAAACGATAGGTTAGAGAGAGAACAGCAGTTGGATAGACAAAGGAGTTGATAGCGATCTGGCTTGGAGGGTAAATAGCTGCTAATGGGGACTGTTAGTGACTAACAATAGGTAGTGTGTAACCGAGATAATGGGAACTGCAGATGCTGGAGACTCCAAGACAATAAAACGTGAGGCTGGATGAACACAGCAGGCCAAGCAGCATCCCAGGAGCACAGTGTGTAACCGCAAGCTATGTGATAACAAGGCCTGGTGTGTGGGGTAGGGGGCCAGGACATGGGAGAATTCAAGCCCTAAAATTACTGAACTCGATATTGAGTACAGAGGGCTGCAGGGTCCCTAAGCTTGCACTGAGCTTCATTGGAACACTGCAACAAGCCAGAGACAGAAATGTTGGTCAAAGAACAGGATGGAGTATTAAAGCGGCAGGCAACAGGTAGCTCAGGGTTTCTTTTGCAAATAGAATGTAGATATCAATGCCCTGCAGTCCTGTCACAGCCTACTGCGTATAGTAGTAGATAATTAAACAACAAACAGGAAAAGGAGGCTCCACAAGTTTTGCCATTCTTCATGACGAGGGACCGCAGATCATCAGTGCAAAGATCAGGGCTGATGTGCTCGCAAACATTCATCTTGGCCTCCTCTTGAGATTCCCAGCACATCAGAGAGTTTTCAACAAATTTGGTTCACGACATGTGATATCAAGAAATGGCTAAAGACACTGGATTCTCCAATGTTCCTGACAACATTCTGGCAACTGAAGACATGTGGTCCTGAACTTGCCGCACTATTAACCAAGCTGTCCCTGTAGAGTTACAACACTGGCATCTATTTGACAACGTGACTAATTGCTTCGTATACTGTACGCACAAAAATCTGGACAAATCCAACACTGGCCAATTACCACCCTAACAGTCTACTCTTGATCATAAACTAAGTGATGGAAAGATTTGAGATAACAAAGTGTAAAGCTGGATGAACACAGCAGGCCAAGCAGCATCAGGGGGGCGGGAAAGCTGACGTTTTGGGTCTGGACCTGAAACGTCAGCTTTCCTGCTCCTCTTATGCTGCTTGGCCTGCAGTGTTCATCCAGCTCTACACCTTGTTATTTCAGATTCTTCAGCATCTGCAGTTCCTACTATCTCTGATGGAAAGATTTGTTGTCAGTGCTATCAAGCGACACTTACAAAGGAATAACCTGCTCCTTGTTGTTCAGTTTTGGTTCTGCCAGGGCCATTTGACACCTGACCTCACTGCAGTCTTAGTCAAGACATGGAGAAAAGAGCTGAACTCTGGACGTGAAACACAAAAACATAGAAACTAGGAGCAGGAGTAAGCTATTTGACTCTTTGAGCTTGTTTCTCTATTCAATATGATCATGGCTGATCTACTGCCTCAATGCATGTTCCTGCTTTCTCCCCATGCCTTTGGTGCCTTTAAAATCTAAATATTTATCTATCTCTTTCTTTATTGATTGAGCCTCCACAACTCTCTCTGGGAGAGAATTCCACATGTTCACCACCCTTTGATGAAATGCTTCCTCATCTCAGTCCTAAATGGCCTATCCTGTATCCTGAGACTGTGATCCCTGATTATTGACTCTACAATCAGGGCAAATATCTCCCTGCATCTAGTTCATCCACCCCTGTTAGAATTTTATACATTTCAATCAGATCCTCTTTCCTTCTTCTAAACTCTAGGGAATACAGGCTGAGTTGAACCAATCTCTCCCCCTAGGGTAATCCTGCCATTCCTCTATCAGCCTAGTGAACCTCTGCTGTGCTTCCTCAATGTCAAGTATACCCTTTGTTGGATAGGGATAGAACTGGGGAGGTGAGATGGCTGCCCTTGACTTCAAGGCATCATTCAACTGAGTATGGCATCATGGAGCCCCACTAAAACTGGAATCAATCAGAATCTATGGAAAACTCTCTACTACATTGTGGTTAGTGGACGCCAATCATCTAGAGATATCTCTACAGGACCTCCCCAGGGTAATGTCCTAGTCTTAATTATCCTTAGCTGCTTCATAACTGATCTTTACACCATCATAAGGTCAGATATGGAGATGTTTGCTGATTATTGCACAATATTCAGCACCATCTATGACTCCTCATATTCTGAAACAGTTCATGCCCAAAGGCAGCAGGACGTGGACAACATCCAGGCTTGGGCTGACACATGGCACACAAATGCTCAGTTATGACCACCTCCAACAAGATACAGTACAAGTGTCATTCATTGCTACTCAATGACATTACCATCACTGAATCCTCCACTATCAATAATCTGGAGATCACCATTGACCAGAGAAAGAACTACATCATGCATATAAATACAGTGGCTGCAAGAATAAATCAGAGATGGGAATCCTGTAGTGACTCACCTCCTGATTCACTAAAACCTGTCCACCATCTACAAGGCACAAGTCAACCTATGATTGGATTCTCTCCATTTCCCTGGATGGGTGCACTTCCAAAAACACTCAAAGAAGCTTGACAAAGCAGCCTGCTGGATTGGCACCCCATCTGCCGCCTGACACATTTTGTCTGTAAGTCACTGAGATATGATGGCCATAGCATGTACCATCCACGAGATACAGTACAGTAATTCAGTAAATCCTTCCACTGGACTTTCTAAACACATACATCAGGTGAGAGGTTCTAGTTGAGAAGGCAGGACCTTTACAATCACCTTGACCTGTATCAGAATTGAATCCACACCATTGGTGTTACTCAGCATTACAAACCAGCTGCCCAGCTGAACTAAACAGCAACACCCCTCAAACTGCAATAGTTCAAGAAGATAGCTCTCAACCAACTTCTCAAGGGCAGTTGGGGATGGATAATAAATTCTGGCGCAGCTGAGAATTGTTACACCCTGTGAAATAATAAATAATAAAAAATTCCTCAGTATCTGGTTTAACTACAAGTAAATGCACACAAATATTCAAAGCAATTTCATTGCTTTCTCTAGTGAGAAATGATTTTAAGAGAAAAAAGATAGAATTAAATCAGAATCTTTCAATTTGTTAGTTGCTATCATTCTTTAATCTGTGACTTTAAAAGGATTAAAAGTTTTGCTGAATAGTTTAAATCTTAATTCAGTTTCTAGCGAAACACAAAGCTCTAATCCTCTAGAGCTGTCTATTACTAATGTGTTGTTGCCAGCCTGGGCTTAGTTCTATGGTTAGAGAAGTAATCAGGTCTTTCAAACATTGGGAAAGTGATAAGCGACGCTGAACTTCATTGAGTTTACTGAATCAAATAAACAGGCAGATTCAAGATTACACACAAGTCAGTTGTGAAAGCAGGAATTGTTCAGCACACCAGTTGTAAACAGTTCTAATTCCAAGCCAGGTTCTGGCATCTGGTCCAATCCCCTCTGACAATGTTTTTCGTGATGATTCATTTCTTGGGGTAGGAATGCATACTTTCATGTACACTTCCATAAGCTGTTATCTTCGTTTCAGGATCTATTTGGTTTTTGAATTGGGTTTTAGGAGGCAGCTTTCTTATCTTGACTTACGTTTTTGGCACTCATCTCTTACCTTCTCCTCACTTACTTGATTTCCAAAGCTCTACAAAGATTTATAAAGGGCAGAGTTGAACCAATGTTCACCTGTTGCTAAGACTATCTACAGTTGAAGTGAGGTGAAAAGGGCTTATGTTAAACCCCAACGATTTAAATCATTGTCTAGCTGTGTATACTTACTTTTTTTGATTTATTGCAGCCTTAATAATAACACTCATCCTTTGCAGATGGTTTCAGCTGCGCTGGCCAACTCAGTGTTAACCATCCCTTGGCTTGGTTCAGGAGCCCCACTCTGATGTGATATTCTCTGCCACATTTGTGGCAGAGAAAGGTTGTGGACTGAAAAGATGCACCATTTGTTGCCCCGTTTCTCCATGCCCTCTTCTCAGCCAGCTGAGTTCTTCATTTCTGCTCACCTCTTCCAATGCCCTTTCAAACAGCCAACCTTCAGAGGGTCAGTGGCTTGGTCTCTCTATTGTCAATGTCTGCCATCCCCGTACCTCACTTGGAGGTGCCCTTAAAACAGATGGTTGTATATTCAAGAGGTTGTGACCCAGTGGCCATGTCACTGTACAGAGGTCTTTCAGTAAATACCCAATACCCAGCCAATGAATATGACTGATCCAGTGGGGGTGTCATTGGTTGAGCCATGGAAGTGTGCTGATGGAATTAGCACTGTCCGGGAGTTGGTGACTTAGTCCTGCAAAAAGATGCTGAGGTTAGGTTTGAGACAGCAAATGTGGAAACTGTTCAGTTTTTTCTCCCGCCTAGCATATGTTGCCTACATCTCACACTGTAGAGGAACATACTGAGAAGGCACGGCTGGTAGACTTGCAATCTGGCGTACATCAGGTTACTGTGGTTCCTCACTCTCTTCCTCTCTCGGGCAAGTATCTAAGTGGTGGCTGTGTTGATTTCAGTTTTAACTGACAGATCGGTGGTGACTGCGGAGTCCAGATATGTGAAGCTAACAACCACCTTCAGCATCATGTCATCAATGTTGACAGATTACGGTATCAGAACACCAAGCCAATGACGTGTGTCCTCCTGATGCTGATGGTCAAACCAAATCTTTTACAGACACAAGAGAATTTGTCCATTTGCTGCTGAAGGTGTTCATCAGTGTGAAATACTAATGTTTTACGCTGTAACTGTTCCATGGTTTCTTTGGTACCTATGTTTTATATGCATAGCTTTCACACTGCAATTCATCAGGATAGATGTTCTACTCATTCATTGGGTACTAAAGAGCTGGGCATATACTGTCTGCTTTGTTGGATTTAATGGCTGCTAGTGTCCAGAGCATAAGTCAGGAGTAATTTATTTACATGAAACATACGTATATCTCACAGAGTGATTTTTAAAATTCTTTGATACTGTTCTGAACCCAGATGCTGTTACTATTGGGCAAGTCAGATCCCAGACTGAAACCTGGGATATGATTACTGAATCCCTTACTATCAACATGTTTAGAGTTACCATTGACCAGAAACTCAAATGGACTTGCCACATAGACACAGTGGCAACAAGAGCAAGTCAGAGGCTAGGAATACGGCTGCAAGCAACTCACCTCTAACTCCCCAAAGCCTGTCCATCATTTGTAAGGCACAAGTCAGAGTGTGATGGAATACTCCCCACTTGCCTGGACGGATGCAGCTCCAGCTACACTCAAGAAGCTTGACACCATCCAGGACTAAGGAGACCGCTTGATTGCACCACATCCACAAACATTCACTCCCTTCACCACTGCTGCCCAGTAGAACCAGCTTGTACTATCTACAAGATGCACTGCAGAAATTCAATAAATATCCTCAGACGGCATGATCCAAACACATGACCACTTCCAGCTAGAAGGACAAGAGCAACAGTTACTTGGGAACACCACCACCCGCATGTTCCCCTCCAAGCCACTCACCATCCTGACTTGGAAGTACATTGCTGTTCCTTCACTGTCTATGGGTCAACATCTTGGAATTGTCTCTCTAAGGGCATTGTGGGGCTAAGAACTTGCGCAGCTGCAGTACAAGAATACAGTTCATTACTACCTTCTCAAAGGCAACTCGGTACAGGCAATAAATGTTGGCCAGCCAGTGACGCCCACATCCCATGGGTGAATAATAAAAAATGATCAATCATATTTTGTTTCTTTTTATTTAACAAGTCTGCCTTTCATGGAAATATAAGCATGCAGTGCTGTGGACTTGGTTTTAACAGTAATAGAGGGGTTATTTAAACAACAGAAATGAAGATAAAATTGAACAAATCAAACTATTTACATATAACACAATTTGAAAGATTTCAAATCACATGGTAAAATATAGTCCAATCTTACCTCAACACCGTCACTATACTGCAGTCAAATACTGGACAGTGTTCCCTTCTCTATCACACCTGTAGATTTAACTTTGCTGTTTCTTTAGAGCTTGATCCCAGTCTTGAGAGCTTGATACTTTCCTCATTGATTACTCACACAACTGATCTTAAACGTTTTTAGCTTCAAATTGATAACCAAACACTTCTGTTCTGGAATTCTCATACTAAAATTATTACATTGAGGTAACCTATTTCACAATTGTTCTGAACTAACCCTCCCCTCCATATTCTTACATCCGAACTCAGCTATGGATTCAGTGAAGTGAAACCAAAAAGGCATCCAATTTATGCATTTTTCCTCAACAATTCGCTTCCTGATTCTTCTAATCCAAAAGCATGTTAATGCCTCTGATGAAGGGTCTAGGCCCGAAATGTCAGCTTTTGTGTTCCTAAGATGCTGCTTGGCCTGCTGTGTTCATCCAGCTTCATACTTTATTGTCTTGGATTCTCCAGCATCTGCAGTTCCCATTATCTTTAATGCCTTTCAATGTTTGCTCTTTCTGGTTGTAAAATTCTCACCTACAAAGAAACACATTATCACTTCAGAAGGGCAGCAGTCACCTTCTGCCTGGCACATACTGATTTTAAAATTATGACTCCAGAAAGACTGACAAGGTAATTATTAAAACCCCTCATAAACATTGACTAAAACTCACTTGCCTCTAGTTCAAAATCCAAACTTTAAAATAAATGATATAAATAATATAAATCACATACTTTAAACACACTATCTCTGCACTTCACTTGCCCTGAGCTCAAAACATGGCAGGAACATGGTCAATACTTAATGCTGAGGTAGCAAGCAGGAGGATCAGGGAACACTCTCCTGATCTGGCATCAAATGAAAGTAGAATGTTCCCCTCGCCCCAATGGCTACTCAGCACCTCTGCTATCAATAACACCAAACTGGGCCAAACCTTATGTCCCATCTTTCCCACCTCTCTCATTTACCAAGGAGCTGCTGTGATGCTTTCCTCAATTTGGATTTGCTAATGGCTCAGTGTAACTTGTTGTTTCTATGGAAACAAGGCCAAAGCTCAATGGGTGGCTTATGGATGGGCCTCACTGTCAGTCTGAACTTTACACATATAGTTTGAAGGTTTAACGGCCACAAATTATCACCTGGGCTTCACCCACACATTTAAAAAATAGCCATGTTGCCTTAAAACAGGTAGAGCTGTAAAGAGATAACAAAGTGTGAAGCTGGATGAACACAGCAGGCCAAGCAGCAATTTAGGAGCACAAAAGCTGACGTTTCGGGTCACCCTCTGATGAAGGGTCTAGGCCCGAAATGTCAGCTTTTGTGCTCCTAAGATGCTGCTTGGCCTGCTGTGTTCATCGAGCTTCACACTATGTTATCTCGGATTGTCCAGCATCTGCAGTTCCCATTATCTCAGAACTGTAAAGAGATTTGACAGATCCCCTGCAATAGCCTTTACAGCTACCCAGGTGAACTGCTGTACATGCTTTTAAATAACTAGACTCTGATTTGCAAAGCAATTACATAGAGATGGTAATTACAGTTACTTTCTTACATAATGCTTCCTGTTACCCAACTGATTCTGTGCTGCAGCTTATGATGGGGGAATCAATTTGTGATGAATTTAAAACAGCTCACTGGAGTTCATTGAGAATTCAGTGGTGAGTGACTTGTTAAAAGGTGAATCACATTTCTCTGTGGCCCAACCAAATGGCTCTCCCTCCTCCAAGTTAGAAGATTGTAGGTTCAAACCCTACTCCAGCTGCATGAATATGCAGTCAAAGATGGTGCTGCAGTACTGAGGGAGTGCTGCACTGTTCGAAATGAAGCTGCCAACTGAAGACCTTATCTGCCCATCCAGCTGAATACAAAGATCCTCATGACACTATTTCAAAACTGTGTTGTGGGCCAACATTTATTCCCCTAACATCAGTAAAAAGCAAATGGTTAAGTCATTGCTGGAGTTTTCTATGTGTGTATTTCCTACAACAACAAACAGACTACAAAAAGAAACACTCCACCGGCTCTCAAATGCTTTGGGACATTCTGAGGTTATGAAAAGTGCCGTATAAGTGCATTTTCTTCTTCCCAATAAGGGAAAAGTGACACAAGGAAGCTCAAGAGTGGTGGCAGTAAATTGATTTTTCAAATTTGGAAACTGAAGAAAGATAATCACAAGGAAAAATAAATGCAGCAACAACAAGAACTTGCAAATACAGAGCCTTTAATGTAATAGGTAGCTTCAGGATGTCAAATTAGACAAACATGATATACAATGTGAAGTGATATTACAAGCAGAAAGCCAAAGGTCTGATCAAAGAGATAGGCTTTAAGGATGCTGGAGAATAGGCAGGTTAAGAGATTAAAGGATGGAATTCAAAAGTTAGGGTGTTGATAGTTGAAGGAACGGCTGCCACTGTAGGAATGATTAAAATTAAGGTTGTGTAAAAGGCCAGAGTCAGCAGAGCAAAGATAACTGCAAGGAATGACCCACTTGTGCATCTTCTTAATATAAAAACAAAATTGTATGATTCTGGCTGGTGCTTTGAGTAGACGGATCTGTGGGAGTCCAGCAAAATGCCAAAATGTTTGACTTTTATTTTGACTTCGACTTAGGTTCGTTGCAAAACTTCGATTCCCCTTCATCATCAAGAGTGACCTTGAAATGACTCCTGAAAAGAAAGCCCACAGTGTTTTTGAGACATTTATCTTACGTGATGTGAGCCTGTCATGGCCACTTTCTGATCTCTGTTCCAACAGGAAAGACAGATTGAAGCTTGTGAGGTTCCTGCTGGCTTGGAATGAAAACTGTACAGGTAACAGTTTGGGACTCTGAAGTTAAAGGAGCTCATTGTAGGAGGTGACACAATCTTACACAGATTATACAACACAGACATAGGCCATTTGGCCCCTCCAAAACATTACTGCTCATGAATAAAAGTATATTATTTATAACTTGTTTTAATGTTAATGTTGAGTGTCAGTGAGCAACCAGTGAGTAACCAGCCGTGTTTTACATCTCTCCTTGAATGTTATTTCCATTGACTTGCGCGTATTTCTCCTGGGGTTTGCTCAGGGCTGCACCTGGGTGATTCTGAGAGATGGTGAGTGAACACTCCGCAGAGATATTCTCACTGGATTTGAGAGCCAGACGTTCCACAGCAGAGGCGTGCCTAGAGTTAACAGGTGCTGTTCCTTGTGAGGTTGCTGTCTATAGGCAGCTCTTTACATGACTGCACTCATATAGCTAACGGGAATTGTTGCAAACTCTTCATCGGGCCCTGCACAGATGTCATGAGAAAGATCATGGGTTGAATAATTTTCAGGCCAACAGAGGTAGCTCGGAGGAGCTGGGATGTTTCGAGAGGAAGGTATAGAAGTTCTGATCAAGTCACGTCAGGCTGGCCCTGGGATGTGATCCTGTCTCTGTGTGCTTTTCCTGCAAGGTGGATTCCCAGGTTTAGGGAAATTAGTCCCAGTTCTGGCAATGGAATTAAATTCTCCCAAGACCCAATAGGTCCCTTGTTGTGCCAGGATTTCAGCATCACAGCAGCTTCACAACAAGAGATTTGGGATGAAACACATTTGAGACCTACTATCAATTTTCCAACAGCCAAGTGTTTAGATCTCCCCAGGCAGAGGCCATGCCATTACTGCCACTTACTGGAGTCTGAGGCCTTTGTTATAGGCATTCTTGCTGCAAACAGCTATTTTTGCTGTCCCATTCATAAATCGCCAGATATCCCCAATGTTTGTGCTGCTGACACCCCTCCTAAGCTGTGCCCACATAGGTCAGTGCCTTGCTGGTTGGACTTCCCAATGTTGAAACTCGGTGACCATCCCAAATTGGACCTGGATCTTTGAGGTGGCTTCTCAATTAATCACCTCTTGGGAATATCCTGCTATAGCCAGTTCTGGGTTCCCAACCCAGGACTGAGACGATGCCAAGACAGTGTTTGAAATTTTTGTCTTTCTGTGGCCCCCGGTGTATGTAAACATATACTGTATTTATATTTTTGTATCTGCACACTTCAGTGTGTGTAGATAGAACATAGAACACTACAGTGCATTACAGGCCCTTCGGCCCTTGATGTTGCGCTGACCTGTGAAACCAAACTGAAGCCCATCTAACCTACACTATTCCATTATTATCCACATGCTTTACCATTTAAATGGTTGAATGACCATTTAAATGCCCTTAAACTTGGCGAGTCTACTACTGTTGCAGGCAGGGCAATCCACACCCTTACTACTCTCTGAGTAAAGAACCTACCTCTGATATCTGTCCTCTATCTATCACCCCTCAATTTAAAGCTATGTCCCCTTGTGCTAGCCATCTCCATCCGAGGAGAAAGGCTCTCACTGTCCATCCTATCTAATCCTCTGATCATCCTGTATGCCTCTAGTAGGTCACCTTTTAACCTTCTTCTTTCTAACAAAAACAGCCTCGAGTCCCTCAGCCGTTCCTCATAAGACCTTCTCTCCATTCCAGGCAACATCCTGGTAAATCCCCTCTGCACCCTTTCCAATGCTTCCACATGCTTCCCATAATGCGGCGACCAGAACTATACGCAACACTCCAAGGACATACTGGGCCTGGAGCGTGTCCAGCAGAGATTCACACGGATGATCCCTGGAATGGTAGGTTTAGCGTATGATGAACGGCTAAGGATTCTGGGATTGTACTCATTAGAGTTTAGAAGGTTGAGGGGAGATCTGATAGAAACTTACAAGATAATGTATGGCTTGGAAGGGGTGGACGCTAGGAAGTTGTTTCCGTTAGGCAGGGAGACTAGGACCCGTGAGCACAGCCTTAAAATTAGAGGGAGTAAATTTAAAACGGAAATGAGACGACATTTCTTCAGCCAGAGAGTGGTGGGCTTGTGGAATTCATTGCCACGGAGTGCATTGGAGGCCGGGACATTTGATGCCTTCAAGGCAGAGATAGACAAAGTCTTGTTCTCACAAGGAATCAAGGGCTACGGGGAGAGTGCAGGGAAGTGGAGTTGAAATGCCCATCAGCCATGATTTAAATGGTGGAGTGGACTTGATGGGTGAAATGGCCTTACTTCCACTCCTATGTCTTATGGTCTTACGGTCTAAGTGTGGCCGCACCAGAGTTTTGTACAGCTGCAACATGACCTCATGGCTCTGAAACTCAATCCCTCTACCAATAAGGCCTAACACACTGTATGCCTTCTTAACACCCCTGTTAACCTAGATGGCAACTTTCAGGGATCTATGCACATGGACACCGAGATCTCTCTGCTCATCCACACTGCTAAGAATCTTACCATTAGCCCAGTACTCTGTATTCCTGATACTCCTTCCAAAGTGAATGACCTCACACTTTTCCACATTAAACTCCATTTTCCATCTCTCAGCCCAGATCTGCAGCTTATCTATGTCCCCCTGTAACCTGCAACATCATTCCGCACTATCCATAACTCCACCGACTTTAGTGTCATTTGCAAATTTACTAACCCATCCTCCTACGCCCTCACCCAGGTCATTTATAAAAATGACAAACAGCAGTGGCCCCAAAACTGATCCTTGTGGTACACCACTAGTAAACTGAACTCCAGGATGAACGTTTCCCATCAACCACCACCCTCTGTCTTCTTCCAACTAGCCAATTTTTGATCCAAACTGCTAAATCATCCTCAATGCCATGATTCCATATTTTATGTAATAGTTTACCATGGGGAACCTTATCAAACGCTTTACTGAAATCCAGATACACCACATCAACCGCTTTACCCTCATCCACCTGTTTAGTCACCTTCTCAAAGAACTCAATAAGTTTTGTGAGGCATGACCTATAGATATTGTATTTGTGATTTTGTACCTACACACTTCATTGTGTAGATGTACTGCATTGATAGCAAGAACCACAGTTGTTGGAGTCAGAGACAACACAGTGTGAAGCTGGATGAACACAGCAGGCCAGGCAGCATTCAAAGAGCAGAAAATCTGATGGTTCGGGTCGGGACCCTTCTTCAGAACTGGGGAGAGGAACGGGAGCTGGGAAATAAATAGAGAGAGGATGGGGGGGTCTGGGGAAGATAGGTGTGATGGTGATAGGTGACTGCAGGTCGGGGGTGGTGCAGATTGGTCACTGGCATGGGAGGGATGGATAGATGGGAGAGAAGATAGACAGGTTGTGTCAGGTCGAGGAGGCGGGGTGAGAGGGAGGGTTGGACATGGGATGACATCAAGAGTGGAGATATTTTAAAGCTGGTGAATTCCATGTTTAGACCATCAGGCCGTAGGCTCCCAAGGTGGAATATGAGGTGCTGCTCCTCCAGTTTGTGGGTGGTGTCATTGTGACACTGGAGGAGGCCCAGGATGGACATGTCACCCAGGAAATGGGAGGGGGAGTTAAATGCTTTGCGACCGGAAAGAGTTGTCATTTGTCGCATACACAGCGCAGATGCTCTACGAAACGGTCTCCGAGTCTGCGCTTGGTCTCACCAATGTAGAGGAGGTAACATCGGGAGCAGTGAATACAGCAGACTACATTGATGGATGTGCAGGTGAGCCCCTGTCTAATGTGGAAGATTTGTTTTGTGCCTTGAATGGAGGTGAGCGGGGAGGTGTAGGGGCAGGTGTAGAACTTCCTGCGGTTGCAGGGAAAGGTGCCGGGGTGGTGGGGTTAGTGGGGAGTGTGGAGCCGATGAGGGAGTCATATGTTGGATGCGGAGGTTGGTAGGGTGATATGTGAGGATTTGGGAGATTTTGTCTTGATTTTTGTTGGCGGGGGGAGGGGATATGAGGGCAAAAGTGCAGGAGGTGCAAGAGATGTACTGTATTTGTGTTTTTGTATCAGCACCCTCTAGTATGAGTGAATATCTGTACTGTGTTTATACCTGAATCTATATGTTACAGAGTGTATGTACATCAATGCTATATTTGCATCCACTTTGGTTCACTCCGGTGTATGTATGCATATTTGTACTATATTTGTATCTAAGTCCATGCATTTCAGTGCTTGTGTATATCTGTACTGTATTTGTATCTGTATCAGTCCATTCCAGTCTGTGTATGGATATCAGTACTGTTCTCATAAGTCTTTGTTGCTTTTTGGGACAGGTGGTGTGACAGGGCTCAGCGTAAATTTGATCGTGTCAGACAATATTTGCAGTCTGTTTGTTTATCTGTAAGAGGAGTGAGGAGCATATGGCACAATGCTGGACAATATGGCATCAACATAGGGAGCAACACCACATTGGAGGAAAGCCCAGAAATCTCCAAGCCTCGACTTGTCTTAAAGAGGTGATGCTGTACATCATTGTTCAGACTGTGACGCAATGAAACCAACTGCAATGTGGCCAGGGTCAGAATTCTGGTGATGTTCCTGAGTGAGAGTGTGAGAAATGAGGAAGGAAGGGAGAGCGAGAGGAGGGACAAGGGGAGAATCAGAGTGAGAATGGGAAAGAAAGACATGGGAAAGGACAAGAAGGAAGGAAAAGGGGGAAGAAGAGAGGGTGTTGGAATGAGGGAGAAAGGGAGACGAGGAAAAAGAGAAAGTAAGGCAGGGAAAGAGAATAGAGGAGGAAAGGGAGAGAAAGACCCATAGCAGCCAGAGGATACTACAAGATAAAGCTCACAATAACTCTGATATCTGCTAAGGCATTTATCTCCTCTGCTTTTGTAGACACTTTCGTAGGCATTTGATATTTCTGGACTTCTTTACACATCTGGCTTATTCCTCCTGCTTTTTCAGTCTGCCCTGCAAGGGGAGTAATGACTTTGAGACATTAAGATTATAAAAGGTTATCATTTGTGAGTGTCCTTGAGTATGAATCACAAAAGGTGCATAGCTGTAGCAAGTAATTAGTAAAGCAAATACAATGTGTTATATATTGTGACAGGAATTGAATACAAAGTACAAAGGTTATGTTTCACTTTTTCCCCCTAATCAACCTGTTCAGAAATGTTATTACACATCCCCACAGCAGGTGGGACTGTGAAACTGGACTCCCCAATCCAGAGGTAAGGACACCCTCTTGGCACCACAAGAGGGCCTAAACCTGGGACCTGATATTCCTAGGTAGCCTCCAATCCAAGTAGTAATCAGGTCTGAATCTGCTTAGCTTCTGAGATCAGACAAGATTGGACATTTTCAGACTGGCATGGCTGAATACAGGGCACTGGTGAGACCACATCTGGAGGACTGTATGCAGAATCGAAGTCCTGATCTAAGGAAGGTTATAAATGCGTTCAAAGCATTTCAGAGAATTTTTACCAAATTAATGCCTGGAGTGGTCAGGTTAACTTATGAGGAAAGGTTGGCTGAGCTAGACTTATATCGGCTGGCGTTTAGATGAGTAAGAGGTGGCTTGATTGAAACAAAATCCTGGTGATGTTTCTGCATGACTGAGAGTGTGAGAAATGAGGAAGGAAGGGAGAGAGAGAGAAGGAGGAACAAGGGGAGAATGAGAGTGAGAATGGGAAAGAAAGACAAGAGAAAGGACAAGAAGGAAGAAAAGGGAGAAGAGGGAGTTGGAATGAGGGAGAAAGGGAGATGAGGAAAAAGAGAAAGTAAGGCAGGGAAAGAGAATAGAGGAGGCTGCGGAGAGGATATTTTCCTCCTATGGGAAAGCCTAGGACCAGGGATCACTGATTTCAAATCAGGGGCCGCTCATTTAAAACTTTTTTTCTGTCCGAATGTTGTGGATCTTTGGGCTTCTCTCATGAAAAGCTGACGGAAGCAGAGTCTTTGAATATTTTTAAGGCAGAGGTAGATAGATTCTTGTTAAGCAGGAGGGTTGGAAGGCTTTCAGGCATAGGCAAGAATGTGGATTTAAGGCTAAAATCAGATTGGGCGTGATTTTATTGAATGATGGAACAGGCTTGAGGGGCTGCATGGCCTACTCTTGTTGCTGATTTATTTTTTCACATGCGTGTACATCACCACAGGATGTGATGCAATGATATATGACATGATCATGATCTTGCTATGTTGCAGCCATGTGGCAAGATGTATTCCCCTAGTTAGATGTTGTCACTAATAAAAACAAAGTTGCTGGAAAAGCTTAGCTGGAAAAGTTCACTGGAACACTGCAGCAAGCCAGAGACAGAGCTGTTGGCCAGGGAGCAGGGTGGTGTGTTAAGGTAGCAGGCAACAGGTAGTTCAGGTCTTTTTTGCGATCAGAACATGGATATTCTGTGAAGTGGTTGCCAGGTCTACGCTTTGTTTCCCCAGTGTACAGGAGAGCACACTATGAGCAGTGAATGCGGTAGAGTTGATTCTGGGAAGTGCAGGTGAAGTGTTGCTTCACCTGGAAGGTATGTTTGGGCCCTTGAATACTGGGGAGAGAAGAGGTAAATGGGCAGGTGTTACACCTTCGCCGGTTACAGGGGAAGGTGTTGTAGGGGCTACGGGGAGGTATTGAGGGGTGAAGGAATTGTGGACCAGGGTGTACTGGAGGGAACGGTCCCTGCAGAAGGTGGACAAGGGAGGGGAGGGGAACGTGTGTCTGGTGGTGGCATCTCGCTGGAGGTGCGGAAATGACATCTGATGATCTTCTGGATGTGGATGCTGGTGGGATGGTAGTTGAGGATAAGGGGAACCTTATTGTTGTTGTGGGGGGGGGGGGAAGAGAAGGGTTGAGGAAGGGAGGAAGTGCAGGAGATAGGTCGGACCTGGTTGAGGGCCCTGTCAACAACAGAACTGGGGAATTCCCAGTTGAAGAAGAAGGTGGACATTTTGGAGGCTCCCTTGTCAAAGTTGGCCTCATCTGAACATATGCGGCAGAGATGGAGGAACTGACAGAATGGGATGGAGTCAGTTATCACTGTCAGATATGCCCTTAAATAAATTTGGTAACCAAACACAGGAATTGGAACCAATTACTTGATCCGTGTAGAGCTGGCAGTAATTTGGCTTTTCATAGCAGGATAAGGAAATCCCTTACATTCGTTCCAGTGTCAGGAGATCGCTGGTGGTGTATGAACTTGCATAGGTAAGATTCCGTGTGAATAGATCATGAACATCCAACAGAAATGAAAAGTTAGCAGCTAGGATCCTCACAGTGCTTCACTCCTGCCCAATTGGAAAGCAGATGGGAAGCTTTATTCCCTCCTCTCACTATTTAGATTAAAACCCTATCCACTGCCCTAGTTACATGATTCGCCAGGATTCTGGTACCAGTATGATTCAGGGATGCCTAATTCATCGGAACAGCTCCTTCTTTCCCCAGTGGCGATACTGATGTCCCATAAATTCAAACCCATTTCTTCCATACCAATCTTTGAGCCACACATTTACCTCTTTAATCTTGTTGACAAGGGGCCAATTAGCTCGTGGCTCAGGTAGTAATTGAAGATTATCACCTTTTTTGTTTTGCTTTTTAAATTTAGCCCCTGGCTGCACACACTCCCGCAGCTGAACCTCTTTGCTCTTTCTACTTGTATTGTTCGTACCTACGTGGGCCATGCCAGCTGGGTCTTTGCTCCCCACCAGCCCAAGTTCCTCTGTAACCCCGATGAGATACCCTGAACCGGGGCACCAGGCAGGTAACACAGCCTTTGCAACGCTTGATCCTAGTCACAGAACAGTATCAATTGCCCGATTACAACTGCACTTCTCTTTACTCTCCCCTCTTGAAAGGTTCCCTCTACAATGCTGCTATGCAAGCCAAATGGTAAGTGGAAAAGCCCTGGGGAAAATTGATACACAGAGAGACCTGGGTGTTCAGGTCCATTGTACCCTGAAGGTGGCAACGTAGGTTGATAGAGTGGTCAAGAACGCATACAGCATGCTTTCCTTCATTGGATGTGGTACTGAGTACAAGAGTTGGCAGGCCATGTTACAGTTGTAAAGGACTTTGGTTCGACCACATTTGGAATGCTGTGTACAGTTCTGGTCACCACATTACCAACAGGATGTGGATGCTTTGGAGAGGGTGCAGAGGAGGTTCACCAGGATGTTGCCTGGTATGGAGGGCGTTAGCTATGAAGTGAGGTTGAGTAGATTAGGATTATTTACATTAGAAAGACAGAGGTTGAGGGGGGACCTGATTGAGGTCTACAAAATCATGAGGGGTATAGACAGGGTGGATAGCAAGAAGCTTTTTCCCAGAGTGGGGGATTCAATTACTAGGGATCACGATTTCAAGGTGAGAGGAAAACGTTTAAGGGAGACATGCGTGGAAAGTTCTTTATGCAGAAGGTGTTGGGTGCCTGGAGCACGTTGCCAGTGGAGGTGGTAGATGCGGGCATGATAGCATCATTTAAGATGTATCTAGTCAGATACATGAATGGGCAGGGAGCAGAAGGATACAGATCCTTGGAAAATAGGTGACAGGTTTAGATAGAGGATCTGGATCAGCACAGGTTTGGAGGGCCGAAGGGCAAATTTTCTTTGTTCTTTGTTTTATGGTCCACTTACCCATTGTCCCTATAGATCCCACCCTCATCCTATTTAGAGAAGATGATAGTTTAGTCATATTCCTACCGGACTGTTAATCCAGAGGCCCAGGTAATGTTCTGGAACTTGGGTTCAAATCCTGTCATGGCAGATGGTGGAATTTGAATTTAGTAAAAATCTAGAATTGATAGCGTAATGATGACTATGAATCCATTGTGACTCGTCGGAAAAACCCATCTGGTTCACTGATGTCCTTTAGGGAAGGAAACTGCTACGTTTACCCTGGCCTACATGTGACTCCAGACATACAGCAATGTGGTTGACTTGTAACTGTTTTATGGGCAATTAAGTATGGGCAGTAAATGCTGGCTTAGCTATTGATGTCCTCGGCCTGTGAATGAATGAACAAAAACCCAGGGAAAAAGAATCTCAGATAACAAAGTGTGAAGCTGGATGAACACAGCAGGCCAAGCAGCATCTCAAGACCACAAAAGCTGACGTTTCAGGCCTAGACCCTTCATCTAGATCATTCAGACCTGATGAAGGGTCTAGGCCCGAAACGTCAGCTCTTGTGCTCCTGAGATGCTGCTTGGCCTGCTGTGTTCATCCAGCTCCACACTTTATTATCTTGGATTCTCCAGCTTCTGCAGTTCTCATTATCTCTGAAAAAGAATCTCAGACCTGTTAGACAAGCTCAAGGGCTGAGGCTTCTTCAGCATTACCTCCTGAATCCCTCCACCCGTCAAAGGACTGAGGCTCTGAAAACTTGTATTTTCAAATAAACCTGTTGGACTGTAAGCTGGTGTCGTGTGATTACTGACCTTGTTGTTTCACTCATAGTCCCATCCCTGGCCACTGGCCAAATTCAAACAGTTAATCTAAGGATTGTATCTGCCTCCTGAAACACAATATCCAGGTCCCTCTCCCTCTTTCTGATGTATCACAGTATTTGAAGTTCAGTTTCTAGCTCATCAATTCTGAACTGGAGTTCCTCAAGCAACCAACACTTGCTCCAGGTGTGATCACTACAAAACACAATGGGGTCTACCAGCTCCCACATTATGCACGTACAGCACATTGCCTGGCCCTGCACCTCTAGTTTAATTACTTAGTTTGTAATTTGATTTTTAAAAATTCCGTACAGATCTTTCAGTTTGTAACCTGTAAATATTTTTCTTATTTGCTTTCAATCTGAAACTAACCTATTATACATAGTCAAGTTAGTAGCTATCACTAATCAAGGAACTTACAGTTTACCTGTGATATCATTCTTTTGTGCTGGGCCCCTGATCCTGGGCTTCAATTTATCCTGTGTACAAAAAGTTTACGAACTATGAGCCAACAAAAGAAGGAAGTGATAAGCACCCTTCCCCTCTGCACCGAATTCTCAATATCCAGAGCTTTCGCTAAGTTAAGAAGTGAATATTAGTCAGGTGGATTATGGCACTGATAAGGCATTTAACAAGCTACAATTCTTCTTAATTGGTAACTCACTGCTGCCTGGTGAGAAGTTCACTTCAGCGCTTGGCAAACACACAAAAGGTGCAGCACTTTACTTATGATATTGAGATAGGCTTCACTGGACTTCTCACGTGGTTCTGCCACAAATCTAGCCATAGTGTGTAACTCAGTCCCTTAGATGATTTCACCCAGTGTTAATGTTCAAGGCTGATGGTGACAGCATTGTATATTATTTATAAAGGCTGCAACAAATTGGAGAGGAACTCTGAAAGCACATTTCAAACTCACTACTGTTACCCTTTAGAAGGACAAATGCAGCAGATGCACGGCAACACCACCTGTAAATTTCCCTCTAACTGGCCTATTTTTGCTCCTATGTCTTATGGTCTCATGCAAACCATGTGGACCTGCTCCTAGATCATTGCTCCCTCACTATTGTCGGAATTTTGTTTATTCATTCATGGGGTGTGCAGGCTGGACCAGCATAAATTGGCCATCCCTAATTGCCCAGCGGGCAGTAAAAAGTCAACCACTTTGCGTGGGTCTGCAGTCATATGTAGTCCTGACCAGGTAAAGATGGTGGTTCCCTTCACTAAAGGACAATAGAATAAAATCCTGAATCTCCATTTTGACCGGCTTGGTGGGTGCACTTACACCACATGGACTGCTGCACCTCAAGAAACCACCCTTTTCCAGGGCAATTAGGGATCGGAATAAATGCTGACCTTGCCAGTGATGCCCACATCCTGAAAACAGATAGAGGAGTGGTGGGACTGATATGATGCTCCACAGGTCAATGCGCAAAGGTGAGAGATGAAGCCAGGGCAGGGGAATATGTGGGAAGAAGTGGGAGTAGAAACCAGTAAGAACAAGTAAACCGGGAAGAAGAGAATGAGGACACAATGGCTAAGCACATTGAATAATGTGGAGAGGTTAATGAAGGCATGGAGGAACAACAAGACATCATTCCAGTCACAAAGGATGCTGTGTTAACTGAAGTGTTCGGCCTCCTGTAAACAGGGCAGAAAGGCTGATATTCCCACAGAGAATGAACACAGGAGATGGACCAAGATTATGTGGAAAGCCATTTAATGTCCTGTGAATACACATAGGCATCTCAAATTTGCATGTACTTTAGAAGCAAAGGATCTGTTAGGAACAACTGTGACAATAAATTCTAATTCTAATTCTAGTTGTTTGGCTGTTAAATGCATGAGAGCTTCCATTTTTTTGCTCCTTATTATAAATACTATAATGTCAGCCATAGCTCAGCAGAATGCACTGGATTCCAGTCCCCTTTGTGGAGATTTGAGCACACTATCAAGGCTGACACTGCAGTGCAGTGCTTATGGAGTACTGCACTGTCAGCAGTGCTCTCACATGGACAAAGCTTCGAACAGACCTCCAGTCAGGTGGGTGCCGTAAGATGCTTCAGTATGATTTCGAAGGTGAGCAATGAGGGAGTTCACCCTTGTGCCCTGGCTAATGCTTATTCCTCAAACCACATCAACAAGAGAAATTGATAATCTATAAAATAGCATTTTATGGCTGTTTGTGAGATTGTGCTGTGTTAAAATATGCTGCTGCAGTCGCTTGTTGTGAGAGTGACCGCACTTAGAAAACATTTCACCACCAGCTCTCCTGATCCCCAGTTGTAAACGGCTTTGTGCCATTCAATTCTGCCAAATGTGTTACAAAGCGAGTTCCTTTATGTTGAAAATAAATCACACAAGCAGTTAAACCAGAAACAAAATTATTGTGCAGGATCGGAGCTGAGTTTGGTGTTGAGCATTCCCATCAAGTTATTAGAAAAGCAATCTCTCTTTGCTGGATTCACCAAGTAGATTGTATTTCTGGAGCGCTGCACTAATCATCCAACACTCACAGGCTGTTAAATCATTCTTTTGCTTATGAAAGCTATTAAAACAGAATGAATGGCTCCTTCACCCGTAAGGTCAACTATAAGCCTCTTGGGAGAAGGTGAAAACACACAGAAAGTAAAATACAATCCATACAATGGCAGTCTTCAAGGTGTTGTTCACAAAAAAAAAGTGACATTTCAACTCCATCCTGATCTTTGGAATCCATCCCCAGTGTCTCCACACAAGAGGCTCAGAATTACATTTTTAAAATTTTAATGCCTTAGAAAGCTGAAGGTTGCTTGTGGGAGATTTTAAATTACTTTATCACATTCTGTTCATTTCTGCAATTTGACAGATTCTTGTCTAAAAATTGTGTCTATCCCACATTCATTTCCCAGAAATGATTTGGCTTATTGCTTGGCTGAATCTGCCACCAATACAGCAACAAGGGTGGCGCGAACGCTATTTTTTTTTGTTTAAAGCAAATTTCTTAAATGTGAGTACAGAATTTGACATAATTGAAGTATTTGATGTTGGCTTTATCCTTAATTTTCTGTATGAAAAAACCTGCTTTCCTTTGTATAGAAGGCAGCTTTTCTTCTCTTACTCACCATCAATCTTCACCATGGCAGCTGCTGTCGTCTGTTCTGAAGAGTATGCTTGAAATTAGGAGAACCACTTCAAATTGAGGGAACTAATTGCGCTCTGAGTCAAAGCGCTGAGAAGCATTCTGATCACAGTCTGTAATGGGGTATGCTAGCAGCATAGCTAGAGTTCATTTCTCTGACTCCTCTCCCCTCCCCCAGCCACTTATTAGATCATCAATGGAGTTTTGCCATTGCTGTCTCTCCTTGTAACACCCCTCCAGACCTACAATTCTTCGGTGATCTCATCACTCAATGTCCCTGGTGTTAAACATAGGCCCCTGTACATGACTAAACAATAGGTCGGGTTGGGTGTTGAAGTTATGCCAGGTCGACTTCTCCTGGAAGCTTCCTATTCACATAGGGAAGGTCAAGGATTGTAAAGCTGATGGTGCTTGTATGAAACACATTCTCATAACATCAATGGAATTATAAAACCACTTAGAGCTCTTGAGCTAATTAAAATGAAGTGCTTGTGTTTTATTTGTTTCTATACAGCAAACCTTAATTCATAGCAATCAAATAACATAAAAGGAAGCCAATCAGCCCATTTAACCTGTGCCAGTTCTCTGAAGAGCTACTCAATGAGTCCACTCTACTGCTCTCTCAACAAAACCCTGCAAATTTCTCTTCTTCAATTTCCTTTTTAGAATTAATATTTCTTTTATTCTTTCATGACGGAAAGGCTGGGAATTGTTGCAGAACATATTCTGGATGAAGTATTTGAATGTTCATCACCAACAATGCTTCAGAAGTTTCACCACTGACTCAGGTGGTTGAATCCGAAAGGACATAGTTGCTAGACTGGGTCTATGACAGGTGACGAGGGAACCAATGAGAGGCAAAAAAACATACTTCAGCTCATCCTTACCAATCTGCCAGCTGCAGATGCATCTACCCATGACAGCACCACTAAGAGTGACCACCCCTCAGGGAGATGATTTCCCAACTTCACACTGAGATTACCCTCAATCATGTTGTGTGGGACTATCACCATGCTAAACTGGGCAGACTTTGAACAAATCTGGCAACTCAAGATTCGGCATCCATGAGGTGCCGTGGGCCATCAGCGACAGAGTCATACTCTAACACAACTTGCAACATTCCTGCATTCAACTGTTCCCATCAAGCCAGGCAATCATCCCTCATTCAATAGAGAGTGCAGAAGGGCATGCCAGGAAAAGCACCAGGCATACCTAAAAATCAGGTGTCAACCTGGGCTGAAGCTATGAAACAGGATTACTTGTGTACCAAACAGCATAAGCAGCAAGTGATAGATAGAGCTAAGCCATCCCACAACCAACGGATCAGATCTAGGCTCTGCTGTCGTGCCATATTCAGTCATGAATGGTGGTGGACAATTAAGCAACTCACTGGCATATTCAATCATGGAAGAGCCCAACACCTCAATGCAAAAGATAAGGCTGAACCATAGCAGCAATCTTCAGTCAGAAGAGTGGATAATCCATCTTGGCCTCCTCCAGTCGTCCTCACCATCATAGATGCCAGTCTTCAGCCAATTCGATTTACTTCACATAATATCAAGAAACAGTTGGAGATACTGGTACTGTGAAGGCTACGGACCCTGACAACATTCTGGCAACAGTAATGATAGGTGTGCTTTAGGATTTTCTACACCCATAACCAAGCTGTTCCAGTATAGCCACAATACTGGCATTTACTTGACAATGTGGAAAATTGCCCAGGCTTGTCTTGTACACAAAAGGCAGGACAAATTCAACCCAAGCGCCTCATCAGTCCACTCTTGATAATCAGTAAAATGATGGAAGTTGGCATCGCCTGTGCTATCAAATGTCTCTTGCTTAGAAATAACCTGCTCATTGATGTCCAGTTTGAGTTCTGCCAGGGCAACTCATCTACTGAGCTCATTGCGGCACTAGTGCCAAGTGGCATCAAAGAATCCCAATAAAATTGGAGTCAGTGGGAATAAGGGGCAAAGTCTCTGCTGGCTGGAGTCACATCTGGCCCATGGGAGGATGATTATATTTGTTGAAGGCCAGTCAGAGTCATAGAACACAGAGACAGGGCCTCGGTCCAATTTGGTCAGCGTGGACAGGTTTCCCAAACTAAATTAGTCTCACTTACTTGGGTTTGGTACATATCCCTCTAAACCTTTCTGATTCATGTACCTGTCCAAAGGACTTTTAAATGTAACTGTACCTTCATCTACCACTTCCTGTGGCAGTTCAATTACATATGACCCATTGTATGGAAGAATTACCTCTCAGGTCCTTTTTAAATGATTCACCTCTCAATTTGAAAATATGGCACCTGGTTTTGAACTGCCCCACCCTAGCGAAAAGACCTTTGCTATTCATCTTATCTATACATCTCATGATTTTATAAATCTCTGTAAGGTCACCCCTCAACCTCCCATACTCCACAGTGAAAATAATTTCAGCATATCTGGTCTCTCCTTAAAACTCAAACTCTCCAATCCCAGGAATGTATCTTTTCTGAACCCTCTTCAATTTAATAATATACTTCCTTGAGCAGGACAACCAGAACTGTACACACAGAAATCTGAAAGTAGCCTCACCAAAGTCCTGTATATCTTCAACATAACATCCCAACACCTAAACCCAATAGTCTCAGCAATGAAGGCAAGTGTGCTAAACACTTCCTTAACCACACTATCCACCTCTGATGCATATTTCAAAGAACTATGCACCTGACTCCCTGGGTGTCTCTGTTCAAGAACAGTACCCAGAGCCTGACTACTAACTGTACAAGTCCTACCCTTGTTCACATCACCAAAATGCAATTGTTCATATCTATCCAAATTAAACTCAATTTGTCATTCCTTAGTCCACAGACCCAACTGATCAAGATCCCTTTGCAATCTTAGATAAACTTCACTGTCCATTATACCACCAATTTTGGTGTCATCTGCAAACGTACTAAACATGCCTCCTAAAATTCTCATCTATATCACTCACATGATTGAAACAATTAGTCCCAGCACCAATCCCTGTGGAACACCACTGGTCACAGGCCTCCTGTCTAAAAAAAACCATCCACCACCACCCTCTGTTTTTTACCCTCAAGCCACTTATTTATCCAATTGACAAGCTCTCCCTGAATCCCAACTGATCTAACTTTACTAATCAGTCTACCATGCAGAACCTGGTCAAAGGCTTTACTAAAGTCCACACACATGTCTACCATTCTACCCTCATCTATCTTTTTGGTTACATCCTCAAAAAACTCAATCAGGTTTGTGAGACATGATTTCACATGCACAAAGCCATGCTTACTATCTTAACTCCAGCACATCTCTGCCGGAGTTCCTCAGGGTAGTGCCCTCAGCCTAATCATCTTCCGCAGCTTCATCACTAACCTTAATAAAAACCAAAAGAACTGTGGATGCTATAAATCAGGAACAAATACAAAGTTGCTGGAAAAGCTCAGCAGGTTTGGCAGCATCTGTGGAGGAGAAAACAGAGTTAATGTTTTGGGTCCGGAGACCGTTCCTCAGAATTGTGTTGTTGTTGTCATCAATAACCTTCCCTCCACTATAAGATTGATGTGATGCTTGCTGACAAAGATTCAAAACCTGGATATTATCCAAGTTCAGATACATTTGTGGCACACAAATGCCAGGCAATAGCCATCCTTAATAAGAGTGAATCTAATCTTTGCCTCTTGATATTCAATGGCTATCAACATCCTAGGGGTTGACATTGACCAGAAACTGGACTGGACTAGCCATATAAATAATGCGAGTAGAAGAGCAGATCAAAGGCCAGTAAGACCATAGCGAGTAACTCACTTTTTGACTCCCCAAAGCTTGTCCACCATCTATAATGTACAAGTCAGAAGTATGATGAAATACTCCATGCTTGCCCAGATGCCCCAAAACTCAAGAAGCTTGATGCCATCCCCAGTACAAAGCAGTCCACTTGATTGGCATTATATCCACAAGCATGCACTGCCCCCACCACTTATGTATGACAATTGCAGATTGTACTATCTACAGGAATCATAACAGAGATTCATCAAGGTTCCTTAGCCAGTACCTTTCAATCCCATCTAGAAGGATGAGTTCAGCCGACAAACAGGAAAGATTCCACCTGTAGAACCCCTCCAAGCTTCTCACCACCCTAACTTGGAAAATATCTTTCAGTGTTGCTGGGTGAAAATCCAGGAATTGCCCACCCCCCCCAAGGGCATTGTGGGTCGACCTACAGCATGTGGACTGCAGCAGTTCACCACCATCTTCTCAAGGACAACTGGGGACAAGCAATAAATATTGGCCAGTGATGTCCACATGAATAAATTTAACAAATTCTTGTTAAGTAAGGGAGCAAAAGATTATTTTGGGGTAGGCAAGAATGTGGAGCTATCGGATCAGCAATGATCTTATTGAAAAGTGGAGCTGGATTACAGGGTTGGGAGGCCTACTCCTGCTCCCATCTTGGAAGTTGGTTTGTAATTTTGGATCTGGAGCTCGAGGTAGTAAGGAGTTTAGGCCCCAAAAATAGACACAGGCTAATTCATTGAATCCCTAAAGCATGGAAGTAGGCCAGTTGGCCTATTAAGTCCACACCAACTCTCTGAAGAGCATCCCACCCAGACCCACTCCCCCACCCTTTTCTTGTAACCCAGAATTTTTCATGGCTAACCCACATAGCCTGGACATTATGGGCAATTTAGCAAAACCACCCAACCTGCACATCTTTGGACTGAGGGAAGAAACAAGAGCACCCAGAGGAAATCCACACCTCTGGTTAATGCAGCTTGTTCTAGACTCCTGCCAACAGAGGAAATTAGTCTCTCTTACTCTCACCTAACAACTCTCTTTATTATATCGACTCTTACAATTAGATCACCCCTCACACTTCTAACATCGAAGGAATTACACCACCCATCCTCTCATTTTAAACCCTGGAGTCATTCTGATAAATTTACACGAATCCAACAGCCTGGATATCTTTTTCAAGTTTCCAAATTTGCCTTCAGCCAGAAGGCAAAATCCATATCTATAGATCTGTGCAGATTAATAAAGTACCAGGTTTTTTACTGCATTGGTCACTGCATTGATAATGCCGAAGAAACTAATGCTTTAATTAATTATTTGGGCAAAGTTCATTCTTAACCAATTTCTTACAGCTGATAATAAAGCTTAATAAATGAGTAAATTGGACCACATCATTCCAAGTCCCCACTGTAAATTTACTTTACATTAGCTAAATAGTTTATTCTCCCTTGTATTTTTGCAGGTCAGTCATTAACTTAAGAACAAGGGCCTCTTATTCTGGGCTTTAGCAGGGTGCAGTTTTATCAAAGTGGAATGAGATGTGATACAGTGAATGTGCCCTGTCACATTCAGCCAGTTCTGATGTGATGCAAGCAAAATTGATAATTCTGTGACAGAGAAAGCCATGTATTATGAATGTTATAAGCAGAGGAAGGAGTCATTTGGATGGTTTGCTGATCCATCAAGTAGAGCCATGACTTGGTTGGTAGCTGGGGATTCATGTCCTAATCCAGTTTTTAAACACAACACTCCGAGTTGACACTCTAGTGCAGTAGAGTAGAACAGAACAGAAATTTATAGTCATGTGTACTTTTACATGAAAAGTACAAAGAAAAGATTTATAAGTCGCCACACAATGGTGCCTATATTAATGAGCGATGTCAAACATAATAATAATAAAAAAGTGCAATTAAGACAAAGTTCATCACACGCTCGGTTAACAGCTGCTGGGCTCAGTGAAAGCCAATTAAGGAATGGTAGAACAGCCTGAAGACATAGCCCGGCTGAGACCCCCATGCTGGGCTGCTGGAAGCCACCTTGTTGCTAGGCTGGAAGAATCCACCTGTTTCCCATTTTATGCTCCTCCAGGCACTGCCACTGATCCAACATCCGCCCATTTTGCCGACGTTTCCGCTCCTTCGGGTACCTAGGCCTAACTGCGGACTTGGAGCCTCAGTCCAACCTTGTGAGGCTGGGCCTAGGGATGTTAGCCCAGGGCCTGCTTCTTGCTCAGTGTGAGACCGTAGGCTGGGATGCAGCTGTGTCTGGCTCGCCCTGGAATTGCTGCCACAGGCTTCCTCCTTTACCTACCATTCTCCAGGCTTTAAAGAAAAGAGAAGAAAGAGCAAAGGAAAGAAGAGAGAAAACAGCAAAAGTAAAAAGAGATAAAAGAAAGAGAAAAAAAGCCGATGGCAGTGGACATCCCTGGGCTCAGATCCCCTGCTTGGTCACCATCTTAGAATGAGGGAGGGACAATAAGTGATGGAGTTTTGATGGGGGTCACTGTTGTAGGCTCTGTCCTTTGGTTGTGATGTTAAACCAAGGCCCAAGATGTTCTCTCAGGTGAATGTGAAAGGTCACATTGCACTATTTTCAAAGAAATCAGGCAGGTGAGTACTCCACGGCATCCTCACCAAGGTCTACTCCTCAATTGGCATCATAAAAACACCGTTGTTTTTTGTGGGGTCTTTCCGTATCAGATTGGTTGCCAGAGTTTCCCACATTACAATGGTAACAAGATGACAAAAGTACTTAAACTTTTATTTATTCACTCATGGGACGTGGGCATTGCTAGCTGGACCAGCATTTATTGCGTGTCCCTAGTTGCCCTTGAGAAGGTGCTGGTGAGTTGCTTTCTTGAACCGCTGCAGTCCATGTGCTGTAGATAGATCTACAATACTGTTAGTTTGGCAGTTCAAAGATTTTGACCCAGCGACACTGGAAGAACAACGATCTATTTCTAAGTCAGGATAGTGAGTGGCTTGGAGGGGAGCTTGCAGATGGTGGTGTTCTGGCTATTAAATATTTTAGGTAATCCAAAGGTCATCAAAGGTGCAATATAAATTTAAGTTGTCCAATTACTTTCTATAATTGTGTGCTGTATTCAATGCAGTATTGAAAAGGAGCTACAATGTCAGAGGTGCCAGCACTCAGATCAGATGTAAAACCAAAGTCCTGTCAATTGTAGGTTAATTACAGAGAAGGACACTGTTTAATTCCATACTGAAAGCACATAATAGAGAGACTGTAGGGAGATGATGTGGGGAAGTGAATTACTGGACCTCAGGGCTGAAAATGGGATAGTGTTTGAGTTCATGCCGAGGTGGAGATGGTCAATAATATCAAGTTCCTGGGAGTGATGATCACCAACAATTTGTCCTGGTCCATCCATGTCAATGTAATGGTCAAGACAGCACAACTATGGCTCTACTTTCTCAGGAGGCTAAGGAAATGCTGCATGGCCACAAGAATGCTTACCAATTTCTATAGCTGCACCATAGAAAGCACCCTGTCTGGATGCACCGCAGCATGGTTTGGCAACTGCTTTTCCCAAGACTGCAAGAAACTATAGAGAGTCATGAATACAAACCAATCCATCATATAAACCAATCTCTCATCCACTGACTCCATCTATACTTTCTGCTGCCATGGGAAAGCAACCAACATCATCAAATAACCTTTCCACTTGGTTATACACTCTTCTGAAGGGCAGAAAATAAAGAAAAACAGTTAGGATACACAAACGAACAGATTCAAGAGATAATAGGAAGTGCAAATGCTGCAGAATCTGAGATAACAAGGTGTAGAGCTGGATGAACACAGCAGGCCAAGCAGCATCAGAGGAGCAGGAAAGCTGACGTTTCTGGCTGATGTCAGCTTTTCTGCTCCTAAGATGTTGCTTGGCCTGCTGTGTTCAACCAGCTCTACACCTTGTTATCTCAAACAGATTCAAGAAGAGCTTTTTCTCGCTGGTTTTAGAAATCTGAATGGACCTCTTAAATTTTAACATTAATGTTTATTTGACTCTGTGCACCTTCTCTGCAGACATAACATTGTATTTTTCACCTTGTTCTAACATCCTAATGCACTTTGTATGGTATGATCTGCCTGCACTGCACTCAAAACAATACTTTTCACTGTACCTAGATACATGTGACAATAATAAATCAAATCAGGTAGTGGAAGTGAAATTCAGTTAATAAATCAAGATTTGCAATCTTCTGTCAGTAACAGTGACCATGAAACAATCATCATTTGTTTTTAAAAAAAAGGTAGCATGACCATCCAGACTAAGGCATTGGAATCAGATTTCCACCTTCACTGAGGCTGGGTTCACATGCTACCAGCACATGTTCTGATGCATCACTGTTGCCTTTGAGTCTGCTCAAAGTTAAAAGAGACAGTGAGCTGGAGGAACTCTTTGTAGATCTTCTCTTGAGCTAGGTCAAGGTGGTCACTAACAGGTCAAGACGTGGAAGGGGTTGTTAAGATAACAAAGTGTGGAGCTGGATGAACACAGCAGGCCAAGCAGCATCTCAGGAGCACAAAAGCTGAAGTTTTGGGCCTAGACCTTTCATCAGAAAACGGGGTTGGGGAAAGGGCTCTGAAATAAATGTGCAGAAGAGGGAGGCGGATCGAAGATGGATAGGGGAGAAGACAGGTGGAGAGGAGACAGACAAGTTAAAGGGGCAGGGATGGAGCCTGTAGAAGTGAGTGTAGGTGGGGAGGTAGGGAGGGGATAGGTCAGCCCGGGGAGGACGGACAGGTCAAGGAGGTGGGATGAGGTTAGTAGGTAGGAAAAGGAGGTGCGGCTTGAGGTGGGAGGAGGGGATAGGTGAGAGGAAGGATGGGTTAAGGAGGCGGGGACAAGCTGGGCTGGTTTTGGGATGCAGTGGGGGGAAGGGGAGATTTTGAAGCTGGTGAAGTCCACATTGATACCATTGGGCTGCAGGGTTCCCAAGCGGAATATGAGATGCTGTTCCTGCAATCTTCAGGTGGCATCATTGTGGCACTGCAGGAGGCCCATGATGGACATGTCATCTAAGGAATTGGAGGGGGAGTGGAAATGGTTCACGACTGGGAGGTGCAGTTGCTTATTCCGAACCGAGCGGAGGTATTCTGCAAAGCGGTCCCTAAGCCTCCGCTTGGTTTCCCCAATGTAGAGATATCCACAACGGGTACAATGGATACAGTATACCACATTGGCGGATGTGCAGGTGAACATCTGCTTGATGTGGAAAGTCTTCTTGGGGCATGGGATAGGGGTGAGGGAGGAGGTGTGGGGACAAGTGTAGCACTTCCTGGGGTTGCAGGGGAAATTTCTGGGTGTGGTGGGGTTGGACGTGGGTGTGGAGTGGACAAGGGAGTCGCAGAGACAGTGGTCTCTCCGGAAAGCAGACAAGGGTGAGGATGGAAAAATGTCTTTGGTGGTGGGGTCAGATTTGGGATGGCGGAAGTGTCAGAGGATGATGCATTGGATCCGGAGGTTGGTGGGGTGGTATGTGAGGACGAGGGGGATTCTCTTTTGGTGGTTATTGTGGGGATGGGGTGTGAGCGATGAGTTGCGGGAAATGCGGGTGGGTGTTCTCAACGACTGCGGGGGGGATGTTGCGGTCCTTGAAGAACAAGGACACCTGAGATGCCCGGGAGTGGAATGCCTCATCCTGGGAACAGATGCGACAGTGGCGAAGGAATTGAGAATAGGGGATGGAATTTTTGCAGGAAGGTGGGTGGGAGGAGGTGTATTCTAGGTAGCTGTGGGGTTGGGCTTGAAATAGACATCGGTTTCTCAGTGGTTGCCTGAGATGGAGACAGAGAGGTCAAGGAGGATGAGGGAAGTGTTGGAGATGGTCCAGGTGAACTTGAGGTTGGGGTGGAAGGTGTTGGTGAAGTGGATGAACTGTTCAAGCTCCTCTTGGGAGCACAAGGTGGTACCGATACAGTCACCAATGTAATGGAGGAAGAGGTGGGGTTTAGGGCCAGTGTAGGTACGGAAGAGGGACTGTTCCGTGTAACCTCCAAAGAGGCAGGCATAGCTAGGTACCCATGGCCACCCCCTTTTGTCTGTAGGAAGTGGGAGGAATCGAAAGAGAAGTTGTTGAGGGTGAGGACGAGTTCGGCTAGGTGGATGAGGGTGTCGGTGGAACGGGACTGGTCGGGCCTGTGGCACATGAAGAACCGGATGGCCTTTAGGCCATCTGCATGGGGAATGGAGGTGTATAGGGACTGGATGTCCATGGTGAAAATGAAGCGTTGGGGTCCGAGGAATTGGAAGTTCTGGAGGAGGTGGAGGGTGTGGGTGGTGTCTCGGATGTAGGTAGGGAGCTCCTGGACCAAGGGGGAGAAAATGGAGTCCAGATAGGTGGAGATGAGGTCGGTGGGGCAGGAGCAGGCGGAAAGAATGGGTCGACCAGGTCAGGTGAGTTTGTGGATTTTGGGAAGGAGATAGAAGTGGGCGATGCAGGTTTGGGGAACAATGAGGTTGGAGGCTGTGGGTGGGAGGTCACCTGAGGTGATGAGGTTGTGGATGGTTTGGGAGATGATGGTTTGGTGCTTGGGGGTGGCATCATGTTCCAGGGAGCGGTAGGAGGAGGTGTCGGAGAGTTGGCGTCAGGCCTCAGCAATGTAGAAGTCAGTGCGGCATACTACAACTGCGCCTCCCTTGTCTGCGGGGTTTTCCAGTGAGGTTGGGATGGAGCGGAGAGCTGCGCGTTCTGCGGGGGAGAGGCTGCGGTGGGTGAGAGGAGTGGAGAGGTTGAGGCGATTGATATCTCGACGGCAGTTGGAGATGAAAAGGTTGAGGGAGGGTAGGAGGCCTGGGGGTGCTGTCCAGGAAGAGGACTTGTGTTGGAGGCGGGAGGGAGAGTTAGGCTCACGGTTAGAGAAGTAAGCGTTGATCTGTGGGTGGAGGGGGACAAAGGTGAGCCCTTTGCTGAGGACTGACCGCTCATCTTCAGTCAGGGGGAGGTCTGGCGGGGATGGTGAAAATTCTTCAGGGCTTAGTGTGGCTGTCTCTCGTGGGTTTGCTGGCTGTGGAGGCTGTGGGCAGGGATCCATCGGTGGTGAGGAGAGTTCTGTTGGCAGTGGGCGGAGTTCCGTCAGCGGTGAGCGGAGTACCGTCAGCATCGGCAGTGGCCAGAGTTGCATCGGAGTCAGTGGTGGGCGAAGCGACGTCGGTGGTGCGCGGAGCGGGGTAGGCGGCGGCAGTAGAGGTGAAGGTAATGTCTGTGGTGTTAGTTGTAGAAGCAGAGGTGGTGGCTACAGCAGCGGTCACGTTCGCAATCCCGGATGTGGTGTACCCAGCGGTGGCTGATGTGATGTCATCGGTGGGTTCTCCGGCAGTGGCCTCATGGCCAATGGTGGCGGGTACATTGTGGGGGAGACGCAGGGTCAGGCTGGGGATTTGGGAGTTGGAAGAATCCCATTCTGGGTGGCAGGGGCTAGTGATTTTTGTTGTACTTAGGGTTTTTAGTATCCAGTAAAGCTGAGTTGAACTGTGTGTTCAGTTTATGGATCCTACGGAGGACAAAAAATAGGAGAGGTCCTTTGCAGTTCTGGGAGAGGGAGGCTCTGAGCTGGGGCAGGCTGGATTGCAGTGCCTGGAGATGCCGGCGCATTGCTGCAAGTGTGTGTTTCAGGAGTCGCTGGGGCAAACGCTTCTGAAGGGTCTCAATGTTCTGGATGTAGATATGGTCACGGTTGGGGCCAAATTGGGAAGGCTTGAATGTGGACTGTAGTCCATTGGGGATGATCTGGTTCCGTAGGCAGGTGCTGAGGAAGGTGATGTGGCTGTGGTACTTGGTTTGTAGGATCCGTTTCTATGGTTATGTTCCTGGAGGGAGAGCATGTGATGTCTAGTGGTATGTTGGAGGTTTTCTATGACCAGCGGGCACTGTGACATACAGGAGTTCATTACTTCCCACACCCTCACCAACCAAATTTAAACTTGCTGATCTTCTTTCATGATTATGTTTTTGCTGCAGTGTCCCTTTGAGTAGTTCATTTTGTGAAATTAATTTATTGGTTCTCAAAATAATATATCAGAGAGACTTCTGGGACACTACACTAGCAGGCAGGAGGCAGATAAGTGTAACATTGCATTCTACAAAACAAGAAACTATCACAAAACAGAATTTTTGTCTAGTTTCAGATTTTGACTTCTGACTCTGGATCTCTGTGCTTGTGTGTACGTTGTTTGAATGACATCCCTGTTAGTCCTCTCAAGTGATGTAAAAGTTGCCCAGGCCTTATTTTAGTGAGGAGCATAAAAGGTGTCTCTGCTGTTCTGGCCAATATATCTTTTTCAAATAACTTCACTAAAATGAGTTATTTAGTCATTTTCAAGGAGCTTTGCTGTGCAGAAATTATCCACTGCACTTTCTACATTACAACAGTGACTATAATTCGACAAACTGTAAAACACGATGGAATTTAAAGGGCTATATAAATGCAGATATGACTTTATTTTGTACATAAACAATAAGATCTCCAACGCCGGCATTATTTGCTTCTTGTTCTTGATCAATGGTGCATGTGACATTGAACAGTCATGCCTACTGCACTCCTCTGGCGATGGCAGGGGAAATCTACAGCAACGCTTGCCTCTATGGTGATTAATATTGTCATTGGAGGCTAAAGAGATAAATTCAATGGCCATTACAACCTCTACATTCTTCTATAAGCTCTGCATCTTTTGCAACTTAATTCAAGATGGAGCTTGAACAAAATAAGATGTAATAGGATTAGTTTTGAAAGGATCCATGCTTCTGTCTCTCTTCTTCTGATCTTTCATGTTAGTGACTAAACAGGTCAAGAATGCCTTGAACATGCCAGTGGACAGTGCACGCCTGCTCTCCAGGCACACATTCAGGCTCATGAGCAGGTGGGGCACAGCAATTCCTGGTTTAAGTAGCAAGCTTCCATTAACTGGACCTTCTTACAGCAGCCATTCATTTCAAACTTGTGGGCTGCTTTTCTTGTTGTTGAGCTCCAGCCATCTCTGTTGGCAGTGTTCAGTTCCAACACCTGTTGTTCACTGTCAGTCAGACAGAGCTCTGTGTTAAACTGGTCAATGAAGCAATTGCAAAGTACATGCATCGCAGTCTCAGTTACCAGAGCACAATTCACTACTTTTGGCTACACAGAATTACCTGTGGATTGCAGTTGGTGTTGGAAAAGAATGCATTCAATGTTTAGCAGATTGGCTATGTTGGGAATTTCGTTGTTTGTAATGTAGCTCTATTGTCTGACATTCAGCACTGGTGAAAGCCTTCTAGGAGTCACCATTGTTTTCTATACAGAACCCATGACTTCAACACGTATAAGAGTGTGGCAACAAAAACTTCTCTAAAAGCTCTGCACTCTTTGCAGTTACTTTAAGATGGAACTTGCACAAAGTGAGGCGTAATACAATATGGTTTGAGAAGCCCATGCTTTAGTCTCTTTTCTTTTGATTCATAGAACATAGAACAATACAGCGCAGTACAGGCCCTTCAGCCCTCGATGTTGCACCGACCTGTGAACTAATCTAAGCCCCTCCCCTTACACTATCCCATCATCATCCATATGCTTATCCAAGGGCTGTTTAAATGCCCCTAATGTGGCTGAGTTAACTACATTGGTAGGCAGGGCATTCCACACCCTTACCGCTCTCTGAGTAAAGAACCTGCCTTGACATCTGTCTTAAATCTATCACCCCTCAGTTTGTAGCTATGCCCCCTTGTACAAGCTGACGTCATCATCCTCAGAAAAAGGCTCTCACTGTCCACCCTATCTAATCCTCTGATCATCTTGCATGTCTCTATTAAATCCTCTCTTAGCCTTCTTCTCTCCAATGAGAACGGGCCCAAGTCCCTCAGCCTTTCTTCATAAGGTCTTCACTCCAGACCAGGCAACATCCTGGTAAATCTCCTCTGCACGTCTTCCAAAGCTTCCACGTCCTTCCTGTAATGGGGCGACCAGGACTGCACGCAATATTCCAAATGAGGCCGCACTTTTGTACAGTTTCAGCATGACATCACGGCTCTGGAACTCAATCCCTTTACCAATAAAACCTAAAACACTGTAAGCCTTCTTAACAGCATTATCAACCTGGGTGGTAACTTTCAGGGATCTATGTACATGGACACCAAGATCCCTCTGCACATCCACACTATCAAGGATCTTTCCATTGACTCAGTATTCTCCCTTCCTATTATTCTTCCCGAAGTGAATCACCTCACATTTATCCACATTGAACTCCATTTGCCACCTTTCAGCCCAATTCTGCAGTTTATCCAAGTCTCCCTGCAACCTGCTACATTCTTCTACACTGTCCACCACTCCACCAACTTTAGTGTCATCTGCAAACTTACTAACCCATCCACCTATGCCTGCGTCCAAGTCATTTATAAAAATGGCAAACAGCAGTGGTCCCAAAACAGATCCTTGAGGCACACCACTAGTGGCCTGACTCCAGGCTGAATATTTTCCATCAACCACCACTCGTTGCTTTCTTACAGAAAGCCAGTTTCTAATCCAAGCTGCTGAATCTCCCTCAATCCCATGCCTCCGTATTTTCTCCAATAGCCTACCATGTGGAACCTTATCAAAGGCTTTTTTGAAGTAAATTCATTCATGTGGGTATCATAGGCCAGGTTATCTGTTGCCTGTTCCCTAATTGCCCCTGAGAAGCTATAGTGAATATACTGAGTGGTTTGCTAGGCCATTTCAGACAACAATTTTCAGTCAAAGACACTGTTGTGTGTCTAGTGCATGATGTGTATGTGGATGGTAACATAGTGGTAAAGTTTCTGAACCAATGTTCTGGAGTGTATAAGTTCAAATCCAAACATGGCAATTTGGGGAATTTAAATTTAGTTAATTCATAAGTCTGGAACTGAAAATCTAAAATCAATGATAATTGTTAAATCCCATCTGTTAATTTAGTACCTGCAGGGAAGGAAATCTGGTGTATATGTTACTCCAGACTTTCATTAATGGGTGTTTTTTATATTTCACAGTTGGTATGTATTTATATGTTGAAGAGACATGCTCATTGATATCATGAATATATCACAACATGTGATCTGAAGATATAACGGTCTTATGCTTCATCATTCCTCAGACTTTTTGAAGTGTAATGTTCTCCTGGAAGCAACCTGTTTTGATGTACTCTAATGGCTTAGTGTTAGCCCAGACACTTACTTACGTGATAGCTGGCTGTGATAAATATCTGTCGGATTCTTCAATACCACAATATCTAGCTCTTCTGTAACACAAAATAATGAGCATCACTATATTAAGCAAAACATCCTGCTGAAGATAAACTCATACCAATGTAGTTGACTCTTAAGCTTTTTTTATTAATTGACAAAACATGGGCATCACTGGCCAGGCCATCAGTTATTGTCTATCCAGAAGATGATAGTGAGCTGCCCTTTTGAGATCCTGCAATCCTTGGGATGGAGGTACACTCACAGTGCTGTTACGAAGGGAGTTCCAAGATATTGACCCAGCAACAGTGAAGGAACAGAGACATAGATCCAAGTGTTAATATCAATAGTACAAAAAGAGGACATTATGTTGCACTTGTATAAAACACTAGTTAGACCTTGGCATCATATCCACAAGCATCCATTCTCTCCAGCTCAGATGCTCAGTGCAATGGTGTGTGCTATCTACAAGGTGCACTGCAGAAATTCACTGAAGGTCCCTAGGCAGCACCTTCCAAACCCATGACCACTTCCATCTAGAAGGAGAAGGGCAGCAGATACATGGAACACCACCACATGCAAGTTCCCCTCCAAGCCACTCACCATCCTGATTTTCAAGTATGTCACCATTCCTTCACTGTCACTGGGTCAAAATCCTGGAATTCCCTCCCTAAGGGCATTGTGGGTTTACCTCATAGACTACAGCAGTTCAAAAAGGCAGCTCACCATCATCTTCCTGAGTCCAACAAGGGACAGATATCACATCCTTTCTAAAGTATGCTACCTTGAACTCGATCCAATACTGCAGTTGAGGCTGAGCCGATTTTATACCATTTTAACTTATTTTCTTGTTTTTGTTCTTTATTTCCATATTGATAAAGTTCAGAATGCCTTTATGCTTTATTGATGGCTCAGAAATCAACAGTTATGTTTTCTATTTTGTATGAAAACTCATCTGTCTTTAAAATGGACACAAGGAGTCTTACAAAATTGCCTAGGAGCTACATTTTTGGAGAGAGAGAGAGATAACGGGAACTGCAGATGCTGGAGAATCCTAGATAATAAGGTGTGGATCTAGATGAACACAGCAAGTCAAGCACAAAAGCTGATGTTTCGGGCCTAGGCCCTTCATCAGAAAAGGGTCTAGGCCCGAAACGTCAGTGTTTGTGCTCCTAAAATGCTGCTTGACCTCTTGTGTTCATCCAGCTCCACATTTTGTTATCTTAGCTACATTCGTGGATATCTTTTATAGATTCAACTGCAGCCAAAAAGCAGACAATCATGTTATGTTATTTTAGGAGCTAATCCCAAAAGTCATTAAATAATTTAAGTATTTCAGGTCTGTCTATTGAAACCTCAAAACGGGTGAAGTGTCAAAAACTTCTGTAGGGTTGAGTAGGAAATCAGACAAAGGAATCACAAAGAATCCTGGCATAATAGACTTTGTTTTTTGGAACAATGATTCATCAAAATTAGCATTTGCAACCATCTGATTGTACTAATATTCATTGGAAATAGCCATGTGAAAAGAATCATCTGAATGCCATCAGCGAGAGTTCTTGAAAACAATTACGGCTTTTCAACAGGGAGACAGAAGGCACAGCCAAGATTGCTGTTCTGAACCAGGCAGTCAAAGGCCACAAGATGCAGTGCTTGAATGTGAAACAAAAGAGCCTGTACAAGCAACCTCAAATTATTTGATTACAGAAACAATTGCAACTGCTGAATCTGACTTCAGATTCAACCCCTCCACTTCAGGAAAAGAATCTTCCAGCAAACCAAGCCTGCAACAATAATAGAGACTGATTTCAGTTCTAGCTTTATCTGTTACCCTTATCCTTACTTGATTACTAAAAGGAGCTTACATACAAGCATATACAAATTCTTAGTTCACAGACCACCCCGAATGCACAACTGGTATGTAGCCATGACACCATTCTCTCTGCTGTTCATTTAGAATTGTACCCCGTATTCTGTACTGCCTGTCTGCATTAGTTCTATTAAATTAAGTTACTTCATACCCCTTTGCATAGAATTTTATCAGCTGTTTGTCTACCCATTCCATCAACATGGTTGACATCTTTTCGAGACAAGGGTAGTCAGAAAGCCAATGTGCAGAATAGAAACCCAGACCTCATAGCAACACAAGCCAGCGAATGGCATTACTCGCATGAACTCTGTAAATCCTCAAATAAAATCCCAAGAATGAATAATATAAAAAATGCAGAAGAATAGCAGATTTCTTCCTGTAGAGGATATCAGGTGAACTTTTACATCAATCTGGTACTTTCAGGTCAATAATATTGTTAGTAGTTTTTTGTTTCTAATTTATTTCATGAATTGAGATTTCCAGGGTGGGATTTCAACCATATGTTTCTGTACCATTCATTTAGACTGCCACATTACCAGTCCAGTAACATTGCCACACTTTACCATCAAGGTAACAAACCATAGGACTACTCTTTCATCAGAGAGAGACAAAGAGTGGTCAGTCAACCGGACAGATACCACACCTCAGGGAAGGGGAGAGTAAAGAAGGAGAATAATCAAAGTGCTGGATATGCATATCTTATTAGCTTTGTGATTGTTGGCTTTTTATTTTAGAAAGGAAAGTTGTACAATCGAAATAAAACAATGTATCTAATGATAGATTCTGAACAGGACAGGAAAATAGACATCAGAAAAGATGAAAGGTCGCAAAAGAAGACATTTGACCTATATTTAACAAATTGTGGAGCTGGATGAACACAGCAGGCCAAGCAGCATCTCAGGAGCACAAAAGCTGACGTTTCGGGCCTAGATCCTTCATCAGAGACGGGGTTGGGGAGTCAGCTTTTGTGCTCCTAAGATGCTGCTTGGCCTGCTGTGTTCATACAGCTCCACACTTTGTTATCTTGGATTCTCCAGCATCTGCAGCTCCCATTATCATTTGACCTAGATTTCATGTTCAGTTACTATTCTATTGGCTTTGCACTTTGTTGTTCTGCAGTCAGCTAAAAGCAGGTGTAAAAGTACACTCTTTACATGATGACTTTAACAGCCACCAAGAATTCTTCAATAAGTCTCCAAAACCCACAATGCGTGACGCCAAGAAGCAAATCTGCAGCCGAACCACGGGAACACCACGACATGCAATTCTGCCTCCAAGTCACACCCCATCCTGGTTTGGAAATGTGTCGGCTGTTCCTTCATTGTCATTGGGCCAGAATCTTGAAAGTACATCTCTGCAACACTGTGGGCATCCCTCCACCAGAACTGCAGTGATTCACGAAGGCAGCTCATTGCCATCTTCTCAGTGGTAAGTAGGGATGGACAAAGTTCACTAAACAAAAGCAGGATTCCCTGTATTTCCATTTTAAGGAAAGCAATGCCTTGCATGGGTGATAATGCTGCAGTCATTAAAAATTCCTTGTCAAAGTGCCTGTTAATGAGACTTAGATCGGGTGATTAATCTCCCACATTGAGTCATTCTGTATTTGAATACGTCTGGATTAAGTTCTGATTGAATGTAAATCGTGTTTAACAGCATATTTGCATAATTCCATCGTATTTTTCTCCCTTTATCATTTTTTCTTTCACCCCTGGCCCCTCATCACTTTGCATTGACAATACTGGGAGAGCAGGGGGATATTTTCATCAAATTGTAAATCAGACAAAAATGTAACCTGCATTTCGCTGTCAATCATAATGAACAGAGTAATTATGAGGACAGGGACCCCAGTGACAGCAAGTCTGATATGATTGAAAATGCAACCATTCATTGGAAAGAGATCTCCGGAGTGCATTGCAGCATTTAGCAGACTCCCTTCATAATCTGGGGATTTTTAAAAAGGGGTCTGGGCATTAATGATCACCACAAACTGGGAGATGGCAATACCTGGAGCTAGTGGATTGATAGCCTGCTTTATACATACACCATTGACAGTCTCCATTTATACAACCCGTTTACCCCCATTTACAACCATTGTTGTCAACCCTATGTAGTACTCAATTACACCCCACTTACATCATCCCTTTACACGCCTCCGTTTTTCACTCAAAGTTACACCATTCCCAAATCACCCCTCCCATCTTACTGCCCCAATTCCCTCACAGTACAGTGTAATATTCACCAGTTGTCAACGGAATGGGATTTTCCCAATAATTCTGAAAACTCGTGTTCTTCATATCCTTGTCCAATTGCCTTTTAAGTATTACTATGAGATCTGGTTTCCTGCTGTTTTAGCGACACTGTCCTGGTCTCAATAAACCTCAGATTGAAAACATTTCTCCATATTTCAACTCTTGTTCTTTGCCAACTATTTTCAGTCTGTGACCTTTGCTCATTGAACCACTTTGCAAGATAACAAGGCTTCTTTCCTATATTTGCTTAATCAGGACCACTCATAATTTTGAACAACTCTATTAAACCTTCCTTTATTACATTCTTTTATCTGACTGTGCTGCTGAAGAGTATTTGCAGAGCCTGCTGAGGTAAAGGAAAAATATTAACTTTATTTAAGAAACATTTTCCTGCAGCAGCATCGTGCCACGAGCCTAGCGAGAGGCAGTAAGATCATGTGATATTTTGTAATAATGTACACTGTGCTTCATCACAGTCAGATTTCATGCCTCATGTTACACAGACAACATTCTCTGCTCCAAGGCGAACAATTCCAGATTCTCCAATCACCTCAAGTAACTGATGTCACTTATCCTAAGGAATGTGCTGGTAACCTGCTAAAGGCCTTGACTTATGTTGTTATTCAATCAGGGGAGGTGAGCATCAGTGGCTGGGCTAGCATTTATTACTCATCCCTAGTTGCTGTTGAGGAGGTGGTGACGGTAAGCTTCATCTTGAACTGCTGCAGTCTATGATCCTTCTTAAAGCTCAGAATTGGACACAATAACCCAGCTGAGGCATAACCAGAGACTTGGAATGGTGTCACGGAGATTTCTTGTTTTTATACTCAGTGCCTCTAATTCTGAATCAGTTAGCATCATCTGAGATTGTAGTTTGTATGTGTGCTGACTTGGGGTCGATTTACTTTTGTACATAGTTGAGGGTTCTTCCCCTTTAAGGGAACTGATCAGGTGACTCAGAGGGTAGAGCTTGGGTCCAGTCCAGAACTGGCTGTGGACATGTGACTATTATTAATAAAGTGTTTCTGTTCAGATCTATCATTTGTCTACCTGGTATATAATTCCTAGTCCCAAAGGAAAGCACCCAGATAACAGATGTAAATTGAGGCTGGTAAACATTTTACATTTTCTTGTACATTGTCTTCTAACCATGTACAGTGGTATATGTAACATTAGGTTCCATCATTGCTGCCATCTTACATCGGCCTGGCCATCCATCTGGGATGTGTTGGGGAGATTCACACGCACCAGTCCTTCTTGCTGGTATTAACCTAAGCTACTGGTACCATGTGGGGAAGGTTTCCCATTCAATGCCAGAGGGAGAAATTAACTTCTGTTTTAGCTAAACACAATATGTTTTGTTGCAGAAAACAAAAACCGCTGGAAATCACAGCAGGTCAGGCAACATCCATGGAGAGAGAGCAAGGTAACATGTTGAGTCCCGATGACTCTTTATTCAGAGCATGTCACTTATTGGGGAGTTACATTACATCCAAGATACATCATGGTTCATTGTGAAGCATCAGGTTCAACATAAGAGCTGGTGCATGTTACCACATCATTGGTAACTAACACAGTACCAGAAGCAGAATGGAAGACTCATTAACTCCTCCCAAGAACAGTCCTTTATATTCTGATGGGTGGAGATCACTCATGATATCAGCTAAACCTGACTGCCCTGTCTTTATGCAACACACAGGGCAAAAACATAAAACGAGGTCTTTAGACAGAATGATCCTGCAGTCGTATGATCTGATTTTACAGCACTGACGGTATGGGCTATCCTACTTACGTATTGACCTTAACTCTTTGTGCTACATTGGAGGCAAACATTTCATACAGTTTCTGAACCATTGTCCTGCCATCTTCAAGGATTTGGGAACATCCACCCTACATTCCTCTGTTCTTGTACCTGTTTGAAATAGATTAGAGTATTCAGCTCCTTCAGGCCGTACTTATTAAAAAGCCTAATGTCACACCTACTGGCATCTTCCATTTGCTATGCAGAGGCTTTGCCTTAAGTCAATGCATGTTAAATTTGTTAATTATTGAAAGGGACCAACTGGACAATTTATGAATGAAATAGAAATATGAATATAGAATCAAAATATTGTAGAAGTTCAGTGACCCCCATCCAGGTATAGATTCCTGACCTGAATGGTCTGGAATGGAGACACTTGACTTTACTGGTTGACATGACAACTGACTGTGAGGCACTGAAACAAGGTGACTGGACTTATCAATGAAACCTAGTTAATTCTCCATGAACTGAATTAAATCACACTGTTTTTCCTGTTTTTGCCGAAGCAAAATGATCTCTAATGTGGGCAGGGGTTGATGGGGGGTGGTGGTTACGTGGAGGCGTGAGAATCCAGCAGGTGGAGTGGAGGGATTTAGCGTTGGAGTGAGGGGGAGCAGAAGGGTATGGGGAGGATGAGGGAGATCAACAGTAGAGGGAGAGTGGTGGGCCATAGGTATGTGAAGAGGGTGATTGGGGTGAATGAAGGGCAATAGCAGAGTGGAGGGGGGTGCTGAGGTGAGTAGGGGCTAAGAGGGTGTGGCAGTGAGAGGTGAGCTTGGGGGAGCTGAGATAGTGTGAGGATATGGATCACTGTCAAGATTTCTCTGAATTTAAACTGGGAGTGTTGGGTGTCAGACAATCATCAAACTATGAACTAATGGCTCTGTGAGTAAATGAACAATTTCCCTGCATAATGAGCAACTGAAGTAGACACGTTAATAACTTATGCAATAAACATAATGAATGATAAGAAAATTAAAGAAAGTCTTTGTTAACGGGAAGTGAAGATTTTCTTTATATTTCTTTTTCCGTTGTCTCTTGTACTAGGTTCTGGGTCTGGGCAATAAGATGGGCAGCTTGTCCTAGATTTCTATCATCGGCTGTCATCTTCACTTGTTTATTTTTAATTAATTCATGGTGTGTAGGTGTCACTGGCAAAGCCAGCTTTTGTTGCTGGCTCCTAATTTCCTTCAAACTGAGAGGCTTGTTAGGGGCCATTTCAGAGGGCAATTAAGAGTCACCCCATTGCTGTGGATCTGGGGGTCACATGTAGGCCAGACCAGGTGAGGATGGCAGATTTCTTTCTGTACATGACATTTGTGAACCAGATCGATTTTCCAACAACCAGTGAGAGTTTCAGTGTCACAGTCACTGCGACTAACTTTCGTTTTGAATTCAAATGCTAGGAATTTGAACATTTGTCTCCGGAGCATTTCCTGCAGCCCAGTGACATTTTGTTATGCCCAGACTTGGATGAAGTTCCCCAATTTGTTAAGCTTGCAACGGGATACTGTAAATGGAATGAGGAAAAATGAATTGGTTCCTCTTCTTTATCCATGCACCCACACTCAGTTAGTTGCAACAAGGTTAATTTACAAATGGATCCTAGACCCAAATGAACTTGTTTTAAAAGGAGCAAATTTAACCAGGTTTCCTTGACTTAACATCGGGCGAGGTTTTTAATTGTTACGTGAGGAGAATCAGTAGCACAATACACATACACAGATTGGAAGTAAAAGGTAAATCCAAATATATAAAAGACAAAACAATAGGTAGGCAGGTTAGACTCTAAATTGTTTGTGAAGAGCAGGTAGTTGAAGTGGAGATCATTGCTTATATTGACATTGGTTGGTAAACAGTTGATTTCAAGATTCTTATTTTTACAGATTTATTGAGCTTCTCTTGTTCTGGTTCCTTTTGCCATGACTGAATTCTAGTATTTAAGGTGCAAGAGGGTTCTTTTGTTGTCTTGTTTCCCTTTGTCTGTCTTTTTAACTAACTGACTTCTAGCACTCAGAGTGAATCTCTTCCCTTTTATTCATTCACAGGATGAGGGTGTCTCTGGCTAGGCAGCATTTATTGCCCATCCCTAATTGCCTAGAGGGCAGTTAAGAGTCAACCACATTGCTGTGGGCTTGGAGTCACATGTAGGCCAGACCAGGTAAGGATGGCAGTTTCTTTCACTAACGTACATTACTGAACCAGATGGGTTTTTCCCGACAATCGACAATGGATTCATGGTCGTCAAGTTCTTAATTCTGGATATTTATTGAATTCAAATTCCACCATCTGCCATGATTGGATTCAAACCCGGGTCCCCAGAATGTTATTTGGGTCTCAGGATTAACAGTGCAGTGATAATGCCACGAGGCCATCGCCTCCCCCTTTACCTGCAGCACAAGGTTGACTGGAGGATAATTCTTCAACTTTGACCTTCACAACATGGTAACGCTCGAACCAAGGTTAGCCTGTGGGGTACCTTAGCCCACTGGCAGAAGTGAGGTCAGTCCCACTAGTACGCTTCAGTAGAATTGAAACTGGATTTTTTTACCCTTGTCCTCGCATCTTCTTTAAAGAGTAAAATCAAAATGTGTCTGCAATTTGGGACATAATCCATTGAGGGTGAGGTAGCTTAATGTCGTCAGCCCCTTTTATCTTTGTAGTCACAAGAGATTTTACATGAGGTGCGAGGGGCTGTGTTGGTCTTCCTGCCCATTGCACCAACTGAGGTCCTTAAGTGACTAATAACTTGCTATTTCAAGGGTCTGCTCTCACCCAGCCTCAATTTCGTAGCTGGTAGGGGTTGTTCAGGAACTGGGTTAGATGCTTTGCTCAGACTTTGGGTGGAAGTGTGGTTGCTAATGCCAAGGACTCCTTTATCCACACTGGGTGCTCCACAATACCCAAACTGCTCTGCCCCTCTCTCCCCTATCCTTCAAGGACACAATGCCCTCTCCCCGCTGCCTCAGACCTCACCTCACCTCCCCACTGTGAAACTTAATTACCTGGTCCTGAATTCTGGGATTCTTGGTGACTGTTTGCGGTCCCAATCACGGCCAATGCTGCCAAAGGCGCTGCTGTGACAGTGGAGACTGGTTGACTGCTCTCTGAGGTGACACTACTGACGTTAATCAAAAAAAATTATTACTATATTAACAGGGACATAGAGTATGGGAGGAAGGAGGTGATGTTGAAAATGTGTAAGACATTTGTTAGACCTCAGCTGGAGTGCTGTATACAGTTCTGGGCATCACATTATTGGAAGGATGTAAATGTGTTGGGGAGAGATTTACAAGATTGGTGGCAGGGATGAGAAACATCAGTTATGGAGATTAATTGAAGACATTGAGACTGTTATTCCTGGCATGAGGAAGGCTAAGGGGAGATCTGATAGAGCTTTCCAAAATAATGAGTGGACTGGATAGAGTGGATAGGGAAAAGCTATGAACCCAAGGGTGTATATTTAAAATGACTTGCCAAAGAAGCAAACGTGACAGAAGAAAACTCATTTTGCAAACAGTGAGTAATTAGGGTACAGAATATATGACCTGGAAGTGTAGAGGAGGCAGATTCAACTGGGGTTTTCAAGAGGGTATTGGATAATTATTTGTGTAGAAATGATATGCAAGTGTTTGGTGAGAAAAGCAGCAGATTGGCATGAGGCAATGATGTTCATGTGAAAAGACAGTGTAGACGTAATGGGCTAAATGGCTTCCTGTATTAGACCATTTCTATGATTCTGAAGGGCAATGAACATTGGTTTTGTCAGTCAGGCTCATGTCTCAGAAAAAATATAAAACAAAATCAAGCAGTGAAAGCTGAAATTGGAAATTTGCTTTTGAAGATACCCTGATTAAACCTATCAGTAAGCCAGTCTGAAGAGTCCAGTCTTTTTTATTTTCTTTCAAAAACAGCAATAAATTATCTCCCTCAACCAGCCCAGTTCAAGTGTTTGAAAATGTCAAAGAGCAGTGGATGGTTCCTGCAGAGATTAGCAATCTTTCAAACCACAGAGAAAAATATCACATGATTCATACAGACATTGCAGACACTGATCAGAAAGACAACCTCACACTGTTTTGAACTATTCTAACATTTTGCCTCACACATGTGTCTGCTAAAGGCACGTTACATTCATTGTTTTGTTTTTGCAGCTCTTACACAGCTGATAAACTTCCAAAAACTTTATCATCGAGGAAGACGCCTTTTTTTTGTCAATGTGAGGCCCTTGATTACAAGGGCTAGGCAATGAAATGAGCTTCACAGTACCTGGTGAGAATTATCTGTGTGATATTGGGAGTAAGGGTCACAGAGACCAAACATGCTGATCTCTCCCAGAGGGTCAGTTCAATGGCTAATCTCCTTTAGTTCAGCTGACTATTCCTGTCTCTGAGTTTTCCAGTCTGCCCATTTGGACTGCCCCAGTACCAGATATGCAGAGGATTAGGTGAAGATAGGAAGCAGTATGGTGGCTCAGTGGTTAGCATGGCTGCCTCTCAGCACCAGGGACCTAGTTTGATTCTACGTTCAGGTGACTGTGTGGAGGTTGCCCATTCTCCATGTCTATGTGGGCTTCTGTCATGCGTTCTGGTTTCCTTCCGCAGTCCAAAGGTGTGCCCTTAACTAGATTGAACATGCTAAATTTCCCCATCATGTCCAGAGATGTACAGGCTAGGTAGACTGGCCGTGGGGTTATGGGGATAGGTTGAGGGCCTGGGTCTGGTAGGATGCTCTTTGCAGGGTCGGTACAGATTTGATGAGCCACCTGGCCTATTTCTGCACTGTAGGGATTATATATATATATGTAGGTACAAAATAAACCAGAGTTAAAATTTTAGAAAAGACACAGTTGGTAATCGCCCTGGTGAGTTGGCGGTCAAGGGGACGATGTGGGATTTGTGGAAGCAGGAAACCTGTTGATTCGAGAATCGGAGGATTTGTCAAGCTTGATATCTATATAGAATCATGCAGCACAGAAGGAGGCCATTTGGCTCATTACATCTGTGCTAATTCAGAGCTTTGGAAGAACTCACCACTGTTGTGTCACAACAGCCCTGCAACTTCCCTTTACAAGTCTAATTCCATATCTAATTTCCAAATAAACAGTGATGATTGAAACTGCGGTCATCACTCCTTTAGGCAATGCTCTTTAGATTGGAGAAACTCACTGTTTAAATCAAAATGGTAGATCTTTCTCACTAAGAGATTTAAATTCAATGCCCATTGGGATAGTGGTACGTCAGTCAGCCATAATACACACCCTACCCAGTTGATCATTTTTTTGTGAATGGTGCCTTTATGTGCCATTAATTTCACTGCATCGATTTTTGGTTTTAGACTGTGGGCAGTAAGATCACATTATCACCCATTGCTGTTGGCCAGCAATTGTTTTCATTCAGCTGAACATGCACCACAGGATGTCCCAAACTTAGGTAAAAAGTCAATCTGAAAACCAATCTCAAAACTCACAAATTGGAGCCCAATACGCAGGAATAAAAGCAACCTTTCCCAGACCTAAACGGAGAAGTCTTTGTCATCAAGTGATTGCAACATTTAAGGACAGCAGAATCTTCAGAACATTGAGCTCAGAAATCACACAACAGCAGGTTATAGTCTAACAGGATTATTTGAAAACACAAGCTTTCAGAGCCTCACTGCCTTTTCAGATGTTAGTGAGAGAGGTAGTATCAGAAGAAGGAGTAAGGCTCTGAAGGCTTGTGTTTACAAATATCTGTTGGACTATAACCTGGTGTTGTATGATTTCTGACCTTGTCCACCCCAGTCCAACACCGGCACCTCCACATCAGAACACATAGCAGTTCAAGCTGACAGCTCTACCCATCCCTCCTACACTGACTTCATATACAGGATGCAATTGAGTGTGAAAATTGAGACTTGGGGCTAATGTCTGACATCAATGTAAACCACAAATTGCCCTTTTGCTTTCTTTACTTTTAAAGAGCACTAATCTGTCACAGCGATATAACAGTCCATTTCAAACTGCAGGGAGCACTAAAATTCATTGGGAAACTAAATCAGTTACAGGTTATCACAATTTGGTCACGTAGATAACAGAGAAACTATTCTAACCTCTTGTGTGGTGGAGGAATCATAACTGAGGAGAGACCTTTTCACACAAAGGGTAGAGTTCATAGAGTCACTCAGCGCAGAATAGACGCTTCAGTCCAACTTGTTCCTACTGACCAAGTTTCCTAAACTAAGCTAGTCCCATTCGCCTACATTTGGCCCATGTCTCTCTAAACCTTTCCTTTCCATGTACCCGTCCAAATGTATTTTAAATGTTGTCATTGTACCCACTTCCACCACCTCCTCTGGCAGCTTGTTCCGTACACGCACTACCCTCTGTGTGATAAAGTTGCTTGTCAGGTCCCTTTTAAAACTTTCCCCTCTCACCTTAAACCTATGCCTTCTAGTTTTGGACTCCCCTACCCTGGGGAAAAGACTCTGGCTATTCACCCTATCCGTGTCCCTCATGATTTTATAAACGTCTACAAGGTCAGGCTTCAACCTCTTATGCTCCAGCAAATAAAGTCCCAGCCGATTCTTATGTCTCAAACCCTCCAGTCTCGGTAAATCTTTTCAGCAGCCTTTCCAGTTTAATAATATCCTTCCGAAAGCAGGGAGACCGGAATTGTCTGCAGGGGAATGAAGTCTGGAACTTTCTCCCTTCAAAGGACTGTGAACGTTAAGAGTGTCAGGGGATAGTGGTTGGGATCTGGTGGGAAGGGGTCAATTGAAGCCTTTGAACCTGAGATCACCTGATTTCTATTGAGTGAGGCATCAATGATTGTAGGTGGTAATGGCTATTGAGGGACAGTGTGATCTGCCATGATCTTGGCAACTGGCGAGGCAGGCAGGAAGGAGCTTGGAGACTGTAACTGTCCTTGGGAGAGAGCGGGGAAAGCTTTGCAAAAGCCTGAATGTGTGAGAGAAGAATTCGCAGTCATGATTTATTTACTGGAGTCGATTTTATTGCTCAGGTTCTGGTCCCAGTATGAGGTGCATTAATGTTCGCTCAGAAAGATCTGATCTGAATGAAGCAGTGTTTCCATTAAATTCTGCTCTAATTTAGTTTGCTCACTGAGGAATAATAAATTACTCGGACGTGGGTATAATATATTCTTCTTTGCTCCAAAGGCACAATTTGCATTAGTTAATTCACACCAGTCTGCTCCAAATCCCTGCTGAGATGTGCATAACAGGTAGTTTGCTCTTTTAAAGTGCATCCATCTCTGATTGTGAGCAACAGAAAAAAGCATACTTTAATGTGATTGCTTTGGTCTTCATCTGCAGTCTTTAGTTGACTGCTCTCTGACTTGCAGGGTCATTCAAGGCATTCAACAAGGAATTAGATGGCTATTTGAAGAAGAAGAATGTGCAGGGCTTCTGAGAGAAAACAAGAGACCAGCACGAGGTGAGATGATCATTTGGAGAGGCAACAGTGATATGATGGCCAAATGGTCTCTTCTGTACTGTAACAGTTCTATGATTCTGTAAAGCGCCTGATTCATAACTGATGAATTGAATGATCTAACCAGGTGGAAACCAGCCAAGCAGGATGCATCTGCACTCTAGGTCATTTATCATTTCTCTAAAAGCTAATACTAGACATCAAAATACCTCAACCTTGACTTTACCAAGCCCTCTCAGGTAAATGTCAAAGATCTCATGGCACTATTTTAAAAGCAAGCTGGAGAGTTATCCCTGGAGTCTTGGCCAATGTTTATTCTTCAAACAACATTATGATTCAATTATTACTATATTATTGTTTGTGGTGCACAAATGTTTTGTACCATTTCCTACATTGCAACAATGACTATATTTATAAAGTACTTTATTGGCCATAAAGTGCCTAGGGATGTGAAAGGTGCTATGAAATGCAAGTCTTTCTCCTTCCTGTCACACTGATATCATAAATCAATGGCACCCTTACAGATTCATTTATTTTCACTATTGAGCACTATTTACTTTCCTAATTGGGCAGGAACAGAAAAAAGGCAACACTTTATAAATGACACTGTCAAATCTAATTTCTGCAATTTATTTTAATTTCAGTATGTGATCTCCCATTCCCTACCTCTGACAACACCCGAAACTACCTGCTTCAACTGTGAATGTGGAGCATTCCTGCACAGGTCTCCCATGTGGATCTTTACAAAGCACATGATTTTAATATTACCAGACGGCAAATACTTTAAAATGAAGCTCAGCAGCCGATTCATTGGCCCTCGATGCTGTTTGCAGACGATTGGCAAACAGCCAACAGCCAGCATCAAGCAGGCTTCAAGCACCCATTGCCCTTCTTCACCAGAATATCAGCCTCTTTTATGCAAGTATTATAGTCCAGCCAATTGCTGGCCTGATTAAATATGCATTAACTACTATGACTTGACCTAATCAATCTTCTTGATGAAGACCACTGGCAGCCTTTCTCCTCATGGTATCTTCCATGCTACAGTGATATTATACAAGGACTGGGCTAAAATCCTGGTTCTAATAAGATGATTCCAATTATAAGGGAATTGTAAACCCTATAGTTTGGTGCAAGAGCTGAAGAGTCTCAAGTGCTTGCAAACTGTCGCTGGTTTATAGAATCATAGAATGATCACTGTCGAGTAGCGGGGACTATGCTGTTAAAATTGAGATAACAGGAATGCACTGCATCTCTCTTTACTCCCATCACTCCACTGACCACACAACATAATTTTACATGTTTCACTCAGTTTCCAATATGGTTATTTAGATATTTTCACCATACTAGGCTGAAGATTCAATCCTATTTATTTTATATCCAAAAACGTTATTGATTTAGTGCGAAACAAAATGGATTTGGCACGGCTGTAAAACTAAAATTAACACAGTTTTAAATGTGAATGTATAAATCTCAAACATTCTAAATATCCCAAATGCACACACACATGCAATTAACACTCAGAAAAATAGAAAACAAATGAGTTCCTCTCTGCAGCGATTGACTTTGAAACAAAAAATGCTTTTGGTCAATAACAGTTAGTTCTTGAAGGCAAAATGAATAAAGTGCATAATGTTCAGAGGGCTGTTAGTCTGGCATTCTAGGACATGTAGAAAGGTGTCACCCAACAGAGGCAAGATAACAAAGTGTGGAGCTGGATGAACACAGCAGGCCAAGCAGCATCTCAGGAGCACAAAAGCTGACGTTTCGGGCCTAGACCCTTCATCAGAGAGGGGGATGGGGAGAGGGAACTGGAATAAATAGGGAGAGATGGAGAGGTGGACCGAAGATGGAGAGAAAAGAAGATAGGTAGAGAGGACAGTATAGGTGGGGAGGTGGGGGGGATAGGTCAGTCCAGGGAAGACGGACAAGTCAACGAGGCGGGATGAGGTGGTAGGTAGGAAATGGAGGTGTGCCTTGAGGTGGGAGGAAGGGATGGGTGAGAGGAAGAACAGGTCAGGGAAGCGGAGACAGGCTGGGCTGGTTTTGGGATGCAGTGGGGGGAGGGGTCGAGCTGGGCTGGTTTTGTGATGCAGTGGGGGGAGGGGAAGAACTGGGTTGGTTTTGGGATGCGGTGGGGGAAGGGGAGATTTTGAAGCTTGTGAAGTCCACATTGATACCATTGGGCTGCAGGGTTCCCAAGCGGAATATGAGTTGCTGTTCCTGCAACCTTCGGGTGGCATCATTGTGGCACTGCAGGAGGCCCATGATGGACATGTCGTCTGAGGAATGGGAGATGGAGTTAAAATGGTTCGCGACTGGGAGGTGCAGTTGTTTACTGCGAACCGAGCAGAGGTGTTCTGAAAAGCGGTCACCAAGCCTCCGCTTAGTTTCCCCGATGTAGAGGAAGCCACACCGGGTGCAATGGATACAATATACCACATTGGCAGATGTGCAGGTGAACATCTGCTTGAAATGGAAAATCATCTTGGGGCCTGGGATGGGGGCGAGGGAGGAGGTGTGGGAGCAAGTGTAGCATTTCCTGCGGTTGCAGGGGAAGGTGCCGGGTGTGGTGGGGTTGGAGGGGTGTGGAGCGGACAAGGGAGTGGCGGAGAGAGTGGTCTCTCCGGAAGGCAGACAAGGGTGGGGATGGAAAATGGGCTTGGGTGGTGGGGTCGGATTGTACATGGTGGAAGTGTTGGAGGATGATGCTTTGTATCCGGAGGTTGGTAGGGTGGTGTGTGAGAATGAGGGGTATCCTGTGGGGGCAGTTGTGGCGGAGGCTGGGTGTGAGGGATATGTTGCGGGAAATGTGGGAGATGTGGTCAAGGGCGTTCTTGACCACTGTTGGGGGAAAGTTGCTGTCCTGGAAGAACGTGGACATCTGGGATGTGCGGGAGTGGAATGCCTCATCCTGGGAGCAGATGTGGCAGAGGCAGAGGAATTGGGAATAGGGGATGGAATTTTTGCAGGAGGTTGGGTGGGAGGAGGTGTATTCTTGGTAGCTGTGGGAGTCAGTGGGCTTGAAAAGGACATTGGTTTCTAGCTGGTTACCTGAGATGGAGATTGAGAGGTCCAGGAAGGTGAGCGATGTGTTGGAGATGGTCCAGGTGAACTTGAGGTTGGGGTGGAAGGTGTTGGTGAAGAGGATGAACTGTTCGAGCTCCTCTGGGGAGCAAGAGGCGGCGCCGATACAGTCATCAATGTAACGGAGGAAGAGGTGGGGTTTGGGGCCTGTGTAGGTGCGGAAGATGGCATGTTCCACCTAACCTACAAAGAGGCAGGCTTAGCTTGGGCCCATGCGGGTACCCATGGCCACCCCCTTTGTCTGTAGGAAGTGGGAGCTAGAAACTGATGTCCATTTCAAGCCCACTGACTCCCACAGCTACCAAGAATACACCTCCTCCAACCCACCCTCCTGCAAAAATTCCATCCCCTATTCCCAATTCCTCTGCCTCCGCCGCATCTGCTCCCAGGATGAGGCATTCTACTCCCGCACATCCCAGATGTCCATGTTCTTCCAGGACAGCAACTTGCCCCCACAGTGATCGAGAACGCCCTTGACCGCGTTTCCCACATTTCCCGCAACATATCCCTCACACCCCGCCCCCGCCACAGCTGCCCCCACAGGATACTCCTCATTCTCACATAACACCCCACAAACCTCTGGATACAAAGCATCATCCTCCAACACTTCCACCATCTGCAATCCGACCCTACCACCCAAGCCATTTTTCCATCCCCACCCTTGTCTGCTTTCCGGAGAGACCACTCTCTCCGCGACTCTCTTGTCCGCTCCACACTCCCCTCCAATCCCACCACACCCGGCACCTTCCCCTGCAATCGGAGGAAGTGCTACACTTGCTCCCACACCTCCTCCCTCACCCCTATCCCAGGCCCCAAGATGATTTTCCATTTCAAGCAGATGTTCACCTGCACATCTGCCAATGTGGTATATTGTATCCATTGTACCCGGTGTGGCTTCCGCTATATTGGGGAAACCAAGCGGAGGCTTGGTGACCGCTTTGCAGAACACCTCTGCTCGGTTCGCAACAAACAACTGCACCTCCCAGTCGTGAACCATTTTAACTCCCCCTCCCACTTCTCAGATGACATGTCCATCATGGGCCTCCTGCAGTGCCACAATGATGCCACCCGAAGGTTGCAGGAACAGCAACTCATATTCCGCTTGGGGACCCTGCAGCCCAATGGTATCAATGTGGACTTCACAAGCTTCAAAATCTCCCCTTCCCCCACTGCATCCTAAAACCAGCTCAGCCTGTCTTCGCTGCCCTGACCTGTTCTTCCTCTCACCCATCCCTTCCTCCCACCTCAAGCCGCACCCCCATTTCCTACCTACCACCTCATCCCACCTCCTTGACCTGTCCGTCTTCCCTGGACTGACCTATCCCCTCCCTACCTCCCCACCTATACTCTCCTCTCTACCTATCTTCTTTTCTCTCCATCTTCGGTCTGCCTCCACCTCCCTATTTATTCCAGTTCCCTCTCCCCATCCCCCTCTCTGATGAAAGGTCTAGGCCCGAAACGTCAGCTTTTGTGCTCCTGAGATGCTGTTTGGCCTGCTGTGTTCATCCAGCTTCACACTTTGCTATCTTGACTGGAACTTCTGTTGTCTTAATGGGCTCAGTACTGATGATATTTCTTGGTCAACTGGTGACATATTTGGCTATAACTGGGAGTGGTAACAGTGTGTTAAACCCTCTAAGAGTGGATACAAAACTTTCTAGCTCTGAGGCAAAGACTGCTGACAGTAAAAATAGGTGCCTTTCAGACACTGATCCTGTCATGGGATCTCCTCGAACAGGATCAAAGGTCATAAAGTCAGTACTATGGAGATCAAGGCAGAGTGCTGACCACCACTCATTCCTTAAGCAGCAATGGAAAATCCAGTTTTTTGATCTACATTCCTGTGATGGAAGTAGACCGTGGGAAACAGTGTGTTTCTTAATGTTTTTTATGTAGGTTGTGGTCATCAATGTCAAAGGATTTGTTGCCTATTCCTAATTCCCTTGAACCAAATGGCTTGCAAGGCCATTTCAGAGGGCTGTCATGAGTCAACCACATTGCTCTGGGTCTGGATTCACATGTAGGCCTGGTAAGGGTGGCAGGTTTCCTTCCCAAATGGGTTTCCATGCCATTCAGTAATACTTGTCACGGTCACCGTTGCAGAGACAGGTTTTCAATTCTAGATTTATGAACTGAGGTTGTGTTCTAAAGCTGACATGGTGTAACTTGACGATAATAAAATGTGAGGCTGGATGAACACAGCAGGCCCAGCAGCATCTCAGGAGCACAAAAGCTGACGTTTTGGGCCTAGACCCTTCATCAGAGAGGGGAATGGGTTGAGTGTTCTGGAATAAATAGGGAGAGAGGGGGAGGTGGACCGAAGATGGAGCGAAAACAAGATAGGTGGAGAGGAGAGTACAGGTGGGGAGGTAGGGAGGGGTTGGTCAGTCCAGGGAAGACGGACAGGTCAAGGAGGTGGGATGAGGTTAGTAGGTAGGAGATGGAGTTGCAGCTTGGGGTGGGAGGAAGAGATGGGTGAGAGGAAAAACAGGTTAGGGAGGCAGAGACAGGCTGGACTGGTTTTGGGATGCAGTGGGTGGAGGGGAAGAGCTGGGCTGGTTGTGTGGTGCAGTGGGGGGAGGGGATGAAGTGGGCTGGTTTTGGGATGCAGTGGGGGAAGGGGAGATTTTGAAGCTGGTGATGTCCACATTGATACCATTGGGCTGCAGGGTTCCCAAGTGGAATATGAGTTGCTGTTCCTGCAACCTTCAGGTGGCATCTTTATGGCACTGCAGGAGGCCCATGATGGACATGTCATCTAAAGAATGGGAGGGGGAGGTGAAATGGTTCGCGACTGGGAGATGCAGTTGTTTATTGCGAACCGAACGGAGGTGTTCTGCAAAGTGGTCCCCAAGCCTCCGCTTGGTTTCCTCAATGTAGAGGAAGCCACACCGGGTACAATGGATACAGTATACCACATTGGCAGATGTGCAGGTGAACCTCTGCTTAATATGGAAAGTCATCTTGGACCCTGGGATAGGTCTAGGCTCGAAACGTCAGCTTTTGTGTTCTCTCCATCTTCGGTCCGCATCCCGCTCTCTCCCTATTTATTCCAGAACCCTCACCCCATCCCCCTCTCTGATGAAGGGTCTAGGCCCGAAACGTCAGCTTTTGTGCTCCTGAGATGCTGCTGGGCCTGCTGTGTTCATCCAGCCTCACATTTTATTATCTTGGATTCTCCAGCATCTGCAGTTCCCATTATCAATGGTGTAACTTGAATCCAGGCTCCCAGTTAGTTTGGGATTACAGAATTTATATTCCAGTGAAATTACCACTGTACTACCATTAGTCCAAGAGCCTTTTATGAAGGCTTAATCATCCGTAATTTTCAACATCAATCAACAATTATTGGGATGAACACTGCTTGGAACTTTTTTCTGCAGTTGGCTTTAAGTTCCACTCTTAAAAAAAGCACTCCAAAGCTCTTTCTCAATTAACAAGAATTCCACCCTCTAAAGAGGGAAAATGGCTTCCATGGGCCCCTTGTCTGGGTGGAATGATTATTTGTGAAACTGTAATCTTTGGTAATGACGGTGGAGTGAATGCTGGTACAAATTGAATGCTATTAAGGTTCAGAGATTTCAGACAGCCGTACACATGCTGCACAGCACAGTCTGATTAGATGAAACAAACAAAATCAGTCTCTTGTCAACATCATTTTCTTTCTCCAGATGCCCAAGACTGTTGTCTGTTTCTGCAATCGGTTTCACAAAGTGTCAGTGCTCAATATTAACTCCCTCTATACACTGATACCCCCTCCCATAGACTGGCAGGAGAGGGTCAAGGTGACAGGTGAGATCCCTAAGTATTTGAAATCCCAATGCACTGCAAAGCATTTACTCACATTTTCACTGCGGCTGGTTTGGGGATCCAAGTAGTTGGATCTGGAGATTGATGTGAGTCTGTGTTTTAGATTTGCCTCAGATTTTGGTTGCGAGTTGCATTTAATGGCTGCACATAGGGTTTAACAGGGATCAAGAAACTTAACAGCTGCAGGGAGGTGGGGATACGAAGATCTGTTTGTGGGCCAGGAAGGGACTCTTCAACCTCCAACTCCTCAAATAAGTCTTTTGCAGTGATCTTCCCATCCCATTACCCCGATCTCTCCCCACTCTACAATTTCTTCTCCCATCATATGTCATCACAATGATCTCTCCGTGATCTGTACCTTACCTACTCTTCCTACTGTAAACCTACCTTCCACAATTACTCTCACATCTTGATCTCTACCCACATGATTTCCTCACCCTACGATTTCTCCCATTGCAATCTCCCACTCTACAACCTCTCCCTTGTGACTGTTCCCCCAACAATTTCTTCCAACTGTAACCCTGAATCCCATGATCGCTCCCCCTAAAATCTCGACCTGTGATCTCTCCCACTACCTTTGTGATCTCTCTTACTTTGCAATCTCTTTCCTGTGAACTCTCCAACTGCAATTTCTCTGCCTACAATCTCTTCCCCCTGCGATATTTCCCTTTGATTTCTTTCCCCCACGATCTCGCCTTTAATCAAATCTCCCCCACAACCTCTTCCAAAGCATTTGATTCCTTGCCACAAACTCTGCCCCTTCCGATCAGTTGATGTACCCTCAGATCACTCCCTACATCAGTGCTCACCTCCTCCTCTGAGATCCTATCACCACCAGTTCCCTCTCCCACCATTTCCACTGCCATGCTCTAATAGATTGTACAAAACTTGCTTCGATCTTCTACAATTGGTCAGGATCATCCTTAGTACTTGGCCTTAGCCTCTTCACTGACAGAGACGGTGGACCCCCCCAACCCCATTTCTATGTGCCCTTGTCCAATTGTCCTCAACTGCAAGCACTGCTTTGTCTAGAAAATGGTCTTAGCTTCTTCTGTGAACTGGCTCATGAAAGAAGTACAACAAGAATTCTCTTGGTTTCCTACTGTCCTAGGCTCCATCACTAACTCTCTACAGTACCTTCACAAAGGGACAGGTTGCTGGAACAAATCCATAGTAATAAAATAACAGTCCCACAGTAGTCTCCTTGACTAGTTCTCACTGCCCCCAAAATTGCTGAAGGGGAATTTTTCCAGATTATTTTTAGACTTGATTGAGTTTAGTGCTTGAAAAGCCATCACAGTCTCTCGACAGCTGATACTGATAACTGATCCATTCCAGTAGAGAAGGAAAACTGACAGTGACTCTCATTTAAGACTCTTTTCACTGACAGGGCCAAATTGTACTAGGTGAAGCTTTTGGTTGCTAGTTTTAAAAAGAAGTCAGCAATAAATTGCATTTGTGTAATTTCTTTAACATAATAAAACTTTCTTGAAGGCAATTCACTGGAGCATAATCGAACAGAACTTGACAATGAGTCACGTGAGAAGACACTCTCATAGTTTATTGTCTTTTTGGAAGTTCATTAAATGTACAATTTCTATGGTAACTAAAACATAAAAAGAGAGAATTACATCAGCAATATGACAGCTCATGTCACCAACATTCACAGTCAAATAGAATAAAGCAAGTTGGAAAAATGGAGCCCAAGAGTTCCATGCTGTCAATTACCCAGTGGCTTGTGAGGCCCTTTCCAAAGACACTTTAGAGTCAACCACATCAGTGTGGGTCTGAAGACACATGTTGGCCAGACCAAGGAAGGACAGCAGACTTCCTTCCTGAAAGGACATTAGTGAGAGATTTTAATCAACAGTTGATGATGATAGCTTTGCTACTGATATTAAATTTCAATTCCAGATTTATTATGTGTCATCATCAACCATTGTGATGGAATTTAAGTCTGTGTACTCAGCACATTAACCTGGGCCTCTAGATTACCAGCCCAATGACAGTACCACCCTACTATCCTTTACCCTCAGCAACAATGCTGGTATGGAAGAAACGAAAAACTTGTATTTGTGTAGTTCCTCCCACAGCCTCAGGCATTCCAAAGTGCTTAAAATACATGTGAAGTGCAGCTATGGTTTTGTTCAAAGCAAAAATGGCAACCAACTTACAGACAGGAAATCTATGTGAATGGACGATGCATGAAATTAATTTTGCATGAACAATATCCTTTCAGAAATGAAAGGGTGGCTACTATACATTTGATGGTAGAGAAATACAACAGCAAGTATCCCATGAAATGGTGGCAATAAACATGCAAATACAAACAAAAACTGAAAGAACTGCGGATGCTGTAAATCAGGAACAAGAATGGAAGTTGCTGGAAAAGCTCAGCAGGTCTGGCAGCATAGAGTCATACAGCATGGAAACAGGCCCTTCAGCCCAAACCAAACTGGTTTGCACACTTTCCAGTTTAACTAAGATAACAGCGTGGAGCTGCAGGAACACAGCAGGCCAGGCAGCATCAGAGGCAGCTATTTCTTCCAGTTTAACTATGTCTTTCCTATGACATGGTGACCAAAACAGTACACAATACTCCAAGTGTGGCCTCATCAATAACTTATACAGCTGCAACATAACGTCCCAACTCCTATAGTCAATGCCTCGACCAATGAAGGCCAGTATGCTAAATGTCATCTTCACCATCCAGTCTACCTGTGATGCTGCTTTCAACAAGTTCTGTTCTTGTACTCCAAGGTCCCTCTGTCCCACAACACTCCTCTGGACTTTACCATTTACTGTATTAGTCCTCCCTTAGGTTGACTTTCCAAAGTGCAACACCTCACACTTATCTGTATTGAATTGCATTTGCCAATCCTCAGCGCATTTCCCCATCTGACCAAGATCCCTCTGAAATTTTTGGTAACCTTCAAAGATACCTCCTAATTTTGTATCATCCGCAAACGTACTAATCATGCCTTGTACATTCACATCCAGATCATTTGTGTAAATAACAAAGGTCCCAGCATTGACTCCTATGGCACATCACTAGTCAAAGGCCTCCAGTCCAAGAAACAACCTTCAACCATCACCCTCTGCTTCCTACCACCGAGCCAATCCCGAATCCAGTTAGCTAGCTCTCCGTGGATCCCATGCGAGCTAACCTTCATGACTATCCTGCCATGTGGAACCTTGTCACCAGACCTGAAACGTTAACTCTGATTTTTCTTCATAGATGCTGCCAGACCTGCTGAGCTTTTCCAGCAACTTCTGTTTTCAAAGCAAATAGAAATCCTAATTACTGCAGTTCACATGATGATGCTGTACTCCTATGGGGGTTGGAATTAGAGAGGTGTTTTCAACTGATTTATTTTAAATGGATGAACCCTTTCGTATGAAGATCATATGGATTGCAAGTGCTTCAAGATCTGTGAAATTCACCGATTACAATCTGTGTCTCTGGCAGTTCCTTGGGTGACAAGGCTAATGATCAAGATTATAGGATAGATAGGCTGGACAGAGAAGAAAACATTGCCCATAAGTCAAATCTTCATTGTTGCGGCATCCTGGGATGATGGAGTCTGTTGCTTATTGAGTGAGACAGGGAATGTAAACAGATCTGGTGGGAGCATAGGGAAGCTATCAATTGTATTGTGATATCTTGAGCCAGGAGCAAACCAGTTTGATCAAGAACGTGTGGTGTAATAAATCTCCTTCACTGGCAAGGGGCTTATTGCTGCCAGGGAATAACATAATTACTCGTGAGAATGGGTTGGTATTGGGAATTGCTGCTTAAATTCCACTGGGATCATACATCAGCTTTCCTCAATGTCAGTGCTGCCAGGTTCCAGGGGTAACTAATGTAACAACCTTTGTTCATCAAGGAAAAAGGGCAGGGCAGGTAGCTATAGGCAATTAGTCTAACATCAATTAAGGGCAAATGCTTAAGAATTGATTTCAGCCTGAAGATAAGGAGGTAAGCAGGCAGTTAAAGTATTTGCTGCAACTTAACTCTTTCCTGACAATCTTTGTGCTGTCTCTTTTGAACGAGTTAGAGGAAGAGAGAGAGAGAGAGATATTTATTCCCTCTTAAAGATTCACTCCCTCCATTGCGATGGCGGCATGTATCATTTATGAGATATATTCCAGCAATCTCCTTCAATAGCATATCCCAAACCTATAAACCAACCAGCTGGAAAGACAAGGGCAGCAAGCACTTGGAAACACCAGCACTTGGAAGTTCTGTTCTGCTCCAAGCCACACACTGTTCTGTGTCCTAACATGGAGCTATATCAATGTTCATTCACTGTTCCTGGGTTAAAATCCAGGAATACCCTCTGTACCTGCACCACACAGATTGGAAAGATTCAAGAAGGCAACTCACCACCGCCTTCTTGAAGACAATAAATGCTGGTCCACTCAGTGACATGCACATTGTGTGAAGAAATAAAAATAAATTATAACTTATATCAAGAATAACAAGAATTTCAAAATTTATCCCTAGGAAACTCCACTACAAACCTTTCCCCAGTCTGATAAATATCCTTTAATCATTGCTCTCTGTTTGTCACTCAGCTAACTTCATAAGGATATCACTTCCATCCCTTCTGTCTCATTTGCTTTCAGGCAACTTATTCCACATCCTAACCTCTCACTGCCATTTTTCTTTTCTTGATGATGTCTCTGGTTCTTTTGTCAATCAAGAGCTAGCAATATATGTTTTAAAAGTCTTGAAATTTCTGCCAATGAGACCAGTTTCTTTGCATATTCTCTGTCTCTATTATATAAACACACAACTGAAATATACTGAAATTGCATTTTGCCAACTTAGCTTATGATGCCTTGATATCCTTAAGCAGTAAACTTCAATCGATCTGTCTTAGAAGTACAGTTGGCCCAGAACAACAGCATTTAGGATGCAGAATTCCATATACACATTGCACTTTAAATGGGTTAGTTATCCATTGTATTGTCATACCTCGAGCTGGAAGCTCTGGTTGTAGAGGTCGAGGGTTTGGAAAGTGCTGTTGAAAGAGCCTTTGCAAGTTGCTGCAGGGCATCTTGTCGATGGTACACACTGCTGCTGTGATGCATCAAAAGGAGTGAATTTAAGGGACATGAACAGAGTGCCAATCAAGTGAGCTATATATCCTTAATGGTGTGGCACTTGTATGTTGTTGCAGCTGCTCATGTTCAGGTCAGTGGAGAGTATTTCCCCTTGTCCTAGACTTGTATTTTTATATCATCCAGTATGCTTTCACAACTTGCTCAAAAGTCACATAACCTATTTCTAGTGAAATGAGCAAAAGAAACAGGAGCTGGAGTGATGCCTTGAGCTGCTTCACAATCTATGAGATTGTGGCTAACATCCTACCTCAACTACACTCTCCTGCACTATTTCTCCATTTCTTCATTACTTTACTGCCCACTGACCTATCAGACCTGTATATACTCACTGACGAGGCATTCCCACCTCTCTAAACTCGTGAATTCAGAGAGTTCACACTCTTAGTGAAGAGGTTTTTCCTCATCTTAGTCCCAAATGGCTTATCTTTCTCCAAACAAATTGACCTGGGAAACAAAATCAAGCAGGCTGTAAAATGGATGATAGATATCTTGCCACCTACTTTAAGCACCCACCTAAGTGAATTTTACCCCCAATGTTGTCCTTCTATATTGTGACATCCTATAGCACCATAGGCAAAAGAAGACATTTTCTAATTAACACATAACTCAAAGCTCCGCGATTTTTTATTCACTCGTGGAATATGGGCATCACTGGCTGGTCAGCATTTATTGCCTGTCCCTAAGTGGCTTGCTAGGCTGTTTCAGAGAGTAGCTGACAGTCAACCACATTGCTGTGGGTCTGGAGTCACAATGTCGGCCATACCAGTGAGGATAGCAGATTTCTCTCCCCGAAGGACATTAATGAATCAGATGGGCTTTTCCAACAATCGGCAATGGTTTCATGGTCATCAGCAGATTCTTAGTTCCAGGTATACTTTTCGATTGAATACAGATTTCACCATCTGCCATGGCAGGATTTGAACCCAGATCCCAGGTCTGGATGAATAGTCTAGAGATAAAAGCACTAGAACATCAGCATCCCATTGACAGAAGGTTTGATCAACCTTCCATCCCTCCCTTCTTTCAGTTTGACTCAGGCACTTTGTTACCAAATGAAGGTGAACTTGCCTTGAAATTTAGGTAAGTTATTTGCATCTTCTTCGACATGCAGCTGGTGTATTAAGATCAAAACTATGATGAGATTGAATGGTTCGACTGGTCTTTGGAGCTGGTTAAGATCTTTAAAGGACTGTTTCTTAACTAAAACAAAGACTGTGGATGCTGGAAATCTGAAACAAAAACAGAAATTGCTGGTGAAACTCAGCAGATCTGACAGCATTTGAGCAAAGAGAGCAGAGTTAACGTTTTGAGTCCGGTGAGATCACAAAACCCAAATGCTAATTATGTTACCGGTCTAATAATTCAGGAGGCTTGGCCTAGTAATTGAATCCCAACATAACAGCTGGAGAACTTGAAATATGTTTTAAAACTTATGGAAATTAAAATGCTGCTCTCAACAGTAACAGCATTTTGTCTTTTGGCAGTTCATTCAACTGTAAAATGTCCCAAGGAGTAACACAGGAGTGATTATCAAACAAGACTGACACCATGTTACATGGGGAGATGTTAGAACAGCTGACAGCTTGGTATCAAAGAGGTAGGTTTTAATAATCAATTTATAGAAGGGGAAAGAGAGATGGAAATATTTAGGGTGTGACTTGATCTATCTTCACTGATTCAACAGCTAGTTAATCTGTCCCTGATAGGTTAACCTGCCATGAGGCTTTGCGCTTCTGTCCTGCAGTGCTGACAGTCTGCCCCATCCATTGTACTATCTCCATCTGAGTCTGCTATATCTCAGCCCCTGACTTTTCTTAGAGTGACAATTTGCTGAAGTTCTGATAAACTTTTATTACCACTGCTATAAATGATCCCAATACTTTGTATGTATAACAAAGTGTGGAGCTGGACGAACACAGCAGGCCAAGCAGCATCTTAGAGCACAAAAGCTGACGTTTCAGGCCTAGACCCTTCGGATCCTCCAGCATCTGAAGTTCCCATTATCTCCGATCACAACTCTGTATGTATTACTGTTCTTTTTACAGGTTATTCCATGTCTCTTCCATGAGTCTTTTTGATCAACTTCTCCCCAATCAAGAAACTCGATGCTTCAGATACCCAACAGTATTGAGCAGGCATGTTCCTGGCAGTTGGCACTTCCTCCTAGAATTCAAAGTATTTCAGGGTAAGATCAGGAGGTCAGACACAGCACAAAGGCCTGTGTCAAAGGGTAACGGAGCTGGACGGATATGTTTCGTTTACGTCATGTCTTTTGTATACCACTGGCTGGGAGGCCATTGTTTGCTCTGTGCTACATACTACATTGAATCATAGAATCATAACAGTGTGGATAGAGGCCATTTGGCCCATTGAGTCTGCAATGATCCTCCAAACAGCGTCCCACTCAAACCCACAAGTGCCACGCTTACCCCTTGTAACCACACATTTCCCATGGCTGATCCACCTAGCCTGCGCACCCACTGACACTATGGGACAATTTCGCATGGCCAGCCCACCTGGCCCACACATCTTTGGTCTGTCGGAGGAAACTGGAGTGTCTGGCAGAAAAACATGCAGAATGTGCAAACTCACACAGTCACCCAGGGCTAGAATTGAACCCAAGTCTCTGGCACTGGGAGGCAACAGTGCTAACTGATAATGCCAGCCATAAAGAATGGCAGACCACCACGTACAGTGTCTGACTTGGATGTGTCTGAAATCTTGAACTTGAAATCATCATACAAACGGTCTTGAAGATTTGGCCTAGCAGGAGAGTGTAGCTGCATCATATACCCCAAACCAATGGAACGGCCCTCTTTTAGTGGGGGTCATCCTCTGTGAGCAAGTGCTGCACTTCAGGAGGGATGCACATGGAGCTAGCCAGTTCAGCCAAATCAACCCTAACCGTCAATAAGATAACAGTGTCACAGTCGGGTTCACCTCACACCCATTGTCTTAGAAAAATTTCATTTTGGCACTACTGTTTCGAGTCACATTGATCTGCTGGTAACGTGACCACTTTTTGATGTAGCACAGTTTTTGGACAAACCTTCTCCTATAAGCTAACCGCATGTAATTGTAGCTGCCATGCAGTGTGTACTCCCATGGAGGGTGGCAGGAGTCTAGAACTCGCCTCAAGCAAAGAAGAATCAGACCAGGGTGGTGACTGTGAAGACTTTAGAACAGAGAACATAGAACAGTACAGCACAGAACAGGCCCTTCAGCCCACAATGTTGTGCCGACCATTGATCCTCATGTATGCACCCTCAAATTTCTGTGACCATATGCATGTCCAGCAGTCTCTTAAATGTCCCCAATGACCATGCTTCCACAACTGCTGCTGGCAACGCATTCCATGCTCTCACAACTCTCTGTGTAAAGAACCCGCCTCTGACATCCCCTCTATACTTTCCTCCAACCAGCTTAAAACTATGACCCCTCGTGTTAGCCTTTTCTGTCCTGGGAAATATTCTCTGGCTATCAACTCTATCTATGCCTCTCATTATCTTGTATACCTTAATTAGGTCCCCTCTCCTCCTCGTTTTCTCCAATGATGAAAGTCTGAGCACAGTCAACCTCTCTTCATAAGATAAGCCCTCCAGTCCAGGCAGCATCCTGGTAAACCTCCTCTGAACCCTCTCCAAAGCATCCACATCTTTCCTATAATAGGGCGACCAGAACTGGATGCAGTATTCCAAGTGCAGTCTAACAAAAGTTTTATAGAGCTGCAACAAGATCTCACTACTCTTAAACTCAATCTCCCTGTTAATGAAAGCCAAAACACCATATGCTTTCTTGACAACCCTGTCCACTTGGTTGGCCATTTTAAGGGATCTATGTATCTGCACACCAAGATCCCTCTGTTCCTCCACACTGCCAAGAATCCTATCCTTAATCCTGTACTCAGCTTTCAAATTCGACCTTCCAAAATGCATCACCTCACATTTATCCAGGTTGAACTCCATCTGCCTCCTCTCAGCCCATCTCTGCATCCTGTCAATGTCCCGCTGCAGCCTACAACAGCCCTCTATACTGTCAACAACACCTCCAATCTTCATGTCGTCTGCAAACTTGCTGACCCCTCCTTCAATCCCCTCATCCAAGTCATTAATAAAAATTACAAACAATAGAGGCCCAAGGACAGAGCCCTGTGGAACACCACTCACCACTGACTTCCAGGCAGAATATTTTCCTTCTACTACCACTCGCTGTCTTCTGTTGGCCAGCCAATTCTGTATCCAGACAGCTAAGTTCCCCTGTATCCCATTCCTCCTGACCTTCTGAATGAGCCTACCATGGGGAACCTTATCAAATGCTTTGCTGAAGTCCATATACACCACATCCACAGCTCGACCCTCATCAACTTTTCTAGTCACATCCTCAAAAAACTCGATAAGGTTTGTGAGGCATGACCTGCCCCTCACAAAGCCGTGTTGACTGCATTTAATCAAGCCATGCTCTTCCAGATGGTCATAAATCCTATCCCTCAGAATCCTTTCCAACACCTTGCAGATGACAGACATGAGACTTACTGGTCTGTAATTGCCGGGGATTTCCCTATTTCCTTTCTTGAAGAGAGAAATTACATTTGCCTCTCTCCAGTCCTCAGGTACGACTCCAGTGGAGAGCGAGGATGCAAAGATCTTCGCGAGTGGCGAAGCAATTGCATTTCTCGTTTCCTAAAGCAGCCAAGGACAAATCTGGTCCGGGCCTGGCAACTTGTCAATCTTAATGTTGGACAAAATTTTCAGCACATCAGCTTCCTCTATCTCTATCCATTCCAGCATGCACACCTGCTCTTCAAAGGTTTCATTCACTACAAAGTTTGTTTTTTTCGTAAAGACAGAAGCAAAAAACTCATTTAGGGCTTCCCCTACCTCCTCAGATTCCACACACAAATTCCCTATGCTATCCCTGATCAGCCCTACTCTTTCTTTGACCATTCTCTCATTCCTCACATAAGTGTAAAATGCCTTTGTGTTCTCCCTAATCCGTTCTGCCAAGCCTTTCTCGTGCTCCCTCCTGGCTCTCCTCAGACCATTTTTGAGCTCCTTCCTCGCCTGCCTGTAATCCTCTAGAGCTGAGCTTGACCCTAGCTTCCTCCACCTTATGTAAGCTACCTTCTTCCTTTTGATGAGAAGCTCCACCGCTCTCGTCATCCAAGGTTCCTTTATCTTACCCCTTCTTGCCTGTCTCAGAGGGACACATTTATTCATCACTCACAACAACTGTTCCTTAAACAGTCTCCACATGTCTATAGTGCCTTTACTATGGAACAATTGCTCCCAGTCCATGCTTCCTAACTCATGTCTAATCGCGTCATAGTTTCCTCTTCCCCAATTAAATATCCTCCCATTTTGCCTAATCCTCTCCTTCTCCATAGCTATGTAGAATGTGAGGCAGTTATGGTCACTATCACCAAAATGCTCTCCCACCACAAGATCTGATACCTGCCCCGGCTCGTTTCCGAGCACCAAGTCTAGAATGGCCTCTCCCCTCGTTGGCCTGTCAACGTACTGAGTTAGGAAACCCTCCTGAACACACCTTACAAAAACAGCTCCATTCAAATCTTCTGCTCGAAGGAGGTTCCAATCAATATTGGGAAAGTTAAAGTCACCCATTACAACAACCCTACTGCGTGCACACTTTTCCAAAATCTGTCGACCTGTGCTTTCTTCAATCTCCCTGCTGCTATTGGGGAGCCTGTAGTAAACCCATAACGAGGTGACTACTCCCTTGCTGTTCCTAATTTCCACCCATACTGACTCGGTAGGCAGATCTTCCTCGACAATGGAAGCTTCTGTAGCTGTGATACCCTCTCTGATTAGTAGTGCTACACCCCCTCCTCTTTCTCCCCCCTCCCTATTCTTTTTAAATGCTCTAAACCCTGGAACATCCAGCAACCATTCCTGCCCCTGAGAAACCCATGTCTCTGTTATGGCCACAACATCATAGCACCAGGTACTGATCCATGCTCTAAGTTCATCACTTTTATTCCTGATACTCCTTACGTTAAAGCAAACACACTTTAACTGATCCCTTGGTTCCTTCCCAGGAAAATCCTTCCCACTAGCTGGTCTACCTTTTGCTACTGCCTCACCTGCATCAACTCTCACCTCCGGTATACAGCTCAGGTTCCCACCCCCCTGCCATACTAGTTTAAACCCTCTCGAACTACTTGAGCAAACCTTCTACCCAGGACATTGGTCCCCTTCCAGTTCAGATGCAACCCGTCCTTCTTGTACAGGTCCCACCTTCCCCAGAAGGCATCCCCATTATCTACATATCTGAAGCCCTCCCTCCTACACCAGCTGCGCAGCCACGTGTTAAGCTGCGCCCGCTCCCTGTTCCTCGCCTCGCTATCTCGTGGCACCGGTAATAAACTGGAGAACACTACTCTGTTCGTCCTGCTTTGCAGCTTCCATCCTAACTCCCTGAAATCACTTTTTATACCCTCAATCCTTTTTCTGGCTATATCATTAGTGCCAATATGTAACACGATTTCTGGCTGTTCGCCCTCCCCTTTTAGAACCTTATACACCCGATCGGAGACGTCCCGGACCCTGGCACCAGGGAGGCAACGTACCTTCCAGGAATCCCGATCCTGACCACAAAATCTCCTGTCGATTCCCCTAACTATCGAGTCCCTTACCACGAGTACTTTTCTATTCTGCCCCCTTCCCTTCTTTGCCACAGTGTCAGGCTCAGTGCCAGAGAACTGACTACTACGGCTTTCCTCTGGTAGGTCATCCCCCCCAGCAGTATCCAAAACGGTATACTTATTGCTGAGGGGAATGCCCACAGGGGATCTCTGCACTGTCTGTCTGTCCCCTTTCCTCCCCCTAACTGTAACCCATCTATCCTTGTCCTGAGCCTTCGGAGTGACCAACTCCCGGTAACTCCTCTCAATTACTCCCTCTGCCTCCCGAATGATCCGTAGTTCATCCAGCTCCAGCTCCATTTCCCTAACACGGTTTTCAAGGAGCTGGAGTTGGGTGCACTTCCCGCAGATGTAGCCAGCGGAGACGTGTGCCATGTCTCCCACCTGCCACATTCTGCAGGAGGAGCAAGCAACTGCCCTAGCATCCATACCCCACTTATCTGAACACCCACTCAGTACTAAAATAGAAAGCTTAGTTCAAGTTGCTATAAAATTAATAACAAACTTATATTCAATAGAGAAAGTTTAGAATGAACCTTACCTTATTAACTAGGTTAGAGGAGGAGGGCTGGTGGGAGACACTACAGTTGTAGAGTCTGGGGTTTAGCCGCCTTGCTGATATATATGGTCACTGCTTTCCTTCCCGGCTGCCCCTCTGGTCCTCGTCACTTCCTTCGCTGCTCCCGCTCCTTCTGTGAAAGAGAAAACACCGCTGCCCGCGACCGGTAAGTAATTTTAAAAAACTGCCTTACCTTAGCTGCAGTCTTCCAGGTTTGTCTTACCTCCGCTGCTGCTCGCACTCAAAACTTTGGTGGGTGTCCTCTGGAGATCAGAGTAGTTAGGGTCCTAGCTTGCTGAGAGTCTTCTTCACAGCAACCTCCTCAACCTGAGCTGCTGTATGCCATAGGGTCACTGAGAGAGGAGAGTTGGAGGAATAGGGTGCCTGAGAGAAGTTCCTCTTAATGGGTGCCTGCTGACACAGTTTGGACCTTGTGAGAAGAAGGAGTCCAGAAATGAGGGTTAAGGAGCCTCATTCCTCCTCTTGCCTTGTCGTTGACATTGTGCATCTATAGCTGGGCAGAGGCAGTGCAGATCCAAGTGCATATCCTTTGATTCTGGGTCTTCAAGGCAGCCCCACCATTTCTATGGAGACAGCCAAGTATTGGAGCCATGACAGGTGTCAGAAATTGGATGCACCTCTCCAGACAAGTTAGTGCCTCCTCCTCACTGCCTGATAGCCCCCTGCCTGTCTCTGCAAATTGACAATGTCACTTCTACCTAAGTACAGAGGCATGTCTTCTACATGGTTCTTAGCAGGTGTCTGGTCCCTAGTAGTCCTCAGCGTAAAAGACCTTGGACGTTTCTTCCTTCGACGGCTGAGTTCACGATGCACTGACCAGATTGTATCCCTGACTGTAGCTAGAATACCCACTGAGGTGGTAGTGCTGGAGGGTGCAGGTGAATGCTGTGCCAGTGTGCCCTGTGAAGGTTTACAGCCATCCTCCCCAAATGTGGTAGTGCTGCTAGTTGCTGCTGCTTTGGTGTTGCACTGTGTTCTTGAACAATTGTACTTCTTGAAAGAAAGAGAAAGAATGGTTGGTAAAGATACACAAAGCCTTATGCAGGTAAATGTGTGAGACTACCTGCATAACCGGGAAAAGCAATATTCCAGGCTGGCTTCTCCTCCCATTCTTTTCTTTCCTTTAGAGCAGGACTGGACATGGTATTGACCATCAGGTCCAGCATCTGCTCCTTGTAGCAGGAGAGGATTCATATATCCAACAAACTTTGGCCAGTCTAGGCTTTGTTCTCCTAATGTGGATGATTTCTCCTGCACAAAGAGAAAGGGAAGGATTAAGTGTGATGCCAATGGGTGTATGACCACGTGATGAACATGCAGAGCTCTGCCAAATGGTGAACCCACCGCAGTGAGTAAGTAGAAAGTCCTGTGCCCAGGAAATGTTAAAACATTGACAGCATGAGGCAGCTATCATCCCTGTCATGGCTAGTCATGTGGTGAAACCTCCAGGAATACATTTAGTTATAGGTGGCAACCCCAAAGGGAACATTCCAAATGGGTGCCACCAGACCACTCTAAACTTTAACACAGCTTCCACGACTGCTCTCCTCCACATTCTTTTCCATTCTCTGATAAAGGCTGCAATTTGATTAGCCTTTTGTATTTTTCCAGTTTGGAGGGAGGGGCTGGGGTTTAAGGCATCAGTTGGTAGTGGGGAAAGGTGTGGAGGGCAGGGGAAAATAGCATTGATGGTTTAGCTGGGGAAAAGCCAAGCTGATCGAGGTCAGCCTAGTGTCAGAGAAGCCTCTTCGAGTCATTGTGAACAAAAACACTGCTAGACACACAAAGAAGCTGTGTTCGAGACGAGGTCAGAAGAGCACTTCAGCCGCCAATAAACAAAGATAACGATGGGGAGTAAACATTTGCCAAAAAATAGGTCAGCAGCTGCAAGTTTGAAACCCAGTGCTAATCTTTGTTTGTTCTTTCAATCACAGGGCCTCTCGCAACATCCAGATCTTGCTATGAGCTGCTACTGGAAATGACAGGCATTATCATCTAACATGTTTATATTTGTTTACACCACACCAACCAACGTCACAGGAAGTTGACATCCAGAAGGCAGAGTGAAAGAAGCTGCTTGTGGAGTTGGATTTTCATCCTGTCGGGGCTGTGCCATCCTAACAGCTTTTTGTTTTAGCAGTCAGCAACTTGTGGTGTCTTTTCTTCAGTTGTTTGAATTTCTAAACATGTTTTTAAAGCTCAAAAGGTATAGGAGCAAACCCCTCTCTTTATTCTTCCATGGGATGTGGGTGTCACTGACATGGCTCACATTTGTTGCTCATCCCTAATTCCCCTTAAACGGAGAGGCTTAATAGGCTATTTCAGAGTCATTTGCATCACTGTGGGTTTTTTATCCAGATATTTGGTGCATTTTGAGTTCTGTTTGCTGTGGTTTATAGCAGCTGTTTAAAATAGGCCCTGTGGGTCGTGTGCTGTAGTATTCTGCCTAACTAGGGACTGCCAAGTCAGTAGGTGGACCCTGCTGCAGGATTGACTGTCCATCGTGAGTCCACCCTGACAATGGTGACATTGAGTTGGAAGTGGGTAAAGTGGATTCACGATGGACAATTGACAAAGCAGTGTCAACACTAAGCCGAGATAATGTGAACTGCAGATGCTGGAGAATCCAAGATAACAAAGTGTGAAGCTGGATGAACACAGCAGGCCAAGCAGCATCTCAGGAGCACAAAAGCTGACGTTTCGGGCCCAGACCCTTCATCAGAGAGTCTGACCCGAAACGTCAGCTTTTGTGCTCCTGAGATGCTGCTTGGCCTGCTGTGTTCATCCAGCTTCACACTTTGTTATCAACACTAAGCAGTTTGAAAGAGGTGGTGTGATCTGACAATTTTGCTGTTGTGACAACGGAACCTGATACTTTCTTATTAAAACTCAGTCGTTCGTAGGATATGATGCTGCTGGCATGGTGGGAGATGATCACACGCGCTGAGTTGCCTTTCAGAACATGGTGGTGGGCTGCCTTCTTGAACCACTGCAGCTCTTGTTGTGAATACAGTTCCACAATGCTGTCAGTCGGTGAGTTCCAGGACATACCCAATCAGGACGTTGTGTGACTTGTGGGGAGTTCTGAATCTGTGCTAAGACAACAAGATGTAGAGCTGGATGAACACAGCAGGCCAAGCAGCATCAGAGGAGCAGGAACGCTGACGTTTCAGGCCTAGCCCCTTCTTCAGATTCTCCAGCATCGGCAGTCTCTGAATCTGTGCTGTTCCCTGCTATCAGCTGCTCTTGACCTGAAATGGATGGTTCACAGATGATGCCCCCATCCTCCAGAATCTCGTTTAAACACATATTTCTCTTTCTGTACTTTCTGATAACCACCACATGCTGATAACTTACATTTATTCTTGTTTTTTGGGTAACTAACAGGGTTTTTTCGAGAGAGAATGTATACCTAGTATTTCAATATGAGTTGGTGATGCTCTGAGCTGAAATGCTAATAGGCAATCTTGTAAAAATGGTGTTTCAACAATTTATATTTACATAATTCTCTCTCAATTGATTTCTTGTTTCACTGTTCTCCTCTGTTTGCTTTACCCTGTCCTCTGATGCTCCCTGTTTTTGTTCTCTGCAACTACCCATGTTGTGTTTTACCATTCTAGACTCCTTCAGGATCTCAGGATCCTTTGTGATGATCTTTACAATACAATAGAAAGTAAAGACTTAGATTTATATAGCAGTGATTAAGTGACAAAGAGAATGGTGATGAGCCAGGAAAGAGCACGAGATGATAATGGAATAAGTACAGAAACACAACAGGGCAAGAGGCAATACAGCTAATGATAGCAGAATACAGACCTCACTCCTTAACTCATTTTTCTCACCCAAAGGTCTAGGCCCGAAACGTCAGCTTTTGTGCTCCTAAGATGCTGCTTGGCCTGCTGTGTTCATCCAGCTCCACACTTTGTTATCTCTGACGTCTCACTCTCTGGTTTTGCGGTAGCTAAACAGCTGACCACATCTCCAGCACCTTATACTGACCTGAAACCAAAACTTTGTTTCTCTTTCCACAGATACTGTCTGACTTGTCAGGGAGTTTCCTGTCTTCATTTCAGATTTCCAACATCCACAGTATTTTGTTTTGAGTTGATGAAAATCTGAATGGATTGGAAAAGGTCTCTTGTTCAGTCAAGATAGAATGAATATTCAGTTTCATCACTTTCAGTTTTTAACATCCCATTACTATAGGGATAACAGAACAATGAATGGGAGCATCTCTGTTGCCCTGCTACCGGAATAGTCCCACATTACTTCTGCTGGGATATTCAGGAACAAGTACATTTCTAGCCATAAGAAATAGAGAATGCTGGAATAACTTAGCAGGACTGGCAGCATCTGTGAACATGATGTTTTAAGTTAGGTATGACACTTCTTGTTCTTTTTCATAGAAAATGAAAAATAGTTAACATTCCAATGTTTTTTATCCACAGATTTAGCCATTAGCATTATCCTGCAAATTAATCTTTCATTGTTGTGGTTTAGAGGGCATTTCTGGAGTGCTAGCAACCGCTACCTGTACTGCTCCTCTTTGGATATGGAACGATTATGATGTGGAAAACTTTCTGTGTTTTAACCAACAATGGTGTGCCAACAGCAGGGAATCAAAAAGCCAAATAGAGTCTAACAGAAATAATGGGAACTGCAGATGCTGTAGAATCCAAGATAACAAAGTGTGGAGCTGGATGCTCTCCCACTGCACTCCTCTATCCATCTTCGGTCCGCCTCCCCCTCTCTCCCTATTTATTTCAGAATCCTCTCCCCATCCCCCTTTTCTGATGAAGGGTCTAGGCCGAAACATCAGCTTTTGTGCTCCTTAGGTTCTGCTTGGCCTGCTGTGTTCATCAGCTCCACTCTGTTATCTCAGAGTCTAACAGAATCTGATTTCTCCCTCGTTCCCGGCCTCTAGCGTGCAACATTCCCAAACACTGTTGATGAATCCCGGCTGGGCATAGTGGCCTTCTCCGGTGGGAGCCCCCTGGCATGGTTTGCTGACCACCCAGCCTGGCTGAGTACCGTCCTCCCACCTGGCGTGGTGTGACGACCTCATAGACTGGTGCAGTGACCTCCTCCCATAGGGGCCACATGGTGGGGTGTGACCCTCCTCTGAAGGGATCTCCTGGTGTGATGACCATCCAGTCTGGTGCAGCAGCCTCCCGTGGTGGCCTCTCTGCATTTTGCCTGTGCAGTGTGGGGCGAGGGCCCGGTGTGGACTGGAAGCTAAGTGCCAGTGTGGTCTGCTGTATTGAACTCTTTTCTGTAATGTTGGACATTTTATTCCTGTATTATTTAAATCTTGTAACTAAAGAAGCTGTGCTTATGTACTTTTGTCTCTAAGTCAGCGCTGCAATTGGAGACATATAAAAGTTTCAGTATACTTATTGAGTGTATGTGACAACAAAGGCTATTCTATTCTACTGCTCTGGGGATAATGATCCATTCTTCATCTTCAGGGGAAGGAGCCAATTTGGAGGATTAATTCACTATCCAAGATTGGGCCATCGTGAAGCTTTTGACAAAAGAATGCTGCTGGAAGGTTCTGGAAAATAACTTGACAAAGCCATCTGCCTCCGTTCTACTCGAATACACCTGCTCATTGAAGCAGCGCAGTTCACAACAACACCAGGACAGAAAGACTAGCAAAATGACAGCAGGGTCTTATGGATTATAAAGCTGTTCTTACATTTCAGAACAATGGCTTTAGGACCACCACCTCAATTTCACCAAATACACTGAGAAAGATCGCTGGAAGATAGCAAGCTATGATTAAATTCCCCATGAGAATCGATTTTTAAAAAATCATTTATTTCAATAATGTTCCCAGGCACATACTGCCTGTTCTCAAAGAGCATTTCAAAACAAAACCTGTTGATCTATGATACAGGACGTTTGCTGGGTTCTTCAGAAGGTTGGTAGCCCAGTTTGAAGGTAACATTCAGGGTTTTTAGCAATTCTAGGCTTGACAGACAGTGTTAAAGTGATACTATCACTTTTTTTGTATAGGTCCTACTCCCTCATAGCACTTCAACTGAGATAGCCATGGGTTTAAGTCCTATACTTGCAACAACTTCAGCTTAAGAAATAATTTAGGCTGAAACGCCGAGTGCAGTGCCGAGAAAGTGTGGAGCTGTCTTTTGGGTGAGGTGTCAAACTGAGGCCTCCTTTTAAATCCCACGGTGTAATTTTGAAGGAAAGCAGGAGTCATCCCCAGCACCCTGACCAATATTTATCCCTTGGTCGACATTAATCTGGGCCACTATCACAATGCTGGTTACAGGAGCTTACTGTGCATAAACTGGCAGCTGCATTACAACAATGGTGACAGTTCTGTAGTAGTTAGTATTTTGAGGTTAAGAAGTAGGCTGAATAATTGAAAGTCTTTCTCATTTGTGCACCGTTTTATAATTAGTCTGAGAACAGAGGATGGTGGTGCTGTGATTGTACTGACAGGATAATAATCCAGACAGTGTGGGTTCAAATCCCATCATGATCATGTGAAAAACTGAATGTAATTGAATTCAAATTAAGCCTGAGAATAAATTTTAAAAACTGGTATTGGTAGCGAGTTTTGAGAAGATTTGTAGCTCAGGTTGAGGTTCTGGATGTGAGTTTGCTCGCTGAGCTGGAAGATTCGTTTTCAGACATTTCGTCACCATTCTAGGTAACATCATCAGTGAGCCTCCGACGAAGCGCTGGTGTTATGTCCCGCTTTCTATTTATCTGGTTAGGTTTCCTTGGGTTGGTGATGTCATTTCCGGTGTGGGTGATGTCATTTCCTGTTCTTTTTCTCAGGGGATGGTAGATTGGCTCCAAATCAATGTGTTTGTTGATGGAGTTCCGGTTGGAATGCCATGCTTCTAGGAATTCTCGTGCGTGTCTCTGTTTGGCTTGTCCTAGGATGGATGTGTTGTCCCAATCAAAGTGGTGTCCTTCCTTATCTGTATGTAAGGATACGAGTGATAGTGGGTCATGTCGTTTTGTGGCTAGTTGATGTTCATGTATCCTGGTGGCTAGCTTTCTGTCTGTTTGTCCAATGTAGTGTTTGTCACAGTTCTTGCAAGGTATTTTGTAGATGACGTTCGTTTTATTTGTTGTCTGTATAGGGTCTTTTTAGTTCATTAGCTGCTGTTTTAGTGTGTTGGTGGGTTTGTGGGCTACCCTGATGCCAAGGGGTCCGAGTAGTCTGGCAGTCATTTCGGAAATGTCTTTGCTGTAGGGGAGAGTGGTTATGGTTTCTGAGCCCGTTTTGTCTGTTTCTTTGGGTTTATTGCTGAGAAATCAGCGGACTGTGTTCATAGGGTACCCATTCTTTTTGAATACGCTGTATAGGTGATTTTCCTCTGCTCTGCGTAGTTCCTCTGTGCTGCAGTGTGTGGTGGCTCGTTGGAATAATGTTCTAATGCAGCTTCGTTTGTGGGTGTTGGGATGGTTGCTCCTGTAGTTCAGTATTTGGTCCGTATGTGTTGTTTTCCTGTAGACGCTGGTTTGAAGTTCCCCATTGGCTGTTCGCTCTACTGTGACATCTAGGAATGGCAGTTTGTTGTTGTTTTCCTCCTCTTTTGTGAATGTTATGTCAGTTCAGGGTATTATTGATGGTCTTGAAGGTTTCCTCTAATTTGATGGCAAGACCATCATTTGTTGCCCATCCCTAATTGCCCTTGAACTGAGTGAACTGCTCAGCCATTTCACATGGCAGTTAAGAGTCAAACATGTTGCAATGGGCCTGGAGTCACTTCTCTAAAGGAAATCTGTGAACTGGATGGGTTTTTACAATAATCAATGATGATTATCATGGTTACTGTTACAGAGACTCCTATTATATTCCAGATTTCTTAACTGAATGTAAATCCCACTAGTTTAAATAGTGGGCTCTGAACCCATGTACAGTGTGGGTCTCTGCATTATTAGTCCAATGATTTTACTAATACGCCAATACTCCCCCAGTTGAAATGTATCTGAGACCCAGGATGTAATGCCAGGAGAGATTAGAGAGGGTTGGTGAGTAGACCAATGTTCTGTTGGTCAGTTCTATAGCATTGCATCTGCTATCTTTACAAAACAGGAATATGTGTTTGGTGTAGATGATGAATTATATTCTGGCTAAGAGCATATCTGTCAAATGTGTCACATATCAAGACCTATTATAATCCCCTCATTATGTCAGTGCGAGTAGACTAAACGTACAATAATTGGAGTCATTTTTCATGCCCTGCATCATTTTGCTTTGAGTGCTCCCTGTTTTCATTACAGCACTGTTAATCCATCCATTTTTCTTTTGTGTGTTGGACTCTGGCCAGTGTAGATATTGCACAATAATCTCTTCAATCACTCGCAGACTGTCAAAGGTGTTTTAAATAGAAATGATACTGTTGTGAACAAAGGGCCTCTACAAATCTATTTCTTTCAAGGGTTGACCTTGATATGGCTTTAACCAATTGAAAAGAATTATTGGAAAATCCCCTCTTTAAGACAGAGGATAAGATGATCTTTTTAAATAAAAGGTTGGGCTGCTATGGAATGTGTGACCATAGTTAAATAGAGGATGTACCAACATTTATGAAAAGGTTACACAGGTGGTTTGAGAAAGAAGGTGTTAAGGTGAAAGGGCAGCATTGCAAGAACATGGGGTTAGGACTACGACACACCTGCAGGATAAGCACAACCAAAAATAACTTGCATTCATATAGTGCCGTTCACAACCACCAGATGTCACAAAGTACTCAACTGCCAATGAAGTACTTCTTTAAGTATAGTGTCAGAATTTTGTAACAATTATATGACACATTTTATAAGAAGGGGAAACTTGACTTGAAAATGTATGTACAGCTTTACAAAATGGCTGTCGGATGTACCATGAATTCTCTTGTCGCTACAGCTGAGATTGGGACTAGACACATTGCCTTGAGGAAGAATTCACAAGTGAAGTTTTGAAATTCAATGAACTTTATCAAGGGTAAACTCCTTGGCACTGTATTCTCTGGGAGGTGTGAATAGCTCTTCAGAATTCATCAAAAAACTGACAGAGAGCCATCCACTTGCATGGCTGAGCCCGTTAAAAAAAATTCTTTCAATCAAACAGCAACAGATGGATAGAAACATGATTCACCACTTTTTGGACAGGAAGCATTTTAAGTTTTGCATTAGACAGGCTGTGATCAATCATTCTGTACGGAACCTGCCCAGGAAGAACTCTGACAGACTCCATTAGAGAGACTATTCTTAGTCAAAAGGAACACAAGAAAGAAGGCAAACAAAATTCAACTTATGTTCTGTAGAGTCCAGTCAATCCAAAACTGCTGTAACTGCAGAACAAGTGAAGCACAAGAAATGAATCACTCTCCCAAATCCCACCGACCTATTGAATCTACCTAAACAGGCAGTCAGTAACTATTCAACTTAGAAGTTATTGTATTTTCAAAATCTGACTTCAAGATTCAACATCGGAAAGTAAAATTTCAGGAACTAACAGACTTCTATCAGTATTAGAGTCTGATCTTATTTTCGTCTTCTTAAGTACCTGTTATCTTTAACTAATTTTAATTTTAATGCTTAGCTAATTACTTCATCACTTTTAATTTGAATAACTACAGCAGTAATTCTGAAATAAATAACCTTTACTTTGTTTAAGATTATAGATTTGCAGCTGATTCCTTTTAAGATTGAAACAGTTGTAAACTAAAAGGAGGCTACAGATGAGCCATGCAAATATGTAGTTCCTGGTCCACTCTGAGGACACCATGGTGTGGTTGTGACAGCTACGACTGTTGTAATGCAGGAAATACACCAGCTAAAATACACGTAGCAAGCACTCACAGGGAACACTTTGACAGGATGCACTTATCAGATGCCAAGGATGAAAGGAAAGGGACCGACTGGTTGACCAAGCTAAAGATAATTTCTGGAATGAGGGAGGGCTAGAAGAGAATATTCTTATGAGGCGCAAGGATCCATGAATTGGCTCATTTCTATTTGTTATGGGCAGAGATAATAGGAACTGCAGATGCTGGAGAATCCGAGATAATAAGGTGTGGAGCTGGATGAACACAGCAGGCCAAGCAGCATCTTAGGAGCAGGATGGCTGACGTTTCGGGACTAGACCCTTCAACAGAAATGCTGGTTCCATAGGCAGGTACTAAGAAAAGTGATGTGGCTGTAGTACCTGGTTTGCTTCAGGATATGGTTGAGCAGTTTCAAGGCTGAAGAGATTACAAGAGAGTTGCAGTGGGACAGAGATCCCCTGAGGTTTGTCTGGAGTGAGGAGGGTAACTTCTTCAGGTTAGGCATCCTTAGAAGACGCTTCACAGTGGGGTTAACATTGTATCAGAGATAATAGGAACTGCAGATGCTGGAGAATCTGAGATAACAAGGCGTGGAGCTGGATGAACACAGCAGGCCAAGCAACATCTTAGGAGCAGGAAGGCTGATGTTTTGGGCCTAGACTAGGCCCGAAACATCAGACTTCTTGCTCCTAAGATGCCTCTCTATTTGTTATGGGCATTTTTGTTTTCTTTTGTGGGATGCGAGCATCACCAGCAAGGCCACTGTTTCTTGCTCATCCCGAACTGTACTTGAAATCAGTGAATCACTCAGTCACTTCAGATGCATGAATGCTATGCACTACTTTAAATTGTCTGTGCACAGATTTCCAGGGGATATGGTCCAGGGAAGGGAGAGATCGGGATTGGAGGGGGAGGAGAAATAGGGAGGACCGAGGAAGTGGGGCAAGAGATCAGGACAGAGAGAAAACAGGACGGGAGATTGGTGGGGGAGAGCCGGGGGCAGTATGAAGGAAGACAGTAGGGGAAAGAGGGCCTCTTGGCCCTTGGTCTCAGCATAAATCACTGACACCCGGATCCCGTGTTCTCCTTGTTATCCCCCCATCCTCTTCTCTCCTTCCTTTCTGTGTTCTGCATCTCTTTGCCCATCACTGAAGCCCAGTTCAAACTCACATGCATATCCCTGAACACACACAGTAATGCATTTGTGCATGACATCACATGTAAAATTTATGTGATGATACCAGTGCTTGGAATACTGCGTACCCAATGAGTATGGATACGAAATTGGCCATTGTTGCTGGTGTTAGCAAACACTGCCAATCTAATAATGATCAGATCATGACATTGTTTCAGGGGTATGCAATGGCTGTGATATCAGAGAAAACTCCCCTACTTTCTTCAAAATAGTAGCAGAGTATCTTTGAAAGCCATCTGATATTACAGATAAGATCTTGAATAACATCTCATCTGAAAGACAATATTCCTATCAGTGCACTCTCACTAGAGGATCAGCTATGATTTTTGTGCTCACGTCTTGGAGTGGGACTTGAAACTGGAACCTTCTAAATTAGGGCTGAGGTGTTAACCACCAAATGCAAGAGGATCCATTTATTGAGTGCCTTGGCAGGGTACTTCACAGGAGTAATCATGGAAAAATTGACACAGAGCCAAAGAAAGAGACATTAAAACAGAGAAAGCTTGGTCAAAAAGTCACTTCCTGAAGTAGCCATGAGGAGTGTGAGATAGACAGATGTTGAGATTTTGGGAGGAAGTTGCAGAGTCTAGAGCCAAGGCAATGGAAAGGGCCAATAGTGGAGAAAATTGGTGATATGAGGTCAGACTTAGAGGAGCACTGATTTTTCAAAGAGCTGTAGCACTGATTGGGAGGGTTTCTATGTTTCCATGGATGGGCCATGTCCTGTATCCATAGGTCTCAGCTTGTGATACCCAAAAGATGACTTTTCAAGGTGATCTTTTATTGATGACATTGCAGTTTTATAATTCAGCATTCAATCATAAACATTCCCATGGTAACTCGTGACTTAGATCCTTTGGCTTAATCTATTTCTCTTCCTTTCTCCTCATTGTCTTTCTCGCTCTAATCCTTTTCTATTCTTTCATCAATCATTTCCTGTTTCTCTTTCCCACTCTCATTTTGTTTGCCTTTCTTTCTGTCCCCTGTGACCTTCTCATTTTTAACTTTAACCTTTCAACCAGCACATTTTTTACCCAGCACCCTGCCTGGGAAGTGGCTGGGAGCTTTAGCCTTTTGGTGGGATTATGGTGTTCTGAGCAGAGACAAACATACTTTCTTGGGACAACGACATCTGGTGGTTTCTCTCTCAGTCACTGTACTGTAGTTGAGGTGGCAGTAGTGGGTATGGTATTATATGTGATGGGGAAAGGGTTGGTTATAATTGATTTAAATTGATTGGATGAGCTGTCAGCCATGTTCTGCGGTCACTCAATATGTGCTCACTTGAACACACACACTTGAGCCAGTGGCATTGTATCTCCTGACATCGACCTGGGACAGGAAGTTGGCATGCACTGAGTAGTTGTGTAATCTGCAGTTCCTCTCATGGATGGCAATATTATTATGCACCTGTTGAGACTGCATGGTCTGTGAGTGAATTGTCAGAGTAGCAGTAACAAGAAAACATCATCTTGTCCTTTGGTGTTGGAGCTATGCTTGTGTTTGTGTGTATGCATTTGAGTGTGAGTTTCTCTGGGTGTGTGTTCATCTGTGTATGTGTGAAGGAGTACTCTGTGTGTGTATGTGTGTGAATTTGTTTGTGTGAGTATGTTTGTCTAAATGTGAGTAAGACTGAGAGTGTGTGTGTGTATGCATGATGTGTTTGTGAGTAACGTGTGTTTATCAATGTGTAAGTTTGTTCGTATGTGCATGCTCGTGTCCAAAACAAGTACTGTTTATGTCTTCTGTAATTATGTGAATCTGTTTGCTATTGATGGTCAATATGCTTGATTGGTTAAGCCTGAGTGTGGTCTCTGAGAAAAAATAAACAAATTGCAGAAGGAAGTGGAGAGCTTGATATGTACTGATATAGCACCATGAAGGAAAGCTGTTACACACATAGACGCTTGTGTCATCTCTGCTCTACGCTTGAGAAGCAAAATATATAGTTGGGCATGCTTATCATTTTAGGAGGCTTGGAGAAGATTAAAGAAAGAGATAAGGGGCAGGATGAGCAGGTGATATAACAAATCTATTTTCATACATGATAACAAAGTGTGGAGCTGGATGAACACAGGAGGCTGAGCAGCATCTCAGGAGCACAAAAGCTGACGTTTCGGGCCTAGACCCTTCATCAGATGAAGGGTCTAGGCCCGAAACGTCAGCTTTTGTGCTCCTGAGATGCTGCTTGGCCTGCTGCGTTCATCCAGCTCCACACTTTGTTATCTTGGATTCTTCAGCATCTGCAGTTCCCATTATCTCTGATCACTATTTTCATACATGATGTCTCTGTCAGAAAGTAACTCTTGAACCACATGATATAGGCCATATTGGATGGTGACTCTTTAAGGAAGTACTTCATCCTCCTCCTCCAGCAGCCACCTTCAACAAAGAGATCATTACAAAACCAGAAGCCATTGAGCAACCATAATCACTGCACTGTCAAAGCAACTGGTGTTGGAGCATTTCAGACAGCATTGATTCACTGAATGACTTGGTGCCAAAATTCTCAGAGCAACTGACAGCCACACCCGAAATAGAACAGCCTCACAGCGCCAGGAACCCGGGTTTAATTCAACCCTCGGGCAAATGTCTGTGTGGAGTTTGCATATTCTCCACGAATCTACGTGGGTTTCCTCCGGGTGCTCCGGTTTCCATTCACAGTCCAAAAATGTGCAGAAACTGATGAAGGGTCTAGGCCCAAAATGTCATCCAGCTGTACACCTTGTTATCTCACATTTTTCATTCAATGTTATGGAAGTTACACAGGAATGCGGTTGACTGCTCTCTGAAATGATCTCAGCAGGTTACTCAGTTCAAGGGCGATTAAGAATGGGCAACAAATGCAGTGTTTGCTGACAACATCCACATCTTATGGAAGTATAAAGAAAATCAAAGCAACAAACATGATTTAGTTAGTAATTTGTTTGCAGTCATAACTCCAACTGCAAGCAGTCATGTAAAATGTATAGCTGTTCCAATAAACAAATCCTTTGACCTCCTTTGGAAGAAAATAAAGCAGCATTTATTGCATCCTCCTTTCATTAAAGTTCACACTATTGTTTCAACCGGTCATATATTCATTCCAATTTGCATGCACACAATGCAGCATCCACGATGGGATGATCTACAATTCCAAATTTCAACCCACCCCCACAATGTTTTCTCTAACCGAGGCCTGCAAGAAAGATCTTAAAAATATGCAATCATAAAGAAGACATTTAAAAGCCATTCAATTTATTAAATCACCAAGTTGTGTGCAGAGGCATGGGGAGGGGATATGGTGGAGTGGGAAGGTCACAGGGAGTTGGGAGTTAGAAAGAAATTCGGCCATTAAACTGTGTCTCAACTGAGAGTAAAGTATCACAAATTATTGACAAGCACAGAAACAGGCCATTCAGCCCAAAGGTCCATTCTCAATGTGAACCTTTTCCTGCCCCAATGTGATGAACCTCATCAATACAGTCTTCTGTTCCTCTCTCACTCGTGTGATTATTTAGCTTCCTCTTAAACACTTGCCACTATAAGTAATCTGTGGCAATGCATATAACTGTTTTCTGGGTAAATATGTTTCTGTTGAATTCTACTGGATTTAGTAGTGGCTACCTTAGGTTTATGCTTCCCGTTTTAATCTCACAACGACATATTTGGCTGTGTGGGTAATGTCCCTGACCCTAGGTAAAAGACTCTGGGTTCAAGATGCGCTCTACAACTTGATGACCATGGAATGCTTGTTTATAAGATCGTTAATTAGTTTGACTACCCAACTCTAAATGCTTTTGATTTGCCTACACCAGGTGAAGGAGTGAGAGTCTCTCTTGAACAATTGTACAAAGTCCAGCAATAGGCTGGCTAACTGTTCTAGAAGAAATGGGTATATATGCCGTATGTCTCCGTCAAAGGAAAGCCTCTGAGTCAAGTGAAAAAAAAAAGTTGTTCAGAGATTCTACATTGTTTGAATTACACCTGGGCTTGTCTTTTGTTTTAATCAACTCGTCAAAACAACATCACACTGAATCTAATCCAAAATGTTTTCAGTATCATTGCACTGTCAGAGGGACCACTTCAGATGAGATGTCAAACCTGCTGTGAGGTAGGAAATACAGAAGCCAATTTGCACACAGCAAACTCCCACAAAGGATGTTGCTTAAGGGATTGAATTGAATTGAATTGAGTTGGGATTGTTGTCACATGTACTCAAATGAGTATAATGAATAGTTTACAAGTTGCCACTTAGGGTGCATCTTAGATACAAACGGTACCTAGGTAAAGAATCTTGGTACATAGCAGAAAAATTTTAAAAAGTCAACAAATTAAATATTACAGTCCTTCTTACTAAAAAGTAGAAAAACAAAGAAATACAGGTAACAGATGAATACCACAGTCCATGTGCTAACATTCCTCACAAAACCTTGACCTCCCTTAGATATTGATATTGGACAGGCACTGTGAGGACAACTCCCCAACTTTTCTTCAAAATAGTGTCATGGAACCTTTTGCACCCACCCAATAAATAGTCGGGGGGATTCAGTTTAACATCTCATTTGAAAGATGGCACTGGCGACGGTGCAGTGCTCATTCAATACTGGTCTGGAATGTCAGCCTTGATTTTTGTGCTCAAGCCATTGAATCTGGAACCTCAAGGCTCAGAAGAGAGTGCTACCAAGTGAGACATGACTAGTCCTGATAACCTTGTGTGCACTGATAAACTCCTCCATATAATCTCCACCATTACCCCTCTGCTCTGAGGGCAGCTATTCCAGTATCTTCAGCCATTTCTTCTTCATTTGTCTGATAAAATGACAGGTTGTTGCTATAAAGGAAGAATTCAGATTTGTAGCTGTGTGAAGCAGATCACATTTGGTGAGAATAAATGCTGGGAGTAAGGCAACACTGTTGATTCTCAGCAAAAGGTGTTTTGTTTCTCATACTGTGAACCAAACATGTCATGATGCATTGTTCACTCAACCCATTCATTCGCCTTCCTGTTGCTTCCAAATACAAGATTCCAATTATGGAGCTGCTGGGCAACACATGGCTGACTCATTGATGGAGATATGCTAAGCCTCACTTATAGTAACTCTCAGACTCATGTTGCATTCACACTTCACATTTGTTTGCAACTGAATGAAACATCTTTAGTTTGAATTTGCAATATTTAAGTCCCTGCTCTTTAATTACCACCGTCCACCATCCAAAATCTACACTCCCTTTCTTCTCTCTCCTACTCTGACATCCTGCACATGTAGCCGTCAAGACCCAGGTCACTCAGGCTTCTCTATTCTCACAATTTTCTTGTGCAATCTTGCTCTGTTTGAACATTGTAGAACCTTGGAGAGGGTTGTGTTTAATGCTGTAATTCCCAGATAGAATTTTTAAAAAAATCTTTTATGGGATGAGAACGTCATTGGGAGGGCCAGTATTTATTATCATCCCTAACTGCCCTTGATTGGGAGAGCTGGTGGTGAGTTGCCTTCTTGAACCTCTGCAGTCCTGTTCAGCAGTGCTATGAGAGACAGTTGTAGGATTCTGACCCAGTGACACTGAAGGAACAGCCAGGATGGTGTATGACTTGGAGGGGAACTAAAGTGTTACAGTGCAAAAGGAGGCCATTCAGCCCTTCATGCCTGAACCAGCTCTTCAGACTAGCATCATTAACTTGTGTCAATTTCCTGCTTTTGCCCATACCCTTGCACACTATTTTGATTCAAGTAATCATCCTATGAATTCTTGAAAGTCTCAGTTGAACTTGCCTCCACCACAGTTCCAGGCAGAGCATTCCACACCCTAATTATTCACGGTGTAAAAAACATTTTCCTCACATCATGCTTGCTTGCTGTCCTTGGAGGGGGGTTTGGAAGGTAGTGTCAAAGGAAATTTGAGAGTTGCTGCAGAACAACTTGTAATAGAATAAAGAAAGAACCTGTGTTCATACAATGAGTTTTTTTGTCCTGGAGACCAGGATGACTTCCTTCTTCTCTGGAATTGTGGATACCGAGATGACTCAACAGTACAAGAATGGATCAGTAGTCTCTGACATTGGTAGTTGCGAGCGCTTGAAGAGCTGAGTGGGATGTTTGCACATTCCTTCCATTGTTCACACATGGATCTACTTGCAGATGTTTGTGGCAGTCAGTACCTTTATGGATGCTTCTTCTCCAGTTTTGGGGATATTGACCTTTTTTTGGGGAGAGTTTGAAGACATCCTTGAAATGTTTCCTCAGCCCCCCTGGTAATTATTCTGAGCTCTGGCAGAGCAAACAGAGAGCTTTTCTAGAGAATTTTGAGTTGGGCTTGCAGACAACATGGCCAACACAATGCAGCTGATACACAGTAAATTATGCTTCAATGTTAAGAAACGCTTTGAAACCATTAAAATATGTTCAATTAAACTGAAATCAAATGAAGTCAAATTAAACCAAATGAACCAGTTTAAAGGGTGCCACACCCTTACCAGCCAATCCAGGGGATTATTGGGTCTGGGTATAAGGAGAATTGGGGCGTCAGGTCCTCCGGAGAGGTTGTACGTTTCAGGTTGTGGAGTGATTAGATTCCCTACAGTGTGGAAACAGGCCCTTCAGCCCAACAAGTCCACACTGCCCCTTGAAGCACCCCACCCAGACCCATCCCCCTATAACCCACACACACCCCTGAACACTACGGGCAATTTAGCATGGCCAATCCACCTAGCCTGCACATCTTTGGACTGTGGGAGGAAACCGGAGCACCCAGCGGAAACCCACGCAGACACGGGGAGAATGTGCAAACTCCAAACAGACAGTCACCCAAGGTTGGAATTGAACCCAGGTCCCTGGCGCTGTGAGGCTGCAGTGCTAACCACTGAGCCACCATGATGCTAACATGAATGTTTTCACCGATCAGGGAGGCTAAACCTTCTCAGCTCTAACTGAACTCTCTTTGTTTGCAAGTTTCACAATCAAAACCTTTCTACGAAGGTGACTTGTCCTTGAACTTCCTCTAGTTGAGAAACTAAACTCGCTTCTAAGCTCAACACCAGCGTTTTCTGAAATGAATTTAAAACTTGCTTAATCCTTGATTCTCCTGACTTGAAATCCTGATATTGTTTATTTGAAACAAAACTCTTCACAGAAAGAACCGATACTCACCTACCCGGTTTTGAAATTCGAATGCCAAAAGAGCCTTCAATCACGGATAACACAGCAGTGCTTCACCCCAGCTAGTACATGTACTCAGTCTGTGGTAGATTCATTAATGAAGATTACTGCTTGAAGGTTATTCTGCAGGAGACAAGGATGATAACAAATCTCCACAAGCAGCTAAATTTGAAGGTGATATTACATAATCACTCCCAATTGACACATTCAGATGCCTTTGTGAATTTGAAGGCCATGTATAAAGGCTGCTACTTTCTGCTCTTTTCTTGAATATGTCTTGCTGTTGAAGATCATGTCTACTGTGACTCTTGATAGAAAGGATTTCAATTGAAGTCTTCCTGTCTAGATCACAGTCACTGGGAGGAGGAGATTGAGGAGGATTTTTGCAGTGACCTCCTCTGTTGTGGGAAACAGGTAAATATACCCAATAGTCACTGCAATTGGTCTTATTATTTTTCTTGAAGGTGGTCACATTTACAGCATCTCAGAGGTCCCCTGGCATGCTCTCCTGTTCCAAGTGAGAGATATGAGGTCATGTATTTTCACTAAGAGTATTGCATAATTTCTAAAGAGTCAACAGTGAGTTTAACAATGTCATGAAAGTGGAAGTGTTTACAATCAATGAACTAATTTCACCTTGATCTGTCGCTGCTGTTGCAATATAGAAGACTCAGCTCTTAATTTTAACACAAAATACTCCCACAAACAGCAGCAACATGATAATGATCGGTTAATCTGCTTCTTGTGATGTTGGTTAAGTGACGGCACTGACCATAATTCACCTACACTTCTTCAGATTAGGGTTCTTTTACACTGACCTGAAATGGCTGACAAGAATCTGGCTAATATCTCATTCAAGAGTGGCATGGTAGATTCAAGATGCATGAAAAGAAATGGGACTGTTGATTTTGGATTTCTGAAGCTGAGGTTGTGCAGAAGCACCAGTACTTGTTCTATTTTGGTCTTCGGTTACACTGTTACTTTGCATGCTTGCCCCAACCGTTCAAATTTAGCTGGGTGGGGCAGGGTGGCAGGGCCTGGGGAAGATAGGAGGTTGTATGCATATGATAGTCCATGCATGAATTATCTACCAGGTCTTCCCCCTATCAAAAGACAAGAAGATGTTCACCAGATGAGGCCTGACGCTGAATCCCCCTCATCCTCTGAGAACTCTGTGTTATTCTAATTTTGACACTTCAAACATCTCGATTTCCGTTGTTTCACTATTGGTGCTGTGCCTTCAGCTGTTTAAATCCCAAGCTTTGCAAGTGCCTCCCAAAATCTTTCTTCGTCGCTATATTTACTTCCTGCTTAATGCCATTTGTTAAAAACTACCTGCTTGTCTGAGGATATTGTCAGGAAAATTTCAATTTCACACCTTTCATACAAGCTGACTTTCTGCGGTAATATTACCATTACCTCATGCTATAAGTGTCTTCATTTTCTGTCTGTGGCAGCCATTAAACACACACTTGAAACATGGTGTCAGAAGTGGAACAGCTGAAAATAAGTGGATTATCAAAGTTGTAAGGGGGCCAGCTACTGACAGAAACAGCAAGTAAAAGTAGAAAAACTAATAGCTGGCAACTTCAAATGATCAAATTAGTCAAAATGACTTTATTGAAAAAAAACTGAGCTGCAATCCTGTTGAAAGACTGATACAAACTAATGCAATGAAGATGTAACTTAGGAGTACAAAACCCAAACACAAGAGATTCTGCATATTAATGTTAGTTCTGAATGAGGTTTGTTCATCATCAGACCGAGGGGAGAGGGGGTCTTTTAGTTAGTATGTCACTACATATACAGGGTCACTCGCGTAACTAATAACTGCAAATTTTGGTGCATGACATTGGTTTCTTGTGGAATGGAGGATGTTTAAAAATATCCACAATGTATTTTTCCAATCAACTTTCAGATGTGTAATGACACACTGCAGGAGCAGGTTGAACTTAAACTCAGATCTCCTGGCCCAGAGGTAGCAACATTACCATTGTGTCACAACAGATCCCAAGAAATATACTGTACCAAGGCTGGTTTGCTGCAGTCATAACATTTCTGCCTCTGTTGTGAGTGCAGTCTTGGGGAGCCATTAAACACACTTCACTTGAAACACTTGATCTAATGCCTTCTTTTGCATTTGATTGCACTACTGACTTGGGTCATTGTTTTTAATATTAAAGGTTTACACTAGATTAGATTCCCTACAGTGTGGAAACAGGCCCTCTGGCCCAACAAGTCCACACTGCCCCTTGGAGCATCCCATCCAGACCCATCCCCCTATAACCCACACACCACTGAACACTACAGGCAATTTAGCATGGCCAATCCATAGCCTGCACATCTTTGGACTGTGGGAGGAAACTGGAGCATCCGGACGAAACCCATGCAGACACGGGGAGAATGTGCAAACTCTGCACAGACAGTTACCCGAGGCTGGAATCGAACCCGGGTCACTGGCACTGTGAGGCTGCAGTGTTTTTACGAAAATTGCAGTTTTAGCCTCTGTTCTGAATTATACGTTGCCATCTCTGATAACATTCGGTGAATCTGTGCTTTGCCCAATACATTCTTTGGGTTTCAAGTCCTTTCATCATGTGGCCTTCAAGACCTCCCACAGTACCTCAGCTGTGTTCCAAAGGATATTCCAAACAAAATCATCATTATCTCTTTACTGCGTGTGTGTGCAAACTGCAACATGGAATATTGTCTATCATTCGAGAGTAAAGAAAAACATTGCTTCGTGAGTAAAGACATTTAGAGAGAGGGATCAGTAGATGTAAAGTTGACAGGAGGCTACAAATCAAAAAATTGTACTAGTTTTCTAATTCCTACTCATTTGGATACATGTGAGGTTATTCACTTTGGAAGAAAACACAAGAAGGAAGATTACTTACTGACTGACTATAAATTGGGAGCGAAGTGTGCAACGGGATTTGGGTGTCCTCATGCACCAGTCACTGAAGGTAAGCATGCAGGTGCAGCAAGCAGTAAAGAAGGCAAGTAGTAGACTGGCCTTCCTTGTGAGAGGTTTCGAGTACAGGAGCAGGGATGTGTTGTTGCAGTCATCCAGGGCCTTGGTGAGGCCACACCTAGAATATTGTGTGCAGTTTTGATCTCCTTTTCTGAGGAATGATGCTCTTGCTCTCGAGGGAGTGCAGCAAAGGTTTACCAGGCTGATTTCAGGGATAGTGAGACTGACGTATGAGAAGATGTTGATTAGGTTAGGATTGTTTTTGCTGGAGTTCAGATGAATGGGGCAGTGGGGGTGAAAGAGTCTCACAGAGACTTATAAAATTCTAACTGGACTAGATAGGGTAGATGCAGGGAGGATGTTCCTGATGGTGGGTATGACCAGAACTAGCGGCCACAGTCTGAGATTTGGAGTGAACCATTTAGGACGGAGTTGAGGAGACATTTCTTCACCCAAAGACTGGTGAGCCTGTGGAATTCGTTATCACAGGAAGTAGTTGATATCAAAACAGTACATGTATTCAGGAAGCGGCTAAATAAGACACTTGGGGTGAACGGGATCAAAGGTTGTGGGGAGAAAGCAGGATTAGGCTATTGAGTTGGACAATCGGCCATGATCATAATGAATGGTAGAGCGGGTTCGAAGTGCCGCATGGCCTCCTCCTGCTCCTATCTTCTATGTTCTCCATTGCTTGCCATACATGTCATAGCAAGATGCTACGGCAGTGTCCAACTGTTCTGTGTTTGACTGTATGTCTGTTAACTGTTGTCTGTTGTTTCTTATTAATCAGGACTGTTTTGTTAGCAAAACATGAACTAAGCTGAGAGTAAGTAGTAAGCATGAAGGCAGACCATTTAAAAGCAATGTAAATCACTGTCCTGTTTACTCAGAAATCTGGAGTGTCATCTCTGCATTTCTCCAAAGGATAAAACACAACAATTAGTGGCATACAGAGAAAACAGGAGCACAGGAGACTATTCAACCCTTTGAACCTGCTCTGCCATTCAATATGATCATGGCTGATCACCCAAAGCAGCACCCTATTTCAACTTTCTCCTTTACCCTTTGATTCCTTTAGCCTTAAGAATTATATCTAACTGTTGGGGATATCTATCAAAACTGGAGAACAGTTTAAATTTACCAATTGCAGCACCTTACCTTTCTGAGGAGATCCACCCATGCCCTGTTGAACACCTACTTATGCAATATGGGGATGGACAGTCTGGATATAGCAATGACTCACAAGGAGGTGATACCTGTCCACTGTCTTAGAGCAGAAGGCCAGCCAGTGTTCGATCAGCTCACCAAAGATGCCTCTACATCTCTTATAGTGGCACATGCTCTCAAAAAATACTTCAGGCCAAAGAAAATCCTGATGATTGAGTTGTACATATTTCACAAGAGAAATATGCCCAAGTTGTGGAGATAACCTTTGGTTCCCAACAGCATGTTGAAACCTTTTTTTTCATTCATGGGATGAGGGTGTCGCTTTTAGAGAGCATTTATTGCCCATCCCAGTTGAGAGTCAACCACATTACACAGGGTCTGCAGTCATAGCCAGACTAGGTAAGGATGGCAGTTTCCTTTGCTAAAGGACATTAGTGAACCAGATGGGTTTTCCTGACAATTGCCATTGGATTCATTGCCATCATTAGATACTTAATTCCAGATTTTTTTTTATTGGATTCAAATTCCACCATCTGCTGTGGCAGGATTTGAACACAGGATGTTATCTTAGTCTCTGGATTAACAGTCCAGTGATTATACCACTAGGCCATTGCCTCCCCTGGTATTAACTTAAAGGGAGAAAAATATAAATTGCTCTTAAAGTCAAATATTTCGCAAAGGTGTGAGGGGGAAAAATTGCTTAGTTCATCACGTGAAGGAGCCAGTTTCTGAGAGGCATGGAGAATATGACACATGTATACCTCAATGTTGGCAAAGCACCCCAGGCCATTTCAAGGATTGTTCTTTCAAGATTGTAAAGATTTGTGCATCACTTCTCATTGAACATCAGCTTGAAGTGTTTATACTGAGTGTGAAAGTATGCTGTTAATATTTTTCTCAACATTCTCACTCCTATGACAGAAATCATTTCTGAAAAAGGGTCCCGACCCGAAACGTCAACTTCCCTGTTCCTCTCATGCTACCTCGCCTGCTGTCTTCCTCCAGCTCCACCCTGTGTTACCTCTGACTCCAGCATCAACAGTTCTTACTATCTCATGACGACAATGAATTGCTTTGCTAAATGACAGTGTCACAGATATCAAGGCTAGACATTGTACAATGCAAAATGCTTTAAGATGGTCAAAAAAAGTTATTATTCCAGACAAGTATCCACCTCCTGCAATCTCAACGACTCCTGACGTAATATTATGACTCACAACTTCATATAGCTTGACCCATCAGAACTATCTGAATTTACCACTTGTAGAGCAAAGATTACCTCTTACAGCTTTTGCTATTCACGAAGGAGTGTTTCATTCTTCACTCTATGGAATATGTTCAGCATCTAGAATATAGAATACTATTTCTTTTGACTTATCAGACAGTGAAGGGATACTTAACTACTTGATATTGTTGTTGTCTATGGAAGGAGTAAAGCAGAACATAATCAATGAGATAGGTGATGCTCACTTCACTCGCCCAATGGTCTAATGTCCAAGTGCACATTTACAGCATTCAAGACTAATTTTCTCGGTTACAAAGGGGCAGCTACTGGAGTAAAGGGTTAATCACTTAACTAAAGAGGTTAATAATCCTTGCTGCTTTTCTACGCTAATCTTGGTTCAACCAATCAGCACCATATTCTCATGCTGTATAAATGATTTCTTTGTTCCTAAAAGTGTTCTTCTCCTGGGTTTCACTTCCAAATGAAAACACTTCAACTTTAATGTCTCTTTTTAGGAAGATTTATATTCTGAATCACCAAGTAATCTAGAGATGCTGCTGGTGGATACATACCTATCGAGGCATGCTTTCCACAATTTATTTCTCTTGGAAAAAGTCACTAGCCTGAAGATTGAGGCTTTAGCTTGAGTGGCACAATTCAACCATGGCTCTCCTAGGATGACAAACATCCACTGCGTCTGGGGCACCATCACCTTGGTGAAAGATGCTCTATGGTCTCCGCAAAACTTGTTGGTCTTCCACAGCAAGAAGTTGACCTTGATTGGGTGTTGCACACTGGCGCATTCCAAAGTCCAGGACGACGTGCTGAGGGACGCACTAAAGTTTGGGGCAGCTGCCACCAAAGTGCAGTGGGGAAAGACCACCATCTAAAGTCTTTCTGCCAAAGTACAGTGGGGGTGTGTTCAGTTATCTGGCTCTTCCATTGCCTCAAATGTATGTAAATATAGACTTGCACAAGTAAAAAATGCCTTGGGTTTGTCTGTTCTACATATGTAAAGACAGTACAGAATCGAATTGCTATACAGACGATGAATGCATATAGAGATATTTTATGAATGAAGTATATTTTTGAAATAAAAAAAGACAAATTAACCAGGAGACTCTCCCATCTGTCTTTGGCATGTTGGAACAATTTGGGGACATGGTATGAAAGAGTCTTCCACTGTTATCAAACCTTGTGTTAGGATTACAAACCTTCAAATTCTTAAAAAAAATTGTGGTTCTGAGGCAGGGACTCTGGCTTCTGTGCTGCGGAGCTCCTTTCTAGCAAAACAGGAACTAAACTGAAAACAAGTGGTAGGCATGGGTGCCGACATTTTTAAAACACTGTACTGAGATATAAAACAGGTGCATCATTTATACAGAGATATTGGGAACTGCAGATGCTGGACAATCCAAGACAATAGAATGTGAGGCTGGATGAACACAGCAGGCCAAGCAGCATCTCAGGAGCACCTCTGATGAAGGGTCTAGGCCCGAAACGTCAGCTTTTGTGCTCCTGAGATGCTGCTTGGCCTGCTGTGTTCATCCAGCCTCACATTTTATTGTCTTGCATCATTTATACATATTTCCAAGAGCAACAGAAGCTTTATGTTCTTTAACTTAGTTCAGAGAAAAAAGAAACACAGGGAACTGAAAAATTGGCAAGGTTAAATTTCACAATCTGGTCTGAAGTCGTCTAGTTTAAAAGAGGCATTTGCTGTGACTTGTTTTATTTATTGATCAGTAGGAACCTGAGTCTGGCACATTTCAATTGGTAAGAAGTTTGAGTTAGGAACTAAGACGATTTTGTAAGTGCACCAAAACATGTAGCATGAATTTATTACTCCAGACCTTTCAAAAGAAACATGGATAAACTTAAGAAGGCAAATTAAACAATTAAGAGGGTAATAACAGAGCCAAACACAGCCACAATTATCACTTTTGAACTCTGCCAAACATCCTTTATTCTTTTTATTACAATCTGACGGCTGATAAGCTGTGTTGTCGATGAGAAGATGACTGTCAAAGCTCACATTATAATGATGCACATCTCAAATTACCGCAGTGATCTTTGATGTTGTGATCTACTAATATAAATGAGCGAAGGAAGAAATGAGAGAGGGAGGACGGGAGGGCAGCCAAGATATAGGGGCAGGGAGACGGAATGGGGGCATGGGATCTAAGCATGGGCGGGATGAGGAAGGGACAGGGGGTATGAGGAAGGGACGGGGGGGGGGTATGAGGAAGGGACGGGGGGGTAAGAAAGAGGTCGAGAGGATGAAGGGATTGTGGAGGGGGGATGAGAGGCAGGTTGAAGAGAGAGGTGGGGTGAGGAGGGGAGAATGGGGGGTTGGTTGAGGTGGGGTGATAAGGAGGGAGAGGAGTGGAGGGGAGGGGAGGAAGAGGTGAGAGAAGTGGAGGTGGGAGGAGTGGAAGAGGGAGAGATGGGAGGATGAGGAGGGAGAGGGGGTGTGATGAGATGGGAGGAATGACGGGGGGGGGGCGATGACGGGGGGGGCGATGACGGGGGGGGCGATGACGGGGGGGGGCGATGACGGGGGGGGGCGATGACGGGGGGGGCAATGACGGGGGGGGCGATGACGGGAGGGCGGCTGATGGAGGGGATGACGGGGGGGTGACGAGGGGGCACGACGAGGGGGTGACAAGGGGGATTGGGAGGAACGGGGGCATGAGTGGAGGAGATGGGCATGCAGAGGGAAGAAGGTTGGGGAGGGGAGAGTGCGATGTGGAGGAGAGGGTTGGGATGAGGAGAGGGGTTGGGATGAGGAGGAGGGGTTGGGATGGGGATAAGAAGGGGAGGAGGAATGAGGAGGGAGAAGATGGGAGGGATGAGCAGAGGAGAAGAGGGAGTGGAGGGGAGAATGAGGGGAATGAGGAGGGGCGATGAGGTGGGGGGGTGATGAGGAAGGAGGAGGTTGAGGAGGGAGTGGGATGAGGGAAGGTGATGAGGAGGGAGAGGAGAGGAAGGGCGGTGAGGAGGGAGGGCGATGAGAAAGGAGGTTGAGGAGGGAGTGAGAAGAGGGAGGGGGTGAGGTGGGAGAGAAGAGGAGGGGAGGAGGGATGAGGAGTCGATTGAGGGGAGGCCATCAGGATGCTGGGTTTAGTGGAGGATGACGTGGCATGATCGGGGGATGACAGGGTGATGAGGAGGGGGGACGAGGGGGATGAGCAGGTTGGGGGGGGATGAGGAAGGAGCAGAGGGGGGAGGGGGAATGGCAGCAGGTGAGAAGAGGGGTATGCGGGAATATGAGGGGGTGATGAGGATGGATGGATGGGGGAGGGAGAGATGAGGGGTTTGGGGAAGCATGAGAAGGGAGGAGGAAGGAGGGAGAGGGGGCAGGAGGAGGGAGAGGAGGGGTGAAAGGGGCAGGGAAGTGGAAATGGGGTACAAAATGGGAAGGAGCAGGGAGAAGTGAGAGGTGGGAAGAGAGGGAATGGAGGGAGGAAATGTGGGGACAGAGAAAGGGATGATAGGAAAGGGAAAAAAAATGGGCAGTGGGGAACGAAGAAATTTGGAGAAAATAGGAAGCAATGGATAGGGTGGCACAGTGGTTAGCACTGCTGCCTCACTGAGCTAGGGACTTGGGTTTGATTCCAGCCTTGGGTGTCTGTGTGGAGTTTGCACATTCTCCCCATGTTTGCGTGGGTTTTCTCTGGGTGCTCCAGTTTCCCCACACAGTCCAAAGATATGCAGGCTAGGTGGACTGGCCATACTAAATTGCTCATAGTGTCCAAAGATGTTTGGGTTAGGTGGGTGAGCGATGGGAAATTAGGGGAATAGGTCTGGGTGGGATGCTCTTCAGGGGGCAGTGTGGATCTATTGGGCTGAAGGGCCTGTTTCCGCACTGTAGGGATTCTATGATTCTATGAAAAGCAAGGCAAATAAGAAAGGCCAAATTATGCTGGAGTCACATCATATTCTCAGGACATCCCACAATACCTGAGAATTGACCATTTCTCTTTGTCCCCTTTGTGAGATCTTGCTGTACAAAAACCAACTGGTGCATCTGCCAACAGCGATACCAGTAACTGCAGCTCCAAGTTTGCAGGAACAACAACTCATATGCCACTTGGGAACCCTGCAGCCCAATGGTATCAATGTGGATTTCACAAGGTTCAAAATCTCCCCTCCCTCCATCGCATCCCAAAACCAGCCCAGCTCGTCCCTGCCTCCTTAACTTGTCCTTCCTCTCACCTGTCCCCTCCTCCCACCTCAAGCCGCACCTCCATTTCCTACCTACTAACCTCATCCTGCCCCCTCGACCTGTCCGTTTTCCCTGGACTGACCTATCCGCTCCCTACCTCCACACCTACACTCACCTCTACTGGCTCCATCCCTGCCCCTTTAACTTGTCTGTCTCCTCCCCACCTATCTTCTTCTCTATCCATCTTCAGTCCGCCTCCCCCTCTTTCCCTATTTATTTCAGAACCCTCTCCCCATCCCCCTTTTCTGATGAAGGGTCTAGGCCCGAACCGTGGGCTTTTGTGCTCCAAAGATGCTGCTTGGCCTGCTGTGTTCATCCAGCCCCACACTTTGTTATCTCCAAGTAACTGATCTACTTTGTACTCTGGGAATGGCAGGAAGGCACAAAGAACGGTGGATGCGGAAACACTTTCTCCCTCAGGGCCATCTGTGTACATCAGAAACTTGAGTGCTGCTCAAACTAAACATTTGAGGAGGCCACACCTTCCTGGTGACGTTCTACTGCTCCTTTATAACAAAAAAGTAATAGAAAATTGAAAGGGATAAGTTTGAATTCCAGGTAAAAGGGAAAAGTAAAGAGAAAGAAATCTGGACTGGAACAAGGAAAAGTCGCCATAGTTCCAAAGGACCATAATCAAGTTAGTTTCTCATTAGAAAGAGAGTGGTGGTGGAGTGTTAACCTGAAGATCATCAAATTCTTCAGGTGAGGGGAAAACTTTCAAGATAACCTGAGGCTAGGAGGAGACTGAACCCACAATTTTATTGTGAAATTTGTTGTGGATTGTCTGTTCTGGACTAGAGCGGCCTGGGCAAAACATACCCCACAACAAAATAACTGAGAGAAAACTGACAGTTGAGGGAGAGTTTCTCCAGCAACCTGTTTTTCTTCGTATTAAACCTCAGGCATCCGCATTTCTTTGTTTTATCAACCACGTTCATTTATTTTTAAACCACATTCTTGCCATTTCTCTTCGGCTCCAAGAAACAGAAAGATAAATCCGTACCGTTACCTCGAAAATTTTCTCTCCTATTCTCCGCTACGCTTCAAACCATCGAACAGTCATCGGTCCGTACGCCTCATCCCATTGGCCGCGACTGTGGACCTGGCAACCAATCGGAGCCCAGTCGTCAGGCCGCTGCGTCTATTTTAGCTCAACTTCAGCCGAGGATCCGAGCGCCCGCTGAACCGAAGACCCGAACTCCCGCCGACCCGAGCTCCTGATTCCCCGAAGACCCGAACATCCGCCGACCTGTGCTCCCGAAGACCCGAGCTCCTGGTTCCCCGAAGACCCGAACATCCGCCGACCCGAGCTCCCGAAGACCCGAGCTCCTGGTTCCCCGAAGACCCGAACATCCGCCGACCTGTGCTCCCGAAGACTCGAGCTCCTGGTTCCCCGAAGACCCGAACATCTGCCGACCCGAGGACCCGAGCTCCCGGTTCCCTGAAAAACCGAACACCCGCCGACACGAACACCCGAAGCGGGGAGGCCCCGCGAATCTCCATTATAGCGCATCAAAACCAAAAGAACTACAGATGCTGTAAATCAGGAACGGAAACAAAGTTGCTGGAAAAGCTCAGCAGGTCTGGCAGCATCTGTGAAAACAGAGTTAACGTTTTTGATCAGGTGACCCTGCCTGACATAGCTCAGTTGGCTGGATGGCTTGTTTGTGATGCCCAATAATGCTGACTATCTGGGCTCATTCCCCCTGCAGGCTCAGGCTAATGTGAAAGACTCTCCTTAAAAGAATCATAGAATTTTACAGTACACAAGGAGGCCAATTGACCCATTGTTAGTTTACGAGCTCCCAAAAAGGATACTCAGCTAGTCTGGCACTTAATCTGACCCATCAACATCTTTTCTCCACTCATACTTTACAAAAACACCCCCAGAACAAATAAATGCTGTCCCCTCAACACTTCACATAAACTCCAATGAAGAGTCATCTAGACTCGAAATGTTAGCTTGCTGTCTCTCCATGGAAGCTGTGTGACCCGCTGTGATGTCCAATGTTTGTTGTTTGCACCCAGCTAGTCTCATTGTCCTATTCCCCAGTCCCATCTTTGTAGCCACCTAAATTCATCAGTCTCACGTGTATTCAGTTTTGTTTTGAAACCTCTATGGAATCCGACTCTCCCAGGCAACGCAGTCCAAATCATAATAACTCTGAATGAAAATGTTTTTCCTCTTCTCACTCTTCGCTGTCTTGCTTGCGATCTTGAAATCGTGACCCCCCCAAGTTACTGACATTCAAACTAGTGGAAACAGAATATCTTTCCTCACCCTATCAAGATTGTTCATAATTCTGAGCACCTCGATAACGTCGCCTCTTAATCTTCTGTGATTCAAGGAGAATAAGCCCAATTTCTCTAACCTTTCCTTGTCTCTAAAATGCATCACTTCAGGTATCATTCTAGTAAAGTCTCCCTTGAACTCTCTCCATTGCTTCTTTAAATAAGGTGCCCAGAATTGAACACAATACTCCAAATGTACTGTGACAATGATTTGTAGAGGTGTAGCATCACTTCCTTGATTTTATACCCTATGCCTCTACTTATAAACCCATGGATCCTAAAAGACTTATTAACAATGGTTTCAACTTGCCTGACCATCTTCAGAGAATCATGCGCATAAACCCTGAGGTCCCTCTGTTCCTGTATTCCCCTCAAAGTTGTACTGCTGAACCTGTATTGTTGCTGATATTTTTTCTACCAAAATGTATTCCATCATATTTCTCTGGTGTGAAATTCATTTGCCAGGTGTCTGCCCACTTGGCCAAATTGTCAATGCCTCTCTGAAATCGCTCAGCATCATCCTCACAATTCACTGTTCTCCTTAGCTTAGTATCATTTGTAAATTTAGGGATTTTGCCCTCAAAACTCAGCTAGAATTGTTCTATAAATCAGAAGAAGAAGGGTCACAATACCAATCCCTGGTGAACACTACTTTCAACTTGTATCCTGTCTGAGAAATCCCCATTTATACCCAGCATCTGTTTCCTATCTTTTAACCAACTTCTAATCTATGCCACCCAGGACCCATCAATCAAAAGCTTTTCTGATTGGCTAACCAGCCAAACTAACCACACGAACCACTCTCTGTGTAAAAACTTTTCTGATGAAGGGTCTAGGCCTGAAACGTCAGCTTTTGCGCTCCTAAGATGCTGCTTGGCCTCCTGTGTTCATCCGGCCCCACACTTTGTTATCTTGATGTCAAACTGACAGGCCTGTAGTCTCACGGGTTGCCCTTTGCCCTTTTTCACAGAATCCCTATAGTGTGGAAACAGGCTCTTCGGCCCAACAGGACCAAACTGGACCTCAGAACATCCCACCCAGACCAATACCCCTATAACGCACCTAAGCTACACATCTCTGAACACTACGGGCAATTTAGTTTGGCCAGTCCACCTAGCCTGCACATCTTTGGGCTGTGGAAGGAAACCGGAGCATCCAGATGAAACCTACACAGATTCTCCAGTGGAGAGAAAACAGAGTTCACCTTTTGAGTCCAGTAAACCTTCTTAAGGACACCTTTAATCATGTTTAATTTGTGTATGAATCTCTGGAGAGGTCAAGAAAGAGTGGTTGAGAGCAGAAGGAATACATAGAGTTAACCTTAAAATATTGAATAACAACATCACAATAAAGACACAAATAGACAATGGACTCCTTGTGTTTTTGTGTGTGTGGTTTGTACTATCTGAGTGTTGTGTGTGTATCTGTGTGTGTATGTGTGCGCGCAGTGGGGGTGGGACAGGAGCAGGCTAGACTACATTTTACAATGAGCATGTGAACTCAATCTTTCAACAGAAAAGCTCCCTGGCAACAAATCTTGGAGTCACAATATCCTGACCTTGTATGAGGAAACTGAACATTCCCAGCTCCCTACACTGTAAACATACCGCAGACTGTGTGGTTGTATCACTGGTTGGTACAGTCATTGTAAAACTCACCCTTAAACCTCTGTTTTGTTACTGTGCCAATCTAACTCTTACCTGGAATGTGTGTATCAGTATATGATAAACATACATATATCTGTAAAAGTTGAACAATGATTGAAAGCAGGTGATTTATCTAATTGGATTTTCATTTTAATTTAAGCAAATATTTTATTGTAAGGTGTTGAGGAACTTTAAGAATCAACTGTTACATGCAGTGTTCTCTCCTGAAACATGTACAATGACGTAGTCACTTCAGACCTCAGCTGGTCAGACCTCAGCGGGACTTGCGTTTCGAATGACAGATCTGTAATCAGAGAATCTTTCTCAATACCTTGCTTGCTCAGCTGTGAACTGAGGGTTTCCAGAAATCCTTTATTCATTGTATTTTAATAAAATTAGCTCCCTATCACTGGTCTAATAAAGGGAGGTTCTATGATATAACAAGGTGTGGAGCTGGATGAACACAACAGGCCAGGCAGCATCAGAGGAGCAGGAAGGCTGGCATTTCGGGTTGGGACCCTTCAGAAAAGGTCATTCCTCACATGAACCACTCTCTGTGTAAAAAATGCCCTCAAGTCTTTTTTAAATCTTTCTCCTCTTACCTTAAAAGTACGCCCCCTCATCTTGAAATCCCTCACCTGAGGAAATCAACACCCGTCATTCACTTTATCCATACCCCTTTCGATTTTTTAAACCTCTGCAAGGTCACCCCTCAACATCCCACACTCTGGTGAAAAAGTCCCAGTCTATCTAGCCTCTTCTTATAACTCAAACCCTCCATTCTCAGTAACATCATGGTAAATATATTCTGGACCCTCTCCAGTATAATAATATCCTTCCTATAATAGGGCAGCCCGAACAGGACACAGTGCTCCAAAAGAAGACTCACCAACATCCTGTACAACCTCAACATGATGTCCCAACTCCTATTCTCAAAGGTCAGAGCAATGAAAGCAAGTGTGCCAAACACCTTCTTAACTGCCCTGTCTACCTGTGATGCAAACTTCAAAGAATTAAGTACCTGGTCTCTCTGTTCTACAACACTTTGCAAGATTTTCTACAGTGTTTTCTACAATTGTTTTGTTAGATAACACAATAATTATTCCTTTGAAAAATAGAGGCAAATAAGAAACTATATGATGTTTTATTACCTGTAAGAGAATTAGAAGTAAATCCAATAGCAATTTCAAGAGAGAATTGGATATATCCTTGACAATGAAAAATTTGCAGACAGAATAGAGGAAATTGGGACTGTTGTCTTGCGGAAGGGAAGGTGAGGTGGGTATTTAATAGAGGCATTCAAAATCAGTAGGGGATTTTGTAGAATAAGTAAAAGCGAACTGTTTCCATGAGTAGGAGGGTTGATTTAATACAATTTACACTTTTAATAGAATTGGTCAAAGATATGAGGAATGAGAAATTTTTTTAATGCAGAAATATGCTACCTCAAAGTGTGGCAGCAGCAGATTAATTACAACCTCTAAAAGGAAACTGGATATGTACTCGAACAGGAGACTGGGTTATGGGCAGAGGCCATGGGACTAACTGGGTAGCTCTTTCAGCACAGGCACAGTAAGCTGAATGGCCTCTTCCTGTGCTGTGTGACCCAAGGATTATCGTGTATAAGCACAGTTGCTTTTCCTTTGTTTGTTTTCCAAAGCAACCAAAATGAAGAGTGGGCTGTGTTGATCCGCCTTCAGAAAAAAAAACATTTTTAAAAGAATGCACATCAAAACTGCAAATATTTAAATGCAAGGATTCATCAGTGTCTCTATAGTGAAGATAGGATGTAGGCGAGAGATTGGCAGAGTCAAACTTTAGATTTACTTCAAAAGACAGGACATCAAAGTTCCTAATAATAAAAATCTGATAGAGTGAGTTTTGATCTACAAAGCAATGGTAAGGATTACCCCACCTTACGATTTTCAGTCTTGTTGGGAAAATACTAATTAAACTCTCTTGATCTTTCATGGCAAAGAGGAAATCTCTCACAATTATTTAGACAAATGTTAACCTGCATTATTTTCAAGTATTAAGCATCCTCCCCAACCCCTTCCTGCTCCCCTTCACCTGTTTGCCCTGAGCATTGTTTGTTGGCATTTTATGACTATCAGTGTGATTCTGGGTTTTTACTGAGATTGAGGCATGCTGCCCTCTAGTGCTTAATGAGCTCAATTCCACCCCATCCCAGCGAGTCTAATTCCAACACTGCAGTTTGATTGCTGCCCAGCCTGAGGTAGATATACCTGAGAAAAAGCTCAGGATGAAGCATCATCTTAGACAATGAGGGAATGACTTGCCTTAATTAGGGCAGAGCATGAATGGAAAGGCTGAAAAAAACACACATGTTTTTATTACACTGAAAATAAGCATCTAATGTCCCAAAGAACTTTACAGGTTTTTGTTAAAATATTGCCATGGTATCACCTGATGAGGCTTTGATTTGACGTCTGATCTGGTTAAGCAAGTGGGCAAAAACTTGGCAAATATCAGACACACCTGAAATCCACTGGTCAGTTTTTGGCTCCTTATCTAAGGAAAGATATACCACCATTGGAGACAGTCAGAAAAGATTCAATAGTGTGATGAAATGTGCCTTTATGAGGTGTTTGCTCTGTCCTGTTTCTCTTGAAAAGAGGTGTTGTAAACTTGGTGTAGAGGCATCTACTCCCTGGAAAGCAGAGTAAATAGCTTTGGTTTATTAGACAAAAGAAGCATGAATGGACAGAGTCAGGCTCAACAGACCCAGGGATTTAGCTTTAGCTTTGTTGTTAAAATTGCAGATTTTGGGGTTGAAGCTGATAGATACGGCTCTGTCTTTGCTGCTGAAAATGCCTTGAGGTCTCTCTCTGCTGCTAGATCCATTCTGTCTGTGTTCCTTCTCCTGGACTGGAGGAGTTAGCAAGTGAGGTAAATTTGTTTTGCTGAATTTGCCTTTGCAAAGGCTCTGTTTATGGGATGCTGCTATATTGGAACAATTGATGAGTAGTAGTTAAATAGTACATTATTATGTCAAGTATTTCAATAAAGCCATAGAGTAGTACTGCATGGAAACAGGCCCTTTGGTCCAAATTAGCCCATGCTGACCATGGTACCCACTCAGTTCGTTCCACTTGCCTACATTTGGTCTGTATCCATCTAAATCTCCTTTGCACACTTTCCAGTTTAACTGTCTTTTCTATAACAGGGTGACCAAAGCTGTACACAATACTCTAATTGCGGCCTCACCAATGACTTATACAATTGTAATACAACCTCCCAACTCCTATGTCTTGACTGATGAAGGCCAGTATGCTAAATTCCTTCTTCACCACCCTGCTGACCTGCTTTCAACAAGTTTTGTTCTTGTACTCCGAGGTCCCTCTGTCCCACAACACTCCTCTGGACTTTACCATTTACTGTATAAGTCCTCCCTTAGGTTGACTTTCCAAAGTGCAACACCTCACACTTATCTGTATTGAATTACATTTGCCAATCCTCAGCGCATTTCCATCTGATCAATATCCCTCTGTAATTTTTGATAAACTTCCTCACTATCAATGATACCTCATAATTTTGTATCATCCATAAACTTACTAATCATGCCTTGTACAGTCACATCCAGATCATTCATGTAAATAACAAATAGCAAATGTCCTAGCACTGACCTCTGTAGTACACCACTAATCACAGGCCTCCAGTCCAAGAAACAAAATTCAACCATCAACCTCTGCTTCCCACCATTGAGCAAATTTTGAATCCAATTAGCTAGCTGTCCCTGGATCCCCTGCTACCTAACCTTCAAGACTAGCCTGCTGTGTGGGACCTTGTCAAAGCCTTACTAAAGTCCATGTAGACAACATCCACTGCTGTACCCTCATCTATCCTATTGGTTACCTTTTCAAAAAACTCCAAATGATTTGTCATGACATGACTTCCCGTGCACAAATCCATGCTGACTATTCCTAATCAGACCTTGACAATCCAAATGTTGGTTGATCCTGTTCCTCAGTACCCTGTCCCATAACTTGCCTACCACTGATGTCAGGCTCACTGGCCTGTAATTCCCTGGCTTGCTTTTGCTGCCTTTCTCAAACAATGGAACAACATTAGCCAGTGTTCAGACTTCCAAAGCTTCACCAGTGGCTAAAGATGAAGCAAAAATCTGAACAAGGGTCTGTGCAATTTCTTCTCTAGCATCCCACAATGTCCAAGAATGGACTTGATCAGGTCTAAGGGATGTATCCACCTTAATGCGCTTTAAGGCTGCAAGCCCCTCATCTCTGGTAATGTATATGTGGTCCAAAACATCCCCACTTGTTTCCCTTATTTCCTCAGCATCCATGATTCTCTCCTCAGTCAACACCAAGGAGAAATATTCATTAAACATCTCCCCTATCTTTTGTGGCTCCACACATAGACAGCCATGCTTATCCTTAAGGGGACCTATTCGCTCCCTAGCCACCATTTTACTCTTAATATAACTATTAAACCTCTTGGGATTATCTTTAACCTAATCTGCCAGATTCATCTTGTACCGTCCTTTTGTGTAGAATTAAAGTTATTCCAATTGTTTTTGTTTGTATTTTAACAGTAGTGTAAGAATAAAGTGTGTTTTGTAAAGTGTAGTCGTTTAACCAATCAAATCATATCTGAAACACAGTGCTTTACACTTGACCCTAAATATGATAAAAGTTAGGATCTAGGCTATCTGCTTGATATGTTTTGAGGGGGTTTGGTCTGGTCCATAACACTAGGTTGATAGATATGGAGCAACTGTCTAATAAGGAGAGCTTGAGCAGGTTGGGCCTGTACTAATTGGAATTTAGGAGGATGACCTGTACCCTTATTGAAACGTATAAGATCCTTGGGTGACTTGACAGGGCAGGTGTGAAAAAATTGTTTCTCCTCATTGGATAGTCTAGGGCCGGACACCATAATCTCAGAATAACGGGTTGCGTATGGATTGAGGAGGAATTTCCTCTCTCATTGTGGAATTCTTTACTGTAGAGGGCATGGAGTACAGGCTATGTTGTTGAGTTTATTCAAGGCTGAGATAGACAGATTTTTAACCAATAAAGGAATCAAGGGTTATGAGAAAAAGGCAGAAAAGTGGAACTGAGGATTATCAAATCAGGCATAATCTCATGGATTGGCCGACTGGAACACACCAGCAGCCTGGATTTTTAATTATTATATGATAAATAATTGACAATACACAAATTTAAGAAAGTTGATAGAAAGGTAAAAGAAATACTGCTAAACAGCCACTTTATATAATTCATACGCGGTTTGTTTATGATGGTTGCTGCGCCAATAAATCATCCCACTTCTATGACCATCTGATACTTTTGAGACTTGGTGGGATATATCTTTCTCTTTTTGAACCAGAAATCAGAAGGTTTGGAGGCCTGCGTCAGGAACTGGAGTACAAAATCTAAGCTGACATTTCCAGCACAATACTGACGGAAGAGAGGGCACTGGCCTTTCAAATGAAATGTGAATCTGAGGCATTTGAAATCACACCACAATTGCCTTGGTTTCTGGCAGATTTTCAATTTGGTGAAATAGTAATGATTTTTAACTGAAACTCAAGGAAATTAGATTCCCCAGAATGGATACAAAGTGTGATATGGTTTCTTTGATTAAAAACCACTAACAGCATGATATTGCCTGGGTGATTCCCTTTCTGCTTGCCCACATAACATACACGAGAAAGATTCGGTTTGTGTTGAAACAGATGGCTTGAAGTTTGTTAACAACACTAACTGCTTAGGAATATAAGAACATAGGAGCAGGAGTAGGCCATTCAGCCTCTCGAGCGTGTTCTATAACTTAGTGAGATGATGGCTGATATGTGGCCTAACTCCACAAACCGGCCTTTGACCTATTTCCCTTAATAACTCTGCCTAACAAAAGAAATCTTCGGTTAAAAAGTAATGACTAATCCAGCATCCTGAAGGGTCTAGGCCCAAAACATCAGCTTTTGTGCTCCTAAGATGCTGCTTGGCCTGCTGTGTTCATCCAGCTCCACACTTTGTTATCTCGGATTCTCCAGCATCTGCAGTTCCCATTATCACTGATACAGCATCCACTGCCACTTGTGGAAGAGAGTTCTAAATGTCTACCACCCCCTGTGTGTAGCAGTGCTTCTTAACATCTTACCTGAATGGTCTTCCCCTAGTTCTAGAATTTCCAACCCGTGGAAGTAGTTTATATTTATCAATGTCTTTCTTTATTTGTTCAGGTCATCCCTTAACATGATAAATTTTAGAGAACAAAGGCCTAATATGTTTAATCTGTCTCTCATAATTTAATCATTTACATTGTTTTAATATCACAGGCTTTTAATATCATAGCCTGTAATCTGTGCTCACTGAAATTACTGTGCCTAACCTGCATGTAATGATGACAACACAGTACGCTGACTCCATTGCACTGACAGTGACTAAAGGCAAGGTGATACCTTTATACTGGAATGTCACATGTTGTGATTTCATGTAACTGTCTTAAAAGCACACTGCCTGTCTGATGTTATGATCTCAGCTGATGTTACTATTAGAGAAGTCATATCCCATAAATGAAATCTAGCTTTGATGGTTTTTTTTCCTCTCATTTAACATGTCAATCTTTCACTAAAACATAAACACACCAGGCTGCAGATTTGGCTTTTAGACAGAAGTTTACTATGCAAAAGGCAGAAAAATAAAATGAAACAAAACAAACAATCTGCACATAAGACTGTTTAAAAGATTTAAAACACATAGAACAACAAAATCCCATCTCCACTGCAGCAACATCACTTTATAATTAATCCAAAGAAATGTTCCACTTCTATTAGATATAATGGGAACTGCAGATGCTGGAGAATCCAAGATAATAAAATGTGAGGCTGGATGAACACAGCAGGCCCAGCAGCATCTCAGGAGCACAAAAGCTGACGTTTCAGGCCTAGACAATTCATCAGAGAGGGGGATGGGGTGAGGGTTCTGGAATAAATAGGGACAGAGCGGGAGGTGGACCGAAGATGGAGAGAAAAGAAGATAGGTGGAGAGAGTATAGGTGGGGAGGTAGGGAGGGGATAGGTCAGTCCAGGGAAGACGGACAGGTCAAGGAGGTGGGATGAGGTTAGTAGGTAGGAGATGGGGGTGCAGCTTGGGGTGGGAGGAAGGGATGGGTGAGAGGAAGAACAGCTTAGGGAGGCAGAGACAGGTTGGACTGGTTTTGGGATGCAGTGGGTGGAGGGGATGAGCTGGGCTGGTTGTGTGGTGCAGTGGGGGGAGGGGACGAACTGGGCTGGTTTAGGGATGCGGTGGGGAAAGGGGAGATTTTGAAGCTGGTGAAGTCCACATTGATACCATTAGGCTGCAGGGTTCCCAAGTGGAATATGAGTTGCTGTTCCTGCAACCTTCGGGTGGCATCATTGTGGCACTGCAGGAGGCCCATGATGGACATGTCATCTAAAGAATGGGAGGGGGAGTGAATATGGTTTGCGACTGGGAGGTGCAGTTGTTTGTTGCGAACCAAGCGGAGGTGTTCTGCAAAGCGGTCCCCAAACCTCCGCTTGGTTTCTCCAATGTAGAGGAAGCCACACCGGGTACAGTGGATGCAGTATACCACATTGGCAGATGTGCAGGTGAACCTCTGCTTAATGTGGAATGTCATCTTGGGGCCTGGGATAGGGGTGAGGGAGGAGGTGTGGGGGCAACTCATATTCCGCTTGGGAACCCTGCAGCCTAATGGTATCAATGTGGACTTCACCAGCTTCAAAATCTCCCCTTCCCCCACCGCATCCCTAAACCAGCCCAGTTCGTCCCCTCCCCCCACTGCACCACACAACCAGCCCAGCTCTTCCCCTCCACCCACTGCATCCCAAAACCAGTCCAACCTGTCTCTGCCTCCCTAACCGGTTCTTCCCCTCACCCATCCCTTCCTCCCACCCCAAGCCGCACCTCCATCTCCTACCTACTAACCTCATCCCACCTCCTTGACCTGTCCGTCTTCCCTGGACTGACCTATCCCCTCCCTACCTCCCCACCTATACTCTCTCCACCTATCTTCTTTTCTCTCCATCTTTGGTCCGCCTCCCCCTCTCTCCCTATTTATTCCAGAACCCTCACCCCATCCCCCTCTCTGATGAAGGGTCTAGGCCCGAAACGTCAGCTTTTGTGCTCCTGAGATGCTGCTTGGCCTGCTGTGTTCATCCAGCCTCACATTTTATTATCCACTTCTATTAGATGTGTGGATTGACTTAACTGTTTCTTTTCAGTTTCCAGCCCTGTGAGCTATGAAACCTTTCTCTTTGACTCGAACAACTGAAAACTTTCTCAGCCTGAATAGCCAGTACAGATTTTTAATTGAACAATCCCGCTCAGGAAGTTTTCACAAACTGAAACCCTAACACTGAGGTATCTTATTCCCTTAACTCATCCAAACAATTGTTTTTTGAGGATAAACTATTCTCACACCTAAGAACAGTCAGGTCACTTTTGAATTGAATGAATGCTTTCCCAACTCTTAGTTTTTAAAGCTAATATCAATGTTTGACTATTCTAAACCCAGAAGCAAGCTTCTGCCTTTTCTCTCTCCTTTCATAAAGTCACACAAGAAGTAAACTTCCGTTAACACTCCAGGAGGCCTTCAGTCATCTGCATTCTGAAACATTTTGGTTTAAAATCATGGTTCTGAAAAGGCTAACATAATTAATTATTAAACCGATACGTTACTAGTTTCAAATCCAAGACATAAAAAAAGTTATGTATATTTTATATATATTTTCATTCATCACACTGGTTTGGAACCACAATACATAACAAAGTGGAAACTCAGTTGCCTGAATTGGTAGTAAAGCTGGATGCAGCTCCTGAATTTTACCCAGTGACAATAGAGGAATGGTGATAGGTTTCCAAATATAGCAGAGGCAATAGCCTAGCAGTATTATCACTGGATAATTAATCAGCTGACCGAGATAATGTTCCGGGGACCAGGCTCAAGTTCTACAGAAAAATAGTGAAATTAAAAGTCTAATGACGACCGTGACAGTTCTTAAGTGTTATGGGAACAGGTAAGTGGATACTATTCGAAATAGATGCGTCAGGATGTTCTATGGTTGGATCAGTACACACACTTGAGAGGGCAGTGCAGTTTGAGTAAGAATATAGGGTCCTTCATGCAACTTTGATTGAAAAGAACAGGGAAGAGGAGGAGGAGCAGGAGGATGAAGAAGCACCACACATTAGCAAACCAGCTTCGAGCATTGCTTCCTGGGATTCCTAATATCAGGATTGTTCACATATAGGAGCAGAAATAAGCAATTCAGTCCCTTGAGATTGCTAATCCTTGATTCTTCTCCTGCCTAATAAAGAACTTAATCACCTCTATTATAAGTATTCAGTGATCCTGTCTCCTCTGCCTTCCGAGGCAGAGAGTCACACAAAATCACACAACCCTGTGAGAGAAAGAAAATCTCCTCATGTCTGCGCAATAGCTATCGACATAGTATGAAACATACCAAATTGAGTCCTGTAACCCATTCCCACCACCAGTGCCTGCTTTATTGATCCTATGTGGCTTTTGTTAGAACCATAGAGCCATGCAGTATGGAAGTAGATCCTTTGGTTCAACTAATTCATGTTGACCAGACTAAGCTCGTCTGTGTTTGGCCCACATCCCACCAAACCTTTCCTATGCATGTGCTTATCCAAATGTCTTTTAAACTTATGTTTGCAATCATCGTGAAACATGTGTAAGGGCGTATTGACTCTTTGGGACAAGTCCTGGAAGAAGTCAAACATGTTTATGTGGCATTTTCAAAAATGGAAACATAACTATACAATGCATGTCTGAAAGCCCCTACGAGGTCTGTGTGGAATCACTAATTAATCTCCTTGTGGACCTGGTTGAGTATAAGTTTCCTTGGTACCAGGCAATGGCCTGCCAACTGGAACTCATTATCCGAGCTCTTTAGGAAGCAGACTCAGGGATGGATAGATCAGAGGACTTCTTTGTGGGTCTGCTCCTGGGCCTGGCAGGGCTAGCTATGAACAGGTCCTGGCAACAGACTGTGGAATGGGACACCTCTGAGGATGTCTGACTTTCTTCTGCAGGTACATTCATGTCTGAGTGTTTTTGGAGAGGGAGCAGCCTTTTCCAACAATGCTCTTTATGCCCTTAGAGTGAGGTGGGCACTGCAGGAGATACAGCACTTTATCTCCCCCTACAACTCCATTTTGATATAGTCCTTTCCCTCTTTCCCTACTTCTTTCATCAATTTTGATGGTTCACCTTGTCCATAATGGGCTTTGCCTGTAAATATTTAGTTGGCCACAGGGTAATTACTGGTGGTGTGTGTGGTAGCACTTCTGGATATAAAAGAAAAATATAACTCAGATCCAGGGATGGGTCTGAAGCACTGCCCGTCCCAGATTAGGACGTGCATATGCATGCCACGAGTCGTGGCTGTATTATGGTGTTCAACAGTAAACAATGTTCTTTTCCAGTCAGGTTTCCTGAGTTATTAGGTGATTGACAAAGAATTAATTTAACACATGTGATGATCACAGCAAGTCTAAAAGCATTTTACAGCCAATTACATCGTTTTGAAGTGTGGTCTGTGTTGTAATAAAAAGACACACAGCAGCCAATGTGCGAACAGCAAACTCTCCCAAATGGCAAATGTTAATGGACCAGTTACCATCTTTTTGAGATGTAGATTTAGGGATAAATACTGGCCAGGACACCAGGGAGAACTCTTCGGTTCTCCTTTGAAAATGTGCCTTGGAATCTTTTATGTCCACTTATGGAAGTAGAGTTTGTATTGGCTCCATATCTCATTCAAAAGGTAATTCCTCTGGCAGTACAGCACTTACTCAGTGCTGCACTGGAGGGTCAGCCTGATTTGCATTTTTTCTCAATTCATGGAGAAGGACTTGACTGCATAGCTTTCTGACCCAGAGTCAAAGGGGTGCTACCAACTGAGACATGACCAACACTTAATCAAACATCCATGTGCATAATGTTGATGTACTGTGCCTGAAGAAATTGCAGTTTGTCAGGTTAAATTTCCTGCTGCTTGCACAGGATGTTACTTCAGCAAGGGTAGAGTCAGGTGGATCAGATTCCAATTTGGTGACTGCAACTGTTGATGCCAATTGTGTCGTGGAACCCCTTTGGGCACAGCCAATGACTCCCTCGCCTGAATCTGTGTGAAGGCAATCACCAAATGGGGCAAGGCAGTGCGTGGGGTGCTGCCTGAGGGAGAGTCACAGAGTCACACAGCATGGAAAGAGACCCATTGGCCCAATCAGTCCATGCTGACCATCATCCCAAACTAAAAAAGCTTCACTAGCCTGTGCTTGACCCATATCTCTCCAAATATTTCTTATTAATGTACTTACCTAAATGTCTTTTAAACATTGTAACTGTAACCACAGCAACCACTTTCCCTGGAAGCTCATTCCACACACAAGCCACTCACTCTATATAAAACAAAAATGCTCCTCATGTCATTTTTTTAAATCCTTCTCCTCTCGCATTAAAAATAGGCCCCTTGGACTTGAAATCCCCCACCATAGGGAAAAGACAACTGTCTTCTATAAACCTCTGTAACGTCACCTCTCAACCTCCTACACTCCAGTGACCAAAGTCCCAGCCAATCAGCTTAACAAGGTTGAGAGGTGAAAAGGGGAGCTCTTTGAGTGAGGTTCCTATTTCCATGGCAGGCCTCTGAGCAAAGTTAGAGCTTATGGAATAAAACAGGATGGGAGCAACATGAATGGGAAATTGGTTGAGTGACAGGAAGTAGAGTGGAATAGCTAATGGATGTTTTTCAGAGAGGAGGAAGGAAATAGCCTTCACCAGTGGTTAGTGATGGGACTGTTGCCTTTTTTTGACATTTTTGCTAAAAACCGAGATCTTGGTAAACGAGGCCAAATTTCGAGAGTACAAAATGTGAGCCTGGATGAACACAGCAGGCCCAGCAGCATCCCAGGAGCACAAAAGCTGACATTTCGGGCCTAGACCCTTCATCAGAGAGGGGGATGGGGTGAGGGTTCTGGAATAAATAGGGAGAGAGGGGGAGGTGGACCGAAGATGGAGAGAAAAGAAGATAGGTGGAGAGGAGAGTATAGGTGGGGAGGTAGGGAGGGGATAGGTCAGTCCAGGGAAGACGGACAGGTCAAGGAGGTGGGATGAGGTTAGTAGGTAGGAGATGGAGGTGCGGCTTGGGGTGGGAGGAAGGGATGGGTGAGAGGAAGAACAGGTTAGGGAGGCAGAGACAGGCTGGATGGGTTTTGGGATGCAGTGGGTGGAGGGGAAGAGCTGGGCTGGTTGTGTGGTGCAGTGGGGGGAGGGGACGAACTGGGCTGGTTTAGGGATGCGGTGGGGGAAGGGGAGATTTTGAAGCTGATGAAATTTCGAGAGTTGTTGGTGTGGAACTTGAAAGCATTGTCAACTGTGAGGAAAATTCTGTAGAACATCAAAAGAATAGACAAGTTGCAGGAATGAGCAGATAGGAGGCAGAAGGAGTTCAATGTGAAGCATGTAACACCCCAGGCTTCCATGGAAAGGGGAATAAATTACAAGGGAGAGGAAGCTATGTTAAAACTGAATAATACTCTGGATCAGCTTCAGCTGGAGTAGTGTAGCCAGTTGCAACTGGGCATTGCACTTTAAGGAAGAGATAAAGTCATTAGAGAGGCTGCAGAAAAGATTCACAAGAATTATTCCATGGCTGGAGTTATGTAGCTAGATTGGTGAAATTGGGGCTATTCTCCTTGGAGAAGAGAAGGATTTGGCTGAGGTGTTCAAAATCATTAGAGGTGTGGATGGGGCCGATAAGGAGAAACTGTTCCCTTTGGTGGAAGGATCAAGAACCAGAAGACACTGATTTAAAGGAGTTGGTAAAAGAAGCAATAGTGATATGAGGAAAAGCCTTTTCAGGCAGTGCAGTGAGTGGTTACTACCTCGAAGGCACTGCCAGAGAGTGTGGTGGAACCATTGAGGCTTTCAAGAAAGTGTTGGAACATTACCTGAAAAGGAAAGATGTGCAGGGCTACCAGGAGAAGGTGGAGGAATAGTATGAGGTGAATGACTCATTCGGAGAGCTAGCGCAGATGCAATGGGCCAAATAGATTCCAGCTGCGCTGTAACCATTTTGTGTTTCTGTTCCCAGCTTCCACCTCAACACAGATCATCCCGTGGGGAGCTCCTAAGATGCTGCTTGGCCTGCTGTGTTCATCCAGCCCCGCACTTTGTTATCTTGGATTCTCCAGCATCTGCAGTTCCCATTATCACAGATCATCCCTTGGTCTCCCTGCTACCTGTTCATGATGGAGTTCACTTGTTAAGTGTGGCTCATGAACTGAAAGCCCATGTAGCTTCAGAATGTCTTCAGATTAATATTGAGTCAATACTGATGAGGTCACTGTGTATTTTGAGGGTTTATGCTTTCATTTCAGATTGCTTAAAAGAAAACTCCATATTCCGTTCTTATTTCTTTGTTTAAAAACTTGATCTTGCTTATTTCCTGAAATCTTGGCACGGATCCAGTCTAATCTGCTTGAAGCTGTGTGGTTTTCAAGACTGCCTCATTTATACTCATTGACTTCGTTAAAGAGGCTTATTTGTGAAAATATTAATTATAGCCTCGGGCCTTCACAGCTGTGTAGCTCAATCAAGTGGTCTCCTTGCTGCTGAGGAAATTGTACTCAGGTCTGGTTAATAGCAGATCTTAGGAACTGCATTAGAACATAGAACATCGCAGCACAGCACAGGCCCTTCGACCTACGATGTTGTGCCAAACTATTACCTGAAACCTAAAGTCTATCCAAACTCCAAGACTAGTCTGTTACTTCTGTTTTCCATTTGGATGACAACTACATGTATGGAGTTTTAGAGCCTCAACAGTGTGATAGAACATAGAACAGAGAACAGAGATCAGAGAACGGTACAGCACAGTATAGGCCCTTCGGCCATGATGTTGTGCCAAACTTTTACACTAATTCCAAGATCTATCTAACCTCTACCCCTACCTCATACTATCATCTATATGCTATCTAATAGCTGCTTGAATGCCTTTAATGAGGCCAACTCCACTACCCTCTCCGGTAATGAATTCCATGCCCCGGCCACTCTCTGAGTAAAGAACATACCTCTGATGTCTCCCCATATCTACCTCCACTCACACCCCCTCATAATAGCTACCTCCACCCTAGGAAAAAGTCTCTGGCTGTTCACTCTATCTATACCTCTGATCATTTTGTACACCTCTAACAAGTCACGTCTCATTCTTTGTCGTTCTAAAGAGAAAAGCCCTAACTCTCTCAACCTTTCCTTGTAAGACCTTCCCTCCATTCCAGGCAACATCCTGGTAAATCTCCTCTGCTCCTTTTCCAACGCTTCCACATCTTTCCTGTAATGAGGTGTTTAGAACTGGACACAATACTCCAGATGTGGCCGAACTAGGCTTTTGTATAGCTGGAGCATAACTTCACGGATCTTGAACTCAATCCCTCTATTAATGAAAGCTAACACGCCATATGCCTTCTTAACAATTCTATCCACCTGGGTGGCAGCTTTCAGGGAACTATGAACATGAACCCCAAGATCTCTATGCTCCTCCACACTGCCAAGAATCTTTCCGTTAACCCTGTATTCTGCTTTCAAGTATGCCCTTCCAAAATGAATCATACTTTTCTGGGCTAAACTCCATCTGCCACTTCTCAGCCCAGCTCTGCATCCTATCAATGTCCCTTTGTAACCTAGAACAGCCCTCCGCACTGACCACAACGTGACCCACCTTCGTACGTCCGTGAACTTGCTAATCCACCCTTCCACTCCTTCATCCAAATCATTTACAAAAATCACAAATAGAAGAGGACCCAGAACAGATCCTTGTGGTACACCACTCGTAATTGAGCACCATGATGAATATTTTTCATCTACTACCACCCTTTGTCTTCTAACGGTCAGCCTTCTGCATTGTTAAATTTGAAAGGGTCAAGGAATGATTTACAAGGATGTTGGCAGTACTGGAGGGTCTGTGATATAGGGAGAGACTAAATAGCCTGGGGTTATTTTCCCTGGAGTGTCAGAGGCTGGTGGGGGCGGGGGTGTGGGTGTGGCCGGGGGGGGGGTGGGTGGGGGGAGAGTGTGGAATGACCTTATAGAGGTTTATAAAATCATGAGGGACATGGATAGGGTGTGTAGTTGAGGTCTTTTCCCCAGGGTGGGGGATATCCAAAACTAGAGGGCATAGATTTAAGTTGAGAGGGGAAAGATTTAAAAAGGCCCTGACGGATAAGTTTTTTACACAGAGGGTGGTGCGTGTATGGAACAAACTGCCAGAGGAAGTGGTAGAGGTTAGTACAATTGCAACATTTAAAAAGCATCATGGGTACAGGAATAGAAAGGGCTTAGAGGGATGTAGGCCTAATGCTGGTTAAAGGGATTAGGTCATGTTGGGATATCTGGTCAACGTGGACGATTTGGACCGAAGGGTCTGACTGACTGACTGCTGACTGAATGACCCTGTGACCCTAAAGTGAAACATCTTCTACACTGATTCCAGCAAAACCTCCCAGGACAGGGATACACAGGATTAGACACAGAGTAAACCTTCATCTACTCTTTTAAAACTCAAACTCAACTGAAAATAAAGTTCCTTCGGCACTGTCCCCATCAAACACTCCATAGATAGGGATTACAAGGAGTTAAAATACAGAGTGAAGCTTCCTCTACTCATTTGAACTAAAAGTAAACTGAAAGTGAAGTTCCCTCAACACCATCCCCATAAAGTTGTCCCAGGATAGGAACAGCATGCAGTTCAATACAGAGTAAATCTGTCGCGATTTTATTAACATAGCAAGTTGAAAATGAAAGAATCCCTGCTGGGGCACTGTATCAAATTAAAAGCTGACCAGGCACTTGTAGAACGAAACAGAAACTTACTAAATTACATTAACATTGTCGGGGTTGATGGTGCACTCCATCTTCTGTGGTGCCCAGAGGTTACTTAAGGCCTCTATCATGTCTGTGAGTCCTGCGCACTCCCTCTCCAGGGGCGCCCAAGCACAGCTGTAACCGTAAAAGTTGGGCAGACAGTCAGGAACAATTAGCGTCTCCAGGGCTCTTCTTGGAGCTGTTGATGGCCACCTTGGCCAGGCTGAGGAGCAGAGTCATGAGAAGGCCCATAGGCTTATCCACGCATGCCTGCATCTGGTGTTTGTAGACGAGGAGCGTGTGAGTGAAGTGTAACCAAGATTTAAGGAGCAGCCCCTCTTTCTATGCTGAAGATTTTCATTTTTCTTGATGAACATAGCCTCAAGGCCATCTTAAATCATGTCACTCCTCATCTGAGCTGCCATTTTAATTTCTCTTGCCGTTTCAAAGACTTGTTTAACGATTACTATTAATACTGATGGACGTATTATGCATAGGATAGCCTTGCTCTGTTTTGTTGCTTGTAAACCTGCTTTCTACTGTGAAAATGTCACACAGTACATTATCTCAAATTGATTAACTCAGTTCTTTTTGTTACGTTCCTTATCTGTGGACTAGCTTGGCACAACACAGGAGGCCATTCAATCCATACTGCCTTTGTTAACTCTTTGAAATTGTTATCCAATCACCTCTCCCGTTCCACCTTCCTTTCCACATAAACCGGCCATTTGTTTTCTATCTTGATTGACTATTAAATGGTTATTTTTAGGTTGCTACTGCATTTTCTTTCACTGCCCTTTCAGGTCAAGCGTTCTACCACTGCACTTCTAAAGGAAAAGCGTTTGAAATAGAGAAAGTTGCAGGGGTATAGAGAGATAGTCGGGCAGTAGGATTAGATCTGCTCTGATGTGGAACATGGGAACAAATGGGACTAAGAGATAATGGGAACTGCAGATGCTGGAGAATCCGAGATAACAAAGTGTGAAGCTGGATGAACACAGCAGGACAAGCAACATCTCAGGAGCACAAAAGCTGACATTTCGGGCCTAGACCCTTCATCAGAAAAGGGGGGATGGGGTGAGGGTTCTGGAATAAATAGGGAGAGAGGGGGAGGCGGACTGAAGATGGATAGAGGAGAAGATAGGTGGAGAGCAGAGTATAGATGGGGAGGCAGGGAGGGGATAGGTCAGTCTGGGGAGGGCAGACAGGTCAATAGAGCGGGATGAGGTTAGTAGGTAGGAAATGGAGGTGCGGCTTGAGGTGGGAGGAGGGGATAGGTGAAAGGAAGAGCAGTTAGGGAGGCGGGGACGAGCTGGGCTGGTTTTGGGATGTCCATCCTGGGCCTTCTGCAGTGCCACAATGATGTCACCTGAAGGTTGCAGGAACAGCAACTCATATTCCGCTTGGGAACCCTGCAGCCTAACGGTATCAATGTGGACTTCACCAGCTTCAAAATCTCCCTTTCCCCGTCTACGTCCCAAAACCAGCCCAGCTCGTACCCGCTCCCTAACCTGTTCTTCCTCCCACCCATCCCCTCCTCCCACCTCAAGCCGGACCTCCATTTCCTACCTACTAACCTCATCCCGCCCCCTTGACCTTTCCGTCCTCCCCGGAAAGACCTATCCCCTCCCCACCTCTCCACCCATCTCCTCTATCCATCTTCAGTCCGCCTCCCCCTCTCTCCCTATTTATTTCAGAACCCTCTTTCCATCCCCCTCTCTGATGAAGGGTCTAAGCCCGAAATGTCAGCTTCTGTGCTCCTAAGACACTGCACGGCCTGCTGTGTTCATCCAGCTCCACGTTTTGTTATCACAAATGGGACTAATTTGTGTCTTTGGGAAGACAGCTGGACTGTGAATCAAAAGAGGGTTAGAGGGCAGACAGGAGGAGAACAGTGAGATTAGTCTGGGATTAATTCACGATTATGGGTAAAGAATGGGACAATGGGATTAGTTTGGGATTAATAGGTAGGGCCACAGGGAGACAGGGACATAGGAATTTGTTTTTGGATAGGTATGGAGGAGTAGGGAGAAAGGAGGATAATGTGATTAGTTTTGGACTAATACAGGGACATGAAGTGAGAGAGGTCATTTGCATTATTTTGGATTGGTGTAGGGCCATGGAGAGAAAGGAGACAGTGAGATTATTTATGACCATAAGGCATAGGAGCAAAAATAGGCCATTCAGTCTGCCGAGTCTGTTCTGCTGTTCAATGAGATCACGGCTGATCTGATAAGTCCTAATTCTACTTTCCTGCCCTTTCCCGTTAATCCTTGATTCCCTTACTGAATATACGTAATACCCAACCTGAATAACTCCTCCGTAGTAAAGGATTCCACAGATTCACAACCTCTTGAGAGAATAAATTCCTCCTCATCTATCTTAAATATGTAACCCTTTATCCTGAAATTATGCCCCCTGGTCCTAGACTTTCCCAAAATGGGGAACAGCCATTCTGCATTTACTGGCTGAAGTCCTCTAAGGATCCTGTAAATTTCATTTAAATATTCCAATGAATTCGGTCCCACTCTGTTGAATCTGTCCTCATAAGACAGTCCTTCAGTACCTGCTATCAGCCAAATGAACTTTCTTTTGACTTGTCTCCAATGACAGGGTATCTTTCATTAATTATGGAACTGAAACTGCTTATAATATTCTAGCTGTGGTCTGATTAGTGCAAACCCTTCCTACTTTCATACTTCATTCCCTTTCAAATAAAGGACAACATTTCATTTGCCTTCCCTGCTGAACTTGGATCCAAGCTCTTTGTGATTCATGGATGATGATTCCCAAACTCCTCTCTTCTGTAACTTTCTACCATCTCTCTCAAGGTAATGAATATTCAGCTCCACTATTCTTTCCGCCAAAATGTACATGAAATTACAGCGCAGAGGCCAGTATCTTGTTACCCAGTCATTCCTTTGTGCACAGTACACTGGCTGTGACCGGCCAGGTCAGAGTTAGTCTCCTGAGCTGAGGAGATTCTAAATCCTGTTTATGTTGATCAACCAGGGCTTCCTGATTGGCCCAGGTTAACAACCCCAGTCAAGGATCTTGTAGTCAAAGTGATCCAACTGGTTCCGATCACTACAGCATAACTTCACATTTGTCCACATTGCGCACCATCTGCCAAGTTTTCGCCTACTCGCTTAAATTTTTGGAAAGTTCCAGGAGAGAGCAGGGCTGTGAGATTTGTTTGAAATTGTACAAACAAAGAACCAGCATAGACATAAAGAAAAACCATGGTTCCTGGAATTCAGAGACAAGAAAAGAAATTGCTGGAGAAACACAGCTGGTCTGGCAGCTGCTGTGGAGAGAAGGCAGACTTAAAATTTTGGGTCCTGCTCTGAAGAAGGGTTATTTTAGAATCTGGATTTTGAACTAGTGGCATGTAAGATTTGGTTTGTGCCTATGGAAACATTTAATGATTAACTGTATTTCTATAGTCATGGTGATTTTTTCTAAAACACAGTATGCAAGTCACTGATGGAGTTTTGTTTTCATTAGGTGACCAATTGTGTGTTAGGCTTCAGGTAGAATGGTCTTGAAATTGTTTTTGTTTTGGCTTGGGAAAATAAAGATAGTGTAAAGAAAGATTTTGACTTTTAGTTTTTATAAGCTTTGGCTAAAGTTGGATGTGCAAGACAGTTGCAACTGAAGGAAGGCAATAGTTTAGAACTGTTAAGAAATAGGTAACTTGGTGTAAGAAGTTCAGTCTGAAAGTTCCAGCCTGGAACTGTTTGGTTAAATCTTGAAGCAGTTACTTGAAGGCGCAAAAGTCTGAGATCAGTGGTACGAAGATTCAAGAAAGTATTATGACATGGAGGCAGCCAGACAAACCAAATCAACTCTTCTGTCTCTATAGCCATAACGATGTCAACTTAAAAACTTCAAAGACCCTCAAAATTGACCCCAATGATCCTTAACCAATTTTATTGAATAACTAATTCCAGACTTGGTGAATAATTAATTTTTGGCATCAATTGGAAGCTTAAATAAAAGACTTAACAATTTATTAAAAATAGAATTGCTTTAGAAGAGCAAACCTGAACAATGAAGTAACCTAATTAATCTATGCTATAAACATAAAATAACCTTTGTTCTCAACCCCATTCACATAAAAGACAGACAAACAGCCTCAACAACATCAACAGCCAAAATAACCAAGTGTGAAGCTGGATGAACTCAGCAGGCCAAGCTGCATCTCAGGACCACAAAAGCTGAAACGTCAGCTTTTGTGCTCCTGAGATGCTGCTTGGCATGCTGTGCTCATCCAGCTTCACACTTTGTTATCTTGGATTCTCCAGCATCTGCAGTTCCCATTATTTTCAACATCAACAGCCACATCCCTTCTCACACAAAACACATTCCAAAACCCCAATTCAAAATCTGACCACTTCCTGACAGCCCGACTGTCTCCTCCATGAGGTCTCCGTTACCAGTCACCATTTGCCATTTGTTTGAGCACAAGGACTTTCCCAGACACGCTGGAACCAATTGTTAGGTACTGAGCTCATTAATTGCCAACTTCTGTAATCATAACGCTCTTCTCTGGTGACAAAGAATCTGTACAACCTTTGGAACAGGGACCAATGTGCAATTAATTTCCAGGCCTGCCCTCACAAAAAAGAACAGACATTTGCTTGGTCTCTTTATCTTTTAACACATGCTGTTATCAACATTCCAAAAGTTATCTTTAACTCCCAGCCCCAAGTTCACAGCACCAAACCAAAATCATTAAAAGAATAAAATAAAAACATTGAAACATTAACTTTGGCTCTAACAGTAGCAGCTAACGGATTTTCAAAACTGGCAATTGAAGCCATGGTTAAATTATGCTTTATGGATGTGATAGAGAGGGGAATTCTCCCTGGTCTGAGTACAGTAAAGGAGTGCTGACAGGCTTAATGTATTTGTATTTGATTGAGGAAGGGTCACTGGGCCTGAAATGTTAACTCTGATTTCTCAAGGTCTACGCCCAAAATATCAGCTTTTGTGCTCCTAAGATGCTGCTTGGCCTGCTGTGTTCATCCAGCTCCACACTTTGTTATCTCAGTAAGTCACATTTGGGTTTGATAACACCAAAGAAATGACCAGTAAAGCAAAGAAACTTTATCTTATTCTGTGATTGTTACTGTTGGAGCTTTGATATTGCTGCTATATTTTGTTTATTGCTACTCCCTTCGGCCTTCAGCTTGTAAGGCGAGTTCCCTCATTGTGCTTTTTTTTAACAATATCCCACCTACGCAGAATGCAATGACGTTCTTGTGTTATCTAAATGTAACACAAATGAGGTGCACAGAGTCTATTCACTTTGAAGATCTCTGGTAGGTTTATTTATAGTTAATACATACAGTGCAAACACAGCCTGTGCCTTGAGTGCTGAGGTGCAGAGAGCCTTGTAGCTTATGGTCATATGACATCAACCAGGTACTTGGTCTATTTACAAGTTGATCTCTTAAAGTGAACAACATAACACCATCAACAGCCATTTCCTTAGCACTAGAATAATTGAGAGCCTCTCGTCTCTGATTGCAGGAAGGTTTTCCACCCTCCCAACATCTAAATCATTTCAATTGGTTTCCATCGACTTGACAAAATGCCAGATCGTGATAAGAATTTCCATGCACAACTGTTTCTGTTCCTAGCTCCTGTTGAGCCTTACTCTTCTCCCCGGTATCTTTGTACGTATCAGTATCTCAGCCAAATTCAGGGTCATCTGCACTTCACTGAAAGCAATTTCAGTTCTATCGGACAAATTCAGGCAATCTTCACATCTGGTTAATATCTCGTGGCAGTATTCCTAAAAGATTTCATCTACAAAGACAGTACAAATGGAGGCCATTCAGCCCATGGTTTCTTTGTCAATTGAAAAGGTGCAACAGACTGATCCGACCTCCCAGTTCTTACTGCAAAGTCCTCTGGATTGCAGCATTTTAAGTTCATTTTCCAAATGCCCATCCATGTTATTTTTTGGAAATATGATAACAGATCTGCTACTACCACCCATTTTGGGCAGTGTCTTCCAGTCTATCCTAACCCTGTGGGTGGAAAGAATATTCCTCAAACTCCCCCAGTTATCTTTTTGCCAGTGACTTTAAATCTGGGAATAATCTTCTTCTCTGTCATTCAATAAGATTACATGTAATCTGATTAGTCCACATTGCTGTCTAGCCCCTCAATAAAGATCTACTCTCTTGGTTATTGTTGCGAGGTTGGACAGAGTACTTACGGATTGGTGGGCAGGAAGTTAGAGTTTGGTGTTTATAAAATGTTAAGGGGGAAAGCAGTGTGTGGTCCCTTTAAAAGATGATGTGCTTTTTCTATGCTTAGAGATTCAAGAAGTATACCTATGGGCAGCAGCTTGTGGGTTTGCACGTACACAGGCCATCTGAATTGAAAAAATTGTATCAAGAAGTCATACAGTTAGAGGCCAAGCAGCAGTTTTGTTTTGTTATCAAGACAACTAGACTTGAATTTAACCAATCAATTTGAATCAGGCACTTAGATACTAAACAAAAATTAAATTTAAATTTGAGGGTTTTGACAACATAGGACCAATCCTATTATAAGAAATTGATATGTCATCAAGGGTATAAAAGAAGGGGGTAGTTGGACACAATAGACAATAGACAATAGGTGCTGGAGTAGGCCATTTGGCCCTTCGAGCCAGCACCACCTCTCATTATGAACATGGCTGATCATCCACAATCAGTATCCTGTTCCTGCCTTATCCCCATAACCCTTGATTCCACTATCTTTATAAACCCCAGAGATAACTGTCATCTGAAGAGTAAACTGCCATTTGCAAGAATGAACAGCTCTCAGTTCTCAAGAGAGAATCGCTAGCTCTTACAGTCTTCTCTAAGTTTTAGAAAAAGCGCCATCTAAGTCAATTAGTTAATATTCCTGACAGAAGGATTCGACAGACAAGGCATTCCTGACAGAACATTTGATGAAGAAGGTGTTCCTAACAGAACGTTTGATGGTGTAGGCACAGAACATTCTGGAAGACAAGTGACCTGGCTGTAATTTTGAGACACTAAATTCTGTTTTATTTCTATTTTATGTAAGTAGGACTTGTATTTATTAGAATAACATGCCATTAGAATCTTGTCTCCTTTGGGGATAGTTACTAGTTAGAAGGGGTTTATTTGTTTTGTTAATAGTTTAGTTAGTTTGTTCACTTCTAGAATTAGATAAGTAAATTGTTACTTGTTGACTGTTGAGTGAGCTTCAGGGGTTTAGTTTATTTAACCACTAGAAGTTTTGGAAAAGCAGGTTATATCACTTCTTCACACATTATAGGGCAAGGTGCTCCTCTCTGGGTGTTTCATGGTTCGTTACTGGAGTGGAGCCAACCTCCACTTTATAACAGTTATACACAGATCATCATTTTGAACACCTCTACTAAATCTCCCCTAAGGCTTTGTTCTAGGGAGAACCATCCCAGCTTATGTATTGCCCCTCACAGAATTAAAGAACCGCTGACACTGAGGAAACAGGCCATTTGGCCCAACAAGTCCACACGAACCCCCAAAGAATGTCTGACCCAGACCCGTCCCTCTACCTGTAACTCCCATGGCTGACACACCTAATCTACACATCCCCAAACACTATGGTCAATTCAGCATGGCCAATCCACCTGGCCTGCAAATCTTTGGAGCGTGGGAGGAAACTCATGCAGACACGGGGAGAATGTGCAAATTCCACACAGACTGGTGCCCAAGGATGGAATTGAACCCTGGTCACTGGCGCTGTGAGGCTAACCACTGAGCCACAGTACCACCCCAGGTTTAACACTCATTAAACATTCAACTTGAAGTCAGTTCAATCTTTTTTATTATTATGGGATGTGGCTGGGCCAGCATTTATTGCCCATCGCTAATTGCCCTGGAGAAGGTAGTGTCGAGCTGCCTTCTTAAATGCTTGCAGAAAGGGAATTCCAGGGTTTTGAATCAGTAGAGCATAAATGTACCATGAGGTACATTTCACTTTTTCTTATGTCTAAATTCAGTCTATTTTCCTACATTTCTGCCCTATGCGAAGTGATGGCCTCATGATATTATCACAGGACTGCCAGTTCAGAGGCCCCGGTAATGCTCTGGGGACCCGTGTTTGAATCCAGCCATGGCAGATGGTGGAATTTGAGTTCAATTAAAGTTTGGAAGTAAGGGTCTAATGATGATGATTGTTGATTGCCAGCAGACAACCCTTGTTCACTAAAGGAAACTTCTAGCCTACATGTGACTCCAGACCCACAGCCAAATGATTAACTCTTAACTGTCCATTTCGTGACAGGCTCTAAATGCTGGTAAATAGATTAAAAAAATTGAATTGTATGAATATTCTCTTCCTTGTTTGCAAATCTCTCTGTGCTCCCCCCTGCCTCCCGTACCTCCAATTTCTCCCAGTTTTGCTTTGAGATCTCTGCAACCCGCCTATGTTAACAAAGTGTGGGGCTGGATGAACACAGCAGGCCAAGCAGCATCTTAGGAGCACAAAAGCTGATTAGTTTTCAAGTGGTAGAAGTGTTGCAATGAATAATGTGCCAGCTAGAAAAGATGGGACAATCTGGCATGAATATTCCTACCTGACTTAAAAGTGAACAGATTCAACAGCACTTATTACCATTATCTGTTGAAGGGTCTTGGCCCGAAACATCAGCTTTCCTAACCTTAAGATAACAAAGTGTGGAGCTGGATGAACACAACAGGCCCAGCAACATCTCAGGAGCACAAAAGCTGACGTTTTGGGCCTAGACCCTTCATCAGAGAGGGAGATGGGGAGAGGGAACTGGAATAAATAGGGAGAGAGGGGGAGGCGGACCGAAGATGGAGAGAAAAGAAGATAGGTGGAGAGGAGAGTATAGGTGGGGAGGTAGGGAGGGGATAGGTCAGTCCAGGGAAGACGGACAGGTCAAGGAAGCAGGATGAGGTGGGAGGTAGGAAATGGAGGTGCGACTTGAGGTGGGAGGAAGGGATGGGTGAGAGGAAGAACAGGTTAGGGAGGCAGAGACAGGCTGGGCTGGTTTTGGGAAGCAGTGGGGGGAGGGGTCGAGCTGGGCTGGTTTTGTGATGCAGCGGGTGGAGGGGAAGAACTGGAGTGGTTTTGGCATGCAGTGGGGGAAGGGGAGATTTTGAAGCTTGTGAAGTCTACATTGATACCATTGGGCTGCAGGGTTCCCAAGCGGAATATGAGTTGCTGTTCATGCAACCTTCGGGTGGCATCATTGTGGCACTGAAGGAGGCCCATGATGGACATGTCGTCTGAAGAATGGGAGGGGGAGTGGAAATGGTTTGCGACTGGGAGGTGTAGTTGTTTGTTGCGAACCGAGTGGAATCGAAAGAGAAGTTGTTGAGGGTGAGGACGAGTTCAGCTAGGCGGATGAGGGTATCGGTGGAGGGGGATTGGTCGGAACTGCGGGACAGGAAGAAGCGGAGGGTCTTGAGGCCATCTGCATAAGAAATACAGGTGTATAGGGATTGGATGTCCATGGTGAAAATGAGGTGTTGGGGGCCAGGGAATTGGAAGTCCTGGTGGAGGTGGAGGGTTTGGGTGGTGTCACGGACGTAGGTAGGGAGCTCCTGGGCCAAAGGGGAGAAAATGGAGTCCAGATAGGTAGAGATGATTTTGGTGGGGCAGGAACAGGCTGAGACAATGGGTCGACCAGGGCAGGCAGGTTTGAGGATTTTGGGAAGGAGATAAAAACGGGCTGTGCAGGGTTGGGGAACAATGAGGTTGGAGGCTGTGGGTGGGAGGTCACCTGAGGCGATGAGGACATGGATGGTGTAGCATGGTGTAGGTTAGCCGAACTCGTCCTCACCCTAAACAACTTCTCTTTCGATTCCTCCCACTTCCTACAGACAAAGGGGGTGGCCATGGGTACCTGCATGGGCCCAAGCTATGCCTGCCTCTTTGTAGGTTACGTTGTACAGTCCCTCTTCTGCACCTACACAGGCCCCAAACCCCACCTCTTCCTCCGTTACATTGCTGACTGTATCGGCGCCGCCTCTTGCTCCCCAGAGGAGCTCGAACAGTTCATCCACTTCACTAACACCTTCCACCCCAACCTCAAGTTCACCTGGACCATCTCCAGCACATCCCTCACCTTTCTGGACCTCTCAGTCTCCATCTCAGGTAACCAGCTAGAAACTGATGTCCATTTCAAGCCCACTGACTCCCACAGCTACCTAGAATACACCTCCTCCCACCCACCCTCCTGCAAAAATTCCATCCCCTATTCCCAATTCCTCCGTCGCATCTGCTCCCAGGATGAGGCATTCCACTCCCGCACATCCCAGATGTCCACGTTCTTCCAGGACCGCAACTTTCCCCCCCACAGTGGTCGAGAATGCACTTTACCGCGTTTCCCACATGTCCCGCAACACATCCCTCACACCCCGCCCCTGCCACAACCGCCCCCAGAGGATCACCCTCGTTCTCACATACCACCCCACCAACCTCCGGATACAGCGTATCATCCTCCGACACTTCCGCCATCTACAATCCGACCCCACCACCCAAGCCATTTTTCCATCCCCACCCTTGACTGCCTTTCGGAGAGACCACTCTCTCCGTGACTCCCTTTTTCGCTCCACACTCCCATCCAACCCCACCACACCCAGCACCTTCCCCTGCAACCGCAGGAAATGCTACACTTGTCCCCACACCTCCTCCCTCACCTCTATCCCAGGCCCCAAGATGACCTTCCATATCAAGCAGATGTTCACCTGCACATCTACCAATGTGGTATATTGTATCCATTGTACCCGATGTGGCTTCCTCTACATTGGGGAAACCAAGCGGAGGCTTGGGGATCGCTTTGCAGAACACCTCCACTCGGTTCGCAACAAACAACTGCGCCTCCCATCGTGAACCATTTTAACTCCCCCTCCCATTCCTCAGGCGACATGCCCATCATGGGCCTCCTGCAGTGCCACAATGATGCCACCCGAAGGTTGCATGAACAGCAACTCATATTCCGCTTGGGAACCCTGCAGCCCAATGGTATCAATGTGGACTTCACAAGCTTCAAAATCTCCCCTTCCCCCACTGCATCCCAAAACCACTCCAGTTCTTCCCCTCCCCCCACTGCATCCCAAAACCAGCCCAGCCTGTCTCCGCTTCCCTAACCTGTTCTTCCTCTCACCCATCCCTTCCTCCCACCTCAAGTTGCACCTCCATTTCCTACCTCCCACCCCATCCTGCCTCCTTGACCTGTCCGTCTCCCCTAGACTGGCTTATCTCCTCCCTACCTCCTCACCTATACTCTCCTCTCCACCTATCTTCTTTTCTCTCCAACTTCGGTCCGCCTCCCCCTCTCTCCCTATTTATTCCAGTTCCCTCTCCCATCCCCCTCTCTGATGAAGGGTCTAGGCCGAAAACGTCAGCTTTTGTGCTCCTGAGATGCTGCTTGGCCTGCTCTGTTCATCCAGCTACACACTTTGTTATCTCGGATTTTCCAGCATCTGCAGTTCCTATTATCTCTGATACAATTAAAATAAATCTTACTGTTTGTTGGCACTAGTTGCAAATTTTGTTAGTTTTAACATTTAACAAGAACTTATGTAAAGATCTGTTATATTGTGATAGTTTCAGTCATAAATTTTAATATACCATTGACTTTTCCTCACCATAAAGTAAGGTAGGTCTAAAGTATTTCTTGTTTGAAGTGTCATTTGCTGAATGATCTGTAAAGAATTCCCATTGTCTTCAGGCTTTCCATATCCTTTGTACGTTCCTAGCTCATCAGGCATTTTAGGGCATATTTGAAATGTGGTCATTGCTCGGATGCAACTTCCTGTAAGAATTTATATCTTTCGTTGAAATAATTAACAGGACAATCTCTTTTCTTTTTAAATGCTATTGGCTCAGCAAAGAATGTGCTTTGAATGTCCTAGTTAACTACTTTTGGCCATATGACATAAGAGCAGAAGTAGGCCATTTGGCCCATTGAGTCTGCTCTGCCATTCAATATTGTCATTTTAGGGAATTCTGAAATGTCAACAATAATATAATAATAACATATTATATGCACATAGTGTTCCGGACTTGAGATAACCTGAGAGATCATAAGAAACAGGAGCATCACCATTTTCTACACCAGCCCCATCTGTCATGCTCATGCTATTTGGCTGTTTAGGGAACAAAATCCTCTTCCTATGTGGCCTGGCCTACATGTGACTCCAGGCTCACAGCAATTTACTCTCAACTGCCCCAGGAATAGTCCAGACAGCCTCTCAGTTCAAGGGCAGTTAGGAGTGGTCAACAAATCGTCCACATCCCATGAATAAATAAAGAAATACAATGGAGGCCATTTAGTCTACCGTATTTGTGTGAGCCCCTTCAAAGAGCAATATATTTATTCCCATATCCCTGTTATTTCCAAAAAAGCCCTGCAATTTGTTTCTCCCTTAAGAAATTATCCAATTCCCTTGTAAAAGGTAATTTTTGAGCCTGATTTCGCTGTCCTATCAGATTGTGCAATCCAAATGCTAATTCCATTGAGTTAAAACAAATTTTCACCGGCTTTTTTGCCAGTTGTGTTAAATCTTTGTCCTATCATTATCGTCCAGTTGGAAATAGTTCCCCTTATTTTCATGAGCTAAACTCTCATGATCTATCAAATATCAAATTTTCTTTGAGAACAAATCCAGCTTTTCCCATCACTGCTTATATTTAAAGGTGCTTACTCGTAGAACCATTTCAGTAACTCTCCTCTGCACCTTTTCCAAGAGATTCATGTCTTTCCTATTGTGTAGTACCTCAACATAGATATAATAATCTGTCTGAGCCAAACCAGAGTTTTATATAGGCTCAGCATAACTTAATGGCATTTGTACTTAATGCTTGTATTAATGGTAATGAACTAAGTAATTGACTGTTCTTCGAGTTGTGATAAAAGATACATAACATATTATTGACATTTGGGAATTTAGAATTTTAAACTAGAGGCAGCTGTCTGTGAGTTCATTTCTTTGAAGGAAATTGCAATTTTTCAAAAAGGTCAGAAATAAGTTTATTACAATGAACTAAAAGCATAATACCTAAAAAACCATGTGCCCAGCAGGGATGTAAATAGATGAACGTTTACACTGCTGAGTTTACAACAAACTGAGAAAAAGAGAGAAGAGGCCATTATTTGGTATTGACTTCACAGCAGAAGAATTACATTTTCGGTTCAGGAGGGAACAGCCACCTTCACAAAGCATTGCTTTAGTTTGTGAAATGTCTAAGCTAGGAGAATTTAAATAGAAGTTTTCAAGTCGTCAGAACTGATTGGAAGTATAGACCATTAGAACTGAAAATAAAAGATTCGTGCTGGCAGTATGGAAGCAACACAGCAATCTAAAGAAGAAAGCTTTCAAAAACAAAGGACTGTGAATGTTAGAAGTTTGAAACAAAAGCACAAATTTCAGTGTAAACTCAGCAAGTCTGGCAGCATCTGTGAAGAGAAAGCAGGCCCCAACAATTTCTGAGATGACAAAGTGTTGAGCTGAATGAACACAGAAAGCCAAGCAGCATCTTAGGAGCACAAAAGCTGATGGGGCATCAGCTTTTGTGCTCCTAAGATGCTGCTTGACCTGCTGTGTTCATCCAGCTCCACACTTTGTTATCTCGGTTTCTCCAGCATTTGCAGTTCCTATTATCCCCAACAATTTCTGTTTCTTTTAGAGAGTCAGAAGAGTTAGTTGGAGAGTTGTGATAGGACTAATATTTCTCTGAGATTGAATATCTGTGATGGATAGAGTTGGGAAATATGTTTAAACTTTGTTTACAGTTTATGTCAGGATCTTTTAAACGGTCTTGTATATGAACATAGACTTGTTTTTTCTTCTTATATGTAATAAACTTATATTCTTTATTTAAAGAATATGTGAAGCCTCATGTAAACATGTTCAGTGACTAACTGTCATAGTAACTAAGCACAAAACATTGACTTTATGATTTATTAAAGCACATTTCAATATGGGATATGAATTGTCCAGTATTACCATCAGCTGAGATCAGAGCAGGGTTCTCATTATTATCTGAGTGATGCACTATTGTTGGATTAAACACAAAAATTAATGACCAAAGGGTTTGTCAAGGAAGTAAGGTTTCAGGATCATCCCCAAGACATGGGGAGGCAATGGCCTAGTGGTATTATTACTGAACTGTTAATCCAGAGACCCAGATAACATTCTGGGGGCACAGGTTCAAATCCCGCTATGGCAGATGATGAGACTTGAATTCAATAAGATACCTGGAATAAAGAATCTAATGATGATAGTGATTCTATTGTATATTGTCGGGAAAAACCCATCTGGTTCACTAATGCCCTTTAGGGAAGGAAACTGCCATCCTTACTTGATCTTGCCTACATGTGACCCCAGACCCACAGCAACATGGCTGACTGAAGCCCCCTCTAGACAATAAATAATGCTGAACCAGTGACACCCTCATCCTGTGACTGAATAAAGGGGAGAAAAAAGACATAGGGAGGTGAAGAGGTTTAGAGAGGGAATTCCAGAATTCAGGGCCATTCAGCTGCAGCAAATAAACATAAAACATAGAAATGTGCAGCACAGGAACGGGCACTTCGACCCACAATGTTGTGCTGAACATGACATCAAATTAAACTAATCCCCATAAATCCATATAAATCATTGATAATCCAGCCGCATAGGGAATTCTCTGCAGTTAAATGTAATGTTGTCGTTTATCTCAAGAGGGTTGGAATATAAAAGCAGCGATGTGCTTCTGAGGCTTTATAAAGCTCTAGTTAGGACCCATTTAGAATACTGTGTGTAATTTTGGGCCCCACACCTCAGGAAGGAGATACTGGCCGTGTAGTGTGTCCAGCGGAGATTCACACGGATGATCCCTGGAATGGTAGGTTTAACGTATGAAGAACGGCTAAGGATCCTGGGATTGTACGCATTAGAGTTTAGAAGGTTGAGGGGAGATCTAATAGAAACTTACAAAATAATGTATGGTTTAGAAGGGGTGGATGCTAGGAAGTTGTTTCCATTAGGCGGGGAGACTAGGACCCATGGGCACAGCCTTAAAATTAGAGGGGGTAAATTTAAAACGGAAATGAGACGACATTTCTTCAGCCAGAGAGTGGTGGGCTCGTGGAATTCATTGCCGCAGAGTGCAGTGGAGGCTGGGACATTGGATGCCTTCAAGGCAGAGATCGACAAATTATTGGTCTCAGAAGGAATCAAGGACTATGGGGAGAGTGCAGGGAAGTGGTGTTGAAGTCCCCATCCGCCATGATTTAAATGGCGGAGTGGACTTGATGGGCTGAATGGCCTTACTTCCACTCTTAAATCTTATGGTCTTAAAACAAAATTGTTGAAAGAAAATCTGATTGCCTATTTTTGAAATTGAATTGATAATTGCTCAAAAAGCAAAAATTAAAAGACTATAGGAACGTCAAGAAGTGGATTTAGACCAGGGTTACATGTCCAGATTGAATAACCGAGCACAGATTTGATAGACTGCCCTGGTTTGTTCCATGTTGCTGCCAGCGCGACAGACCAGTAGAGGTCAGTAGTGTGCTGTTTCAATTTAGGTATCACGGAGGAATGTGGCTGGGAGAAGGTTGTAGTAAACAGTGCAATGGGAGTGAAGCTGGTCCACACCAACTCCACAAAATGGGCTGGTGGCCAATCAGCAGCTGGCTTTTCACTGAGCCAATTCCTATTTTCCATTGACGTGGAAAATGCTGACAAGACTTTAAATTGTTAAAACCAGGTGAAAGCCAGTGAGACCAGAAAGCAGTTTGAACTATTGTCCTGTGTTACTTCAGTGAAAGGAAGATTTAATGTGACATTAAAAAAAATCAGCAACCAAATCACTACAGGCCTGATTTGCATTGCTGTTGACTAATTACACACTTGATAGTTGCATTTATATCGCACTTTTAAGATAGTATCATGTCCCTATGAGCTTAATTGAAATTCAATTTGCATTCCACTGCAGCACAGAGGAAGGCATGAGGTACGCATTTTGCGACTGGAATATGGGAACATTGGATTAGCAACTCTACTTATTGGCAGACGTAGAGGAACTATGGATAAAATTCAAAGACACTGATTATAATTTCTTATTCCAAGCTAAACTGTATCAAATGTAGCTCAGTGGGTAGCAATTTTGTCTCTGTGTCATAACTATCAGGGATGAAATCTTTCTCTGGTGCTTCTGCACAGAAATATGAGTGGCCATTCAGGGGGTGCTGAACCCAGTGAGGTGCTATCTTTTTGAATGAGATGTGAAACTGAGGCCGGGCCCTGTCTACTCCCTTAGGCATCTGTGGAGGATCCCATGGTGCGATTTCGGAGAAGAGCAGGGGAACCTCCCTGTTGTGCTGGCCAGCAATGATCCTTCAGTCAACATCACGAGAACATGATTAGCTAGTTATCAAGACATTGCTGCTTTTGGGAACTTCGCTCTGTGTAATTTGGTGACCACATTTCCCACATTGCAACAGTATCTGCACATCAGTACTCCACTGGCTGTAAAGTGAGATGTGACAGACATTACATAAATATAGATCTCTGGTTTTCTTTGCCAATCTACTGAAAGGAAACAGTCATTAAAAAGCATCGATGCTTGGAAGGGAATGTGCTGGTTCATATTGGACATATTTTTGAGGTACACAAGGTGAGTCAAGCCAAGGTGTGCCATTTGCAAATTTTAGCTTTCTTTTCCCCTTCTGGAAGGGAATCTAGCAGCAGGACATTCTAATCAGGAATCTTTGGGAAAGATCTGAGGGATGAGGGACCTTGGTGACCTGGAAAGAGAGAGGTGTGGGGTCAGAGTGGCAGGGAGTGACAGAAAATTTCCTTGAGGGGGTCAGAGAGAGAATACTTCTGCTCCTTGTGCTCCCTCAGGGAGTGCCACGAAAGACAGTGAGGTCCTGATGCTGACTTGCCCCTCTCCTCACCGTCTTGAAAAGCTCAGTGGTATCTACGACATTTGTATCAGGCTCTCATTGCATTGACTTGAAGGCGGTCAATTTCCACACTTGAAACTGGTGACAGGTGCGTGCGTACAGTGAATTGAGATGGCACACCCCGTTTTAACTTCTAGTGACCTACTTCTGCCAGTTCTGGGTGACACGGTGGCTCAGTGGTTAGCACTGCAGCCTCACAGCGCCAGGGACCCGGGTTCAATTCCAGCCTTGGGTAACTGTCTGTGTGGAGTTTGCACATTCTCCCTGTGTCTGCGTGGGTTTCCTCCGGGTGCTCCGGTGTCCTCCCACAGCCCAAAGATGTACAGGCTAGGTGGATCGGCCATGCTAAATTGCCCGTAGTGTTTAGTGATGTGTGGGTTATCGGGGGATGTGTCTGGGTGGGATGTTGCAAGGGGCTGGACTTGTTGGGCCGAATGGCCTGTTTCCACACTGTAGGGAATCTAATCTCTAATCTAATCTTCTGAGCACTGTACTATAGGAAGGATGGGAGAATGTGAGTGTTCAGTTGTTCCTTGAGGGGCTGTTTAGTTCTGAAACTGTTCTCTGTGCTGACTGCAGGTTAATATTGTAAATCGTAGATTTATCATGGGATAGGAGGTGGCCACTCGTCCCATTGAGTCCATGCTAGTTCTCTGTGGAACAATTCATTCTGTCCCATAAGCTGCAGTGCTGCAACTTCATGTCCCCCAAGCAGCCATCCAATTTCTTTTTGAAATCACTTGTCATTCTCCAATTCCATCACCTTCAGAGGCTGTGAGTTCTATGTTGTTACCAGTCACTTAAAAAGTAGTTCTTCCCCACATTCTCACCAAAGACCTTGCTCAAAACCTTAAACACAAAACCTCCAATCCCGCTGACATCAGCTAATGGAAATAGCTTTTCCTAAAACTGAACGAGGTTTCATGGAATGTTGTGGGAAATGGGGAAGTAATTGCTGGGCCTCTAGCTGAGATATTTGCATCATTGACAGTGATGGATGAGGTGCCGGAGGACTGGAGGTTGGCTAATGTTGGATAGGAAAGGTTGTGAGGTAAAGCCAGAGAACTATAGACCTGTGAGCTTTTTGTCATTGGTAGATAAGTTGTTGGAGGGGATTCTGAGGCACAGAATTTACATGCATTTGGAAAGGCAGGGACTGATTAGGGCTAGTCAAAATGGCTTTCTGCGTGGGAAACCGTATTTCACTAACTTGACTGAGTTTTTGAAGAGGTGACAAAGAAGGGCAGATTAGGATGTCTGGTTGGCGTGGACACGTTGGATCAAAGGGTCTGTTTCTGTGCTGTATAACTAAATGACTCCGTGTCTATCTTGCCTATACCTATTACAACTTTCTACACCTCCGTAAACTTTACAAGGATCTCTCGAGGACTGGGCAGTTTGTGTGATAGGGCAAGGCTGATTACGCTGGGGCTATTTTTCCCAGAGTGTTGGAGGCTGAGGGGTGATCTTATGGATGTTTATAAAATCATGAGGGCCATGGATAGAGTGAATAGCCAAGGACTTTTTCCCATGCTGGCAGAGTCCAGAACTAGAGGGGCATAGGTTTAAGGTGGTGAGGGAAAAGATTTAAAAGGAACTTGGGGGGAACATTTACACACAGAGGGTGGTGCAGTTATGGCATGAGCTGCCGGAGGAATTGATAGAGGCCATAATAACATTTAAAATGCATCTGGAAGGGTACGAATAGGAAGGGTTTAGAGGGAAATGGGCCGAATGCTGGCAAATGAGGTTAGGTCAGATTAGGATGTCTGGTTGGCGTGGACACGTTGGATCAAAGGGTCTGTTTCTGTGCTGTATAACTAAATGACTCCGTGTCTATCTTGCCTATACCTATTACAACTTTCTACACCTCCGTAAACTTTCCCCTCAATATTCTTTGCTCCAAAAGATCAATCACATCCTGTCCAAGCTAATCTTGAAGCTAAAATCCATCATTCTGGCAAATCTACTCTGCATCCTGCTATGTATTTTGTAGAATTGATTTCACTTGGAGCAGTGCAGAAATGATACCAATTTCAATTTGCGTGACAGGTTAATCTCCAAGGCTTTTAAAAGATTCCTGCAATTGCAAAATGTCTGTACAATGCTTATTCCAGCCTTAGCTTTTGGCAACTTCCGTGGTATTTTCTTACTTTACCTTTCAGTCACCCCCCAAGTTCAGTCACTCAAGCACAGTGAGTGTATGTCAGTTCCCAGACTCATGCAATCAAACATAAACATTGAACACTGACACTCTATCAAAGACCCACACATCTTTGTGAAAAATTGGTGACCAGAAATGGATGTAATACTCTATTTGTGCCTGTTATGATCCCATTCGATGTTACAATTGGACAAGTCAATTTTCAGACTGAAATCTGGCTTGATAGATCATACTTTAAAATGATTAATAAGGTGGTCTTTAACTGAAATGTAAGTGTGCAATACAACAAATTTTGACTTTATGATAAACCATAAATTTATTCCACAAAATAAATTAAGACAAAACAGAAAAAACTAAGCTTTTTACATATTTCACAATTTGAAAGATTTCAAAATGCTCAACAAAATCCCATCTATTTCCAACAGCAGCATTTTATAGTGCTCAAATATCAGAGATAGAGTGTTCCCTCTCATTGGAGAGGAGAAGAGAAGGCTAAGAGGGGATTTAATAGAGGCATACAAGATATCAGAAGATTAGATAGGGTGGACAGTGAGAGTCTTCTTCTGAGGATGATGACGTCAGCTTGTACGAGGGGTCATAGCTACAAATTGAGGGGTGATAGATTTAAGACAGACGTCAGAGGAATTGACTTGAATTCCGATCATGAAATAGATTCATTGAACAATTATCAAAGGCTCATTATGGTAAAGTCCACACCATCAGAACTGTGTCTAACATACAAGCTCCAGGTGGATTTGATAGTGGCCATTGTCGGGGAATTATTACTGATATGCACAGATTAAGGAGATTTGTGTGTATGCATTTTAATCAACCTTTTCAGGCATGTTGTGACACTTTGGGACAGATGGGAGATGCGCACCAGCCTCCTGTCTCAGAGGTAGGGACACTACCAGGGTTCTACGCACCACCTATTGCTGTGTACGTAATTGAATGTAGGGTGGATTGAGAATCAAAGAAAATTAATCAGAGATTATTCAGCCTTATCAATAGGGGGCACCATTGCTGTTTTCGAAAACCAAACGTATAAACAAATTTTTGCCACGGTGTAAGCATTACTCCATCAAAGATGAGCAGAATGAGTAACTTGAGCTTACTATGTCTCCCTTCCCTGTTCAAATGTGAGTTTAGTTCGAATTAAACAGTAAATTCACCAAATTGATATTCATCAACATTTCCATTTGATAGCCGTGTTTACTGTAATATTCTAATCCAAGCTACCTCATTATCAAGTTCAACGGTATACCAGGAAACAGATATCCCTTTTCATCAAGATTACTTATTAATTGCTTGGTTGCATGCTGATGTCTAACATTAACTAGGATTCACATTCAGGTCCCTGCAAATCATTAGCTCCAGATTTAATTCCAGGCAAAGCAAAATTCAAAATATCATGAAGCTGAAGTCCCAGGGTTGGGAGTTCCCCTGTCTGCTAGCTCCTCTGGAGTGTTCTGCAAGGGGGCGGGAGTAAGATAATGAAAGGCCCAAGGAAGACCAGTGTTAATGGAGAAAATGGGTCTCTACTCATCATTAAAATAATTGCCAATCTCTTACCCATAATATTGTGAAGATCTCACCCCCTAGTTCTAGCTCACTAACAACACTCATCTCCCCCTGTGGTTTTTGTTTTATCATTTGTGGGATGTGGGTGTATTGCCTGCCCTAGTTCTCCTTGAGAAGGTGGTTGTGAGCTGCCTTATTAAACTGCAGTAGTCCTTCTGCTGCAGTTTGAACACCGCCGCCACCGCCACCCACCGCCCACCCCCGACCCCCGTGCCATCAGGGAGGGAATTCCAGGATTTTGACAGTGAAGGAATGGCAATGTATTTCCAAGTCAGGATGGTGAGTGGAGGGGAATTTAAAGGTGGTGGTGTTCCCATGTATCTGCTGACCTTGTCCTGCTAGATGGAACTGGTCGTGTGTTTGGAAGGTGTCTCAGTTCATCTGGTGCTGGGAGCTTTATGTATGGCTTTTCAACCTGAGACTCAACTATTCCAACAAACTCTTGACTGCTCTCTCACATTCTACTCTGCGACGCCTTGAGCTCACCTAAACTTCTGCTGGTCATGTCTTGATCTGCAACACACCTATTTCTCTATCAGCTCTGTGCTCACAACCCCATGCATTGGCTCCTGATGCCTCAATTGTAAAATTCTCATTCCAGTTGTTTGCTCATTTTCCCTCCTTCAAGTATTTATTCAAAATCTTTCAGAAATTTATCATGGTGTCTGTTTCCACTGGGGTTTCAGGGAGCACATTCCATATTGTACTGTGTTAAAATATGTCTCTGTATTGCCTCTAGCTCCTTTGCCAGTTATTTTAATTCTGAGTCCTCAGGTTACTGACCTTCCTGCCAGTGGAAATTGTTTCTCCTTATTCACTCTGTTGAAACTCCATGCTTTTGAAAACCTCAAATTAATCTCTCAACTGCTTCTGTAGGAGAACAATCCTAATTTTCTCCAGTCTCTCTTTAGTGGTCAAAGGATCAACTGTTCTGCGATTAATTATTGAGTCTGTTTATTATTGTTGCTCACTCTGCTTGATTCATTGAGTCTGGGTGTCGACTCAGAAAAATGACCACATTGTCGAAAGAGCTGGACATTTTAAAACTCTGCAGATAAAATCTGTAGCTTGTGGAAAACACATTTCAACTCTGCATAGCCAGGAATCAAAAATTTTGTACAAGGGTTGGCCTTGATACCAGACAGTCGTACCTAGGGAATCATTGGTGGGCGGATTTGGCTGACCATTGCTTGAAATGATCCTGGATTGTGTGAAATGGCCAACTGAAGCCTTGGCCTTTTGCCTCGCTCCTACAATCCTGGCATCACCTAAAGGTCAGCTCAGAAAGTATTGCAAATTTGACACCGGACTGGCATGAGCTCATATAGCCTGTGAGAGATCAAAGCATTAATTTGTGGAAGATTACTGCCTTGCTCTAATAAAATCCGAAAGAGCTGCGGTTGCCATAAGTCAGAAACAAAAATAGAAAATGCTGGAAAAGCTCAGCAGATCTGGCCGCATCGGTGGAGAGAAATTCGGATGTGGAGGTGCTGGTGCAGGCCTGGGCTGGACAAGGTCAGAAGTCACATGACACCAGGTCGTAGTCCAACAGGTTTAATTGAAAACACAAGGTTTCAGAGTTAATGTTTCGGGTTTGGTGACCCTTCCTCAGAACTCCTGACTTGTTTTCTGTCCCATGCTGGATTTCTCAGAGAATAACGTATAAAATGGCAAACCATTTCCACTCCCCCTCCCATTCTCTTGATGACATGTCCATCATGGGCCTCCTGCACTGCCACAATGATGCCACCCGAAGGTTGCAGGAACAGCAACTCATATTCCGCCTGGGAACCCTGCAGCCATATGGTATCAATGTGGACTTCACCAGTTTCAAAATCTCCCCTTCCCCCACTGCATCCCTAAACCAGCCCAGTTCATCCCCTCCCCCCACTGCACCACACAACCAGCCCAGCTCTTCCCCCCCACCCACTGCATCCCAAAACCAGTCCAACCTGTCTCTGCCTCCCTAACCGGTTCTTCCTCTCACCCATCCCTTCCTCCCACCCCCAGCCGCACCCCCAGCTACCTACTAACCTCATCCCACCTCCTTGACCTGTCCGTCTTCCCTGGACTGACCTATCCCCTCCCTACCTCCCCACCTACACCCTCTCCACCTATCTTCTTTGCTCTCCATCTTCGGTCCGCCTCCCCCTCTCTCCCTATTTATTCCAGTTCCCTCCCCCCATCCCCCTCTCTGATGAAGGGTCTAGGCCCGAAACGTCAGCTTTTGTGCTCCTGAGATGCTGCTTGGCCTGCTGTGTTCATCCAGCCTCACATTTTATTATCTTGGAATCTCCAGCATCTGCAGTTCCCATTATCTCTGGCTAGTATCAGTGGTGGGGAGGGTGGCTAACACTCTGAGGCCCATGGGTTCATGACCCACTCCATCCAATTCAGGCTGACTCCCCCAGTGCGAGACTGAAGGTGTGCTTCACTTTTGGAGATGCTATCTTTCAGATCAGATGCTAAACTGGAAGCACTGACTTCATTTTCAAATTGGTGTTAAAGTTGGCACAGCAGCTTTTCACAGAGGGTCTGGGAAGTTCTATTCTGGTTAACATCAAGCCCACAAACAATTGCCTGGTCATTATCACAGTACTGCTTGCAGAACAAAAACAGAAGTAGCTGGAAAAGGTCAGCAGGTCTAGCAACATCTGTGAAGAGAAATTAACGTTTCGGGTCCGGTGACCCTTCCTCAGAACTTGTGGAATCTTGCTCTGCGCAGACTGCCGGCTTCATTCCCGACATTAAAGCATCATCCACACTTCATTGTAATTCATTGACTCTGAAGTGTTCTGGAACCTTGTGTGGTTATGAAAGATGCTAAATAAAGTGGTCGAAACAGTGAGGCTTTGGAACATTTTAGTAACATAATGGCTGCCAAATTTTTTTTTCATTTTTGCAAGTAGTCTGGTATTGAGTGACTCTACCGAGGCCAGATTTAGCCTAATTTGACATGAAAAATCTGTTGAGGGTGGACACCATTACTGAAAGTATCGGGTTGCAACTAAGTTGTTTTCCAGGCCACTTCAGCACAGAACTGAGCCAACCACAGGAGGAGTGTGGAGTCAACGCATAGCCCAGACTAGCTTAAAAAATCCAATCTGCAGCAGGACAGGAGCAGGCCCGAACCCATCTTGTACACCTTAGTATGGAACTCTAGTTCTATTCTCAATTCTACTAGTTTTGTTTTCCCCTTGAATCAATCAGATTGTGAACAGAAGCAGCTACACAGAGGCTAGGAGGTCAGATCCAATCACTGCACATTGTAAAATTGATTTTCATGTATTGGCATTGCCAACTCTCCAAGACCATCCTGGACACTCTAGTAACTGGTGATTAATCTCCAAGGCAACACAAGGGCGACACAGCGGCCAGCACTGCTGTCTCCCAGAGTCAGGGACCCAGGTTCGATTCACACCCTTTTGGGTGACTGTCTGGGTAGAGTTTGCACATTCCCCCCGTTGTCGTGTGGGTTTCCTCCCACAGTCCAATGATGTGCAGGTTAGGTGGAATATTAGGTGGGAAATGTAGGATTACAGGGAGAGTGGGGGTAGGTCTGGGTGAGATGCTTTTAGTAAGGTTGGTGTAGGTTTGTTGGGCTGAATGGCCTGCCTCCACACTCTAAGGACTCTATGAATGCAGTGAGCTGCAACCAAAATGACAGAAACTTAAAAGAAAGGAAGTCAATTTTTTTCTCAACATTTTCATTTATTACTGTCAGCTTGGGAGCGCACTTGCCTCAGAATTGGAGAGTTGAGGGTTCAGACCCTGATTTGATACAAGTACAAAGTCTAAGCTAACACATCAGCGTGTCACTGAAGGAGCACTGCACTGTCAGGGATGATGCCTTCTGTATGGATGGTACACTGAGGACCTCAGAGGCAGATATAACTGCCTCAAAGAAGAGGAAGGAAGTTATCCCTGACATTCCAGCCAGCATTTATTTCTCAACAAATGCATTGAAAGCCATTTCCTGATCATTTATCATATTGCTGTAAGTTGGAGCTTCCTGTGTACAAATTAGCTGACTTGCTTCCTCCATTTACAACATCAACAACACATGAAAAGCAGGCCATTGACGACAAAGTGATTTCAGAAATCCTGAAAGGTGCCACATTAATGCAAGTTTTGCCTTTCCTTTCCAATTAAATTATCTTAAGTTCATTCACAAATTTGTAGGAGGCAATGACCTCATGGTATTATTGCTGGACTGTCAATCCAGAGATAATAGGAACTGCAGATGCTGGAGAATCCGCCATAACAAGGTGTGGAGCTGGATGAACACAGCAGGCCAAGCAGCATCTCAGGAGCACAAAAGCTGAAGCGTCTGATGAAAGGTCTCGGCCTGAAATGCCAGCTTTTCTGCTCCTAAGATGCTGCTTGGCCTGCTGTGTTCATCCAGCTCCACACTTTGTCAATCCAGAGCCCCAGATATGCTTTGAGTGCCCAGGTTCAAATCCTGCCATGGCAGATGATGGGACTTGAATTCAATGAAATTGTATCTGGAATTAAAAATCTAATGATGACCAGGAATCCGTTTTCAATTGTTGGGAAAAACCCAGCTGGTTCAGTAATGTCCTTTAGGGAAGGAAACTGCCATCCTTACCTGGTCTGGCTTACATTTGACTCCAGACCCACAGCAATGTGCTTGACTCCTAACTGCCCTCTGGGAAATTAGGGATGGGCAATAAATGCTGCTTAGTCAGCGATGTCCTCATCCCATGAATGAATAAGAAAAATGTATCAACCTGTCTGGAACATAAATTAAGAAATAAGAGAACAAAGGTAACCTGGAGCTACAATAACATAAGCTTTTCAGTAGTCCTCACAGGCAGGAAAACATTCCAGATGTTCCCAAAGCAGTCAATGTCGAAGCCAAGATAACAAAGTGTAGGGCTGGATGAACACAGCAGGCCAAGTAGCATCATAGGAGCAGGAAAGCTGACTTTTCGGGCCTAGGCCCTTCATCAGAAATGAAATGACCCATTTCTGAAGAAGGGTCAAGGCCCAAAGCATCAGCTTCCCTGCTCCTCTGATGCTGCTTGGCCTGCTGTGTTCATCCAGCTCTACACCTTGTTATTTCAGATTCTCCAGCATCTGCAGTTCCCACTATCAATGTCAAAGATAACATGGTCAGAAGAGATGAAAGGGTTAATTTCTCTTAGTCGCCATGTAGCTGGGGAAATTTTCCTTCTGTCACAACTTAAGCTGACAAAATAGAGCGTGGAGCTGGAGGAACGCAACAGGCCAGGCAACATCAGAGAAGCAGGAAAGCTGACTTCAACGTCAACATTCCTGCTCCTCTGATGTTGCCTGGGCTGCTGTGTTCCTCCAGTTCCACACTGTGCTACCTCTGACTCCAGCATCGACAGTCTTCACTTTCTCTGACAACTTAAGATGACATTTCTTTCTCTGGAATTATCGTAATGTAAATAGCACTCAGGTGCCCACTGATATTGGAGGGAATGCACACAAAATTACATAACCCTCTTCGCATCCTCAGCATGTTTCAAAGTGTTTTGCAATCAGTTAATTATAGTCAAGAAAAGAGCCACTTTGCACACAGCAAGATCCCACAAGCCAAAATGAGATGTGACAAATTAAACTTTGGAGACAAAAACAGAAGAAAAGCCCAGCAAGTCTGGCAGCATCAGAATTACTGTTTTGGGTATGGTGACCCTTCCTCAGAACCAGACCCCAAATGTTAACTCTGATCTTAGTTCACAGATGCTGCCAGACCTGCTGAGCTTAAAACCAAAAGAACTGTAGATGTTGCAAACCAGGAGCAAAAACAGAAGTCGCTGGAAAAGCTTAGCAGGTCTGGCAGCATCTGTGAACTAAGATCAGAGTTAACGTTGTGGGTCTGGGTCTGGGAAGAGTCACTATACTCGAAACATTAACTCTGATGCTGCCAGATCTGATGAGCTTTTTCAGCAACTTCTGTTTTTGTTCCTGATTTACAGCATCTGCAGTTCTTTCGGTTTTTAATTAACCTTGGAGACGCTGCCATGAAATCTTTACTCCCATCAGACAGGTAGACTGGACTGGACTTTCAAAATGGCGTCAATGCACTGAGACTCTGCTGAATCCTGACGCCATGTCTTCTCTGTGTTGCTTGCGCAACTTGATTGTTGGTCTGGTGTCAGTGCCAAAGGTAGTTGGCAGCCATATTGGGACCTGCTGCTACAATGTCAAATGCCACAGGCAGATCGTCAGAGGGTCAGGGGTCGAATTTAGCAGGAAGTGGCCATGTGGGACAAGAGTTAGGAGCAGCACTCACTCTTCTGCTGGTTGACTCCTCAAACTTGATATCAAAACAGGCAAACTTCCCTCTGCTTCCATGGTAAATCCCACAGCTATGCACTAACAAAGCTGCTGGACCTTATTGGAAAAAAAATTGAAAGTTGGAATTCTGGCCAGACAGGTCATTTAACAAGCTCCTTCAGGTGCTTAATGAGCGGTTGGATGGTGAGCAGACTTCCCGTTCCCTCCGATCTGCTATCCTTTTGAAAATTCAAATCTCTTCCAGTGGCCATTCTGAGATCACACAAGAATTAGATTGAGGAGATGGCCATTCAGCCCCTCAAACCTGCACTATTATTCGATAGAATCATGGCTGATCTGATTGTGGTCTCCAATTGACAATCATGTTAACCCCTCCATAACCTTTCCTCCCACCCCCTCCCCAGCTAATCACAATATTTGTCAAACTCAACCTTGAATGTATTCAATTGACCAATCCCCACTGGGACAGGGAATTCCAAAGAAAAATTCCTCAATCTTTGTCTGAAATGGGAGTTCACTTTATTTTTAAACTGCACCCTCTCATTCTAGGGCTCTTTATGAGGAGAACCATGCTCTGTGCATTGTCAAACCCCCCTCATGGTTTAATATGTCTTAGTAAGATCACTCCTCTTTCTACTAAATTCCAACGGGTATGGGTCTACCAAAAATCCAGCCTGGCTCTCAAATCCATGCACTTTTGAAAATCCAACTCATGGTTTCAATTGAAAGTCTAGACTCACAACACTGCAACACTCTCCAGTGCCAATATGGAACTCCATCTGGTGAAGTCCTTGAACCAATGATCATCTTGTTCCAAGACAAGATTCACTGAATTAAAGCTGACCCTTAATTTGCAATTCTATGGCTAATGTATTTTTTGAAGGTAGTGTGACTGCAAGCTCCCACAAACAGAAATGAATTCAGTGACTGGATCATCTGTTTTGGTGATGGTGGTCTATTTTATAGCTTCTTTACTCTTTTATAAGGTGTTGGTGTCACTGGAAAGATGAGTATCTGAGGCCTTCCCTCAGTTGCTAGAACTGAGTGGGTTGCTGGGGTCATTTCAGAGGTCAGTTTACAGTCATCCACTTCCAGCTGTGAGTCTGCTGTCACATACAGATCTGAAGTAAGTGCAACAGATTCTCTTCCTGAAAGGGAAGCTTTCAAAGAACGAAGAAAATTACAGCACAGGAACAGGCCCTTCGGCCCTCCAAGCCGGCGCCGATCGAGATCCTCTGTCTAACCTGTCATCTATTTTCTAAGGGTCTGTATCCCTTTGCTCCCTGCCCATCCATGTACCTGTCCAGATACATCTTAAAAGACGCTACCGTGTCTGCGTCTTCCACCTCTGCTGGCAACACGTTCCAGGCACCCACCACCCTCTGTGTAAAGAACTTTCCACGCATATCTCCCTTAAACTTTCCTCCTCTCACTTTGAACTCATGATCCCTAGTAATTGAGTCCCCCGCTCTGGGAAAAAGCTTCTTCCTACCCACCCTGTCTATACCCACCGTGATTTTATAGACCTCAATTTCAGCTTTTTTTATTGACTGAAAATTCTACAGATTGCTATCATGGAATTGTCCCAGAGTTATTGCCCTGGGCCTCTGGATTGTTCAGTTGGTCATTAGTAATTTTTAATTCAACAAATGGACATTCTTCGCTTCAGTAGGCCTGCTACACAATAAAACAGAAATGGCTGTGAGATATCTTAGAAAGGCGATTTGAAACATTGTTCAGTCTTTGTGAAATCTATTCTGAATTATGCGAAAAGCTAATCTTGGCAATTGCATGAAGCAATCATTCGGTCAAAAACTTCAAAGAGGGCTAAGATTATAATTGGTTGGCTCACAGAGATTTTGAGATTTTATTATTCACTCCCATCAAAGATAGATGCCTGGCTCATCTATACACTGTCATGTAGATGAGCAGTTACAGTACTAAGTGCTAAGGGATTTATCTTAGCTTGTATAGACTCTGGCATTGAGAACTATTGCCCAGACTTGAGAATTTTACAATGATTGGGGTGTGTTGTGGGAGTGGGAGTCGGGGGGGTGGTGTGGTTTGAGCTCAATACTAGGCTTCGATTTTTCTATATTGAGCTGTTTAACTGGAAGTGATGTGGTCCAGGCTGGCCTTTCATCAACTTTGTAACCTGTTCTAAGGTGTTACCTCAAGTCAGTTTTCTCTGTTACCAGTTGCAAGTTTATTTGTCCTGATCTCATACTTAGTAAGATTTGAAACAAAAGTAAAGACTTGCTTTTATACAGTATTATAGTGATCACAGACTTGTCAACGTGCTTTACAGCAAATGAAGTTGTGTTGATGTGCAGTCACTATAGTAGCATAGAAAACACAGCAGCCAATTCGTACAATGCAAAAGTGCAACTGCGACCAGATAATCTGTTTTCTGTTGATGGAAGAGTAAAAATTGGTCAGGATGCTGGTGCCCTTCTTTAAAACAATGATGCCGTGTGAATTTTACAATCACCTAAACAGGCAGATTCAATATGTTTATAGCTGACCTGCTCTTCCACTCCATGTTCCCATTGTGCCTCCATGCCCTCCACGTACACAACTGCATCAGAGATAATGGGAACTGCAGATGCTGGAGAATCCAAGATAATAAAGTGTGAAGCTGGATGAACACAGCAGGCCCAGCAGCATCTCAGGAGCACAAAAGCTGACGTTTCGGGCCTAGACCCTTCATCAGAGAGGGGGATGCAGTGAGGGTTCTGGAATAAACAGGGAGAGAGGGGGAGGCGGACCGAAGATGGAGAGAAAAGAAGATAGGTGGAGAGGAGAGTATAGGTGGGGAGGTAGGGAGGGGATAGGTCAGTCCTGGTTTGCTTCAGGACATGGTCGAGAAGTTTCAAGGCTGAAGAGATTACAAGAGAGTTGCAGTGGGAGAGAGATTCCCTGAGGTTGGTCCGCAGAGAGGAGGGTAACTTCTTCAGGTTAGGCATCCCTGGAAGAGGCTTCGCAGTGAGGTTAAAATTGTGTCAGAGATAATGGGAACTGCAGATGCTGGAGAATCCAAGATAATAAAGTGTGAAGCTCTCCCTCTCTCCCTATTTATTCCAGAACCCTCACCCCATCCCCCTCTCTGATGAAGGGTCTAGGCCCGAAACGTCAGCTCTTGTGCTCCTGAGATGCTGCTTGGCCTGCTGTGTTCATCCAGCTTCACACTTTATTATCTTGGATTCTCCAGCATCTGCAGTTCCCATTATCTCTGATACAATTTTAACCCCACTGCGAAGCCTCTTCCAGGGATGCCTAACCTGAAGAAGTTACCCTCCTCCCTCCAGACCAACCTCAGGGAATCTCTCTCCCACTGCAACTCTCTTGTAATCTCTTCAGCCTTGAAACTGCTCGACCATGTCCTGAAGCAAACCAGGACTGACCTATCCCCTCCCTACCTCCCCACCTATACTGTCCTCTCCACCTATCTTCTTTTCTCTCCATCTTCGGTCCGCCTCCCCCTCTTTCCCTGTTTATTCCAGAACCCTCACTGCATCCCCCTCTCTGATGAAGGGTCTAGGCCCGAAACGTCAGCTTTTGTGCTCCTGAGATGCTGCTTGGCTTGCTGTGTTCATCCAGCTTCACACTTTATTATCTTACACAACTGCATCATTTGAGTTTTGATAGTTTCAATTTTTGCTACTTATTTGCGCCACACAAATGCCCTGCAATAGCTATTTCTAATCAGAGATGATCTAAACACTACCCCTTGACATTCAATGAATTCCCCATTAGAAACATCCTGGAAGTTAACATTGACCAGGAACTCACTGGACTCGCCACAGAAACACAGTGTCTATAAGACAAGGCCAGAGACTTGGCATATTGTAGCAAGTAACTCCCCGAAGCCTGTCTGCCATCTACAAGACATGAGTTAGGAGTGTGATGGAATACTCCCCACTTGCCTGGATGGTGCAGCCCCAAAAACACTCAAGAAGCTTCACACCATCCAGGACAAAGCAGCCTGCTTGATTGGCACCACATCCACAAGCATTCACTCCCTCCTCCACCGACGCTCAGTAGCAGCAATGTGTACTGTCTACAAGATGCCCTGCAGAAATTCATCAATTATCCTCAGACAGCACCATCCAAGCCCATGACCACCTCCACCAGGAAGGACAAAGGCAGCAGATACATCGGGAGACCACCACTTACAAGTTCCCCTTCAAGCGGCTAGGCATCCCGACTTGGAAATATATCACCGTTTCTTCAGTGTCACAGAGTGAAAATCCTGGGAATCCCTCCCTAAGGGGATTGTGGGCCTACTACAGAATATGGACTGGAGCTGTTTGAGAAGACAGCTCACACCACCCTCTCAAGAGCAGCTACGGACAAGCAATAAATATTGGCCCAGTCAGCGACATCCTCATTCCACAAGTGAATAAAAAACAAACTTGATCCTGGTGAAATAAGGGCAACAGAAAGAGGTTTGCTGGTCAATTCGCTGAATTACTTTCTTTTTTCTTCCGACTCCTCTCTCATTATGGCCTATTCCCTCGACCAGCACCTCGGAAGAAAATATCTCTAACTTTCTCCCAGTAATGCACAAAAATTAGGCCAAGGCTTCAACATGAGAGTTAACTACTGCACAACTTTAACCAAAAAAAAATGCCTGAGGCCCTTGAGATCAGAAGACTGAAGATAAAATGATTCATATGCAGTGAGAAGCTTGTTTCACTTATTTCAATCAGTTAGGATTTTCCATAAAAACTGTTGTGAATGTTCCAATGACATTCGATCCCATCTACAGAATTGCCTCCAGTCCAATTGTAGCATTTTCCACATATTTTGGATCTGCTTCAGGATTCTGGCATGCGATGAACAAGAGGAGGCCCTTCAGCCCCTCAAGCCTGTTCCTCCATTTAATATAGTTGTGGCTGAGCTGTTGCTGCACTCCATTCTCCGACCGTCATTCCATGCCCTTCATAAACACAATTCTGTCAACTGAGTCCTGGCAGCTTCAATTGTTCACCCACTTCCCTGGGGGATGGCTGGAGTTCCAGCTTCTTCTACACATTTGAAGTGAGTCTGTTGGCAATTTGCAGAAGGAAGAAAGGAATTAAATTTTGCAGCTCCTTTTACATCCTCAGTACCTCCCAAAGCACTTTACAGCCAGTTTAGAGCTTTTGCAAGTGTGATGGTGATTGCCCTGGAGGTAGAGAATTTGTGCGCAAATACATCTGACAGCAAACAGTTAAATAATTAACCAGATGGGGGCAGTATGGTGGCTCCATGATGAGAATTGCGGCTGCATAGCACCAGGGACCCAGGTTCATCTGGTGACTGTCTGTGTGGAGTTTGCACATTCTTCCTGTGTCTGCATGCATTTCCTCCCAAAGTCCAAAGACGGGCAGCTTAGATGGATTGGCCATGGGAAGTGAAGGGTTACAGGGGTTCGGTAGGGGGGTGGGTCTGGATGGGATGTTCCATGGAGGGTCAGTATGAGCTACATGGCCTGCTTCCACAATGAAGGGGTTCAATGATAATCTGTTTGGGCCTGTTGATAAGAATCGAGCAGGCCAGTGGGAATATTCTTCCCGGCTGTTCATTGAAATAGGACCAGAGGGTCACCTCCACCCGACAGATCAGATTTCATTAAAAAAGATGCATTACTACTCCAGCCCTGTCACTCCGCACTCTGTCGCTATTAGGCCGGCCCTGTCACTCTGCACTCCCTCAGTACTACACCGGCCCTGACACTCGCAACTCGCTCAGTACTACGCCGGCCCTGTCACTCCGCACTCCCTCAGTACTACACCGTTCCTGTCACTCCGCACTCCCTCAGTACTACACCGGCCCTGTCACTCCGCACTCCCTCAGTACTACACCGGCCCTGACACTCGCAACTCGCTCAGTACTACTCCAGCCCTGTCACTCCGCACTCTGTCGCTATTAGGCCGGCCCTGTCACTCTGCACTCCCTCAGTACTACACCGGCCCTGACACTCGCAACTCGCTCAGTACTACTCCGGCCCTGTCACTCCGCACTCCCTCAGTACTACACCGGCCCTGTCACTCCGCACTCCCTCAGTACTACACCGGCCCTGACACTCGCAACTCGCTCAGTACTACACCGGCCCTGACACTCGCAACTCGCTCAGTACTACTCCGGCCCTGTCACTCTGCACTCCCTCAGTACTACACCGGCCCTGACACTCGCAACTCCCTCAGTACTACACCGGCCCTGTCACTCCGCACTCCCTCAGTACTACACCGGCCCTGACACTCGCAACTCGCTCAGTACTACGCCGGCCCTGTCACTCCGCACTCCCTCAGTACTACACCGGCCCTGACACTCGCAACTCCCTCAGTACTACTCCGGCCCTGTCACTCCGCACTCCCTCAGTACTACACCGGCCCTGTCACTCCGCACTCCCTCAGTACTACACCGGCCCTGACACTCGCAACTCGCTTAGTACTACACTGCCCTGTCACTCCACACTCCTTCAGTGCTACACTGGTCCTGTCACTACGCACTCCCTCAGTGCTACACCGGCCCTGTCACTCCGCACTCCCTCAGTACTACACCGGCCCTTTCACTCCGCACTCCCTCGGTACTACACTGCTCCTGTCACTCCGCACTCCCTCAGTACTACACTGCCCCTGTCACTCTGCACTCCCTCTGTTCTACACCGGTCTTGTCACTCCGCACTCCCTCAGTACTACACCGGCCCTGTCACTCCGCTCTCCCTCAGTACTACACCGGCCCTGTCACTCCACACTCCCTCAGTGCTACACTGCCCTGTCACTCTGCACTCCTTCAGTACTACACCGGCCCTGTCACTCCGCTCTCCCTCAGGACTACACCAGCCCTGTCACTCCACTCTCCCTCACTACTACACCGGCCCTGTCACCCCACTCTCCCTCTGTACTACACCGGCCCTGACACTCGCAACTCGCTCAGTACTACTCCGGCCCTGTCACTCTGCACTCCCTCAGTACTACACCGGCCCTGACACTCGCAACTCCCTCAGTACTACTCCGGCCCTGTCACTCCGCACTCCCTCAGTACTACACCGGCCCTGTCACTCCGCACTCCCTCAGTACTACACCGGCCCTGACACTCGCAACTCGCTTAGTACTACACTGCCCTGTCACTCCACACTCCTTCAGTGCTACACTGGTCCTGTCACTACGCACTCCCTCAGTGCTACACCGGCCCTGTCACTCCGCACTCCCTCAGTACTACACCGGCCCTTTCACTCCGCACTCCCTCGGTACTACACTGCTCCTGTCACTCCGCACTCCCTCAGTACTACACTGCCCCTGTCACTCTGCACTCCCTCTGTTCTACACCGGTCTTGTCACTCCGCACTCCCTCAGTACTACACCGGCCCTGTCACTCCGCTCTCCCTCAGTACTACACCGGCCCTGTCACTCCGCACTCCTTCAGTACTACACCGGCCCTGTCACTCCACACTCCCTCAGTGCTACACTGCCCTGTCACTCTGCACTCCTTCAGTACTACACCGGCCCTGTCACTCCGCTCTCCCTCAGGACTACACCAGCCCTGTCACTCCACTCTCCCTCACTACTACACCGGCCCTGTCACCCCACTCTCCCTCTGTACTACACCGGCCCTGACACTCGCAACTCGCTCAGTACTACTCCGGCCCTGTCACTCTGCACTCCCTCAGTACTACACCGGCCCTGACACTCGCAACTCGCTCAGTACTACTCCGGCCCTGTCACTCCGCACTCCCTCAGTACTACACCGGCCCTGTCACTCCGCACTCCCTCAGTACTACACCGGCCCTGACACTCGCAACTCGCTCAGTACTACACTGCCCTGTCACTCCACACTCCTTCAGTGCTACACTGGTCCTGTCACTACGCACTCCCTCAGTGCTACACCGGCCCTGTCACTCCGCACTCCCTCAGTACTACACCGGCCCTTTCACTCCGCACTCCCTCGGTACTACACTGCTCCTGTCACTCCGCACTCCCTCAGTACTACACTGCCCCTGTCACTCTGCACTCCCTCTGTTCTACACCGGTCTTGTCACTCCGCACTCCCTCAGTACTACACCGGCCCTGTCACTCCGCTCTCCCTCAGTACTACACCGGCCCTGTCACTCCGCACTCCTTCAGTACTACACCGGCCCTGTCACTCCACACTCCCTCAGTGCTACACTGCCCTGTCACTCTGCACTCCTTCAGTACTACACCGGCCCTGTCACTCCGCTCTCCCTCAGGACTACACCAGCCCTGTCACTCCACTCTCCCTCACTACTACACCGGCCCTGTCACCCCACTCTCCCTCTGTACTACACCGGCCCTGACACTCGCAACTCGCTCAGTACTACTCCGGCCCTGTCACTCTGTACTCCCTCAGTACTACACCGGCCCTGTCACTCCACATTCGCTCAGTACTACACCGGCCCTGTCACTCCGCGTTCCCTCAGTACTACACCGGCCCTGTCACTCCGCACTCCCTCAGTACTACACCGGTCCTGTCACTCACAACTCGCTCAGTGCTACACCAGCCCTGTCACTCCGCACTCCCTCAGTACTACACCGGCCCTGTCACTCCACTCTCCCTCAGTACTACACCGGCCCTGTCACTCCGCACTCCCTCTGTACTACACTAGCCCTGTCACTCCGCATTCCCTCAGTACTACACCGGTCCTGTCACTCCGCACTCCCTCAGTGCTACACCAGCCCTGTCACTTCGCACTCCCTCAGTACTACACCGGCCCTGTCACTCCACACTCCCTCAGTACGACACCGGCCCTGTCACTCCGCACTCCCTTAGTGCTACACCAGCCCTGTCACTCTGCACTCCTTCAGTACTACACCGGCCCTGTCACTCCGCTCTCCCTCAGGACTACACCAGCCCTGTCACTCCACTCTCCCTCACTACTACACCGGCCCTGTCACCCCACTCTCCCTCTGTACTACACCGGCCCTGACACTCGCAACTCGCTCAGTACTACTCCGGCCCTGTCACTCTGTACTCCCTCAGTACTACACCGGCCCTGTCACTCCACATTCGCTCAGTACTACACCGGCCCTGTCACTCCGCGTTCCCTCAGTACTACACCGGCCCTGTCACTCCGCACTCCCTCAGTACTACACCGGTCCTGTCACTCACAACTCGCTCAGTGCTACACCAGCCCTGTCACTCCGCACTCCCTCAGTACTACACCGGCCCTGTCACTCCACTCTCCCTCAGTACTACACCGGCCCTGTCACTCCGCACTCCCTCTGTACTACACTAGCCCTGTCACTCCGCATTCCCTCAGTACTACACCGGTCCTGTCACTCCGCACTCCCTCAGTGCTACACCAGCCCTGTCACTTCGCACTCCCTCAGTACTACACCGGCCCTGTCACTCCACACTCCCTCAGTACGACACCGGCCCTGTCACTCCGCACTCCCTCAGTGCTACACCAGCCCTGTCACTCCGCACTCCCTCAGTACTACACTGCCCCTGTTACTCTGCACTCCCTCTGTTCTACACCGGTCTTGTCACTCCGCACTCCCTCAGTACTACACCGGCCCTGTCACTCCGCTCTCCCTCAGTACTACACTGGCCCTGTCACTCCGCACTCCTTCAGTACTACACCGGCCCTGTCACTCCACACTCCCTCAGTGCTACACTGCCCTGTCACTCTGCACTCCTTCAGTACTACACCGGCCCTGTCACTCCGCTCTCCCTCAGGACTACACCAGCCCTGTCACTCCACTCTCCCTCACTACTACACCGGCCCTGTCACTCCACACTCCCTCAGTACTACACTGCCCTGTCACTCCGCACTCCCTCAGTACTACACCGTTCCTGTCACTCCGCACTCTGTCGCTATTAGGCCGGCCCTGTCACTCCGCACTCCCTCAGTACTACACCGGCCCTGACACTCGCAACTCGCTCAGTACTACTCCGGCCCTGTCACTCCGCACTCCCTCAGTACTACACCGCCCTGTCACTCCGCTCTCCCACAGTACTACACCGTCCCTGTCACTCCGCTCTCCCTCAGTACTACACCAACCCTGTCACTCCGCACTCCCTCAGTACTACACTGCCCTGTCTCTCTGGAATTACTTTCCCAGTTTCCTGAAGTGGGGCTTGATGTTTTGACTCAGAACTGAGAAAGAGAGAAATGGAATAGGTGCATCTGTGAGAAGAGGAACCCAGGAAGGAATGGAGCTCCGCTTCCTGCATTTATGATAACTGTAGTGAAAATAAAAACCTTTCTTTGTTTGGCACTCCTCAGAACAGATGCAAGGGTGTCAAATACAAAAAAGTGTGCAACAATTTATACTGTGCGCTGATAGGTTGGCAAGTGGGCATAGACTGGCTGAGACATGAATAATTCAGCAGGCAGTACATGCTTTTGGTAATTCAAATATCTCACCATTTGGCTTCAGCTGGCCACCGAACGGATACCAGACTCAGAAAATTGTGTAACAAACATTCCATTCTCTTCGTGGCAAATCCTTCAACGAGCTCCTGAAGCAAGTATTAGCCTCTCCTTTAGCTTTACCACCATTTCTAAATCCCGATGGAATAATGTGGTTGTATTCCAGGATGGAATGTTTCTGTTGTTGGTCCTTAATGATTGTCTGGTGCAATTTGAACCCAAATTTGCATCCATTTTGAGAAGGGTTCATGTCTCTCCTGTTTCCACTCAAACATATTTGCATATTCCTGAATCTGACGAATCCCGGAGAAATTTAAGGCTGAGATGTGGACAAATGTCTTGTCTCAGAAGATTGTAAGTCTTTGGAACTCCTCACCACAGAGACCTTGGGGCACAGTCCTTGTGTAGGTTTAAGGCTGAGATAGATAGATCATCAATCAGTAAGGGAGTCGGGTGTCACAGGAAAAGGGCAGGAAAGTGGATGTGAGGAATGTCAGATCAGCCCTGACCCTGTTGAATAGCAGAGCAGGCTCAAGAAGCTAAATGGCCTACTCCTGTTACCATTTCTTACACCCAATTGGGAAGCTAATGACAAGTCTTGAAAATTATATTTCAAGGAGGAGAAAAACAGTATGATTTAATTAATACGAGCTGTAGTGTTAAGTCTGTTCAACAAGATAATTACATTTTCAATGTCTCTCAAACCAATCTGTAATGACGCAATTTTAACAGCCTGCAACAAGCAATACAGAGAAGAGGTAACACAGTGTGGAGCTGGATGAACACAGCAGGCCAGGCAGCATCAGGGGAGCTGGAAAGTTGACTTTTCGGGTCGGGACCCTTCTTCAGAAATCTGCAATTCCTACTATCTCCAATAGGGAGAAGCACAGTCCCAAAAGACTTGGGGTGCGGTAATGATTATTTAGTTAATTTAAGAGAAACATTCAAAATCCTACAAGTATAATTCAGCATGTCCTGGTGCTAAAGCCACACAGTAACCCACGCAGACACAGAGAGAACGTACAAACTCCACACAGACAGTGACCTGAGGCTGGAATCAAACCCGGGTTCCTAGCTGGAAGGCAGCAGTGCTAATGAGCCACTGTGCTGCCCACAATAGTTAAGCTTTTTTTAAAATGTCAAAATATACTTTATTTGTAAAAATATCTCTGTACATATAAATATATATATAGTCACAAATGCAGTTTGTTTGTGTATAGTAACACCCCAAGAAAACAATCAAGCATTGGAGTTTGAATCTATTCAAACAAACATCTCTTACACATACCTGACGTACATTTATAGCATTAGGAAGGTCTGATAACTGAATGGACCCCCATTTAACTTTGTCAGAAAGACCTCAGACCGGGGTCTATCCCCACTGCATCTTGTGGGCAGCTGCCCCAAGCTTTAGTGCATCCCTCAGCCCGTAGTCCTGGATTTTGGAAGGTGCCAGTTTGCAACACTTGGGTTGGGGTCGACTCTTTGTTCTGGATGACCAACATGTTTCGGGCAGACCAAGGAGACTCACTTGATGGTCCTCCAGGCACAGTCAATTTCTACCTCAGTGTGCGTCCCGGGGAACAGACAGAAGACCACAAGAGTCCTGCATCATGCGGGTGGTCATAAACATCAACAAGAACCTTTGCAACTTTCTCCAGGCTTCCTTTGCAAAAGCACATTCCAGAAGGCGACGTGTGATGGTCTCACTCCCTTCAGCCACTACGTACAAGGAAGGGAGTGAATTTTCTCAATGACACTGCACAGTAATAGGGGTATTTGAACAGCAAGAGAATCAATTTGGTCACACCTTACATTGAGCCTGTCCTGGGATATGGAGGGCACTGGGAAATTGATGGATTCAGCTACAGCACTGAGTATATATTTAAGTTGCACTGACTAAACATAAATTCCGTCTGAGTTTATGCTTGCGGCCAATGTTGATCTGATGCTATCCGACTGGTGCTACATTTGCAGTCGGATAATAAACTGTTGCAGAGAAGAAGAGGCCATTTGGCCCAACATGTTCATGCTAGCTTGAAGAAAAAGCAGTGGGGAGTAGGCTGCCTACAGGCATTGTTATTGGATTAATAATCCAGAGGTTCAGGTTCATACTGTGTTGGGAACAAATGGAGAGAATGCATGAAAAATTCTTGGATAGAGTGAGAGAATTAACATTCAGAGTCTGATATCATGCTTATTCTGAACTGTTGGGCATGCTCTTGGGATATGGGTTCAAATCTTGCTCGGGCAACTTAAGATGGGCAGTCAGGAGGCTGGAAGATCACAGCAGGCCAGGCAGCATCTGGAGGAAAGGAGCAGTCAATGTTTCAGGTATTACCCTTCTTCCGGGCTGGATGATGGGGATAGGGGGAGCTGCAGATGAAGTGGGGGGAGGGAATAGGGAATGGGGGGAGAGCAGAATGGTGATGATAGGTGGATACTGGTGGCAAGTACAACCTGTTTGGTTGATGGGAGGGAAGAATCCAGTCGATGGCTGGAAGGGATGGTCAGGAGGTTGCATGGAAGGGAGGTGGTGGGGCTGGAAAGGGGAGCCGGGGGATGGGTGGGAAGGTTATTTGAAATTGGGGAACTCAATATTGAGTCCTTCAACCTGTAGGGTGCCCTGGTGGAAGATAAAGTGCTGCTCTTTGAATTTTCGTACTGAGCCACTGCACCATCAGAGGAGGCTGAGGATGGACATGTCAGTGGGGGATGGGAGGTGGCGGGGGAGTTGAAATGGGTGGTGCCTGGGAGGTTAGGTCGGCCGTTTCGGGCCAGGTGAAGATGCTCGGTGGAACCGTCACACTGTGTACATTTGGTCTCAGTGATGTAGAGAAGACCACATCAGGAGCACTGCATGCAATAGACTAGGCTGGTGCAGATGCAGGTGAAGCTCTGTCTCACCTGGAAGGGCTTTTTAGGGTCTGGATGGGAGTGAGGGAGGTGGTGTGTGCGCAGGTGTTGCATCTTTTACTGTTACAGAGGAAGGTACCGGATGGGTTGGAGTGGTTGGTGGGGAATATGGTGCAAACTAAGGATTAGTGAAGAGAATGGCCCTTACAGAAGGCAGGGCGGGGTGGGGAATTTCAATTCAGTTAACAGATTTTAAATAAAAAGCTGGTCTCACCATTCGACAAAGTACATTAGTGAGAAAATTTGCCATTCTTAATTGGTTCGGCCTAACATTTAACTCGATACACAGCACAGCCCTGTTCTTTACCGGTAAACCCTTCCACACTATCAGACCGAAGATGGAGAGAAAAGAAGATAGGTGGAGAGGAGAGTATAGGTGGGGAGGTAGGGAGGGGATAGGTCAGTCCAGGGAAGACGGACAGGTCAAGGAGGTGGGATGAGGTTAGTAGGTAGGAGATGGAGGTGCGGCTTGGGGTGGGAGGAAGGGATGAGTGAGAGGAAGAGCAGGTTAGGGAGGCAGAGACAGGTTAGACTGGTTTTGGGATGCAGTGGGTGGAGGGGAAGAGCTGGGCTGGTTGTGTGGTGCAGTGGGGGGAGGGGACGAACTGGGCTGGTTTTGGGATGCGGTGGGCGAAGGGGAGATTTTGAAGCTGGTGAAGTCCACATTGATACCATTGGGCTGCAGGGTTCCCAAGCGGAATATGAGTTGCTGTTCCTGCAACCTTTGGGTGGCATCATTGTGGCACTGCAGGAGGCCCATGATGGACATGTCATCTAAAGAATGGGAGGGGGAGTGGAAATGGTTTGTGACTGGGAGGTGCAGTTGTTTATTGCGAACCGAGCGGAGGTGTTCTGCAAAGCAGTCCCCAAGCCTCCGCTTGGTTTCCCCAATGTAGAGGAAGCAACACCGGGTACAGTGGATGCAGTATACCACATTGGCAGATGTGCAGGTGAACCTCTGCTTAATGTGGAAAGTCATCTTGGGGCCTGGGATAGGGGTGAGGGAGGAGGTGTGGGGGCAAGTGTAGCATTTCCTGCGGTTGCAGGGGAAGGTGCTGGGTGTGGTGGGGTTGGAGGGCAGTGTGGAGCGAACAAGGGAGTCACGGAAAGAGTGGTCTCTCCGGAAAGCAGACAGGGGTGGGGATGGAAAAATGTCTTGGGTGGTGGGGTCGGATTGTAGATGGCGGAAGTGTCGGAGGATGATGCGTTGTATCCGGAGGTTGGTGCCTATTCCCAATTCCTCCGCCTCCGCCGCATCTGCTCCCACGATGAGGCATTCCACTTCCGCACATCCCAGATGTCCAAGTTCTTCAAGGACCGCAACTTTCCCCCCACAGTGGTCGAGAAAGCCCTTGACCGTGTCTCCCGCATTTCCCACCACACATCCCTCACACCCCGCCCCCGCCACAACCGCCCAAAGAGGATCCCCCTTGTTCTCACACACCACCTCACCAACCTCTGGATACAACGCATCATCCTCCGACACTTCCGCCATCTACAATCCGACCCCACCACCCAAGACATTTTTCCATCCCCACCCCTGTCTGCAGCAGTACTAACCACTGAGCCACTGTGCCGCCCCAAAAAGAAAGGTCCGTCCGCGGCAAATCAGAAGCCTATCGCTGTAACGAAGGAGCACCACAATTTCTGCACAGCTTCGAATTTTCCTCGCCTAACAGTTATTCAACTGCCTACTGCAAACTGAATCTGCTCCCAGAGGGTTAGCGCATTTTGTAAAGCACATTGTTTCTAGTTGTTGGGAAGTTTAATGCGTGGATGCACAATCTTGGGCTAAGGAGCAGGTCATTTTGGACTGAATTGAGGAGAAGTTACTTCAGTCCTCGCTCTGGTTGCCGTGGCGTAATGGTGAGCATGTGGGTTTCTGACTGCTAGGATCTGAGTTCAAGTCTGGGGACAGCCTATTTCCTGGTCACTGTAATGTGGCGCTGTGGCTTAGTTGGTTAAAGCACCTGTCTAGTAAACAGGAGATCCTGAGTTCGAATCTCAGCGGTGCCTTCATGTGTGGCCTTTTGATGTAACTGGATAAATGTGTGTAGCTTTCTCCAGAGACCTTGTTACTCTGAAGTAAAAGAAAATGTAGCTTATTGTCACACCTCATTTGTTGTAAAATGAGAGGCTTATGGCAAAATAACTTGGTGGGAAAGAGCATAATTCTTTGGGGGTAAATTTAAAACTGAAATGAGACGACATTTCTTCAGCCAGAGAGTGGTGGGCTTGTGGAATTCGTTGCCACGGAGTGCAGTGGGGGCCGGGACATTGGATGCCTTCAAGGCAGAGATCGACAAATTCTTGATCTCAGAAGGAATCAAGGGCTACGGGGAGAGTGCAGGGAAGTGATGTTGAAATGCCCATCAGCCATGATTTAAAAGGCGGAGTGGACTTGATGGGCTGAATGGCCTTACTTCCACTCCTATGTCTTATGGTCAAAGGGTTTGGAATCTTTTCTACCCTGGGGGCTTGTGGTTGCTTTGTCATTAAATATGTTTAATCCTGGGACAGACAGAATACTTGGTCTCTCAAAGACTCGAGGATATGAAGGGCAGATGAGAAAGTGGAGTTGAAGCCCAAAATTATGACCATTTCGAATATTGGACCAGGCATAGCGGGCAGAATAGTTTTCCTGCTCCTGTTTATCATCGGTGAAGAGCTTTGACAGGTTGTGACAGGCACTATACAAATGCAAGACCTTTTTCTTCGCCATTGTGCTGGACGCCCAGAGGAAATCTTGAGCGTAAAGAGTACAATATGAGCTTCAGTTTAGGATCCATCGAGGAGGCCCCCGTTTTAATAATGCACTTTATTGACATCGTCCAGAACGCTGTAAGAACTTGCTCAATGCTCATAACCGAAAGGTTGGATTTTGAGCGCAGGGAAAAGGACTGCATCATATATCAAAGATCTGAATGCAGTCCACATGTGGGAATTCTAGCTCCGAAAACCACAATGGAGTAATTAGCTGTTCCTCTCACTTAGTCGCCCAGAAGCAGTCAAAATGGCATTGGCCTCATTGTTAACTCTTGCCTGTGTGGCAGGAAACCAGGCTTGAGGGAGGGAATTGGGAGGAGTGAGGGAGGAAGATATCCGCTCTCTTTTACCACCCATCTCGGCCTGACTGGAATCTTGCATTGCAAAGGGTAAGATGCTCGCCCCTTCCAATACAGCAGGGGTCCTTTTTAAATATCCACATCAGTCCATAGGGTCAGTCAGGTCTGGTCAGTGATTCCAAACCAAGCCTTGAGATGAGGGACGGGGCTGGTTGTGGGTTCAGGCCAAACAATCTGGTGGGGGCACACACCAGGCCCTTGAGGCCCAGTCACGGTTGTACTCACTTCCCTCTCTCTTTCCTTGAGGGGGCAGGATGAGTGTAAACCCAGGGTCCAGCTTTGGGATCTTGCCCTGGCTCCCCTTACCATAGCTACTCTGCCCCTACCTTCACTCTCCCAAGCCATACCTCCACCACCCCCTTCCCACTGGGATCACTTCTGGACTCCCATCACCCATCAATAGCACTGACCTGTCTCTTTGGGATCACTCCAGTGGGATTGCCAGGAAAGGCTGACTTAACTTTTATCCCTACACCCCGAGAAAGCAGGGATTCCTCATTGGGTCCTGCCCTGGAATCGGTGTCAGAATAAGGATCTGAGGCCTTGGCATTAGGGCCTAATCTGAATGTGACTGGGACTACCTGAAGATGATCAAATTGGGTATTTTTAACCCCTGCCCTGCCTGCTTCAGGTCAAAGTATGAAGTCACCATTCCATCTGCTTCTGGAAGTTTCCCAAACTAGCCAATTGGGCTATGTTTAAGTTATTAAAATTGCTCCATGGTTACAAATATTAATGACCTGGAAAACAATACAAGAGTGATGGAAGCAGATCCTTGATTTCCAAATTAAATCGGATGGTCACTGGAGGGAGATTGGAGTGCAGTGGACTCGCAATCTAAAGGCCTTGAGCAATGCTTTGAGGGTGTGCGTTCAAACCTCACCACGGCGACATGGGATTTAGATTCGATAAGCAAATCCGGAATTGAAGGGCAGTCTCAGTAATGGTGACTGTGACAATTACCATCAGTTGTCCTATTGATTGGTCAGTCGTTCGGCAGCCTGATGTGGTGTCCTCCCAGCCCAGCGTCGTGGTCTCTTGGCGGTCCCTGGTGGTCTTTCGGCCTAGTGTGGTGTCACCATGGACTTCTGGCTTCAAGGTGATTCAAGACTCAGCTTTGACTGGAGACCTGGTGCTGGCTTGGGCTGGACTGGAAGGATTGTTATTCTGAACATTTTATTTGTCTCTTTTTCTAATTTATTCCAGTAATCTGTGATGCTGGACTTTTTTTATTTCTTTGTTTTTCTAATTTCTTTTCCCCCTAAAGAACTTGTACTGAAGAACCCTGGGAACCCTGCAGCCATATGGTATCAATGTGGACTTCACCAGTTTCAAAATCTCCCCTTCCCCCACTGCATCCCTCAACCAGCCCAGTTCATCCCCTCCCCCCACTGCACCACACAACCAGCCCAGCTCTTCCCCTCTACCCACTGCATCCCAAAACCAGTCCAACCTGTCTCTGCCTCCCTAACCGGTTCTTCCTCTCACCCATCCCTTCCTCCCACCCCAAGCCGCACCCCCAGCTACCTACTAACCTCATCCCACCTCCTTGACCTGTCCGTCTTCCCTGGACTGACCTATCCCCTCCCTACCTCCCCACCTACACCCTCTCCACCTATCTTCTTTACTCTCCATCTTCGGTCCGCCTCCCCCTCTCTCCCTATTTATTCCAGTTCCCTCCCCCCATCCCCCTCTCTGATGAAGGGTCTAGGCCCGAAACGTCAGCTTTTGTGCTCCTGAGATGCTGCTTGGCCTGCTGTGTTCATCCAGCCTCACATTTTATTATCTTGTACTGAAGAACTTGTACCCAGGTACTCTGTATGTAGGGTGGTGCCATAAGTGGCAACCTGTAAACTTATCACAGTGCTCATTTCAATATATGTGACAACAAAGCTAATATTAACCCAAATTGTTCAAATAATGTCCTTTGAGGAAATTTGCTATGTTCACCTACATGTCCGCTCTATATGTCACTCCAGGCCTAAAAGCAAAATGTGATTGGCTCTGAAATGCTCGACTAGTCACTCTGTATCATTTGTGCTCTATGACAGTGATTATTCACCATGGTCTACAAAACACTGCAAATATTGCTCCCTGTTGTGAGTTTAAATTGAGCAAAGCCACTTGCCTTCTTGAAAACGTTTTAGAGTCTAGGCTGACTGCTGTTTCCTATAATCCTGGCATGCTGACTGTGTCAGAATGCAGAGGCACTGGGAAACCACTGCAGGGTCTCAATTGCAATAAACTGCTACATAGCAACACAGGGACCTTGTAACCTTTCCTTCTCCTCCCGTGCTCTAGCAAGCCCAGTAGAGGTCAGCTGAAAAATGAAAGCAAATAAATTGCTTGACATTTTGAAGAGCATTTGGAAAACTGTTTGAAATTCCCAAACGTTTTTCTTTGCAGACTTGTCCCTTGGCACCTCAGTGCAAATTTCCCCCACTCTCTGGCTTGATACTGTGAGGTCTGTCTACTCACACAGCTTGCTTTTCTAGCTACACTTTGTTTCTGGGACAAGTTTTATTTAAAACAAAGAAGGAATATGCCTTGATATTTAATGAAAGCAAAATACAGCAAATGTAGGAGATCTGAAATGCAAACAGAAAGTGCTGGAGAAACTCTGCAGTTCTGGCTGCATCCGTGGATACAGAAACAGAGTTGATCCTTTTGAGTCCAGTATGATTTTTCAAGATATTACAAATCTTCTTGATTATCTTTGAAATTCTGCCGACTTAAGTCCATTTCTTTGAAGTTGTCTACCTTTGTCCACCTACAAATGAATGTGAAGTTGTATCTGTAAAAATGTTGTTAGGAAGCCCACCCTCTAAAACAAAACAATATAAATAAGCAAAGATAGGGCAATCAAGTTTGATATGAAGAATCCCACCTGGAGAAAATGTCACAATGGTACCAAATTGTTATTAACCTCTCGACTTGCAGAATGCAAATGTATTGTGGAATATCAGCTCTTGTTCACTCTTTAACCTCAATGACCTTTCTCAGTAAAGAAATACTTCCCCTTTTCAGTATTTATGTGTGAAAATCGGAGTGGAGTCACATGAAAGTCTTTGATGGGTTCGTTGCTCGAAGCTGCCTTATAAACCGATGCATTCCAATTCATCTCTGAATCATCTCCATCGCCCATCGGCAGAAGCTTGGGAAATTTTGATGAAGCCAAGCACGTAAAACAACGTTAAAAAAATGAAGAATGATAAAGGTAAGGCCAATTAGAAGTGTAATGGGCTATACTTTACAACTGCCATTCGGTACAGTTTCTTAGCGTAAAAAGGAATGTGTTACTGAATTGTAAAATAGTACGTGAAGCATATATCAAGCTTGACTTTGCACAGTCCACCAACTGATGAATGAATGACACCAGAATTAAGACAGGAAAGGTTATAAAAGCTAGTCACAACGTTTTCTAGAAAAGAGAAGGGTTGGCCTATTTGAGGTCTTAAATATTTCTATGGATAGGGGTGATGTAGTGAAGCTCTTTCCACTTGTGGAACAGTCCACAGTGAGGGGCCTGAAATGTACGATAGTTGCAATTAAATTCATCAAGCAATTGAAGAGGCATTTCTTCACCCAGAGAATGGTTAGGATGTGAATGTAAGGAGAAAATAAAAGCTAGATAAATACATGAGGAGAACATTGAAGGAGATTCTGAAAGAGTGAGCTGAAATAGGATAGGTGAGTAGTTGCACAGACTAGTTGTTTCGACAGCTTGTTTCAAAGCTATGCGTAAGAGTGGAGCGTACTTATTTTGGATTAAGCAGGAGAGATTAACAGGGAGGATTCTACTGTTAGAGTCTGCATGCATCCAGAGCCTTTGGGCAATCTGACTCCTTTGTAATCCCTTCAGGGCTTTCAACTGGGATTAGGACCACGATTGAGAAGGCATTGCCTATCAAGCACTGCTGGCCAGTTTAGGGGCTGGTGGATTGGGCACTCAGCTGATGGTACAACAAACACTCCCCACCATCATACCTTAAGCTCAACGAGTGAGCCAAAGAACCATTGAGTGGGGGAGAGGATCCAACAGAGTGGTGATGGGGGCATTCCATGAGTTTCAGAATCAAGGGCATGGGAGGTGTTTTTCAGTAAACAACCTTCTGCCCAGTGTCCATGCCCTTGACCATGTAGAGATTAGTGCAATATTGAACCACCCTCCCAAACCCTCAAAAGGACAGGCAGTGCACATTGGTGCTGCCTCCTGTTACATCCTACTCAGAACCAAGCTATTTGAATCTCAGGCAGGAACTGACCATTGAATGGTCAGGTATTGACCACTCGCGGGCCCCCATTGACTGTGGAGTGGACTGACCAGCTCGAACCGTCTTAAAGTCGAATGCTGGTGGGAAGATATTCTAGTTCATCATCATCCCACTTCATTAAAATCCCCTTTCCTTGTCCAGGCCCATTGCCTTTGCAGTCCGGAGGAGTTTGGTATTTGTCAGAGAAGTGAAATTGCTGTCTTTCTAACTCTATATATGTTTCATTATTCTTCCTGATGTGTCGGCCAAGGGATGGGTTTCTCCTGGACGTTGACGTGGGCTGCTCTACTGCTGCAAAGTTCAGCTGCTGATTCACAAAACAGTGAGTAGCATCAAGAACAGCATGGTGAAGCATGGGCACAGACTTTCTGGGTGTGTTAAACACCAAATTGTCAACGTTGTGGATTTACACATCCCCCATGCGGATGAGCATACCTCCTTTAAACTTTTCTCCTCTCACCTGAAATCTGTGCCCTTCAGTATTTGACATTTCCACACTGAGAGAAAGACTATCATCCCTATTTGTGCCCCTTATAAGTTTATATACTTCTATCAGATTGCCTCTCTGTCTCTGTCACGTTAGAAAAAACAATCCAAGTTTGTTCAACCTCTCCTTGTAGCAAATGCATTTCAATCCTATGAACATCCTGGTAGACCTCTTCTGCACCCTGTACAAAGTCTCCACATTCTTCCTATGGTGTGGTGACCAGAACTGTACACAAGACTCCAAATGTGGCCTGACCAAAGTCTTATACAGTTGGGGGAGGTGATGGCCTAGTGGTATCATCGCTGAAGTATTAACCCAGCAGACCCAGATAATGTTCTGGGGATCTGGGTTCAAATCCTGCCGCAGCAAAGAGTGGAATTTGAATTCAATAAATATCTGGAATTAACAGTCTGATGATGACTCCTACAAATCCATCATTGATTGTCAGGAAAAACCCATCTGGTTCACTAATGTCCTTTTAGGGAAGGAAACTGCCATCCTTACCTGGTCTGGCCTACATGTGACTCTGGACCCACAGCGATGTGGTTGACTTAACTGCCCTCTGGGCAGTTAGGGATGGGCAATAAATGCTGCCTAGCCAGTGACACCCTCATCCTGTGAATGAATAAAAGGAAAAAAGAAGTTCCAATATGACTTGCCAACTTTAATACTCAACACCCAAGTGTGCCTTATACCTTCTTTACCAACTTATCCACTAGTGTTGTCACTTTCAGGGGCATGTGGACCAACATCCCAAGATCCCTCTGTTTATCAATGCTCCTAAGGCTCCAGCAAATTATTGTATATTTTCCTCTTGCATTTGATCTCCCAAGAGGTATGACGCCATATTTTTCCTGATTTGGTTACCAAGACAATAGTTGATTGTCATAAGAAAAAAATCTACTTTTTGGGAAGGAAATCTGCCATCTTTACCTAGTCTGGCCTACATGGGATCCCAGCAATATGTTTGGTTCTTAACTGCCGTCTGAAATGGCTGCGTTCAAGGGTAATTAGGGATGGGAACCAATGCTGACCTGGCCAGTGACACTCACATCTAATGAGCAAAAAAAAAGCCAAACCAACAACCTTTTCTATCTGGAAGGATAAGGGCAGCAGATACATGAGAACGCCACCACCCGTAGGTCCCCCTCCAAGCCACTCACTATTTGGAATTGGAAATATATTGCCATTCCTTCATTGTCACTGGGTCAAAATCCTGGCATTCCCTCCCTCAGGGCACTGCAACAGTTTAAGAAGGCAGCTTATTATGACCTTCAAGGGTAACTCAGATGAGCGATAAATGCCACTCCAGCCAACAGTGCTCACGTCTCATGAACGAGCAAAAAAAATATAATGACAGTTGCTTAAATATAATAGCTCCAGAAAAATCAGAAGGATGTTGCTTCTCTGTAATTTTCACTCTTCACGCAAAAAGAAGTAGCCATTATCTGCACAAGTCAAGTGGATCTCTATCGTCGATGTGTAATTAGCTTTCCTGAGAGAGAGTGTAGTTGTCCGCTGGTTACACTTATTTTCAGCTCCAAATTACAGGGCCTTACGGAAGCATGCAATCCCATTTGAGCCCTAGAGATCTTCCAGCACTGAAAGAGGACCTTTGGCCCATAATGTCCTTCATGTCCATCAGTATCCATCTATTCTAATCCCAACCTGTCAATGCCATTGGGATTTCTGACACTCAGTTTTCTATCTTGAACTAGCCCCTAATCTCATGCAGTGGTCTTCTGCATGCCTCATCGCACTGTCCTCCTGTTTCGTGATGCTTGTGACTGAGTCACTAAATGGTGAGCTGGAAATTGAGAAAGCCTTTGCAAGTTAACCTCTGCATATGGTAATGTGCCCTTTATCCCCCATGGCTCCATTTTCCACCCTGCATAGGTCTCGGCTAACAATAACTATGGCTGCCCATACATCCAAAGTTATGAAAACTGAAAGAACTGTGGATGCTGTAAATCAGGAACAAAAACAGAAATTGCTGGAAAAGCTCAGCAGGTCTGGCAGCATCTGTGAAGAAAAACAATCAGTGTCAGCGTTTCGGGTCTGGTGATCCTTCCTCAGAAACTGGAGTTCTGAGGAAGGGTCACCAGACCCAGAACGTTAGGGATTTTTTTTACTTCACAGATGCTGCCAGACCTGCTGAGCTTTTCAGCAACTTCTGTTTTTGCTTCCAAAGTTAGACCAACTCCCATTGCCCCCCAACTCACCCCCATTGTGCCTGCTATTCAACATAGATTCTTGGGTCTGACAATGTCTCGACTGAAAAAATTTAACTCTTTCTGTATATCCCTCCAGGATTCTATCTTTTCGCTAACTGTGTACCATCTTCTGAATGAAATAACTCCACAGGGGCTGCTATCCAATCACCAAGTTGCCCTTTATTGACAGGTGGAGAGAATTTGAAACTGATCCAACTCCCCCAGAACTAGCTCTCAGATTGAACAGGACGTCTAACATTCCTGTTCTTACCAGTCAGCCCCAATCAGGAAACTCGCATTCTATGAAATCCACCTGGCTGACCTCATTACAATCACAACATTGATCATCTGAGGCCTCCATGTTCCTCATTTTCTGACCTGATTTTAAAATCACCTCACCACAGGCAGCCATACTTTCAGCAGCCAGGGCCCTAAGCTTTGGAATTCTCTCCCTAAACCTCCCTGCCCCTCTACCTCACTTTCCACCTTTGAAAATCTCTCTAAAGGCTTCAGTCATTGCATATCTCCTTAAGTGGCTTGGTGTCAATCTTTATCTGATAAAGCTCTTGGAATGCTTTACTCAAGGCGCTGTGTAAATGCAAGTTGTTTGTTCTTGCTACTATTGATTTGACGGTAAACAAAAGCCAAATGGTGCAGATCCTGGAATTTTGAAGTGAAAACAGAAGGGGAGGAAACACTCAGAGGGCCAGATAGCATCAGGAGTTTGCAAAGTAAAGTTACAGAACTGACTAGTAAAACAGACAGGACTCTCCTGGTCTGGATTAAATTGCCTGATGCCAGCAGGAATGGAGATCTGTAGGTCTCCATAAGCATCGTCCAAGACCAACTGGTTGCCAATGGAATTGGATCCTGCTCCAGTTAGTAAACAATGAGTCGCAACTTCTCAATTTATATGGAGGTGTTTACCTTTGTCCCAGCAACACAGTCTGGTCTCCTTATTTGGAGAGAAGATACATGTGTTAATGGGCATTAATGAACCAGTGGGGTCACTTGGGAACCCTGCAGCCCAATGGTATCAATGTGGACTTCACAAGCTTCAAAATCTCCCCTTCCCCCACTGCATCCCAAAACTGGCCCAGTTCTTCCCCTCCCCCCACTGCATCCCAAAACCAGCCCAGCCTGTCTCTGTTTCCCTAACCTGTTCTTCCTCTCACCCATCCCTTCCTCCCACCTCAAGCCGCACCTCCATTTCCTACCTACCACCTCATCCCGCCTCCTTGACCTGTCCATCTTCCCTGGACTGACCTATCCCCTCCCTACCTCCTCACCTATACTCTCCTCTCTACCTATCTTGTTTTCTCTCCATCTTCGGTCTGCCTCCCCCCTCTCCCTATTTATTCCAGTTCCCTCTCCCCATCCCCCTCTCTGATGAAGGGTCTAGGCCCGAAACGTCAGCTTTTGTGCTCCTGAGATGCTGCTTGGCCTGCTGTGCTCATCCAGCTCCACACTTTGTTATCTGTTAATGAACCAGATGGGTTTTTAAAATGTCAACTCAACCTAATAGCTTCAGGATAAATAATAATGAGACTGGCATTTTATTCCAGATAAATAAATTGGTTAAACTTTTGAACTCAGCATTCCTGAGCATTAACACAGATTACTAGCCCAGTCACATTATCACTAATGCTATCATCCTATGATCTTCCTGTGCACATAGACATTTATCCCCCCTGAATCTTTACAGCATTCCCTCAAGCTCTCCTGCTGTGGGTGGAATCACCTCCCAATTTGACCCCATTTAGTTCCAGGGTCTCCCCCAGATTCCAGATTTTGAAGGATTTGCAGGCATCTGATTGGAGGCCCATAGCGATGCTCTTCCACAGAGAGCAGTTGAGGCCAAAACATGGAATGTTTTCAGGACGGATACAGTTGGAAACAGTTCTCAGGGCGAAGAGAAAATGGGAACTAGGGTGGACGATTACCCATGAATTTTGAATGGTGGAGCAGTCTTGAAGGACCGAACGGACCACTTCAGCTCCTTATTTCTAATGTTTCTATTTCTGTTGCTACCAGGTTGTGAATTTTGCGGCTGTGTTTCCTTCTCTCCCTATAGCTACAGAAAGCAGACAGATCGAAGTGCAGATAACGCGTACCATTTTGATGTCGGCCCAGGCTCAGGACATTGTGGACAAGCTTCAAGACAGCAAAGGTGCCAGCTTCCAGACACCAGAGAGACCAGTAATCACTGCCATACCCAGGGTTAATGTGGCTGACCAATTAAGCAACGTGACCACCGCAGTGACAGGCAATAACCTTACCCCTGAAGCTCCAAGTCTCACTCAAATGCCTAATTGGTCGGGCTTTAGCAAGGCCACAATATCAACCTTCTTGTTCCATAATATAAGTGGCACCTTGCCATCGTTGCCAACGAAAGGTACTGCCAGCCAAGTCTCAATTAAATCAGAAACCAATCTGATTCGAAAGCTAGCTGTCAACAATAGTTCAGTGCCAACCAGGCAGCTAACTGGGAACCTCACCGTTATCTTGGCCCTTAACTCTTCTCAATACATGGCAGCTGATATCGGAACACTGCAGGGGAGGAAGTCAACATCTCAGGCAGTGTGGGAGAAAGCAGGTGCCTCTTTTAAACCCAGGCTGGCGAGGAACCAGACCATCCCCGCACATCAGAGCCTGGTGAGAGGGAGGAATGTTACAGGCGACAGGGACAAACCTCCTAAACTACAGAAAGTCACTAAAGCAATGAAGCAGTCCAGGAAACCTCAAAAGCAGCGGCCATCCAAACTGGGCACCAGAAAGCTCAGCGCTCGTATGAAACCAGATCGGCCAACAAAACACCAGAAGGTTAAGAAGAGGAAAAACACCAAGACTGGGAAGAAGAAAGTGAAGCAAACATCCTTCCCCTATTTTGAAGACTATTACTGTCCCCCTCAGTGTTCTTGCTATGGAAGGTATTGATTTTTGTTTTGATATGTTACTTTGTCAGTGATAACGATCCAAAAATTTAACCCATACTGTTTATTTCACACTGTTTGTAGTTATGAGAGGTAGAGCTGGGGGGAATAGGGGACGTTTTTGCTTTCTCTACAGTGAACTGTTATGATAAGAGAAGGGGTGATCAATTGAATAATAACTCTAAAGCAGTCGGATAAATATTTAAATCTCCAGAGCTATGGAAACACAGCAGGAAAGAATGGGGCAAATTGGATAGCTCTTCCAAACAGCTAGCACAGCTACTAAGGGCTGAATGGCCTTCTTTTGTGTTGTATGGTTCGATTACATCCGCTGCTTCTATGGATCCGCTAATTTGAATCAAGTAAAGATGCAGTGAGGATGGTTTACCCGAATGGGTCCAGCATTTTGCAAACTTGCACCAGCATTTTGGATGCCCTCGAACAGGAAACGTTGGGCAATGCATCTGTCTGAGGTGCGCAGCGTCACCACCATTTAACATCCGCAGCTATGATCCAAACTGATTGGCCAGCTATTTTGTGAACCCAGCAGCAACCCCCCCCCCCCGGGCATGCTGGCCACCACTGGGACTGCATGCAGTTTGACAAGTCCGAGTAGTGGGATCATGTAGCTGCGAAGGGTCGCTCAGCGGAAACTGCAAGGGCCAGACCCAGGCTAGGGCATTCGGTTTGGATTGGCAAGGCTGGATGCTTAAGGGCCATCCAAAGGCTGGTGCTGGAGGGACAGACTTTAGGAAGGGTGGCCCCCAATCCCCACTTGGGAGAAAGGCTTGAAGGCAAGCCCTCACTCCTCCTCTACCTGAGATCTGAGCAGTGCCTGCTCCTTCCAAACACGTCATTTCTGCAACCTAGAAAGACCATGTCGCAGATTTATTGGAATATCACTTTCTGCAAATTCCCCTTGGAGACACTCACCATCATGACTTGGAAATATATCGCTGCTCTTTCTGTGTGTCTGGGCCAAAAATCCCTGGATTTCCTTCCCCAACAACATGGAGAGTATCCCTACACCATGGGCAGTGCTTCAAGAAGGTGCTGTCTACCATCTGAGGCAACACGGCAGCTCAGCCAGTGATGCCCACTTCCCATGAATGAATTGACGGGAGGTAAGTCCGCCTCCTCCTCCCCATTCCGTGACCCCCTCCCATCAGCCATGACACTGTACATTGGCCTGGCACTGAATTGGGAAAAGCCAGACAGGTTGGCCATGGGAAGGCCATTTTGAGAATTTCACTCTGCACAACTCTGCCTGCAAACCCCATCCTCCCCCACTCCAGTAGTGAGGAACCAGTGAGGAAATTTGCCGGTTATTTCTCAGATTTAAAACGAATGAGTTTTAGTTTGTGCAGAAATTGTGTGAAAAGAGCATCCTATATTGGATCGCTCTCCATTTAAAGTATGTCAAATCCACAAAATTAAATTTAAATAGTTTGTCCAATGTTTATTATTTGCCAATTCATCTTCTGATATACATTGGTAAATCCGTTCACTCTCTTATATGCTTTACATAGAATTCCTACAGTGTGGAAGCAGGCCATTTGGCCCACCGAGTCCACACTGACTTTGAGAAGAGCATCCCACTCCCCTACCCTATCCCTATAATCCTGCATTTCCCATGGCTAACCCACCTAACCTATGTGGTATAGTTTCCTTCTCTGCCTCTCCCACTTCTACCTCTCTTTTCTGTGCTTCCATTCTTGGTCATTTTCCTTCTACTTCCCCCATCCCACCATTCTACCATTACCACCATCACCTCCTTCCTTTGATTTCCATCTACCCACTTGATCCAATCATTAAGCTGCTGTCCAATACTCTCCCACCTTCTCCCAACACAGCCCATTCCAACAGCTCTGCCTCCTCACTCAGTCCTCACTTAAATATTCCCTTCTATTGTCCCCACTCCAAACCACTCTTCCCCACCCCTGAAAGAATGGGAGGCAAAAGGTCTGTAAGATGATCATCCTCAACTCAGTTCCCTCCTTCCTTGTTCTTAATCCTGCCTCCAAAATCCCTCAAGAAGCCATTGTCCTGGTTATTTGGCTGTGCACCTCCCAGATATCAATTGGCATAATGAATGTAGAATCCTTTGAGTGCAGGCATTTGCCTAATCAACCTGTTCAGAGAGATTATTCCACAGCCCTGGAGCAGGTTGGAGGAGAAACCAGGTCCCTCTGATCCAAAGATATGGGCACTACCACTACACCACAAGGGCCCCACAGCCAGACTGCATTTTGGATGAGGTAAATGACAATGTCCCTGCACGTCCAGTTCTGTATATTAAAAAACTCAGCACTTCCATGGGAACTTTTTTTGTGAAAACCATTGACAGACCCCTGCAAGCTCTCTAAAGAATTTGCAAGTCAGCCATCATGTTTAATTGGCCCAAGGTAACACTAATGAGCTGTTGGTCAACAAATAATGCAATGTGGTGATAGATTGGCAGATATGTGATCACTTCTAGGCTTTCTGGTTTTGAATTCAACATTGTTGAGAAACTTAAGCCACATGACACACACTTAACTGGCAGGAATAATTGTCCAAGTGTAGAACCGACATTATAAAGATCTTCCTCATACTATCAATCCATCCTGCTTTGAGAATCCATTCAACTGGCCCACTGTTCCCCCTCCCACAGGTATCATCTCCTCCCACTGATAACCTCACACCTCACCTCACCAACCTCCATATCCAATGTATCAATCAATCTGACCCCACAACCAAAGAGATATTTCCCTCCCCACCCCTATCGGCCTTTCCTAGGGACCACTCTTTCTGTGACTCCCTCATCTGCTTCACATTCCCGACTAGCCCCACCAACCCCGACGCCTTTCCCTGCAACTGCAGGAAGTGGTACACCTGCCCTTATGCCTCCCCCGTCACCTCCATTCAAGGCACAAAACAAACCTTCCACATCAGACAGGAGTTCACCTGCACATCCTCCGACTTTGTGTACTGTGTCCGCTGCTCCTGATGTGGCCTCCTCTACATTGATGAGACCAAATGGAGGCTTGGAGACTGTTTTGTAGAGCATCTGTGCGACAAACAACATCACCTGTTGGTCACCAACCATTTCAACTCCCCCTCCCGCTCCCTGGGTGACATGCCCATCCTGGGCCTCCTCCAGGGTCACGATGACACCACCCACAAACTGAAGGATCTGCACCTCATATTCTGCCTCGGGAGCCCATAACACGATGGTCTAAACATGGAATTCGCCAGTTTTAAAATTTCCCCAACCCCAGCCTCATCCCATGTCCAACCCTCCCTCTCATCCCCACCTCCTTGGCCTGACACAACCTGTCCATCTTCTCCCCCACCTATCCGCCCCTCCCACCTCCCTGATCAATCCCCACCACTCCCTAACTACACTAACCTATCACCATCCCACCTAACTTTCCCCAGTCGCATCCTTCCTCTCTCTATTTATTTTCCGGTTACCTTTCCTGTCCCCATTTCTGAAGAAGAGTCCTGACTCGAAACATCGGCTTTCCTGCTCCTCTGATGCTGCCTGGCCTGCTGTGTTCCTCCAGCTTTACACTGTGTTAACTCTGATTCCAGCATCTGCAGTTCTTACTATCTCCCACTGATATCCCTGAGCCTCCTGTCCTTCTCTTCCTACACCATCACTGACATCCTTCTCACTTGACACTCCCCTCCCATCAATAGCTTTTTTCCACCTGCTTGCCCCAGGCCTCTGCTCCCCGTCTCAAAGCCTTCCCTCTCTTTCCACCAGTTTACCCCCACTAACTCCATCTTTTACCCACCACCCTAACCATCGATACACGCATCCCGCCTGATACCTCTCTCCCCTCTCTGCCAGCCACCTTCGCCCCTGCTGCACCACTGTCTCCCAGTCTTCTCCCTGCTCCACATCCCTCACCAACCACCGGGAACAAAACTAAATGAGGCTGAGTGAGCAGGCCGCACAGAAAGCTTCAGTCGTGATGGTGACGAGAGTGAAGGCAAATCAATAATTCTGACGAACTTTGGAAGCCAACAAACTTTCAGGGTGACAGGTGTCGGGCAGAGGGAGGGGGATTGACTGGATATGCTTCACAGATTGGGGTTGGTGGGTCTGAATGTTACTGTATTTGCACAAGCAGTGACTTTGATCACTTCATGACCACAACATCGACCTTCTGTCCTGCACAGCTGAGTTATAACCTACCAACAAGGCTGGATTGCCTGGTCATGTGAGTCAGACGCAAGGCTCAGTCTAGCTGGTTTCCTGTAACATGCCCCAGCGGTGATTCGCTGTCTTCACCCTGGCATCCTGGCAGCTCTCTGTGATGCCTGGTTTGGTCTCGTAGGGAGCTGTGTGGTCTGTTCCTTTCACGTATACTGAAACTGTCAGCTACATTGAAAACACATTGATAGTCTCCTCATCTCACAAGAATCTCTCTGTCATCGACACAGTGGGCCCCTGTTCCTCGAGGGAGGCCAGTGCTGTTTGATTATTTGTCAGGACGACTGACCGCTTTGGGCCTCTGACTGTTAACAAAAGTGCTCCTGATACATTAACCATTTCATTGTTAAAAGCGCTAAAAAGAACTATTTTAATTTGAGAAAGTCACGCTGTCACATGATAGTTTGTCCCTAAAGCAGGTGTCTGCTTTGAAAGATCAATTTGGATTCTTAAAGCTTCTTGAAATAATCTTAGGGTAATGGGGGAAAATTATCCCCCTCTTGGGGGCAGTAAGAACAAGACAGTAAAGTTTTAAAGTAATTGGTAAAAGCAGCAAAAAACTGACAAAAATACTTTTTAGCACAGAGTGGTGAATAGCTTGGTATGCACAGTCTGCAAGTGTCCTGGAGGAACATTGAATTGAAACATTTAAAAAGGAAGTGAGATTGTTATTCTTCCTTTTCCTTCACTATGTTAGCCTCTTTACTGTTCACTTTAGTCACTCCCTGTTTTCATGAACCACACTTTCCAATGGCTCTCAGACTAAGGAAGTTTCTTCTGAAGTCTCCATTGGATTTCGTGTGACGATGTCCTCAGTTCAGTCTCTTCCTCACAAGTAGAAACCTTCTCTCTGCCTCTGTCAAAGCCTTAAGTTTAAAGACCTCTGTTAGCCTGTTCCAAAGAAAAGTCAAATCAAACTTGGAATGTTAACTCCATTTCTGTCTCCACTAATGCTGCTGCATTTGCTGAGTTTCTCCAGCATATTCCATTTTTACTTTGGATCAGCAGTATTCACAATATTTTTTGTTTTATTTGGTGGTTTTGGCAGCACAAGGAACATGGAAATTACTGGTTGCACATTGTATGTAACTTTACGACAAACATTTTGCACGTAAAGAATTGCTGTTCAAAAGGAAAACACATCAAGGAGCTTCAACTAACCAATCCTCAATCCTCTTCAACCTTTGATTCAGTTGTCACTCTGCAGCTTGTATCCTTAGATTTCAAATTTCCATCTTTTTAAATTTTTCCATGGCTTCACCTATCTCTTTCCCTTGTAACCTGAACGAGCTCAGCATTCTGTCTGAGCTTTCCACCCTGGGCTCTTATGCGTTGTTCACTCCTCCCAAAACTGACAATATCATATCTTCCAAAATTATAAATAGCTGCGAAAAGCTACTGTCACTTTATGTTTTATAGAATACAAAACAGTAGGGCACAGGAGCAAGCCATTTGGCTCATGATGTTGTGCCGAACATGACATCAAACATAAACTAATCCTTTTGCTCCATCCTCTATTCCCAATTCCTCCGCCTCCACCACATCTGCTCCCACAATGAGGCATTCCACTCCCGCACATCCCAGATGTCCAAGTTCTTCAAGGACCGCAACTTTCCCCCCACAGTGGTCAAGAACGCCCTTGACCGCGTCTCCTGCATTTCCCGCAACACATCCCTCAAACCCTGCCCCCGCCACAACCGCCCAAAGAGGATCCCCCTCGTTCTCACACACCACCCCACCAACCTCCGGATACAATGCATCATCCTCCGACACTTCCGCCATCTACAATCCGACCCCACCACCCAAGACATTTTTCCATCCCCACCCTTGTCTGCCTTCCGGAGAGACCACTCTCTCCGTGACTCCCTTGTTCGCTCCACACTGCCCTCCAACACCACCATACCCGGCACCTTCCCCTGCAACCACAGGAAGTGCTACACTTGCCCCCACACTTCCTCCCTCACCCCCATCCCAGGCCCCAAGATGACTTTCCATACTAAGCAAAGGTTCACCTGCACATCTGCCAATGTGGTACACTGTATCCATTGTACCCGATATGGCTTCCTCTACATTGGGGAAACCAAGCGGAGACTTGGGGACAGCTTTGCAGAACACCTCCGCTCGGTTTGCAATAAACAACTGCACCTCCTAGTCGCAAACCATTTCAACTCCCCCTCCCATTCTTTAGATGACATGTTCATCATGGGCCTCCTGCAGTGCCACAATGATGCCACCCGAAGGTTGCAGGAACGGCAACTCATATTCCGCTTGGGAACCCTGCAGCCCAATGGTATCAATATGGACTTCACCAGCTTCAAAATCTCCCCTTCCCGCACCGTATCCCAAAACCAGCCCAGTTTGTCCCCTCCTTCCACTGCATCACACAATCAGCCCAGCTCATCCCCTCCCCCCACTGCATCCCAAAACCAGCCCAGCCTGTCTCTGCTTCCCTAAACTGTTCTTCCTCTCACCCATCCCTTCCTCCCACCTCAAGTCGCACCTCCATTTCCTACCTACTAACCTCATCCCACCTCCTTGACCTATCCGTCTTCCCTAGACTGACTTCTCCCCTCCCTACCTCCCCACCTACACTCTCCTCTCCACCTATCTTCTTTTCTCTCCATCCTCGGTCCGCCTCCCCCTCTCTCCCTATTTATTCCAGAACCCTCACCCCATTCCCCTCTCTGATGAAGGGTCTAGGCCCGAAACGTCAGCTTTTGTGCTCCAGAGATTCTGCTTGGCCTGCTGTGTTCATCCAGCTTCACACTTTATTATTTTGGATTCTCCAGCATCTGCAGTTCCCATTATCTCTTTTGCCTGCCCTTGGTCTATATCCCTCCATTCCCGACATACGTACGTGTTTAACTAAAAGTCCCTTAAATGTCCCTATTATTATCTGCCTCCACCACCACCTACCACTCTTCATGTAAAACACTTGCCCCTCATATTTCCTTTGAACTTTCCCCCTCTCCCCCAAATGCATGCCCCCTTGTTTTAGACATTTCACCTCTGGGAAAAAGATTCTGAATGTCAACCCTACCTATGCTTCTCAATTTCATAGACCTCTGTCAAGTCTTCCTTCAGCCTCCACTGCTCCAGAGAAAACAACCCGAGTTTTTCCAGCCTCTTCTTATAGCTCTTGACTGTTTATAGTTGTTAAGGATCAGTGGCAACATTCCACTAAATGGTTACTTTTCTCATCAGTTCTCGATGTTTGCTTTCAGGGTTGTCCAGTGCTCAGATAAAGGTCTGAATAAAATTCCATTTGGAATTCCCTTCAACACCAGGAACCTATTTCTAATGAACAACAAGATCGACCTAATTCCATTGGATTTATTGGATGAGTACATGTTGCTGGAATTTCTGGTCCTGAGCAATAATAAGCTGACAGATGTTGGAGTGGATGGTGCTTTAGAAGGCATGCAGAAGTTGACTCGCTTATACATGGATCAGAACAATCTCTCCAGTGTCCCTAAAGATCTACCCACGTCCCTAGAAGAGTTGATGCTGAACTCAAATAATATCAGCACGATGCCATCGAATGTCTGGGCAAACTGCAAGAACCTCCGAATCATTAGCCTCAATGACAATAGGATAAGGGATGAGTCTATTCCCCCAGACACCTTCAAGCCACTGCACAATGTGCATACCATCAAAATGAATCACAACCAGTTGACCGCGGTTCCCATCAATTTAAGTACAAGCCTACGAGAGTTGTACTTGGAGGGAAATCAGATTCGGAAAATACCAGATAACGTGTTTACCAATTGCTCCGCACTGATCTATCTCGGTCTCCACGACAACCGGCTCAACAATAAAGGCATCACAGAAAAGGCCTTTCAAAACATGACCAAGCTTGAATATTTGGATCTCAGCAAAAATGCTCTCGCTGCCGTCCCCAAGCTACTCCCCCGTTCCTTGAAAAAGCTGATTCTCCAAGCCAATGGTATCACCACTGTCAGGAGGGATGCCTTTCCAAACATGGTGAACCTGGAGGAAATTTACTTAGCGCACAACCGAATTTCACTGGTGGCAGATGGCACTTTTAGGGGCTTGCCTAGGCTCCGGTGTTTGGACTTGAGTCACAACCGGTTACCCCAGGTACCTCGCCAGTTGCCTTTAACATTGCAAAACCTCTACCTTCACAGCAATAGGATCGTTGCTATTCCTGGAGATTCCATCTGCGGTTATCATTGGGAAAAGAGTCACCTCATGTTGATGCGCCTTGAGAAGAACAATTTGGACCTGAGGCAACTGGATGCCCGGGCACTGAGATGTCTTCAGGGCTATCAGGTGATTCACTTTGAGTGAGCTTCAGAGAGGAAACTAGGCCCCTCTCCAATTCAGAATACAGATGTTACACTAGCCTGAAGCTCAAAGCTGGCTTCTGAGTTTATTGGGTATTGTTTGTTTTTACACTCAGGATAACAGGAGATCAAGTTTGATCCATTTTGTGTGAGCTCTACTCCATTTCCTGCGAGATCTCATGATGGACTCCACTGCTTTGGATGCAATGAATTATACTGTAAAACAAAATTGAGACTTGGCCATGTAACTTTGTACTTTTATACCTTTGATGTGCTTCCCTTTTTAGTTTATGGATGTAGATTGATATGTATGAATAAAAAGACTCCTTTCCATGCTTGAGCTGGTGTAACTCAGTGCCTCCGAGATTTGATCAAAGTACTTGAGCAACAACACACAATCTGCATAACCATGAAATTGCAGCTTTTAGCTGCAAATTAACAGTTGCACATCAGGCTAATGCATTACGGACAGCACGCTGGCACAGTGGGTAGCGCTGCTGCCTCACAGCACCAGGGACCCAGATTGAATTCCACCCTTGGGTCTGTGTGGAGTTAGCACGTTCTCCCTGTGTCTGCTTGGTTTTTGGCTGTGTGCTCTATTTTCCTCCCTCAGTCTAAAGATGTGCAGGTTAGGTGGGTGGACCATGCTAAATTGCAGGGTATGTGGATTAGCCAAAAGGAATACAGAGTTGGGGTGGGTCTAGATTGGATGCTGTTTGGAGGGCCAGTGCAGGTTGATGGGCTGAATGGACTCCATTCGCAGTGTAGGGAATCTATGAAGTGAATATTTTTTAGCATGAGATTTCCTTCACGGGTCTTATTCTTGCATCTTGCTCTGTAAGTAGAATTGGCATTCTTTATCAGCAAATATTAACTGGTCTTTGTTGGTAAATGTTCTCCTGACCTCTCTACCCCAGCAAAGCGCAGATCTTCAGTCCCTTTCATGTAAGGAGTGGTTTCTACATTTCACCTCATATGGACTGGCTCCCATTTTAAGGTTTGGCTGGACTGCTCTGGACTGCAGAAGGGGATTCTCCATTAATTGTCTCAATTCAATTAGTCATCTTAACCACCTTGATTAGATCACCCTGCCTTCTACATGAGGCACTTCAAGCTGAGCCCATGTCAACTGTGCTCATAATTTAACCTTTGTACTGGTGCTTCCCAAAGTGGGGGAGTTTAGTTCCTGAATGGGGGTCAAAGGCTGACATTTTGGAGTCACCTACTGTGAGGCAGCATTAACCACTGCACATTTCAACACTCCTCACTCCATGTTTACACCCCAGCCCCATTCTCCCAATTTCATAGTGTGCATGGTGGGCCCCAACAATTGTTAAACCTCAAAACGGGCTCACAGTGGGAAAACTTTGGGCAGCAGTGCATAGGCCTGATTTTTGTTCCAGTGAACCCACTTTGAAATGTTTCCAGAATCGATGCAACCTATCCTGAGGTGGAATGCCCATGAATTGAATGTAATCATCCAGATAGGGTCTAACCACAGTTCTGTCAAGCTAAAAAGTAACTTTGAACTCCAGACCACCAATTTTCCTGTTTTAGGTGATTTCTATGTGTGGACGATTAAATTTTTTGACATTTCTCATCACTTCGAGCATACGCTACTTCATATTTCATGGATTCTGAATGAAGAATATAACACTCCACCCTGAATGAATTCTATCCATCACAGTTTTATCCATTCGCTCAATCTTTCGATGCCATTACAATTGCTGTCCCCATCTATACTATTACTTAGCACGCTGCCACGGTGTGGCCAACAAACATAGATACATGGCCCAGCCTAAGCTACAAAAGTTTGAAAACAGATACAAACAGATTTAAGAACAGCTTCTTCCCCACAGTTATCAGACTTATCAACGAACCTCTCATATATTAGAGTTGATCTTTCTCTGCACCTTCTCTGAAGCTGTAACACTATATTCTGCATCTGTTCTATTACCCTGATGGGCTTGCATTAGGTATGGTTTGTCTGGATAGCACACAAAACAATACTTTTCACAGTATCTTAGTATCACAGTATCACAAAAATAAATCAAATCAAACTCTAAATTGATTATAGATGCGGTGAAGTGCTGAGGCCCTAATCCAAATCTCTGGGGGCACCACAAGTCACATTTTGCCAGTTGGAATGCACGCGTTTTCTGAGGATAATTCAGAATGAAAATGGTTATTTAGCACAACAAAGCAATCCTCAGTCTGGGCAACCCTTCAAACCGCCTGAAGACAAACCTTATGTTTATTACGGGTACAAATGTGTAGAGGAGCCTGCTTGTCTTGTCACTGGAATTGACCAATTGTGTATTTTGTAAAGCATTTTCCATGAATAAATCAACAGAGAATTGACAATTGCAGCTTCATTTTGCTAAGAATGGAACTGTGGCCTGTATTATTGTCAGTTACATTCCACTATCACACTGAACATTATTATTTAAACTGAGCCGTTTAAAAAAGAAAGGACACTGTCCGGGATTTAGAGTTGTAAAATCATACAGCACAGAAACAGACATTTAGGTCCAACTCATTCATGCTGACTAGATGTCCCAATCAGACTTGTTCCCAATTGCCAGCATTTGGCCCATATCCCTCTAAACCCTTCCTATTCATATACCCATCCAGGTGCCTATCAAATGTTGTAATTGTACCCTTCTCCAACACATCCTCTGTGACAGTTTGTTCCATACACGCACCACACTCTACATGAAAAAAAACCCCTCAAATTCTTTTTAAATCTTTCCCCTCTCACCATAAACTATGCCCTCTGGTTTTGGACTCGCTCTCCCTAGGAAAAAGCCCTTGGCCACTCACCCTGTGTATGCCCCTCAGGAATTTTGAAACCTGTACAGGATCACCCCTCAGCCTCTGACGCTCTATTTATTGAAGAATTTACGTCAAGTGAGAAGGAGATAAATCAACTCCCGTCCCTTCCATCCCTCTGATTGGCTGCAACTAAGTTTAAAGTTCTTCCTTAGCAAGCACCCACACTTTTTTTCCAATCAAAATGTGGTTAACTAATTTTTGTACCAGCAAAAAAGGAGCAGATGGTTTCCTTGATTTAAAAAAAAAGCAGGTTTAATATCTGCTAAACCCCCAAAAATATAATAAAGACCTGATGTCAACCAGACAACCTTCTGGCAGTCATCACAAAAACACACAGAGTCATGTGAATTAAAGTTAAAAGAGGATAACACTGGGTGCCTTGAGGGATTAGGTTCTAACTTAAAATCATTGTTGTTTGGCTGACTGCTTGAGATGTTCCTTTCCGATTAGCCACACCATTTTCAGTTTGAGATGCAGAAAGAGAGGGGGGCCAATGTGCTGCTGATGCTGGAGCTGAAATCCAGAAAGTACTGGAGAAACTCAGCAGGTTTCTGTGGAGCATCTGTGCTCAGAGGAATCTTATAAGTGTCTGAGCAATGTGGACTATGGTAGGATTTGTGGCAAAACCACATGAAAAGTCTGGTGAGGCTTGTGTCAGAATTGGGAACAACTCATTCCATCTTCAGTGTTTCTCAGAAAAGGGAGTCTTGCTCTCTGGCTGTGCACTACATCCATTTCACACTCGCACCATTTGCCAGCAGCGTAAATGGCAAACTTAATGCACATGCAGCGAGCGGGTAACCAGAACTTAACATCTTAGGGGAATAAGCAAAGTTCGTGTCAGTCCATCATGGGCCCCAGGCATAACACATCAAGGTCAGCTCCGATACCGGTCCAGGGGATCGCCCACAGTCAGGCACCTGGTCATGATGTTCCTGGTCATGCCTCTGCACCTCTCTGCTCTGGGGAGTGGGTCACAGTCAGCTGTGGGGTTAGTCTGGCGTGTAAGGTTAATGTGTTTGGGGATAAACACAGCCAGCAGTTAGCGGAATGGACCCTTCTCATTTGGGGCTGTGCAGTCAGGTTGCTTAAGTGCTCAGTCCATGGTGAGGATCATCCATAGCTTGAAGGGGCAGAGAGAGTATGACCACATCTGGCACAGGCTCGGGGGTGGAGGAAGGTGAGCATTTGAAGGCACATGCTGTGACAGGTCAGGTGGTGACCTGGGGATGAATGAACTGACGAGAAGGGCTATCAGGGAAGGGAACAAGTAGAGGGCCTTACGAACAGGTGAAGGAGTGCTCACAGCCTTCCTTCCATCATGGTGGAAATCAGAAGCATGCAGTGGGGAAGAAAATGGCGGTGACCACACTCAAAGTGGCTGGGGTAAGTGACTCAATCTATGAGGGAGGGTCTGCAAGACTCAGTAGTGTTACACATAACAATTTTACACACAGATGTCTAATCCCTGGTTATTCTAATGCCCTCTGTGTGCTGTGCACCTCTCTGTCCCAGATATCACTGACCACCTCATTATCAACGGCATTTTTGAATGCAGAGACCAAGGATAGTATAGAGATGTCATTGGATGGGTTTCTATTGGGTAAAAGTGTACGTACTATCTCCAGAAATGGAAACTGAAAAGCCAAGGAAAAGAAGACTTGGAGGTGGACCAGGTGAAGGTAGGAGAAGGATAAAAATTGAAAAAGCGAAAACAAAGGCATCCACTGTTAATGCAGTGTGGAGCTGGATGAACACAGCAGGCCAGGCAGCATCAGACAAGCAGGGAAGCTGATGTTTTGGGCTGGGACTCTTCTTCAAAAATGGGGAAGGAGTCTCTGAAATAAATAGAGAGAGGAGGGGTAGGATTGGGGAAGGTAGGTGGGATGATGATAGGTGAATGCAGGTAGGCAGTGGTGGTGATTGGATGGGCGGATAGGTGGAAGGGAAGGTGGACAGGTTGTGTCAGGTCAAGGAGGTGGGGATGAGATGGAGGGTTGGTCATGGGATGAGGTCGAGAGATAGAAGCTAGTAAAGTCCATATTGAGACCATTGGGTTGTTGGCTCCCAATGTGGAATATGAGGTGCTGCTCTTCCAGTTTCCATGTGGCGTCATTGTGACACTGGAGGCAGCCCAGGATGGACATGTCATCCAGAGAGTGGGAGGGAGAGTTGAAGCGGTTCACGAACGGAAGATGTTACACTTCTGTGCACTGGAAGTTAAACATATTAAAACACATGTCCACTGTAATCAAAGATAACTATGGATGGCCAATTAATCCCACAGCACATGAGTGAATTTAAAAAAAATTGTGTCTACAATTGTTCAGAATCTGTAAGTGGGGGATTTAATCAAAATTATTGATTTGTCAAGAACCATTTAGAACGTACTCAGACGCTGAAATTGAAGCATCCAAAATGTAGATGTTCTTTGAAAGTAGGGTGAAGTTGTTGGAATATAGATCTGACTTTCATTGGAAAAATATTTCAAAATGTGCCAACAGCTTCCCATGATGATGTCGAGGAATCTGTATTATTTAAGAAATGAACGCACACAATCAAAGCACAAATGCTCTAACCCCAAGCTAACAGCTGATCAAAATGAGAGACCCCTTGACCTTTCTGAGGAATATTTCTGCTGTGGATTCACACTGCCACACAAAACGTCGGTTTCCTCGGATATTTCATTGGCAGGCAAGGTGCTAATTTTGGTTCAGGAGATTCATATCCCACATCCACTCTACACCCAAACTAAAATAGCCATTCATTTCTAAAGACACTGATCTGAAATTAAATGAAAACTGCATCCTTTTCATCTGCTACATGACAACATGGATGAACTGGAATTAAGACAGAAGCTCTCAACTCAACATGAATTTGCAGTTGTTACAGAGATAGAAGGAACCGCAGATGCTGGAGAATCTGAGATAACAAGGTGCAGAGCTGGATGAACACAGCAGGCCAAGCAGCATCAGAGGAGCAGGAAGGCTGACATTTTGGGCCTAGACCCTTCTTTCTGAAGCCCGAAATGTCAGCCTTCCTGCTCCTCTGATGTTGCTTGGCCTGCTGTGTTCATCCAGCTCTACACCTTGTTATCTCTTGAATTTGCAGTTTCCCGATACAAATCAATTTCAGATTTGTTTATGTGTGTAAATTGACTTGGTGTATAACATAACCCATACGTAGTCTGCTCTATGTGTGCTTGTCCTAAAAACTTGTTCATCTCTCTGGAAGCATCCTACCATCTCCTTGAGTCCACACAACAATTATAAGGCATCTGAAAAGCATGATTGTAATCCGACATAAGAACAGTAATAGGTCATTCAGCCCCTCTAGCCACTTCTATCATTCAATGAGGTCATGGTTAATCTGTGATCTAGCTCCATTAATCTGCTTTTGGCCAACATCCCTTAATGCCTTTGCATAACAAAACATTATCCATGTCAGGTTTAAAATAAACAACTGATCCATCATTGACGTTCATTGGTGGAAGAGAGTTCCAAATCTCCACCACCCCTTGTGTGTAGGACTGCTTCCTAACGTTTCTTCTGAATGGTCTGACCCTAATTCTAAGACTATATCCGCTACTTCCTGGAATCTCCCACCAGTGGAAATAGTTTATTGTTATCTATCACTTTTGTCTTGAAAACGCTGATCATATCCCCCCTTAACCTTCTCAACTCAAGGGAAAATGGGCCTAATTTGCATAACCCCTCCTCATAACATAAACCGTGGAGTCCAGCTATCATTTTTGTCAACTTACATTGTACAGCCTCCAGGGCCATCATATCCTTCCTAAGGTGTGGTGCCCAGATTTGCTCACAATACTCCGAGCAGGGTCTTGGAATTCCCTTCCTGAGGGCATTATAGGTCAACCTACAGCACTTGGGCTGCAGTGATTCAAGAAGGCAGCTCGCTAGCACCTTCTCAAGGGCACCTCGGGACAGCAATAAATGTTGGCCAGTCAAAGAGGCTCACACCACACAAACAAATGATAAAAATGCAAATTTCACCATCTGCCACGGTGAGATTTCACCAAGTGTTCTCAGATCATTCACCTGATGTGTTGGATTACTAGGCCTGTTCAGAGATTTTAATACATTCTTCTGGGCAAGGTGGGATCTAGAACCTGGATCACCTGGCTCAGAGGCATGGACACTATAATTGCACCACGAGATGGTTCAGCAGTAATTAACTATTTTACAATCAACTTGCTCAGAGCATTTTTACACAACTCTGGAGCAGGTGCGATTTTAATCCAGGTCTCCTAATTCAGAGTCAGGGACATTACTCACCCCACAACATTTACCCAGCAGTAATTATATATTTTAATTAATCTGGTCAGATGTATTAACAGCACTAGATTAGGTGTGACTTGAACCAAGACCACCCCGGCTCCGAGGTAGGGGCACGAGTACTTTACCACAAAAGGGCCCTTTACGTATGATGTTTGAAAAAAAAATAGACTATTTTCTAATCAATGCATTCAGAGTCGCTATTACATACCTCTGGAGCAGGTGGGACTTGAACCCAGGCCTCCTGGCTTAGATATAGGGACACCATCACTGCACCACAAGACATTTACCAATGCAATCAATGGCCTTCACTTTTATTCCTTATTCATTCAGAGGGTGAGGGCGTCTCTGGCAAGGCTAGCATTTACCGCTCATCCCCAACTGTCCAGAAAGCCACAATGAATAAACCACATTGCTGTGTGTCTGCAGTCACAGACCAGGTAAGGATAGCGGGCTCCTTCCCTAAAGGACATTAATGAACCTGATGGGTTTTTCCCTGATAATGATCATCAGTAGACTCTTAATTCCAGATATTTATTGAATTGAAATTCCACCAGCTGCTGTGGTGGGATTTGAACCCAGGTCCCCAGGACACGATTTGGGTCTCTGGATTAACAGTCCAGTGATAGTACCACTGAACCCTTTCCTCTACCTCCTCAGGTGGCAAATACCATTTTTAAATCACAATCTGAATATCGGTTAAGTTTGAAGGTGCCATCAATTATCTTGATTTGTCATTTTAATTTACATGCATTAAGTGTTAACATCCCTACTTAAAATGGTATTAAGATTGGCAGACTGGAAGCTGGACTGCATTAAGGGCTTCCGGCTCTCAGAGTGTAACATTTGACATGCTTAACAAGTGGACACTAAAATGACCAGCAGGAAGGGAATGAAGCAAATCACAAAGGATTGATTTAATTGTAAACTCTGAAATAGTGCAAATTAGATATTCATGAGTGCGTGGGTGTGACTTCCTCAAGATTATGATTTAAGTCAGGGTCGAGGGGGAATCTCTTCCTTTGAAGAGTTGTAAATCTATGATTTTCTTTAACCATGGAGAGCTGTTGAAGCTGGGTCATTCAGCATGTCAAGACTGAGATGGACAGATTTTTAATCAAGAAGGGAATCCAGAGCTGAAGATTATCAGGTCAGCCATGATCTCATTGAATGGTGGAGCAGGCTTGATGGGCTGAATGGCTCCTATGTCTTCTGATCTTAAGATCTGAAAACACATCAAGAAACCAGAGAAAGTAGGAACTGCTGATGCTGGAGTCTGTGACAACAAGGTGTAGAGCTGGATGAATACAGCAGGCCAGGCAGTATCAGAGGATCAGGAAAGCTGACGTTTTGGGCCTAGACCCTTCTTCAGAAATTTTCTGAATTAACACTAATAAATTACCCAGAGTGGGGTTGGTGAAACATAGACTAACAGTGGTGGGTTATGCAGTATTGTTGGTGGATTATAAAATGCTGCTAATCAGTTCCACTGTGGTGTTAAATTGTAAAATGGTGTCAGTGGGTTACAGGGTGGGGTCTCATCTGTTGTTGGGCCATATTGGGTTACCTGGGTTTTGGAGGATTTGTGGGTGAGATGTTAGTGGATTCTGAGGTGAATTCTTCCCTCATAACTTCCAATGCTGCAGCTGGTATTTCAAGTGTGTTCCTCTCAGTACTGCAACGTGGTAATGCAGGTGTGTAATGGCACAAATGCAGGCCATTCATCCATCATGTCTGGGCTGGCTCCTGAAATGGACATCATGTCTTTGTGCCATTTTCCTGCCTTTCCTCTACACCTTTGCACGCTGATTCTATCGAAATGCACATTCCCATTCCTCTTGACTGCTTCAGTTGAACCTGCCTCCACCATACTTCCAGGCTATGTATTCCAGCCCAAACTATTTCTGCGGAAAAGATTTTCTTCACCCTTGCATTTTCTTCCTTTGGAAGTCATTTTCAAACTGTGCTGTTTGGCTCTTTCTCATTTTTTTACATGCCGGAACACTTTTTCTCCCAATCCACTCTCTCTAGCCTCTTCATGGTTTCGGATCCCTTCTTAACCTCCTTCGCTGCAAGGAGAACATGACTGATCCCACCTTTTCACTAAAGCTTCTTACATGGAAACTTTCTGGCAAGTCTCTTCTGCGCGCTTTCAAATGCGGAATTCACATCATCTCTACAAATGTAGCTTCCAGAACCCCCATACGCTGCTCCAGCTGAAGTGTACTACTTGCCTTAGGCAAGTTCAGCATCAGCACCTTGCTCTCATACTCCACGCCCTATTAATAAAGTTGAGAATGCTGTATGTTTTATTAACTGCTCTCTCCACTGTCCTGCCACCTTTCATGATCTGTGCACATTTTCATCCATGGTATTCTGCTTCTGAAACCTTTAGAATTGCACTCCATATATTGTATCAGAGATAATGGGAACTGCAGATGCTGGAGAATCCGAGATAAGAAAGTGTGGAGCTGGATGAACTCAGCAGGCCGAGCAGCATCTTTGGAGTAGAAAAGCTGACGTTTCGGGCCTAGAACCTCCATCAGAAATGGGGGAGGGGGAGGCGGATCAAAGATGGATAGAGGAGAAGAAACCTGTTCTTCCCCTCACCTATCCCCTCTTCCCACCTCAAGCCGCACCCCCATTTCCTACCAACTAATCTCATCTCGCCCCCTTGACCTGTCAGTTCTCCTCGGACTGACCTATCCGCTCCCTACCTTCCCACCTACACTCACCCCTACAGGCTCCATCCCAGCCTCTTTAACTTGTCTGTCTCCTCTCCACCTATCTTCTCCCCTATCCATCTTCAATTCGCGCCTCCCCCTCCCTATTTATTTCAGAACCCACTCCCCCTCCCTCATTTCTGATGAAGGGTCTAGGCCTGAAACATCAGCTTTTCTGCTCCTAAGATGCTGCTTGGCCTGCTGTGTTCATCCAGCTCCTCACTTTATGTCCATATAACATGTTGTCTGGCAATGTTCTCCAAATAAGCATTACTTCACACTTTGCTGCATTGAACCTCATCTGCATATGATACTTCCCTGCAGGATTTCAGAGATAAGACCCTTATGCACGACAGAGATTGCACTCAAATGCTCAATGGGTGAGCCAGATTATTACATTTGGGTGAGGGGTCAGTCACCTATAGTCTTTAAAAATTGCCGACCCAGTTTGGTTGAATTAGATTTTCTGAATTACAAATCAAGGCCCAATTCAGAATCATGTACAGCCTTGATTTGAATCACACTCTGAACTTGATTACTGTGCTTTTTAGCTGCCTGGGCTTGAAGCTCTCACTGTCTCTCGGCATCTTGAAGCCTCTCTCTTTTTCTCCTTTAAGACTGCTTAAAGTCTGCCACTTTGTCTAAACTTTTAACTATCTGACATTAATATCAAATCAAGTTGTTCACTATCAAAGATTGTCTTGTAATGCTCTTGTGAAGTGGTGTTACTTATTTTGTGAAAGGTGCTTTATAAATGCAGGCTGATGTCATTGTCCTGAGCAGTTCTGTCAGGTATTCAGCTTGATACCTTTTAAGAGGTTTTTGCTTTCTAATGTTACTTTGCAAAAATCCTGGGGTCAGTCACTTATTCTGGAATGATTACATCAAACCGTGCCTGAATTGCAAGGCATTTGACCCACATACTGAGAAATCACAGGCAAACACCAAAGAAAAACTGAGAGAAATGAGTTAACAAATGAACAATGAGAGTGTAATGCTTGAAAGGAACACGGCATTTCTACAGCACTTCTACCATAATAAGCATCTGCTTCATGGGAGAGACAATTTGGCTCTGAGCTATATAAGGTGATAATATAAAGGCAAGTGACCAAAAGCTGCTTCAAAGCAGAGGGTTTCAAAGAAGCTTTACAAGGAGGAAAGAGGGGAAGAAGTTTTGGGAGGGAGCTCTAGAACCAGGCAACTAAACATGCAGCCACTAACGTGGAGCAATAATATTGGGAATGCTGAAGAGGTTGGAATTAAGAATGCAGATATTTTGGAGGGCTAGAGGAGATGGGCTGGGGGAGGGATTGGAGCATAAGGATGAGAATTTTAAAATTGGCGCTTGATGAAGCAACACTATGATGTGGTTACGTGAGCATAACGTAGATTTTTTTGTTGACTTATGGTTGAAGGGTTCACTGGCTGGACACCATTTATGATCCAGAGGGTAGTTAAGAGTCTACTATATTGCTGAGATAACAAGGTGTGAAGCAGGATGAACACAGCAGGCCAAGCAGCATCTTAGGAGCACAAAAGCTGATGTTTCAGGCCTAGACCCTTCTGCTGCCTAGCCTGCCCACTTTGTTATCTCGGATTCTCCAGCATCTGCAGTTCCCATTATCTCTTATACGAACAGAGAGTTTCTCTTCATTGTAATATCCAGTGATCATACTTAACGCAATCTTCTGTTATTTAATGGAATCTGGCTTCTGTCCTATTACAGATCTGTTTCTGTTCTTCCAGATCTGGCTGTGTCTGTGCTGAAACTAGTGTTTTCATTTCAAGTCCAGTAGGATTTTTCTTCAGAACTGCAAGCAAGTGGAAACATGATGTGCTTAATGTTGTTGAAAAAGGAGCAAAGAGCTAAGTGGGGCAAAAAGGGAAGTGTCAGGGTAAGTTTAGAAGCTGAGGGAGGTCAGATCAAACATGTCATGGCTCAAAAGGCCAAAGGGAGTGTTAAGGCTTCTAGAGAAAAAGGCAAAACATTGGCCCAGGGCAGTTGTTATTAGCAGAATGAATTTTGACTCTGACTGAAAAGAAAACAAAAGACAGAAACTGAGGGGAAAATGTTGTCAAAACAGAGGAGACTGTTTTTTTTGAAGAAAGTGTGGAGCTGGATGAACTCAGCAGGCCAGGCAGCATCTGACGAGCAGGAAAGCTGACACTTTGGGCCCCAACCCGAAACGTCAACTTTCCTACTCCTCTGATGCTGCCTGGCCTGCTGTGCGCCTCCAGCTCCACACTGTTGTCTCTGACTCCAGCATCGGTAGTTTTTACTATCTCTGGGACAGTGTTTTAAGTTCTGTTTCTATGTTTCTTTTTCCGATGAAAGGCCATCAGCCTGAAATAGTAACACTCTTCCTCATCACTGATGCTGCCTGACCTGAGAAAGGTATTCCCCAGCCTTTCCTTGTTGCTGTTACATTTGTACAAGTGAGCCCGCAGTGTCAACATTTTAAAAAGAGACAGACTTATAATTGCAGGAACGACACCAAGTGGTCCTTACGCTCCACTTGGACCACAGCTCCTCCTCTGAATGCTTTACACCTGAGGACACCGTTTTTGGAATGCTTTTGAGATGATGTGGGATCGGCTGCCACTCTGTCATCAAGACTTTTGCCAAAGGCATCGCTTTCTCTTGGTAAAGTGCACTAGTGGACAGAGGCTACGCTCTGCTACATTTGTGTGGGTGGTCATTAATAGCTGTGTGCTACAGTTTTAGATAAAGTGAGCGAAGAACCGTGCCACAGACAAGAACCAGCCACAAGTCAGCCCAGACTAGTCCAGTGTTTTACAGCAGCCATAGGATGTACAGTCTGTCTGATTAAATTAACTCACAGCTCAGGGAGATTAAGCTGGGGGTGGGGTGGGGGAGCCCAGCTGCTCAGGCATTTGAAAAGGAAGGCAATATTTATAGTCAAATCTCAATAAAGGAACTTGGAGAAAATACAAAAGCAGAATCTTTTTTGTTTCAAAGCTCCTTGGAGGGAAGGTTTATGCGGGTGGGAGCTGGGGTTTTGGGGAGAACTATTTTAAGCAAGTATCGACTGCAGAAATTTACTAATTTGTGAATTCATGCAGAAAGTCTGTCAGGATTGGAATAAGAAAATATCACAACAGCTGAAGAAATCGGGAATGTGTGTTAAGTGACTGCCAAATACAGTATAATGAAAAAATTAAACCAAGGCAAATTCTAGTGGCCTTGCGCCCAAGTGTTTTACTGCACAGATGGTTCACATCTTCCCTTCAGAAAAGCAGGAAACTGAGCAGCCAACTGCAAGCAATTTTATCACAATATTCACATTTGTCTCCCCTTTTTCTCCACCACCAACCACCCCCCCCAACTTTTCCCCCTATTTCTCCCTTTGGTTCACATTCCCCCTCCCCTTCCCTGAATATTACTTGTTAAAAAAAATTAATCAAGCTGTTATGAAACACCCTTGGGAGGGGGAGCAGGTGGGACTCGAACCTTCTGGACCCAGCGGTAGGCATTGTGTAATTTAGTAGAGCCCTCGCAGAGGTTAGAATGTGAATACAACATCTTTGATTGGTTCACCTGTGATTACATGTTCCCTTTACATTCACCTCTTCATGTAGGTTTTTGTTTTAAATATCGATTTGAAAGGAACAGTAAACGAAACAGCCCAGGATTTTCTGGCTTACACTGACTGCAACAGCCCCTCAAGAATCCTGAAAAAAGTAACCCATTTCTAACCACAGACTAAGTGGAACGGGAGCAATTCAGGAATTAACCCTAGGGGGGTAAACTTCTGGAGAAATCTGCAAGTTGTTTGCCCTCTTCTTGAGGAGGTCTGCTTTGAATCAATTATTGCAAAGCGCTTTTGCAATAAGTGATTCCTTTCATTGCACGTAGCTTTGTTTTATTATTCATTTACTGTTTTTATGCAGTAACTTTTGTGGCTGCCAGAGGACTGGGCTTGCTAGTATGCAAATAGTTTTTGCATCCATCTCTCTCTGTTCTGTTTCATACATGAAGTGAATACTAAACAAATCTTTGCTTCAGGGAGAGGTGCATGTGTTTGCCTGTTCAGTGAAAGAGTTGAACCATGAGAGCCAAGCGGACCCAGACTCTGGTCTGTATCATTCGGAAAGAGAAAATGAACTGCAACCCAGTGCATTAATGCTGCTCATTCTGTAAAGACAGCTGGCAATACTGTACTTGTATCTTAATGAGTCTCCACTTAATAAACTTAGCTCCCATATAATTTATCCTCTGCCTTGATCGGAAAATAAAAGCGGAATCTCAAGACATATTCTGATTAAACAGAGGCCTTCCTTAAGGGAATATCTCTTTTCTCACATCCAGTTACTGCCTAACTCCCCAATGAGCTCTAGGGCTGGAATATTTATTTGTTTTATTGAGTCAGCACAGCTTGGTAGAAAAAAAAGAACCCACAATTATAAAGCTCCTTTCATGACCTCAGAACCTCTTTATGGGGAAGTTTTGGTCTTTGCTACCATTTTGTCAAAATGGTAGCCATCTGTGCATGGTTCGATCCCACAAACAGCCGTGTGAGCATGCTCAGACAGTTTGTTTTTTTACTTTAATAATGTTGTTGGAGGGATAGCAATTGCCCATGGCACTGGACAGGGAATACCCTCATTCCTAATCGAAAGACGACAAGGGGATCTTTTAGATCCACTGACGAAGGCAGGTGAGATCCCGGTTTAAAATCTCAGCTGGAAGGCAGTGACATTGACACATCTGCTCCTCTCACCCCACTGCAGGGGGGGCTTGAGGGATTGTGTCGAGGATATTATATTTCATGAGGATACAGTGCCAGCCTGCTATTCCAGAGTCTTCACAGAAGTTAAAGATTTTTAAAATTATACAGAATTCCTGATTTACCTGAACTTTATACCAAAGTGGTCCTGTTCACGAGCTTTTCTGAGATGATAGTTGATCAGAATGTTGCTGCTTGGTCTTCCTTCTTTGGATGCTTTCACTTGTTTGCAGAAGGCACAAGCTGGCTCACACATATAAAGGTCTCCAACTCATCACTTTAAAGAAAAAAAGTCACAGCTTACTTGCAATTTCTGGGGCTCTTATGCACAATGTCTCTACGCCTGAGCCAAAGCGTCCTGACACATGTCCCACCTGCTCCAAAGGTGTGATGTAACACATCTGAATGGATTGCAGGTGTTGTGGTAGATATTTTTAAACAATGTAAATGTTAATTCTCTCAGAGCAGCTGTAGCCGGTCAATAAAATGTAGCAACAATTGAAGGGGGGAAAATAACTCGCTTTCTTTAGGCCTAAAGTATATATTTTTTACTGTAGAAGCCAGACAGCTCCTGAACGTTGTGGAGATCTGATGACTTCTTCTCGTCTTGCTTAAAATCTCAAGCTGTTCGGGTACCATTAAACCTAACTCATCGTTGCTTGCAAGGAGAGGGCCTTTATCGTCAATAACCAATCACTACTCCACAGACCAATCAGCTGCCAGCAGAATCTCCCTTTCTACAAAATGGGGAGGTGATGGCCCAGTGGTATTATGGCTGGACGGTTAATCCATTGACCCAGGTAACATTCTGGGGACCCAGATCAAATCCTGCCATGGCAGACGGTGGAATTTGAATTCAACAAAATATCTGGAATTAAGAATCTAATGATGACCATGAATTCATTGCTGATTGTTGGAAACTGTCACCATTACCTGTGACTCCAGACCCACAGCAATGTGGTTGACTCTGAACTGCCCCCTGGGCAATTAGAGATGGGCAATAAATGCTGCCCAGCCAGCAATGCCCTTATCCTGTTAACGAATTAAAAATAAATCAGGGATCTTGGGTCCAGCACATATGCAAACCATCTTCTGCTGCTTGAATCAACAGCTGTGTAAACACATCTTACAATGAATGTCAAAGAACAAAGAACAAAGAAAATTACAGCACAGGAACAGGCCCTTCAGCCCTCCAAGCCTCTGCCAATCAAGATTTTTATTTTATTAGATTCCCTACAGTGTGGAGACAGGCCCTTCGGCCCAACAAGTCCACACTGCCCCTTGAAGCATCCCACCCAGACCCATGCCCCCATAACCCACATACCCCTGAACACTATGGGCAATTTAGCATGGACAATCCACCTAGAATGCACATCTTTGGACTGTGAGAGGAAACTGGAGCACCTGGAGGAAACCCATGCAGACACGGGGAGAATGTGCAAACTCCGCACAGACAGTTGCCCGAGGTGGGAATCGAACCCGGGTCCCTGGCGCTGTGAGGCTGCAGTGCTAACCACTGAGCCACCGTGCTGCCCTAAAGATCCTCTGTCTAAACCTGTCATCTATTTTCTAAAGGTCTGTATCCCTTTCCTCCCTGCCCATCCATGTACCTGTCCAGACACATCTTAAAAGACACTATTGTGTCTGCGTCTACCACTTCCACTGGCAACGTGTTCCAGGCACCCACCACCCTCTGTGTAAAGACCTTTCCATGCACATCTCCCCTAAACTTTCCTCCTCTCACTTTGAACTCATGATCCCTAGTAATTGAGTCCCCCACTTTGGGGGGGAAAAGCTTCTTGCTATCCACCCTGTCTATACCCCTCATGATTTTGTAGACCTCAATCAGGTCCCCCCTCAATCTCTGACTTTCTAATGAAAATAATCCTAATCTACTCAACCTCTCTTCATAGCTAGCACCCTCCATACCAGGCAACATCCTGGTGAACTTCCCCTGCACCCTCTCCAAAGCATCCACATCCTTTTGGTAACGTGGCCAAACCATAGTCCTATACAACTGTAACATGACCTGCTAACTCTTGTACTCAATACCCCGTCTGATGAAGGAAAGCATGCTGTATGCATTCTTGACCACTCTATTGACCTGCGTTGCCACCTTCAGGGAACAATGGACCTGAACACCCAGATCTCTCTGAACATCAATTTCCCTCAGGACTTTTCCATTTACTGTATAGTTTGCTTGTGTATTAGATCTTCCAAAATGCGTCACCTTGCATTTGCCCGGATTGAACTCCATCTGCCATTTAGCTTGCTATCCCTTTCACTACCTGCTACTCCACCAATCTTCAAGTCATCTGCAAACTTGCTAATCAGACCGTCTATACCTTCCTCCAAATCATTTATGTACATCACAAATAACAGTGGCCCCAAAACAGATCCCCATGGAACACCACTGGCCACAGGTCTCCAATTTGAGAAACCCCCTTCCACTACTACTCTGTCTCCTGTTGCCCAGCCAGCTCTCTATCCATTTAGCTAGCACACCCTGGACCCCATGCAACTTCACTTTCTCCATCAACCTGCCATGGGGAACCTTATCAAAAACCTTACTGATGTCCATGTATATGACATCTACAGCCTTTCCCTATCTATCAACTTTGTCACATCCTCAAAGAATTCTATGAAGTTGCTAAGGCATGACCTTCCCTGCACAAAACCATGTTGTCTATCACTGATCAGGTTACTTACTGTCAAAAAACAGCATTAATCCTTCTAATTTTTTAAAAAAAACAATTTTCATTTTAGTACAGAAAAATAAAACAAATACCAGTCTTCTCAAGGAAATTTAAAAGAATGGTTTCAGGAATGTGAGACAAAAACAAAAGTTGCTGAAAAGCACAGCAGGTCTGGCTGCATTGGCAGAAAGAACTCAGTTAACATGATAGGTCCTTCCTCAGATTTCTGATTTACAGCATCCACAGTCTTTAGTTTTAATTTTATCTCTGAGCTGAGGCCAAAGAAGTTGTGATTGTTTGCCATGGAGCCAAGGCAATTGAGGAGACGTTTGATAGAAGATGTTTGTTGTAGAATAGCTGGACAAAGAAAAGCTGTTTCCATTAGCTGATGGCGAAAGGACTACAAGTTACAGATGTAGGTTTTGGGCAAGAGACATAGAAGATTAGAAGGAAGAACCTTTTTTTTTTACAAAGTGAGTGGTAATGACCTGGAAATGCGCTTCATTTTCATGGGATGTAAATGTTTTTACCTATCCTGATTATCTTTGAGCTGAGGAGTTTGCTCAGCTATGTCAGAGCAGTCCTGAATGTGGACTCTGACTTAGGCCAGAATAAACCAAAGTACTGCGGATGTTGGAAATTGAAACAAAAACAGAAATTGCTGCAGAAAATCAGCTCTGGCAGCATCTGTGGAGAGAAAACAGATTTTATGTTTTCAGTCCAATGACCATCCTTTAGGATACATCAGAATTTGTTTCTTTTCCACATGTGGGGCAGATGGGGTAAAGATGGCAGATTTTCACCCTTAAAGGCATTAGTAAACATGAAGGGTTTTAATGATGGATGATTTCATGTTCCCTGTGACGGAGATAAGGTTTTGATTACCCATTTTTTTTCGCTGATTGAATTTGAATTTAAATTCCACTGTTACCTAAAATGGCATTTCAACAAATATACCCTGAGCATTGACCCAGGCCCTGGCAATAAGAGTCTAATGACATGACCACAATATCACTGTCCTTCATCCTCCTTTTTCAGCTGGACGTAGAATCAACGGATGATTTTTGAAAGCAAGCTGGATAGAGCTAAAGCAAAATACATTTGCAGGATAATGGAACATGTAGCAGAGAATAGGACTGATTGGATTTCTCCATCCAGAATTAGCCTGGATGTGATGGACCAAATGGCCTCACCCAGAGGTATAATAAATTTTATGGTTATATTGTCACTAGCAATTCCCATCATATCGCGAATCCCTGGAGTGGGACTTGAAACCATAACTTATAGACTCAGAGGTGGGAGCCCTACCAGCTGGCAATTGACAAGTGAATACAGCACGGACAATAAAATAACTTGAGCTGCTGTGGCCCTGGGATATATAAAACCTTCATTATGTCAATTTGTAAATATCCCTTTGAATTAATACCATTTATCTCCTGTGGCATTGAACACTGTTGGGTAGAAATTGTGCCAGTGTACGCCTGCAGCGAAAGAAGGGCTGTCCAGCAGTCTCCATTGATTGAAGATTAATACATAAGACAAATCTGTACTCAACACTGGGGAGAAATATTGGGAAGACATGTTTTTAAAAAAAAGTTTGTTCATTAAAAGCAAATTCTTGAACACTTGTTGATGAGTTCTAAAGGTATAGCAAAAGAAAATAGCTTCTATGAAAAGATCACAAAAGATCATTTGAAATCTCCAGGAATGTATTCAAAATAGTGATAGTAATGCCAGGAAAAATGCTTATTAAATCTATAATTTTTTTAAAAAATGTTTGAAAAGGACTTTTATGAACTTGTATCACTTGTGAAAAGATAAGTTAAATCTTTTGGATAATAAGAAATACTTAGTCACGTGACATGGTGGCCCTTAGCCTGAAAGCAGTACCAACAGCAAGAAAGTTAACACACTGAAGCTGCGTAGCAAAGCCAAAAATGAAAGGGGGCTAGATGAAGAAGACATAGTGTGAGATTGATGAATGGTCAAAAAATGTTTATAACGCCCAGAACAATTTTGTTCATTTCAATGAACATAAGCATTACAGTGCTTATGTTGGCTGTAGTGAGTGGAGGGAAGGGCAGTTCCTGGTACATCCACTCTGCCATGACTAATAGGAACTGAATTGAGAAGGTTTCAGAAAGAAGTGTGCCATTGTGTGAACGATTGCACAGGATTTTATTGTAGGTTAGTGCCTTGTTTATGTGGATGCTGCTGCCTGTGTGGTATTGGCTAAGCTGTTGAAGGAAAGAGACTGGAAGTCTGCCTGAGGAAGATCTGAACTTGGAAATACTTTGTGTCTGAAAATGATGGCCATACAGGTGGTTTAGACCACCCAGAAAATTTGTGAGATGGTGATGATGGCATATTGCAAAATGTGAGCATTTTGTCATTTTTGTCCCTTTGTTGTACTTTGTAAACACTTTGTTCAAGTTTCATCTGTAATGGCTTCCAGCCAAAGAGCCTGTGTTGTTGCTAGTGTACCACACGATGGAAAGATCGTGAGAATGCTGGCGTGGAATTCTTTTCACACTTTTTTTTGAGAAATGAAGAATTCAGGCACAATTTGAATGTTGGCTCATCATATTCAGGTGCAAGATAAGTTAGCACAGTACGGAATTGGAAACAAAATAGACACAATGGCAGAATCAACCTCTAACAAAGAAGAGAATTATACATCTGACTGAAAATGAATAAAATAGGAAAACGAGAATAAAGTGAATATTTTCTTTTATTATGATGGGGCTAGGTACTTTTGAAGGATTCACATTATCACATAACTAAGAGTGTTGCAGATTATGGAAGGAAGCAGTTGCCAAATGTAAATGCAGCAGCTAACATTCTCGAATTTGAGAGCTCTCTCATCACTGCGCATATGCCGGAAACTTAGAAAATCAACCTTAGAAGGTCTGTAGGAGGCCTACACCATGATAAAGGCCAGGCTGAGCTTTCAGGCTGACATTTATGGGGGGTGGGAGGCCTCAACAATGGAGATTCAGACAGAAGTGCAAATTGCCAGGAAGTTCTTCTCCTGAGATGGTAGGGGAAGCCTACCAGATGCATGTGTGACCCAGAACATGACTTCCAGGTTCGGTCTCAGTCAGTAAATTTAGATGCTCACTTTACTAGAGTGGGTACCGAACAGTTCAAAGCGCTATGCCTGTGGAAAGCCTAAAGGCTTAAAGGAGTGCAACAAAAGACTAAAACTTCAGGCCACTGACAAGCAAAAGCTGTCTAAATCTCAGAGTCCAGAAATCCTCATGTACAAGTGATAAATAGGGAAACAGGTGCTGATGTCACCAAACAGGAAGATGAGGAGTTTTACCCAGGCAAAGAACAAAATACACAGCCCACACAAGATGTAAGTTAAGGCTCTGAAGACATTATTCTAGTACAGACTTTTAAAATAAAAACCAGAGATTCAAAACTTATTCATACCTTCAACACAGCTGTGGCCAAGGTACAGATCATTATGCAGAGTGGTTGTTACAAATGGAGCAAAGATATTTCCAAATTTAATCGAGATTTTCCTCTGGAGCAGAGGTTGATCTACTTGGGAAAGAGTGGGGCAGAGTTTAGTCCCAATCAAACAGGGTTGGCTCGCCATTGGCTCTTCCCATTGGAGATGGCAGTGAATCTAAATGCACAGGGATTGTTCCCAAATGTGGCAGGGATTTTTCCCAAAATGGCCTAGAAATTGCTCCTTTGTTGACCAGACTTATTGGAGCACAGGTTAACCCCAAGTGGAGTGAAGAAACATTGCCATTAGAGCAGAGATTATTCACTAAGTGAATAGTGATTTTATTTTTGCCATTGGAGTCAAGATTGTTTGCTTTGGAATAGTGATCCTCGCTAATGGAGCAGCCTTTGATCCCATTCAAGCAGAGATTGTTCACAGTGGAATGTAGGAACAAGTGTAAACCTTCAGCCCATTCAGAACTTTTTCTTTCTTTCTTCTCTGCTCTTCAGAATGATATCTCACTTTCTTGTTTCTCAATCTTGAGTTTTTCATTTCTTTTTACGCTTAAACAACTTTAATTGTACCTCCGCATTAGCCAACTTCAATGCGTCACTGATCAGAGTACCCAATCCCTCTTGTCGCTCTTAAAAAAAAGACTCCAGTACTGTATTGGTACCTCAATGAGATCTACATTTCCAGATCTGCCGGGCAATGCTACCCCCAGTTTACCTGCCAATTTAATTAACCTGGGATTTGAAAGTTCACTTCAGCCTGAAAGGGACAAGACTGCTACTTGCAGGATAATAAAATGTGAGGCTGGATGAACACAGCAGGCCAAGCAGCATCTCAGGAGCACAAAAGCTGACGTTTCGGGCCTTCATCAGAGAGGGAGATGGGGTGAGGGTTCTGGAATAAATAGGGAGAGAGGGGGAGGCGGACCGAAGATGGAGAGAAAAGAAGATAGGTGGGGAGGTAGGGAGGGGATAGGTCAGTCCAGGGAAGACGGACAGTCAAGGAGGTGGGATGAGGTTAGTAGGTAGATGGGGGTGCGGCTTGGGGTGGGAGGAAGGGATGGGTGAGACGAAGAACAGGTTAGGGAGGCAGAGACAGGTTGGACTGGTTTTGGGATGCAGTGGGTGGAGGGGAAGAGCTGTGCTGGTTGTGTGGTGCAGTGGGGGGAGTGGACGAACTGGGCTGGTTTAGGGATGCGGTGGGGGAAGGGGAGATTTTGAAACTGGTGAAGTCCACATTGATACCATTAGGCTGCAGGGTTCCCAAGCGGAATATGAGTTGCTGTTCCTACAACCTTCGGGTGGCATCATTGTGGCTCTACAGGAGGCCCATGATGGACATGCCATGTATTATCTTGGATTCTCCAGCATCTGCAGTTCCCATTATCTCTGCTCCTTGCAGGAGATCCGTTAACATTTTAAGTGTCCTTTTAATGTCTGCCATGCAAACCCTGGTGTTTTTGTCACATTTTACTAATTATTAATACCACCCCAAATCTTTGTTTTTTTTAACAAAAGAAATAACAGTTGCGGCAAAATCCCACAGACTTTGTTACACCTTACTAGGGAAGTAAGCTGGAAATTAAGACCTGCTCTTCCTGGAACTAACCTGTTTGCTTCAGTTGTGTTGAGGTGGAGATAGGTGAGAGGGTCAAGTTCTTGGGGGTGATGATCACCAACAATCGGTCCTGGTCTACCCATGTCAACGGAACTGTCAAGAAAGCACAACACTGTCTCTACTTCTTCAGGAGACTAAGGAAATTCAGTATGTCTGCAAGGACTCTTAACAATTTTTCTATACACATCATAGAAAGTATCCTATCCAGATGCACCAGAGGGTGGTTTGGCAACTACTTCTCCCAAGATCGCAAGAAACTACAAGAGTCATGAACATAGTCCAGTCCATTTCACAAACCAGCCTCCGATCCATTGACTCCATCTATACTTCCTGCCGACTTGGGAAAAGAACTAACATAATCAAAGACCCCTCCCACTCTGGTTATACTCTTTTCCATCAGGCAGAAGATTTAACATTTTGGAAACCTGATGAACAGATTCAAGAACAGCTTCTTCCCCATTGTTATCAGACTTTTGAATGGATGACTCAAATGTTAATTCTGATTTCTCTCTGCACCTTCTGTGCGGCTGCAACACTATTCTGCACCCTGTTCTGCTGAGCTGATGCACTTTGTATGGTAGAATCTGCCTGTATCGCATGCAAAATACCACTTTTCACTGTATCTCAGTACACATGACGACAATAAATCAATCAATCAATTGAGATGGAACAACAAACATTCCCATTGGTGCAGGGACTATCCCATTGAAGTTGGAATTATTTCCATTGGTGTATATATTCCATTGGAACAGCTAACATTCCCTTTGGAGAAAAATTTGTCCCCACTGAAGCAGCATTTCTTTGACAGTGGAGCTGTGTAATGTTCCCATTGAAATAGGAACTGTTCCCCGTTGGAAAACAGATTGTTCCCATTTTGAACAGGGATTAATCCTCAGTGGAGCACATATTCACCCAAATGGATCAAAGTTTGTTTTCAATTGGAGACATAATTATTATCACTGGAACAGAGATTAGTTCCAAACGGAACAGTAAATTTACGTACTGGAACAGAAATTATGCTTAATTAGCAATCAGCTTATTTTGATTGAACCACAAACAGTTTTCATTGGAACAGTCATCCACCCTAATCAGGATAGAGTTTGTTCCCAAACTGATTAGAAACTGTTCTCAATTGTGCTGAGATTGTCCCAATTAGATTAATAGATATTCCCAAATGGAGGAGACATTAGAAATCTCTAACCTATTTGAGACATTTCTTTTTGCTATTTGAGCAAAGATTGTCCCAAATGGATTAGAGATTTTTTTTTCCCCATTGGAACAGAGATTTGTTTTTCCTTTGGAACAGAGATTGTGTCCAGTGGAACAGAGGCTATTCACACTAGAGGAAGGATTACTTCTATTATAGCAGAGTTTGGTCCCTACTGAAAGTCGGGTTGTTCCTAAATGGAGCAGAATTGATCCCAAATAGAGATTTTTCTCCATTGCAGCAGGCATTGCCTCAAGACAAATGAGATAAACATCTCCTTTTTGCCTTTACGATGTAATGGTTTAAAAAGCAATAAAGGACAAATTCCATTATCTATTATTGTTATTATTAGCTGTTGACTGTAGCGATGCTTAGTTGTCAGCCGGCCAGTTGGGCCTAGTTCTTTGTTTGAATTAGAAATTTCCTTTTTTTGACAGAATTTTTGAGTGTTATTATTTTCTTTCACAGAGAGATTTTGCTTTCTAGTTGGTTTGAAGGTCTGACTTGCTACTGTCTTCTTTCCTGTCAATGCTTTGGCAAAACTACCCTTTAAGACTATTCCAAACACAATTTCTGCATAGATCATTTAAAAAATAAAGCAGAACTTAGTCTTGTTGGGAAATAGATTGCTCCCATTGGAAAAGAGTTTCTGTCGAATTTCAGCAGTCAGGTGCTATATTAGAAAGTAGTGCCTCTAAGGTAATAACCTTAGGGCTCCGACCTGAGCCAGGACAAATTGGCTTGGAGTAAATAAAGTCAATGAGTTAATTGTGTGGTTCAAAGATTGGGATGGGAGGAATGGAACTCTCTTCACTGGGGACTGACACCAATAATGGGATAGAAGGTGATGGGCTGAGCATCATTTGGACCAAACTGAGACCAATGTCTGAGTGAATTGAATATCTAGGGTTGTAGAGAACACTTCTAAACTAATTTGGGAGGGACGTGCGTGGGATTGAAAAGAGTAAACATTCACTGAAGAAGTGAAAGGATAAGGCTGCATTGAAGGACAGCTACTTTGCTAATGATACCCAGAGTGAGACGGGAAGAGGTGAAGTACATAAACCTAGAAAAAGAGAACTAAATAGGGTGCAAGGAGGAAACAAACATTAAAAAAGGCAAAATTAATTGTTCTTCACTTAAATGTATTTAGTATTCAGAACTAAATAAATGAATTAAAAACACCAATGATCTCAGTCATCATGGTGAAATTGTTATAAGGAGTGCAAATATTCAAGGTATTTGACTTTTCAAAAGACAGGCATGGGTGGAATGAAAGGGTGGCGTTGTAGATTTGTTAGTTAGAAGATGGAATAATTACCATAGCAACAAATGACCTTGAATCGGCACATGTAGAATTCATTTAGGTAAAGCTAGGAAATAACAAGAGGAAGAAGACACTGGTGGGATTAGCCTATAGATGCCCTAACTGAAGCGACTCTGTAGGACAGAGAATGGATCAGAAGGTAATGAAGATATGTAAAAAACAAGGCAAGACATTAATTGTTTGAATTTAATCTTCGCCTAGATTGGGAAAAATCAAATTCACAGATGTAGCCATGAGGAATAATTCATACAGTATATATGGAACAGTAACCTCAAAAAATATAATGTGGATCCAGTTAGGATGGAGCTATTTTTCACTCTTGTATTGTGTAATGAGGCTGTTTAATAAATGATCTTAGAGTAAAAGATCTTCTTGGAAACAATGATCACAATATGGTAGAATGTAGCATTCAATCTGAGCGTGAGAAGCTTGGATCTGCAACAGCCACGCTAAGTTTAAGTAAGGATAATTACAAAGCAATGAGGGCAGAATTGTCTAGAGTGGGCAAGGAAAGGAGTGCAGCAGTAAAGAAATAATGGCAGGTGTTTTACGAAAATTGTTCATGCATCGCAACAAATGTAAACCCAAGTGAAGAAGTAGGATTCTAGGAAGGTGACAAACTGACGAGGAAGTTAACAATCATTGAAATCAAAGCATGCAATGTGGCAAAGATTTATGGCAACCCAGAGAATTGGCAAATTAAAAATATACAGTAAAATATGATCAAAAAAAGGGAAAAACTAAATTGAGGGTAAAGTAACAAGTAGTACCATTGGTTTTTTTATTACATCCCATTGACTTTTACATCCCATGACCCTTAGGGGAGACAGGAAGCATTTAAAAAGTGAGAGGCTAGCGATGTTGGTGAAGGGTGCTATGCGGGTATCAGCACAATAAAGATGGATAACTTAGGTTACAAAACCAAGACATAGAGCTAGTTTGGGTGGAAATAAGATAGAAAAAAGCAAGAAGTCACTGGGTGCATTGTTCAGACTCCTTAAACCATATTGTAGGATAAAGTACAAAGGTAGAACTAATTGGGACAGGCCAGGGAAGTGCAGTATTAATATTGGGAGACTTTAATGTACCTATTGACTGGAAACTCAAACGCTGGAGAGGAATTTATGGGGCAAAAACAGAAATTGCAGGAGAAACTCAGGATGTCTAGTGGCATCTGTGGAGAGAATGCAGAGTTAATGGTTTGGCTGGGGAGGGATTACAAGCGACAATTTTTGTCACCTCTGGCGAGTTTCCACTGCCAGTTACTTATTTCCCCGCCCGTCCCCCATCCCTTAACATTCTGCCAGGACAATTCCCTCCAGGACACACTAGTCCACTTCCAACAGCTTCCCGAACCACATGGCACCTTCCCATGCAATTGCAGAATGTGTAACGCCTGCCCATGTACTTCTTCCCTCCTCACTATCCAGCATTCCAGTCACACCTTCCAGGTGAAGCAGCAATTTATCTGCATTTCACTCAATCTAGTCTACTGTATTCACTGCTTCCCATGGGATCTCCTCTACATTGGGGAGATAAAACACAAACTGGATGACCAGTTGGTGGAACACCTATAATCTGTCCACAAAATTGACCCTGAGATTTTGGTTGCCTGCCACTCCCACACACCGCCAAGTTCCCTGGCCAACATCTCTGTCTTGAGCCTGCAGCAGTGTTCCAGTGAAGTTTAGTGCAAGCTGAAAATCCAGCGCCTCATTTTCCACTTGGAGATCCTGCAGCCTCTTGGACTCAACTTCAAGCATTTTAGGCCCTTGATACCTTCTTCCATGTCCACAACTCTTGGCTCTGTCATCGCATGGGCTGCATTTAGCACAGCCCACCCTTTCTCACTGACTTATTGTCCCCATTATCTGCTTTTCTTTCTCCTGAGCAGACTCATCCACCCCTTTGTCTCCCTGTCATTCAGTCTCTCTCTGGGCTCCATCTCTGCCTACCTGCTTACTCCTTCCTCCCCATCCACACTGATTTTGGCATAAATACCACCTTTTCTGAGCTACCGTCATTTCTGAGAGACAGTCACTGGGCCTGAGCTGTTAACTCTGTTTTCTGCCCTCCATAGATTTTGCCAGCTCTGCTGAGTTTCTCCAGCACCATATGATTTTGTTTCAGAATTCCAGCGGCCATGGTTGGTTCTTCTATTCTCCTGAGGGTGGAATCGAACCCGGGTCCCTAGTGCTGCGAGGCAGCAGTGTTAATGACTGAGCCACCTGATTCCCCTGATCGTGCAGGTCATAGCACATTTTTAAAGATAATATCTTATTTTAAGAAACTTTAAGCCAGCAAGATTGATATTTTGCAGGATAATGTAATTAATTAATAACCTCAGTGAGAGTACGTCAAATTGTCAGCAACGATAAAATGATTGAATTTGAAATTGAGCTTGAGAAAGAGAAAAGTGGATCTAAGACTCATTTAAACCTAAATAAGGGTAATTATTCGGCCATGGAAGATGATGTTAGCTAAAGTGAACTTATAAATTAGGTTAAGGGATGAGTCATTAGAAATGCAAAGGCAGACATTTAAGGAGACATTTCAGAATACAAAGGATAGATATATTATATGGATTAAAAAAAGCTGCAATGGGAGAATCTACCATCCATTGCAAACTTAAAAAGTTACTGATTTAAACCCCCACTAGCCCTGAGGTCCTGACAAACACTTTGCCCTGCTAGTCTCAACATATTGCTCAACCACTGCCAACTCCAACACACGTGTTCTCCACCCAATCCCAACTCACTCTACCCCATCACATACCTGCCCACTTGGCACCCTGCTTACATCACATCCTACTGTCATAGATAGTGCAGTTAACCACACAGACAAACACAAAATAGAGAACTATGGATCCATAACATGTGATGTCAGCTTTGTGAATTTAATGCAATAATTCCTCCTAGTAGACCTGTCCCCCAATTTACAGCCCCCTAAGCAATAATTGTCGCAAAGATGTCTGACACTGTTTGTTTCATATCAATACAGTTACACAGCTATTTACTATGAAAAGTACTTTACAAAATTCTAGGAATGACAATGACACAAACTGTTAAAATGATGAAATAATTACCCAGATTATTAGGCCAAAATCCCCCTTGACGCCCACGGTGGCTCGGTGATTAGCATTGCAGCTTCACCGCGCCAGGGACCAGGGTTCAATTCCAGCCTCGGGTAACTGTCTGTGCAGAGTTTGCACGTTCTCCCCGTGAATGCATGGGTTTCCTCCAGCTGCTCCGGTTTACTACCACAGTCCCAAGGAGTGCAGGCTAGGTGGATCGGCCATGCTAAATTGCCCGTAGTGTTCAGGGGTGTGTGGGTTATAGGGGGATGGGTCTGGGTGGGATGGTCCAAGGGGCGGTGTGGACTTGTTGGGCCGAAGGGCCTGTTTCCACACTGTAGGGAATCTAATCTAATTTAATCTAATTTAAACCTGACAGATAAGACACAAGGGCTGGCACAATGGCTCACTGGTTAGCACTGCTGCCTCATAGAGCAAGGGACCAGGGTTCAATTCAACCCTCAGGTGACTGTGCATACTCCACACAGACATTCTCCTCATGTCTGTGTGGGTTTCCTTTGGGTGCTCAGGTTTCCTCCCACAGTCTAGAGATGTGCAGGTTAGGGGGATTGGCAGTGGGAAATTACCCACAGTGCCTAGGGACATGTAGGCCGGTTGGATTAGCCATAGGAAATGCAGGGTTATAAGTAGGAGGCTGGAACTGGGTGGGATGCTCTTCAGAGGTTCAGCGTGGACTCGATGGGTTGCGTTCTGACCTCGTGGATGTGTTAAAAGACAGCTCGACTGTGTTTTGGTAATGAAACAGCTTAAATGTTTGAAAGAGCTACTGAGGTGGATTAGTCCCAACCAATTGGACACGCTCAATATGGCTCCATGCTGAAAACAATCACCCCTTACTGGTTCGTTGCAGTTTTCTGTTTTTTGCTCCAAGCAGTCTCCCCATGATTGTCTACGAATTGGGCACTCAGTGTGACTCCTGTCTAGGAACGATCCTTTCTCAGACCTCACCACTCAAGCTGTAGCCATCAATTCCTCACACAGAGCTGTGGGCGTTGCCCTCACAACTCTGGACTCTCATTTTCTTCCCTCCAGATTGTTACCCTTCTATTTTTCTACTCGTTGTGATGTCATCGGGTTACACCCCCTCTTACCTTTGGTTGGCTTTCAGCAGCCAATTGGGGTGGCCAATTCCCAATCCATGCTGACTCCTACTATTCCCAAAATCAATTCTCCAGTACAGTGTGTGTGGGGAAAGGCGGGAAGTGGTGCCAGACTGATCTGTTGGTCTTGTACAGAATCCCAGTCTTATCTGGTCAATTTTTAACAAATAAAATTAGGAGTTAGTTATAAATAAACAAGTTAGAAAGACTGGATAGGGTTATAACACTACCCACCCTGACGCTGTACCAACCTGGTGTCCATTCCTCTCCTCAACCCCTCCATCACTGTCACCCTAAACCCACACTTAGTTTATATATTTACAATGCTTAACCCTACACACCAGCTGTCACTGTCTGACCTTGCTGCTGGACATTTTAATCCCAGGACGTAGCACACTGTTGCCAAAGGAGGTGTTGGCTTGATTTCACCTAACTGGCCTGCCCTAAGAGGGAACTGTTTAATTTTATGTACGGCCCACATTTCTAAAGGAAGTGGGATCGGAATTCCTGGCTGTGTAATCAGAATGGATGGCTATGTTCATGACCTGAAGTTGTTGAACTCACTGTGAATCCTGAAAGTTGTAAAGTCTCTGAGCTGAAAATTCTCCAGCTTTCATTGAACTTTGATGGAGCATTGTAGTTGGTTTGGGATGGAAATGTTTATTTCCATAAAAAATTATTTTTGTGAGATAGTATAACTGCAGATGCTGGCGAATCCGAGATAACAAGGTGTTGAGCTGGATGAACACAGCAGGCCAAGCAGCATTTTGCTTCTCTGCTGATGCTTGGCCTGCTGTGTTCATCCAGCTCTACACCTTATTATCTCATGATTTTTATGAGTCTGCTCTCTCCAAAGCTGATCTATTTTCATCTATTCACTCCTATTATTGACACCCATTTTACATCTATATCATTCCTCAACAACCATTAGCTTTAACTCTTGTACTGGGCACACGCGCTCTATCTCTTTCACTGGCTTCGCTTTCCTCTTTGTCAACGGCTTAAAAACCATCATTTTCCAGCCCCTGCAGTTTTAGAGAAGAATGCTTAGACTTTAAATGTTTCTGTTTCTGTTAATTCAGAAACCAGGCAACATTCTGGAGACCTGGCCCCAATCCTGCCATGGCAGGTGGTGGAATTTGAATTCTCTAATTATCTGGAATTAAGAATCTAATAATGACCATGAATCCGTTGTCAGGAAAATGCCATCTGGTTCACTAATGTCCATTCGGGAAGGAAACTGCCATCCTTACCTGGTCTAGTCTACATGTGACTCCAGACCCACAGCAGTATGGCTGACTCTTAACTGACTTCTGGGCAATAAATGCTGGCCCAGCCCACATCCTGTGAATGAATAAAAAGAAACCCTTGTCAGGAAGGTGCTGTAGATGTTTTGGACAGATTCTGCTAAAGATTTTGGTAGTGTTGGAGAGCAGTCAGAATCCTCCAGATTTTCAATACCCAAGCTTTAATTTTGACCCAGGGCTTTCAGATTCATCAAGAGAGAATGGCTTCTCTCTATCCACAGTCATCTTTTGGATGTAGCAGCCATGACTAAAAAATATGCTCTTGGAATTAAAACAAAAACAAAAAGCGAAAGAAACACAGCAGGTCAGGACATCAGAGAAAAAGAAAAACAGAAGCATTTAAAGTGATAATACCATTGACCATTGCCTCCCCCTGGACCAGTCTTCTCCAGGAAAGCCTTATTTGAAGGCCAATATGTCATCCCATAAGCAGAACCTGACATCTGTGGATAAGCTCATTTAATTTGAAAGCCACATGCTGCCGTGCAGGCTATGTTGATGACAAAACCCTAGCAAGAAATTATCAGAGCAACAGTAGTCTCTGGCAGAGTTTGAGCATCAGTCTGAGAAGGGAGAGGAGTAAATGACTAAGCTGAAAATCCATGGAGCAGTCATCTTATCTACTCTGCCCTGCATGTGCAAGAGTTGGACTGATTCACAGCAAGAGGCTCAATCACTGTCAGTTGAGTTGTCTTCAGAAGCCTCTGGAGATTAGACGGTAGGACATAGTACCAGGCACTACAGTGCTAAACAGAGCAGGTTCAACAGACATCAACACCCATGTGAGGCAGTCACAACTGAGGTGAGTTGACAATCCCCCTTTTAGGGTGATCTTATGTCTGAGGTGCAATCTCAAGGCCATAACACAAAGGAGCAGAAGTTGGCCGTTCAGCCCATCAGGCCTGCTCTGCTATTCAATGGGATCATGGCTGATCTCCTAATCCTTAACTCCTAATTCCTGTGTTTTCCCAGAACCTTTCGTTACCTTTGTAATTCGGTAAATCATAGCAGCAGAAATGCCCGATCAGCCCAACGTGTCCACTCAACCATTCAACGAGATCATGGCTGCTCTGAGGCTAAAGAAAGCACAACTAGAACCTGTTGAAGACGTCACATAGGGGCTTTAGTATCAACTTGGAGCCCTGGAAGAAGTTAAAGCACCTGCCAGGGAAAGAGTTTTAAACAAGGGTACGGTTTTCTTTGAAAGCAAGCGCTTGTCAGAATCAGCAATAAAAAAGCAAGGAGAGGAATCTGAAGCCAGCCGTCATCCAAAATTCTGTTTCCCACCAAATCCTGTCTGATTTGCAGCAGAATCTCCAGATGCCGGGCAGCCTCATTTGTCATCTGTGCACCCACTGGAACCCTAATCCCATTGCCAAATGGGGAACAGCGAAGGGTGAACAAGGAAATGTGAACCAGGAATGTGCTCTCCCAAAACATTGGGGATGCTGGGGGTTAACTGATAAATTTTAAGATGAGATTGGCAGGGTTTTTTTTTGGTGAAGTTACGAAGGGTTACAGAACCAAGGTGAATTGATGGGGTTGATCAGCATTGATTTAACTGAGTGGCAGAACAGGCTTGTGAGATGGAATTATCTACTCTCTGACCTGTGTTGATGTTTCCATTATCTTCCTGCATTCTGTTGCTCAGTAGAACTACAAGCTCGTAAAAGACCACAAGGATCAATTTCCTATTTGTGCAGTGGTCATTGAGAAATGAGGTGATTGACAACACGTCTAGCCCCATTTGGCACATCCCATTCTCCTTCAATCCCTCAGTTGGAGCTGTATGCAATTCACTCTGTCACATTTTACATCTTGATAAATGGTTAACTAGCCTTGCATCTGTTTGTGGATTCAAGTCCCACTCTGGAGGTTTTAGTCCATAATCCATGCTGACATTTCAGAACAGTACTCGGGGATTGCTGTTAAAGAAGCTGTTTTGGTTGAGGTGTTCAACAAAGACATGGCTTCCCTTTTGAACCCGTTGATGTTATTTTTCGAGAAAGTACAGGAACTTGGAACAAAAATCACTAAAACACATTATCTGATTGTAACGTGAGAGCTTTCTGGGCATGGATTAGCTGTCATTTTTCCCACATTACAACAGTGAAGACATTTCAAAAATACATTGTCAGCTGTATATCCCATTGGGTCATGCTGTAAGGTGCTATATAAATGAAATCCTTTTTTCTGCCCTATTTCAATTTTACATTTGTTCAACTTATTTAATACATTGACTAAACTCTTACGCAAAGTTTGATGGACGTGATCTGTTAATGATGATCACTACTGCACAATACCAACTCCAAGTACTGAAATACATGTGTTGACTTATTAGATAGAAACTACTTTCCAAAATGTTGAGAATGGGTGAGGTTTAGGACTCAACAAAGCGTCTGCAAGTCATCTTTAAAACCTAGTCATCCTTCAAGAATCAATATGGTGTACATTGCACGTGTCTTTCCAATTAGATAGTGGCTATGATGGATGAATAGTAACTTGGTTGGAAACCTCTTCATAATAACATCACAGTTCAGTAGAAATAGGAACCAGAATAGGCCACTCAGCCCCTCGTCCTCTATTCAGTAATTCAATAAGATCGTGGCTGCTATACTCCAACTCCATTTTGCTGCACTATCCACATTTCCCTTTTTACATCCAAAATCCATTGATCTCCATCTCAACCGTACTCAACAACTTAGCTTCCACAGCTCTCTGGGAAGAAGAATGTCAAATGTTCAATAAGAAATTTCCCCTCATGCTAAATTATGAGAAGGAGTAGGCCTCTTGACCCATCAAACTTGCTTTGTCATTTGATAAGAACATAACTGATCTAATTGTGAGCTTCATTCCATTTTCCTGCCAACCTCTTGACTTTAATCAATCAATAACTCAGCTTTAGGAGTATTCAACAACTTTTCCCCACCACTATCTGGACAAGACAGTTCCACAGAGCAAACTCCCCCTGGGAGAAGAAAACATCTCATCTCTGATTTAAATGGGAGACTCCTTCGTTTTAAACTGTGAATGTTTAATCTCTTTCAGCATCTATCCTGTAAGTCCCGTCAGGATCTTCTATGTTTTAATAACATACTTCTCAATCTACTAAACCAGATAGGTTAACCTGTTCAATGCTTCCACATAAAATAATATGAACTTTCTTTGAACTGCTTCTGATGCAATTATAGAACTTATACCCCTTTTGAGCCATTTTGGACTCAAAACATTAATGTTGTTTCTCTCTCCACACACGTTGTCAGACTTCCTGAGATTCTCTGACATTTCCTGTTTTTAGTTTAGGTTTCAGCTTCCAGCAAGTAAGAAAATATCTAAGGGATGGAGCTGCCATCCACGGTTAACTTAAGAAATCAAAAATAGTACCAAACTCAAAGAAAAGACATATGATTCTGCACGGGTAGGTGGCAATGAAGAAGACTGGGCAGAACATAAAAAAAACACAAGAAAGTAATGAAGGATAAAGAAATGCCAGGTGAATTGAACAGATATTTCATTCCAATCTTCACTAGAGATGATGCAAATAACATCCTAGAACTATCTGTAAATCAGGAAAAGAAAGGGAGAGAGAAACCGAATAAAATTCCAATTACCAGAGAAGTATACTGAGTAAATTAATGGAAATGCAAGTTTTTAAGTCCCCAGCATCTGATGGATTTCATTCAGGATTTGAAAAGTAGTAACCAGAGAAATTGTTGATATATTGGTTTTAATTTTCCAAAACTCATTAGATTCAGGGAAGGTTCCTTTGGATTGGAAAAATATTAATGCAACTTCTTTATTCAAAAAAGCAGGAAGATTCAAATCCTGCCGCTGCAGATGGTTGAATTTGAATTCAATAAAAAATTTGGGATTAAGAATCTAAGAGTCCTTGAATCTGGTTGTCGACTTGCTCGCTGAGTTGGGGTGTTTGGTTGCAGACGTTTCATCACCCTGCTAGGTAACACCATCAGCGTGCCTTCAGTGAAGCATTGGTGTTCCACTTGTTATTTATACGCCTCGGTTTGCTGGGGTGGTTGGTATCATTTTTGGTTCTGTTTTTCAGTGGTTTGTACATTGGGTCCAGTTCACTGTATTTGTTGATGGCGTTTCGGTTGGAATGCCAGTCCCTGAATCCATTGTCTGAAAATCCCATCTGGTTCAGTAATGTCCTTTAGGAAAGAAACTGCCACCCTTACCTGTTTGGCCTACATACGACTCCAAATTTGTGACTCAACATTGACAGCAATATTCTTAATTGCCCTCTGGGCAATTAGAGATGGACAATAAATACTGGTCTAGCCAATGACACACTCATCCTGCGAATGAATATAAACAAAAATCTACAGGCCAGTTTGCTTAATATCTGTCACAGGGAAAATATTAGAAGTTATTATTAAATACATTGTAAGAGTGCATTTGGGTAAGTTCAAGGCAATCAGATACAACCAAAATGTACTGATGAAGGGGGAAAAATGTGTAACTAATTCATGTGAATTCTTTGAAGAAATAACTTGTACCATAGATAACAGGGAACCAGTGGATGTGTTGAATTTAGATTTCCAGAAAACATTTGAAAAGATTTCACATGAAGGTTTATTGTGAAAGTAGAAGCTCATGATGTCAAGGATAGTGTATTGGCAAAGACTGGCTTGCCAACTAGAAACAGAGTAGGAATAGGTAGGTCTTTTCCAGGCTGGTAGGATGTCATGAGTGGTGCATATCAGGGGTTAATGTTATAGTTTCAATACTTTACAATGTATATCAATGATTTGGATGAAGGAATCAAAGGTATGGTAGCTAAATTTGCTGATGAAGCACAGAAAGGCAGGAAAAGGAATTGTGAAGAGGACATAAGGAGCCTACAAAGGAATGAGGACAGCTTAAGAGAGACAACAAAGATCTGGCAAATGCAGTACCATGTGGGAAAGTGTGAAATTGTCCAATTTTGCAGAAATAATAGTAAAGAAGCAAATTATCCAAATTGTGAGAGATTTGAGATGCAGAAAGATATGGGTGTCCCGGTGCAAGAATCACAGAAGCTTAGTGTCCAGGTGCAGCAAGTAATCAGTAAAGCTAACCGAATATTATCGTTTAGTGAGAGGGGATTTGAATGTAAGAGCAGGGAGGTTATACAGCAGTCATACACGACATTGGTGAGACCACAACTAGAGTACTGTGTACATTACAGGTCACCGTATCAATGAAAGGATCTTAATGTGTTAAAAGCAGTTTACAGAAGGTTCACTAGACACTAACTGTAATGATCGGATTGCCTTATGAGATAAGGCCAGACAGATTGGGCCTGTACCCTCTGGAGTTTGGAAGAGTCAGAGGTGACTTAATTGAAATACAGGAGGGTTGCCCAGATGGACATTTAACTGGACCTTCTCCCTTGTGAAAGAATCTAAAAGTAGCGCTCATAGCTTTAAAAGTAAGGCAGAACCCATTTAAAATAGATACGAGGAAAGCTTTTTTCTGAGGGTTGAGAGTTTTTGGAATTCCCTTCTTCAAAAGACAATGGTTGTAGAATCTTTAAATATCTTTAAGGCAGAGGTAGTTAGATTCTGGTTTATCAAGGAGATGAAAGATTATCAGGAAAAAGCAGAAATGTAGAGTTGAGGTTCAAATCAGATCAGCCATGATTTTCCAGAATAGGAGAATAGTTTCGAAGGGCTGAATGGACTACTCTTATTCCTTGTTATTCTGTTGTTCACATTCCCAGCATGTGACGTATTGTGTTTTTGCTGCAAAATCCTGCCGAACTTCACTCGGTGCACGACAGTCTCATATGGGACCTAAAATATGCCCATCATTTTCAGATGTAGTAGCAACAGCTGCTTTTGGTGACCATTGAGATGCCTGTAGAATAGCAAGTTCCAATTTCAAGACAAGCTCTTTGCAGGCACCTTTGGACCATAGGACATTGGTCCCCAAAGTTGACCCCTTGTTGCAGCTGCTGTGCAGAAAATATGCACAAGACAATTCCTACCCTGTGTATTCCGAGGGCTTTCTCAAGCAAGGAGGCAAAAACTGCACTCAGTATTTCAGACGTGGTCAACTGCAGAAAAACATCTTTTCTTTAAAATTCCATTCCCCACAATGACTGGCAATATTCCATTTATTTCCCTGATCACTTGCTGTCCCTACATGCTAACATTTAGTGATTTGTGTGCCAGTCACCCAGATTCCTCAGCAATGTGGAGTTATACAAAATGTCTCTATTTAAATGAAGTACTGCACTTCTATAATTCTTGAAGGGGCCAAGTTCATGTTTCCCACATTATACTCCCATTTGTCAATTTTCTGCTCATTCATTTGACCCATCTAAATTACTTTGGGGTGTTTTTACATCTGCCTCACAACTTACTTTCCAATCTATCTTTACATCATCAGCAAATTTATCAGCCTTACGTTTGGTCTTTCTTCGTCCAAGTCATTAATAAAGACGGCAAATTGTTTAGGCATTAGCACTGATCCCACTCCAGAAGTTACAGCTTGTCACCCAGCCAATCCCTCACTCAGGGACTGTGGCTTTGTGTTCTTGACTTCATGGTGATTGGAGACAGCCTGTTAACATCTACTCTTCAATAAGAATCTTCTATGTTTCACAAGTTGAGTTAATTGAGCCCACTTTGATAGTAAGCCAAGAATAGCAGAGGTTACATCTTAAGACTAAGTGCATAATGTGATTTGAGCAGAGTAATTTTCTCGGTACAGACATTCTCTGGGGCCAATCCAACATTCACTGGCACGGATATTATACTGAGGGTGAGATTATTAAGCAATTAATAACTTCTGAGCAACAGAGTAGCTTTCACCATTTAACAGAGTGGAGGATCAGTTTGGGGCTGGGGTACTGCTGTTCTTGTTGTGATTCCCTGACAGCCAGTTTTAATGAAGAGAGAGTTTGATGGTTAGGAGGAGTAGACTTTGAGTCAGAAATAAATATAGAAAGTGTTGGAGAAACTCCTTCGATTCCAAAGAAGAGTCTGATTGGACTCAAAACAACTAGATTATGCTGGGTTCCTCCAGCACTTTCTGCTCTTATTTCAGATTTCCAACATCTGCAGTATTTTGCTTTTGTTGACCGAACTCCAAGAGGGTAGCCCAAACTATACTGCTCATTTTCATATGTAAAAGCAACTTTAGCTCTAGGCAACTAGCGTGTACACTTGTGAAAATGTGTTCTTGTTTCAAACTAGTTAGGCACTTGTTAGACAATTTTCAGCAACCTGTAGGTCATTGATCCACAAAATAAAGCTGTGTTGTAGCCACTTTGCTTAAAATAAACACAAGGCAATTTCTACCAAAGGATCCTGAGGCCTAATCTCAAAGAATAATAAGGTATGCGTGCTCTCCAACATTTACTCTCAACTATCATTCATTTACCACATTGCTTTTTGTGGGATCTTGCTGTGCACAGTTTGGTTGCCATGGTAGCCCACACTCCAGCAGTGATGACACACTTCAAAAGTACTTTATTGGCTGTAAAACTCTTTAAAATGTCTGAAGATGTGGAAACATTATGAAGTTGCAAGTTCTTTCTAACTAACCCCACAGTCATCTCAGAAACAAAAAACAACAAACTTTGAATGAGCTTGACGATGTATTTGAATAGAAAGTGAGAATGCAGGAACAGGATCAGGCCGTTTTAGCCCCTTGGGCCTGTTATGACTTGCAACTAGATCTTGGCTCATCCATCCATCAGCCTTAGTTCCGTTTCCCTTAAGAACATTGTGTCACAAAAAGCTATCAATTTCAGTTTCAATACTTTCAATTGACCTAGACTTCAACAACGTCTTGGCTGAGAAAGTTCCAGATTTCTATTCCTCTGCGTGAAGAAGTTTTTAATTTATATCTGCGGAAGCTGGAAATCAGGAACCAAAACAGAAGTTGCTGGAAAAACTCAGCAAATCTAACAGTATCTTGTGAAGAGAAAGTCAGAGTTAACTCTTCAGGTCCAGTGCCCCTTGCTCAGGACAGGAGTTTAATGTTCTGTTGCCTTGTTCTGGGCTCCTAAAGAAGGGAATAAGGTTTCTCTCTGCATCCACCCTCACACATCTTTTACTCATCTTAAACACCTCATACCACCCCTTAATCTTCCATAGATATTTTTGAAACAATCTGTTCAGAGACATTATTACACACCTGTGCAACAGATGGGATTTAAAGCTAGGCCTTCTGGTCCAGAGATACTGGCACTGCCACAAGTGTTCCAAGGCCATCATTGAACCAGATAGTGTTCTATGGTGATGTTACAACATTATTATTAGACTGTTCTTGAGTGACTGAGCCAGTGCAAGTGGTCCTCATAACTTAAGCTTGGTGTCTTAGCAAATAATTTGCGTGCAATTTGAACACAACACATTAGAGCCTTCGGGACAAAGCTTGGATATAATCCAAGATCGGATGATACTTCATGACGCAAGGTGCTATGTCCAGCTGCAGAGATAAACATCTGGTTGAAAGTGTCTCAGAAGAGATGTGTTCTGTAAAACAAACATACAAGAAGGCTGGAATGCAAAGTGGGAGCCCTGTACAAACCTAACTGAGGCACTGTTGGGAGGACACATTAAACTACATGGTACTGCTGACAGTAACAAAATGCTCTGCTAATCAAGGAGAGTGAACTTTTACCCTGTTGAATGAGGAGGGGGTTTGCACAATGAAGGATGTGCAGTTAACTAATGAGGCCATGGAGGAGGAATTCAAAAATCCAGAGGCTTTCAGCTTTCGGGTCATTCGGAAGAATTGCAGAACCACCTCAGGAATTAACTGGAAATGAACCTGCTGTGTAAGGAAACATTGGGACTAAGATAGAATTAAACTGGGACAACAAAGTGTGGAGCTGGATAAACACAGCAGACCAAGCAACATCTCAGGAGCACAAAAGCTGATGTTTCGGGCCTAGACCCTTCATAAGATTATCTTGGATTCTCCAGCATCTGCAGTTCCCATTATCACTGAAAGAAGTAAACTGGGACTTGCTGCCTGGAACATGACACCAAAGAAACAACAGTCAGATGAAAAATTACAGGGAGTTTTTAAACAGATTGCTTTCTGAATGCTGGCATTAAAGATTAGACAGGGGGAGATTTTATACCGGGAGAACATGCAATGGGAATTGTGATCCACCTTAATCCTTCGACTTCATATACTTCATGGTGTCTGCAAGTTCTGGCTAATTTAGTATGGGTATGGCCTGGGGTAGATAACTTCTGTGGGACCCAGGTAAGTTCCCTCACCGCTCCTGATGCTGACAAAGTAACTTGCAGTGTATCTTTTGTGGCCTGTTCAAATTTAACAGCAGCAGAACTATTTTGGGTGATGACAGATGACCCAAAAATAGTATCCTTGCTACGTGCCCAGAACTCAATTTTCATATTAAAAAGGACCTATCTCCTAAAACATTAGATTAGTTTAGATTCCCTGCAGTGTGGAAACGGGCCCTTTGGCCCAACAAGCCCATACTGCCCCTTGAAGCATCCCACCCAGACCCATCGCCCTATAACCCATGCACCCTGAACACTATGGGCAATTTAGCATGGCCAATCCACCTAGCCAGCACATCTTTGGACTGTGGGAGGAAACTGGACCACCCGGAGGAAACCCACGCAGACATGGGGAGAATGTGCAAACTCTGCACAGACAGTCGCCCAAGGCTGGAAATGAACTCAGGTCCCTGGTGCTAACCACTGAGCCACCATGCCGCCCTGGTATTAGCAGCCCAGTCGTGGATACTTATAATACTATCAACGTGTAGACTTTTGGTTTTAAAAGTACTATGACTGTCCAATCACTCCGACTTTAAAATTGAGTTCTTTCGCTGTGAAACCCTCCCAAAATGGAAGCCAAAATTGTTGAACATGGTTCCCATTGATTGTCAGGTAGGCTCATCATAGGACCATCATCTGCTCAGGATTCAGCATCCTGAGCAGAAAATACTCAACTCATGCTGCTTTAATTTGTTGTAAGCTTCATATGTCATCCAGCTTCATCGAGCATCATTAATTGGGTGTGCCACAATAACATAAATGGAGAGAGAGGACAGTTGGTGAGAGGTCATATTCCCAGTGACTCCTGCTGGGCATAAGTGTCCATGGTTATCCATTAAGGACCTCATCAAGCTTGTCTATATATGGGCCTGTATGGCCGCATCGCCTTCAATAGAAACCACAGGATGGTTGCTAATAGCACATCAGGAGTGGCTAATCCTGGTGGGAAAGGGAGGAGGAAAATTAATTGTGGAAAAATATTCCAGGAAAGAATGAGACAGGAAACATTGAGCAACTCCAAATTATACTGACCTCAGTGTTAATACCTCATGTACGCATTGTCAACAAGACAGTAGTAATGGAAAAGAATTGTAAACAGCAAAGTGTGGCAAATTAAATCCCTTGTTGTTGGAAAATGTTTCTTGTTTACTTGGCCAAGTACATCACTGTAATTGTCGGTTCTGTGTGTCATACAATAGGAATTGTGGCAAGTTTTTCAGTTTAAGCAACATCTCATGCAAGCAGTTGCCATGAAGTGAGAGACATAAGTTGTAGTTTGTAGTCCTTTACAGTGTAGGTTGATGAACCAAGTGGACTGATGGTACAAGTAAAACTGAGCAGTTTTATATCACGTCCAGAACTCTGCAATGGTCTTCTCAGTGTGTAAGCAGCATGTGGATGGTGGGTTATTGCAGCTTGCACAGTACAGCCAATTCTCTTGGGTTTCTGTTTTTAATTATTTAGATATCTTCATATCAAGTCTTGGAATCATCAAATTGCAACTGAACTGAAGTCATTTAGCCAAGCAATTTATATACATGAAAGAAAAAAGCAATTCTGTATTTAACAGCATGCTAATTTGACCCAAAAGTTCATATGCTTCTAAACCAAAACCATGCCAACAGATTGCTGTTTAATTTGCACAAAAATAGTTAAACTTATCTCTGTATGTCTGCGTGCAAATGATACTGGATGATGGCCTCTAGGAATTGGTTACTGGCTCTGGGTTTGCAGTGATTTTAATCAGATTTGACACTGGACCCAAATGAATGATGCTAAATAATTTGTTCATTTAGACAGTGATCCTTTTTATAATGCAAATGCACCCGAACGTTTCAGTTGAGAAACAGAGAGAGTCTGACTGGTAATGGTTTAGTCTGAGGGTCACCACATCTCAGGTGAGGGAAAGAGGTTGAGAAGGAGAGTCCTTCATGGTAACATCAGTTGGTGCAGAAACTGAACCCAGGATGTTGGCATCAATCTGTATTGTGAACCAGCTGTCCAGCCAACTCAGCTAAACAAACCCTGAACCTTTAAAGATATAATAGTGGAATTGTAGAATCCCTACAGTGTGGAACTAGGTTTTTCAGCCCATCAAGTCCACACCAACCCTCTGGGAAGCATGCCACCCAGTATGCTATAACCCTGCATTTTCTGTGGCTAATCCAACTGAACAGCACATCCCAGGACACTTTGGGTAATATAGCATGGCCAGTCCATCTAACCTGCACTGTGGGAGGAAACCAGAGCACCCAGAGGAAACCCACGCAGAAACAGGGAGGATGTGGAAACCCCACACAGTCATCCTGAGGATGGAATCGAAGCCAGGTCCCTGGTGCTGTGAGGCAACAGTGTTAACCACTGAGCCGCTGTGTCACCCACTGTGGAAATTTGACTGAAAGATATTGACCAAAAACTGAGTCAGCCCAGTCCAAATCTATAGCTGGTTGTTCCAGGCATTACAGTTGTGATGACTTGGTGTATACAATGGCTTTTGGGTTTCTGACATTAGTGTTTATGATTGGGTTGGCAGTGCCTAATTCCTTTCTAAGATTGATCTATTGAATGGGCACAGGTAAGTGCCATCAACAACAAGGGCTTAAAAAGATATCTGTTTATGTTGCTCCAAGTGGGTTATACCAATCTCGAATGAGCTCTTCAGTTACATTCCAGAGGCTTAGGAATCAAGTTGTGGTATATAGTATTCATGGAGAAAGCATGTAAATGAAGTAGAAGATCTGTTTAAGTATTATCAGTTGGTTGGCTTACTGTTAAAATTTAGACTGTGTACAGTGCGGAAAAGGGCCATTTGGCTCATCAAGTCTGCACCTATCCTGCAAAGGGCATCCCACACTGATCTATCACATGCCCATAACTCTGCATGGGGTTTTTACTATGGCACACCCAAATAACTTGCACATCTCTGGACACTACAGAGCATCTTTTTGGAACTGCCAATCCGCCTAATTTTGGACTGTGGAAGAAAACCAGGACACCAGGCAGACACCCACACAGACAGGGGGAGAATGTGCAAACTCCACACAGATGGTCACTTTTCTACGGGATTGAAATAATGAAGTTTTGACTTGCTCGCCGAGCTGGCTTGTATTTTTTTCAGATGTTTTGTCTCCATGCTAGGTGGCATCATCAGTGGAGCCTCCAATGAAGTGATGTTAACCCCATACATTGGGCCTCATATATAAACCCATCCAGGTCAAAACTAGAAATGACACTACTCACTCTAACGGTATAAATTCCAAGCAAAGTAGAATATTGTCACTTCTTCAGAGGCTCCACTGATGATGTCACCTAGCATGGCGACAAAACATCTGAACAAAACCAAGGCAACTCAGCGAGCAAGTCATCAACCTCCACAACCCAAGATATGGATCTTTGCCAATACCTTCAATTAAAATAATATTAGAAGAACTACCTGACTGTAGAAATGACTTTGGAGTTATTTTTTGGCTGTTCAACTTTTGAAGTCTATGTCTACATGATTGCGAAGAAACATTAATGTATACTGAGATAATAGGAACTGCAGATGCTGTGGAATCTGAGATAACAAGGTGTAATGTTGGATGAGCACAGCAGGCCAAGCAGCATCAGAGGAGCAGGAGGGCTGATGTTTTGGGTCTGGACCCTTCTTCAGAATGTACACTGATGTATTAATCGCTGCAGTCTCAACAAGAAATGAAACTAGACAGACCACCCAAAAATTGACCGAGGCACCGGAAAAGACAAACAGCCCTGTTGACCCTGCAAAGTCCTCCTTTATAACATCTGGGGGTTTGATCCAAAATTGGGAGTGCTGTCTCACTGTCATCGTCATATTCAAAATCATAGTTTAGAGAGCATGTCCCATACACTACCATCACCATCCTTGGATATTTCCTGTCTCGTTGGCAAGACAGGCCCACATGAGGTGACGGCACAGTGGTATACAGTCAGCAGAGTGTTACTTTTGAGAGTCCTCAACGTTGACTCTGGACCCCATGACATCTCATGGCTTCAGGTTAAACATGGGCAAGGAAACCTCCTGCTGATTACCACATACGGTTGATGAATTGGTACTCTTTCATGTTAAACGGCGCTTAGACGAAACTTCCAAGAGCAGCAAGGGCGCAAAAGGTTCTCTGGGTGGGCGATTTTAATGTCCACCACCAAGAGTGGCTCGCCAGCAGTACTACTGATCACACTGTTTGTTTTCTAAAGGACATAGCTGCTAGAGTGGGTCGGCAGCAAGTAGTGAAGGAACCGACGAGGGAAAACACATTTGACCTCATCCTAACCAATCTGCCAGCTGCAGTTGCATCTGTCCATGACAGTATCGGTAAGAGTGACCATCGCTCAGTCCTTGTGGAGATGAAGCCCCGCCTTCACATTGAAAATAACTTCCATCACGTTGTGTGGCACTCACTGTGCTAAATGGAATAGATTTCGAGAAAATCTACCAACTCAGGACTTGACATCCATGAAGCACTGTGGCCATCACTAGCAACAGAATTGTCCTCCAGTGTGATCTGCGACATCATGGCCCGGCATGTTCCCCACTCGATCATTACCATCAAGCTTGGGCATCAACCCTGGTTCAATGGATTGTGCAAGAGGGCATTCCTGAGCAGCACCAGGCATACCTGAAGATGACGGGTCAACCTGGTGAAGCCACCAAACAGGACACACCAAACTCTGTGCTAAATAACATAAGCATCAAGTCAGAGACAGAACTAAGCAATCCCACAGCCATTAGATCAGATCCTGCCACATCCAGTCATGAATGGTGGTGACTAACTAAATAACTCTCTGGAAGAGGAGGCTCCACAAATATCCACATCCTCAATGATAGAAGAGCCCAAAACTTCAGTGCAAAAAGTAAGGCTGAAGCTTTCGCGGCAATCTTCAGCCAGAAGTGCTGAGTGGATGATCCATCTTGACCTCCTCCAGTGGTCCCCAGCATTACAGATACCAGTCTTCAGCGAATTCAATTTGCTCCATCGTTAGTGACTGCTCAGATACAGAAGCAGTCTGTGTTCAAAATCAGCAAGATCTCAACAACATCCAGGCTTGGGTTGACAAGCAGCAAGTGACATTCGTGCCACACAAATACCAGTCTATGGCTATCTCCAATAGGAGACAATGTAGCTACCGCCCCTTCACATTCAATGGTATTTCCATCTCTGAATACTCCACTATCAACATCCTGGAACTCCCCAAAGCCTGTTCATCATTTACAAGGCACAAGTCACTAGTGCAATAGAACACTCTCTGGATCATCGAGGACAAAGCAGCCCACCCGATTTAGTACTAAATCCACAAACATCCACTCCCTCTACCACTGACACACAGTAGCAGCAGGGTGTACTATCTATAAGATGTGCTGCCAGAATTTGCCGCAGTTCCTTCAATAGTACCTTTCAAACTCATGACCATTTCCTTCCTGACTTGGAAATATATCACCGTTCCTTCACTTGCTGGGTCAAAATCCTGGAATTCCCTCCCTAATGGCATTGTGGGTCAACCCCAGCACGAGGACTGCAGTGATTCAAGAAGGCAGCTCCCACCACCTTCTCAAGGGCAACTAGGGAGAGGCAATAAATGCTGGCCCAGCCAACAGCGCCCACATCCTACAAGTGAATAAAACAAAACTGTAATCCCCTATGTCTTCTTGACAAATTCAAAACATTTAATGCCAGATTATTCAGGTAGAATTTACTGATTCAACCATCCAATGTAAAAATTGTGTGCTTTACTGGAAAAGATAATGTGAGCACAGATACAGTACATTATTCAGACTGTGAAAATGATAGAACAAATTACGCATTTAGGAGCAAGATGACAAGAAATTGTTTTACTACCACAAAGGAGATAAATGAGGATGAATGGATGTATATTTTATGTTTTACTGTTTGTGTCAAATACAGTAGCTTGTAATGCAATGCATTTAAAAATGACCTTTCATTTGTAGCCACATAAGAGATCGCATCTTTATTTATGAGCTATGATTTGAAATTTACAAAAATAGACACTGCTTTTAACAAAAAAAAGGAGACAATGTTTAGGAGATGTTTGCAGCATCAAGAAATGAGTGATACTAACTGATGCATATGCATCAATGTTACTTTTTGAACTGGCACCATTCCTTGTGGGTTTAGGAGAGCTCAGTACAGTAACAGTTCACTAATCAGTTGGGTTACACTTTAATATAAACCTGGTGAGGGGAATTAAATAGAGAGAAGCAAAGTCACTTCCAGAAGTTGACTCAATCAATGTGTTTCTCTCTGCTTTTTCTCTGTAAAGTTGTCGGCTACAAATCTTTTCTGAAAGAACAAAAGCAAAAAAAAAATTCGGAGATGCGGAAAGAAATAATTCTAAAATTCAAAGGCAACCAGAAAGACAGATGAAGTATAAACTGAACATCACAATGCAGATAAGATCTAGGCATCTTTGAAGAACTGTAAAGATATGAAATCAAATCATCTAGTATTGAACTGGTAAGCACTGTGCTCTCTGGGCATTTTTCCCCCTTGCACTCTTGTAATATGGATAGATCTCCTACTGTCTTGAAAGTTCTTGTTAAATGTTATAATAAATAGTTTTTTTTGTTACTGAAGTGTAGCAGTCAGTCAGAAGCAAAACTATGAATTTCTGGTACTGTTATTCAATGTTCATAGTTGTCATGAGCCTGAGAACAGTGGGGCTTGAATTTCTGTGCACTATCCAGTGAAATGTCAAGGAACAACAATGTTTTCCACTTTAACAATGATGGTTGCGTGGTCACCATTATTGAGAGTAGAGTAGCTATAGATTCCAATTTCTTTTTAATTGAATTCAAATTTCATCAGCTACCTTGGCAGCTCTTGAACTCATGACTCCAGAACATTAGCTCAGGCATCTGCATTACTAGTCTAGTGACACTACCACTACACCAGCATCTTCAAATTCAGATGGATGGCATGGTCCAGAAATTAAAGGATCCAATCATTCGAGATGTTATTCATGATTAGCAATGTTGCCTGGGCTCAATCAAAGATTTTCAACATTGTTTCATTTCAGAGATGTCACCTTAGACAAATCTAGTCCAGGATTCACCAAAGTGATGAATCTGGAAGATCAGGTATCTCCACAGATCTCCAAAAGACTTCTAATAAACCTCCTCATGAAAAGTTGTACTCTTAGTTAAGCATCATGGTATCAAGAGAGAGTGGGAAAGATGAATTTAGAAACTAAATCAAAGTAAATTGTTTAGCTTTGCACTGGGGTCCTGTCAGCTATCAATATATCAGAGTTTACCTGGGAGCCAGTTCATCCTTACACACCCAGGAGCTTGCTCACATCAGTTATCTTATTTGGAACCCGAGTAACATAGGGAAGCTCGCCTGGGGGGCTGGTTGTAAGGGCACCAAGCTCCTTGTCATCACTAAAGTCAACACTGCTATGCCTCAAAGGAAGTGTGTACTTGTTCTGTCTTCTTTGCCTTCACCTGGAACATTGACCTTTTGAGAGTTGAGAAACCAGGACAACAGGAGGGAGATGCTGACAATGAAATGGAATAAAACCAGGCTACCATCATAGTAACATGGAAATATTTTGTAGGACAAGTAGACCCAGATCTGGGGAGCATCGAAAGTTTATGCCTTTGTTGAAGTAAAATGTGAGGATTCCACTGCTTGAGCTGAAGATTGAGCGTCTGGCCTCAGTGTCCAGTCTATCATGGTCAATCTTGCAGAAATTTTGCCTGAATGCTCATAGAGATGGCTTCAAGAAGAGCACAAGCATTCATTGGATGGTCTTCCCATTCAATCCAGGGAAAATGCAGAAGTATGGTAATGTTTCTCCAAGGGTCTGCTGTGTCATTGGTGGACAGTCTAGTTCAATCTGAAAGTCTGGTGATGATAGCTGCTCTGTATAACAAGACTTTTATTGAATTGGGAATTGTTAACCCAATATGAATGGGGTGAATAGGTTTCAGTTCAGTTGGCGCAGTGTGTTAACAGTCTTTCCATGAATCAGTATGCTGTTGGTCTAAGCTCTATTCCAGGTCTTGAACTTTCAATCTAAGCTGACTCAGGTGCAGTAACACATTGTGGTATCTTTCAGATGAGACGTTAAGGCTCCGCCAGCCTTCGTGGGTGACATTACAGTATTCCAAAGCTACTATTAACTCACAGCACCAGTAATAGGTGTAAAACTGTAGATATTTCTGTACAAGGAGAGTCAATGAGCTCAAGCTTCTTACATTGAAGTTCTTAGGTGACAGAGAGACATGGTAACTCCAAAAAAAAGGTGTAAGTCAAAAGAAAGGATTGTTTTTGGCTGCCAGGGTATACTTGTATAAGTTGAGAAGGATAAGATCAAGCTATGGGCCATAGTTCAGTGGTAGAGCATTTGACTGGAGGAAAGGGTGTGGCACGGTGGCTCAGTGGTTAGCAGTGCTGCCTCACAGCACCAGGGTCCCAGTTCGATTCCACCCTTGGGTGACTGTCTGTGTGGAGTTTGCACATTCTCCCTGTGTCTGTGACAGTTTCCTCCAGGCGCTCTGATTTCCTCCCACAGTCCAAAGATGTGCAGTCTAGGTGGTTTGGCCATGCTAAACTCATAGAGTTCAGGCATGTGTAGATTAGGCGGGTTGTAGGGGTAATGGGGTTGGGTGGGATGCTCTGATGATCAGTGTGGATTTGTTGGGCTGAAGGGCCTGTTTCCACACTGTAGGGATTCTATGAAATATGATACCCAGGTTCTTGCTCTGGAATTAGAATGGTCCAAGCAGCTTCCTTTTTTAGCCTTACAACTATATTTCTGTCCCATCTTTTCTAGCCTTACAGCTATCTCTCTGTCCCATCTCTGCACAAGCCCATAAAAACTGTCCTGATGCAGACAACAAAAGGGAATGTGCATTTTAAATGGAATAAAACCAGGCTTAGATCACAGTAACGTGTAAATACTTTGTGGGATAAGTTGTCTCGGGTTTGGGAGGAAATGGAAAGTTAATGCCTTTGATGGAATAGAATAAGAAGATTAACTCACAATCTGAAAATCACTCCATGTAGTTTGTTTCCAGTTTTTACTCTGTGTTTCCTGTAGGATCACAGGCTGGAAAAGAAAATGACTGTTTTTTTTTCCAGTTGAAGTTTTTCAAACAAATAGTTCCAATAAAGCTGGGCCAGATGTCTAATACTTTCACACAGAACCCTGAGAAACTATTTTTTTTAAGAAAGCAACTAATTAATATTCCAGCAGGTGTTTTGGTTCAATCGCGTCAAACAATATGACATTTGTAATGTCTTCTTCCTGTCAATGAAAGCATTTGCTGATCTTTAATGTTGTTCATAATAAAACCCAGAGGTGCCAATGATTTATTTGAGTATTTATGTCGTTTACTGATGGCTTGTGTCTTTTCTTGATAATCTACATTGTCATGTGTTGAAATGCCTCTCTGTCTTGGAAATCAGACTCAAATATCACCAATGATTACCCACCCACATGTGATATTCCCATATGTCAAACCTTAGAGTTATGTCGTAACTAAGTTGTTTAAGGTGGTATATCTGAAATATGTTTGGGGGAAGTGCCCCATTTGTTTTGAATTGAACAGTTTGAGATGTTAACTGGAAAAGCTGGTGGTCTGTAAGCAACTGCGTCTTCTCAATTGAATGTGGAATAAATGTTTTGGAATCATTCGTGTTTGAAATGCTGCCAGCATCATGGCTCCCCTCTATGTTATACAGTTCATTGACAATCCAATATTTTGTTTGAGTTCATTGTCTTTGAGTCAGCGGGCTGGGATTCCAAGTCCCACTTCAAAAACTTGAGTGTGTAATCCAGTCTAGTACAGTACTGAGCAGTGCGCTGCATTGTTGTGCCATCTTTCTCAGGAGATATTAATCTCCTCTCTTTTAATTCATTCACAGGATGGGGGCATCTCTGGCCAGGCCAGCAATAAAGAAACTTGAGAGTAAACGACATGTGGGCCAGACCAGGCACAACAGCAGTTTTCTCCCCTCAAAGACATGAGTGAACCAGATGGATTATTCCCAACAATCAACAATGGTCATCATTAGACTCTTAATTCAAATTCCACCATGTGCCACCATTGAACCTGAGTCCTGAGAACATTGCTGGGATGAATAGGCTAGTGATAATATCAGTTGGCCATTTCCTCCCTTGGTGTCAAGTTGGCATTAAAGATACCACACTGCTATCTAATGAAGAGTTGGAGATTCCCTGGCCAACTTTCATTCCTGTAAATTACACAATTGTTCCTTTTATCTAATTGTTCCTTTTATTGTTTGAGGGAAGTTGAACTGGATTACTAGGCATCAAAGGACTTAATCAGACAAAAAGCGCTTTGGGATGTCTTGAGTGCCAGAAAGGTGCTATATAAATGCAAGTATTCCTCTCCTTTCAAAAAATATGGAGATAGACAGCCTTTTCCAAGGCTGGAGGGAAATTTGAATAAGAGCCCATTTTTTGGAGAAATGGACAGACACCACAAGTAAGGGTGAACTTGTGGGGAGGACAGGATTGATGAGCTCATCTTCGATGCTGACCGACAGTGATTAAGCAATGGTGATAGTCATTCTCGCATCATTGTTTTAAAAGAAGTGGAGCAGAACTTTTAGTTTGCAATAGGTCTTTACCAAATCTCCAGAGACATCTGAACTGCCTTGCGTGCATAGACTCCACTGGTGAGCGATGCTGTGGGGTGAATCATTAAAAAAAAACACAGGGTGTATAAATCAGGCTGGACAAGACCCAAATCCAAGCTCCAGGGTGAAACACTAGGTGAGCCCAGTCTCTCCTCCTGGGGCGTTTTACACAGAGAAAATAAAAGAAAAAGATTGATTTGATTTTTTTTAAGAAAAGTGTTTTAAAAGGTTATTAAAATTGTGAAGGCTACTGTTAACTGAAAGAGTGTTTGTTTTGGCATTGATTTTGCAAAAAGAAAATGCTTTTACAAGGAGATCATAGGAGATCCAAAAGCACTTCATAGCTAATTAACTACTTTTGAAGTAGTGGCACCCTTTTGTGTAGCCACTGTTCATATGTAAAGAAACACAGGAGCCAATTTGTGCACAGTAAGTTCTCACAAATTGTGGGAAGATAATGACCAGACAACCTGCTATTTTACCAATAGAAAGTGCTGGAGAAACCCAACAGGTCTGGCAATCTCTGTGGAGAGAGAAAAACACAGAATTAAATTTTATGATTAATTTAACTGGACACGGAACATTAAATCTGTTTCTCTTTCCAAAGATACTGCCAGGTCTGCTGAATTCTCCAGTACTTCTGCTACTATTTCATATTTCTGGCATCCATTGTATTTTACTTTTACTCGAGTGCTATTTTAACCATGTGGACAGAGGAACACTTATCTCTCAACCAGCACCTCAAACCAATGAAATAAAAACAGAACCGTGCTGGAGAAACTCAACAGATCCGGCCTCATCTGTGGAGCGAGCAACAGAGTTCATGTTTCAGGTCCAAAATGATTTTTCTTCCAAGAAGAGTTACATTGGACTTGAAATATTAATTCTGTTTCTCTCTCTACAGATGCTTAATTTCCCCAGCAATTTCTGTTTTTGTTTCAGATTTTCTAACCTATTCACTTAACGGTTGAGATCATCCCTGGAATCATTCTTGGAAGTCTTTTCAGAATTCTCTCCAAAGACTTCACAGTTTCCCAAAATGGAATTCCTTACTGTCATTGAGCTGAACCAGTAAAAGCTCACCATAACCTTTGAAGGGGTTCTAAAGAAAAGTCATATTGAACTTGAAATGTTAATTCTATTTCTCTCTCCACAGACCTACGAGACTTGTTGAGTTTCTGTTGCTCTTACTGTTTTACTTCAGGTTTCCTCCATCCAAGAATGCTTTGCATCCCCCACCAGAACGGTCTTGAGGCTCTCTACATCTTCCTGGGAAAAGGCCTGAGCTGTCTCCATCCACCCCCATTTTCCTCTGCCTGGCCGAGCTCATCCTCACTCTCAACAATTTCTCTTTCAACTCCTCTCACTTTCTTCAGGTCAGAGAGCTGGCCATGGGTGCCCACATGGGCCCCAGTTATACCTCTCCGTGGGGTATGTGGAACATTTCCTTGTTCCAGCCCTACTCAGGGCCCCACCCATAACTCTCTGTCTCTGCCATAATGATGACATCATTGGTGCTGCTTCCCTCTCTCGCCCAGAATTGAAAAAGCTTGTCTATTTTGCTTCAAATTTCAACTCTGCCCACACCTTCACCTGTTTCCATTTCTGGGGATAGGCTGGCTACGCATATCCACTGCAAACCCATCGAATACCACAGTTATCTTGACTACACATCCTCACACCCTGCCTCCTGTAAAGACTCTATTCCATTCTCCCAGTTCCTCCGTCTCCATTGCATCTGTTCCAATGATGCCAACTTTGACAAGGGAGCCTCTGAAATGTCCACCTTCTTCGTCAACCGAGGATTCCCCTGTGCCATGGTTGCCAGGACCCTCGGCCATGTCCGACCCACCTCCCACACCTTGGCCCTCGCCCCCTCTCTTCCTTCGGGTTCCCCTTGTCCGTGAGACGGTCCCACCAGCACCCACACCCAAAAGATCATTAGCTGCCGTATCAGCCATTTCCAGTATGATGCCGCCACCAGACACAAATTCCCCTCCTCCCCGCCCCCACCCCTGTCAGCACTTCCACAGGGACCATTCCCTCTGGGACAACCTGGTCCACTTTTACTTCACTTCCAACCCCCACCCCCCCCTCCCCCGACACACACAGCCCCACGGCACTTTCTGCTGCAGCCACAGAAGGTGTAAGACCTGCCCATTGACTCCCTCCTTCCTCAGTATCCAAGGCCTCAGGCAAACCTTCCAAGTGAAGCAGCACTTTACCTGCACTTCACTCAATCTAATCCACTGTGTTCGCTGCTCAGTATGTGGTCCATTCTACGGCGAGGAGACAAAGGGTAGGCTGGGTGACTGCTTTGCAGAACGCCTACATTCTGTATGTAAAAATAACCCCGAGCTTCCAGTTGCCTGCCACTTCCAGTTCCATGGTCAACATTCCTGTCTCAGGCATGCTGCAGTGATCCAGTGCAGCTCAGCATTAGCTGAAAGAGCAGTGTGTCATTTTTTAACTTGGGGAACCTGAAACCTTCTGCACTTAATGCTGAGTACAATAATTTTTGGCACCTGATTACCTTCTTCCATGTCCTTACCAAAACCCCCACACACCAGACCTTGTCATCACATGGGCTGCCACCAAATTAGTCAGCAAATAATGGTCCCATTTAATCTCCCAGGCTGACCCTTACCCATTCCTTTGTCTGCATTTTTAGAACATAGAACAGTACAGCACAGTACAGGCCCTTCGGCCCTCGATGTTTTGCCGACCTGTCATACCAATCTGAAGCCCATCTAACCTACACTATTCCATGTACATCCATATGCTTGTCCAATGATGGCTTAAATGTACCTAAAGTTGGCGAATCTACTACCGTTGCAGGCAAAGCGTTCCATACCCTTACTACTCTCTGAGTAAAGAAACTACCTCTGACATCTGATGAAATTCAATGTGAGTAAATGTGAGGTTTTGCACTTTGAAAAAAAGAATACAGGCATGGACTATTTTCTAAATGGTGAGAAAATTCGCAAAGCAGAAGTATAACGGGATCTGGGAGTGTTGGTCCAGGATTCTCTAAAGGTTAACTTGCAGGTAGACTCCGTAATTAAGAAAGCGAATGTAATGTTGTGGTTTATCTCAAGAGGGTTGGAATATAAAAGCAGCGATGAGCTTCTGAGGCTTTATAAAGCTCTAGTTAGGCCCCATTTAGAATACTGTGTCCAATTTTGGGCCCCACACCTCCGGAAGGACATATTAGCCCTGGAACGTGTCCAGCGGAGATTCACACGGATGATCCCTGGAATGGTAGGTTCAACGTATGATGAACGGCTAAGGATCCTGGGAATGTAATCATTCGAGTTTAGAAGGTTGAGGGGAGATCTAATAGAAACTTACAAGATAATGTATGGTTTAGAAGGGGTGGACGCTAGGAAGTTGTTTCCATTAGGCGGGGAGACTAGGACCCGTGGGCACAGCCTTAAAATTAGAGGGGGTAAATTTAAAACTGAAATGAGACAACATTTCTTCAGCTAGAGAGTGGTGGGCTTGTGGAATTCATTGCCATGGAGTGCAGTGGAGGCCGGGACGTTGGATGCCTTCAAGGCAGAGATCGACAAATTCTTGACCTCTGAAGGAATCAAGGGCTACAGGGAGAGTGCAGTTGAAATGCCCATCTGCCATGATTTAAATGGCGGAGTGGACTTGATGGGCCGAATGGCCTCACTTCCACTCCTATGTCTTATGGTCTTATGGTCTATATCTTTCACCTCTCAATTTAAAACTATGCCCCCTTATGCTCGCCGTCACCATCCTAGGAAAAAGGCTCTCCCTATCCACCCTATCTAACTCTCTGATTATTTTATATGTCTCAATTAAGTCACCTCTCAAACTTCTTCTCTCTAACAAAAACAGCCTCAAGTCCCTCAGCCTTTCCTCGTAAGACCGTCCCTCCATACCAGGCAACATCCTAGTATATCTCCTCTGCACTCTTTCCAAAGCTTCCACATCCTTCTTATAATGCGGTGACCAGAACTGTACGCAATACTCCAAGTGTGGCCGCACCAGAGTTTTATACAGCTGCAGCATACCCTCTTGGTTCCGGAACTCGATCCCTCTATTAATAAAAGTTAAAACACTGGATACCTTCTTAACAACCCTGTCAACCTGGGTGGCAACCTTCAAGGATCTGTATACATGGACACCGAGATCTCTCTGCTCATCTACACTACCAAGAATCTTACCATTAGCCCTGTACTTTGCATTCCGGTTACTCCTACCGAAGTGCATCACCTCACACTTGTCCGCATTAAACTCCATTTGCCACCTTTCAGCCCAGCTCTGCAGCTTATCTATGTCTCTCTGTAACCTACAACATCCTTCATCACTATCCACAACTCCACCGACCTCAGTGTCGTCTGCAAATTTACTAACCCATCCTTCTACGCCCTCATCCAGGTCATTTATAAAAATGACAAACAGCAGTGGACCCAACACTGACCCTTGCGGTACACCACTAGTAACTGGTCTCCAGGATGAACATTTCCCATCAACTACCACCCTCTGTCTTCTTTCAGCAAGCCAATTTCTGATCCAAAGTGCTATATTTCCCACAATCCCATTCCTCCACATTTTGTACAATAGCCTACTGTGGGGACCCTTATCGAACGCCTTGCTGAAATCCATATACACCACATCAACCGGTTTACTCTCATCTACCTGTTTGGTCACCTTCTCAAAGAACTCAATAAGGTTTGTGAGGCACGACCTACCCTTCACAAAACCCTGCTGACTATCCCTAATCAAATTATTCTTTTCTAGATGATTATAAATCCTATCTCTTATAAACTTTTCCAATACTTTACCGACAACTGAAGTGAGGCTCACTGGTCTGTAATTACCAGGGTTGTCTCTACTCCCCTTCTTGAACAGGGGAACCACATTTGCTATCCTCCAGTCATCTGGCACTATTCCTGTAGACAAGGACAAGTTAAAGATCAATGCCAAAGGCTCGGCAATCTCCTCCCTGGCTTCCCAGAGGATCCTAGGATAAATCCCATCTGGCCCAGGGGACTTATCTATCTTCACACGCTATAGGATTTCTAATACCTCTTCCTTGTGAACCTCAATCCCACCTAGTCTAGTAGCCTGTATCTCAGTATTCTCCTCGACAACATTGTCGTTTTCTAGAGTGAATACTGTCAAAAAATATTCATTTAGTGCTTCCCCTATCCCCTCTGACTCCACACACAACTTCCCACTACTATCCTCAATTGGCCCTAATCTTACTCTTGTCATTCTTTCATTCCTTAAATACTATAGAAAGCCTTAGAGTTTACCCTGATCCTATCCGCCAACAACTTCTCATGTCTCCTCCTGGCTCTTCTGAGCGCTCTCTTTAGGTCTTTCCTGGCTACCTTGTAACCCTCAAGCGCCCTAACTGAGCCTTCACATCTCATCCTAACATAAGCCTTCTTCTTTCTCTTGACCAGAGATTCCACTTCCTTCGTAAACCACAGCTCCCGTGTTCTACAGCTTCCTCCGCGCCTGACAGGTATATATTTATTTAGGACACACAGGAGCTTTTCCTTGAATAAGCTTCACATTTCTAATGTGCCCATCCCCTGAAGTTTCCTTCCTCATCCTATGCTCCCTAAATCTTGCCTAATCTCATCGTAATTGCCTTTCCCCCAGCTATAACTCTTGCCCAGTGGTATACACCTATCCCTTTCCATCACTAAAGTAAACATAACAGAATTGTGATCGCTATCACCAAAGTGCTCACCTACTTCCAAATCTAACACCTGGCCGGGCTCATTACGCAGTAATAAATCTAATGTGGCTTTGCCCCTTGTTGGCCTGTCTACATACTGTGTCAGGAAGCCCTCCTGCACACACTGGACAAAAACTGACCCATCTATAGTACTCGAACTATAGTGTTCCCAGTCAATATTTGGAAAGTTGATGTCCCCATGACAACTACCCTGTCTCTCTCACTCCTATCGAGAATCATCTCTGCTGTCCTTTCCTCTACATATCTGGAACTATTCGGAGGCCTATAGAAAACTCCCAACAGGGTGGCCTCTCCTTTCCTGTTTCTAACCTCAGCCCATACTACCTCAGTTGACGAGTCCCCAAACATCCTTTCTGCAACTGTAATACTGTCTTTGACCAACAATGCCACGCCTCCCCACCTTTTACCATCTTCTCTGTTCTTACTGAAACATCTAAATCCCGGAACCTGCAACAACCATTCCTGTCCCTGCTCTATCCATGTCTCTGAAACGACCACAACATCGAAGTCCAAGGTAACAACCCATGCTGCAAGTTCACCCACCTTATTCCGGACGCTCCTGGCATTGAAGTAGACACGCTTCAAACCAACTTCTTGCCTGCTGGTGCCATCTTGCGTCCCTGAAACTTTATTTTGGCCCTCCCTACTGTCAACCTTTTCTATACTTGAACTACAAATTTGGTTCCCATCCCCCTGCTGAATTAGTTTAAACCCACCCAAATAGCCTTAGCAAATTTCCCCCCCAAGATATCGGTACCCCTCTGGTTCAGGTGAAGACCATCCTGCTTGTCGAGGTCCCACCTACCCCTGAAAGAGCCCCAATTATCCAAGAATCCAAAACCCTCCCTCCTGCACCATCCCTGTAGCCACGTGTTCAACTCCTCTCTCTCCCTATTCCTCGCCTCAGTAGCACGTGGCACAGGCAACAAACCAGAGACAACAACTCTGTTCGTCCTAGCTCTCAGCTTCCATCCTAACTCCCTGAATTTCTGCCTTAAATCCCCATCTCTCTTCCTACCTATGTCATTGGTGCCAATGTGGACCACGACTTGGGGCTGCTCCCGCTCCCCCTTAAGGATCCCAAAAACACGATCAGAGACATCATGCACCCTGGCACCTGGGTGGCAACACACCAACTGTGAGTCTCTCTCATCCCCACAGAACCTCCTATCTGTCCCCTAACTATGGAGTCCCCAATGACTACTCCTCTGCTTCTCTTCCCCCCTTCCCTTCTGTGCCAGAGACCTGTGCCCCACTGCTTTCCCCTGGTAAGTCAGCCCCCCCCAACAGTATCCAAAACGGTATACTTATTGTTGAGGGGAATGGCCACAGGGGATCCCTGCACTGCCTGCCGGTTCCCTTTCCGTCCCCTAACCGTAACCCATCTGCCTTTTTCTTGTACCTGAGGAGTGACTACCTCCTTGTAACTCCTCTCAATAACCCCTTCTGCCTCCCAAATGATCCGAAGTTCATCCAGCTCCAGCTCCAGTTCCCTAACGCGGATTTCGAGGAGCTGGAGTTGGGTGCACTTCCCGCAGATGTAGTCAGCAGGGACACTAGTGGTGACCCTTACCTCCCACGTTCTGCAGGAGGAACATTCAACTGCCCTGACCTCCGTTCCCATTATTCAAAATTCCCAAAGAAACTGCTGAAAAATAAAGAATAAAAAATAAACTAGTTACCTTACCAATCTGGCGCACAGAACCTTTTTTTTGGTTCGAGGAGGAGGATGGGTGGGAGATACAACCCGAGTAGTGTTTTGGGTAACACAACCCCACAAATAAATTACCTCACTTACTCAGCAGTCCCGTGTCCGCTCCTGCTCAGGGTACGCTCCGTCTATTCACGACGTAAGGTTTTTAAAGATTTAAAATCTCTGACTCACCGGCTTCTGGACAGGTCCCTGGTCCAAGCTCCCGCTCGCGCTGCTGCTGCAACCAGACTCTCTCTCTCTCTATGGGTTCCATCTCCACCTATTGTTTACTTTTCTCAACCCCAACTCTACCTTTTCTTAGCTACCATCAGTTCCAAAGAAGTGTAACCGGACCCAAAAAGGTAACTCTGCTCTCTCTGCACAGATGCTGCCAGGCCAGCTGAACATTTCCAGCAATTTTTGTTTTTCTTTCTGACTTCAGCGCTTTCCTTTTACCTCAAAACAATGATTTGGTCATAGATAGCAAGAACTGCGGATGTTGGAGTCTGAGGTAACAGTGTGGTGCTGGAGGAACACAGGGAGCCAGGCAACATCAGAGGAGCAGGAAGGTTGACGTTTCGGGTCAGGGCCCTTCTTCAGACCTGAAACATTAAGTTTCCTGCTCCTCTGATGCTGCCTGGCCTGCTGTGTTCCTCCAGCTCTACGCTGTGTTATCAATGGTTTGGCCATGTCTCTGGGATCTAACAATTTTGGATCTGACCAGCCTGACCCCTCTAATTTGAAACTATGATGATACTTGTGACATAATTGATTGACTGAAAAATCAGCTGGCACCTCCTGAGGTCATGTCATTTGCAAGTTTAGGCTTTAAAATGCTTTGGCCATGAAGGTGATGGAAGGGTGAGCTGATAAAGCATCACGAGAGCAACAGGACATTTGAGCACCACACTGAACAATGGAAGGAGTTGAACATCTCCTGAAAAGATTAGATCCCCTACAGTGTGGAAAAGAATGAGGGTGAATTAGAATGGACGCGTTTAATGTCAAATTGTAAAAGAAATAAAGTCAGGCAAAGAAAGACTAAATCGGGATGAAGTAAAGGGTCAGAAAGGACACGTAAGAAAGAAAATGAACACTTTATTTTTTTTTCTTAAGACGGCGCACAATCTGAAGGGTTCAGTGTGGATCTTGATCAGTGTGGGGCAGTGTTGTGCAGTGGGAACAGGCTGGTAGAAGGTCTTCATCTTTCAAATGCCTGGCCTTTCGAACTTTTGCAAACACTGTCTTGCATCCTGCAACCTGGCAGTTGGACTATAAGCTGGTGTCGTGTGATTTCCGACCTTGTCCACCCCAGTCCAACACCGGCACCTCCACATCATGGTTGAACATGAACAATTAGCATGTGATTAAAAAGATCCTCAGCCTGACAAATGCGAGGCTAGCTTGCTGAGTTGACTTTGGAGGAAAATCAACTTGCAACTGCAGCAAATCTGTGAAAGCCACTGCAATGTAGTGGTGGTGGTGGTGGGGTGAGGGGGTGCAGCTGGGAGGCAGTTTAAGGGAGAGATGTTATTTTGCACACAACCATATAAATTAAGAGCAGTCCTGCTCCATCATTCAATAATATCATGGCTGATCAAAATTCCCCCTTGCTTATCATGAATCTGGCATCAAAATATTCACAGACTCTACAGTTATAGAGTCATAGAGGTCTACAGCCTGGAAACAGGCCCTTTGGACCAACTTGCTCATGCTGCCCAGCTTTCACAATTAAACTGGTCCTATTTCCCTGCAGTTTGGTCCATATCCCTCCATACCCATCCCATCCATGTATCTATCTAAATGTTTCTTAAATGTCAAAACTGTGCTCACTTCCCTACCTCTGGCAGCCTGTCTCAGACACTTACCACTTACAGTGTGAAAAAAAGTTTCTCTCCTGGACCCTCCCTGTCCTCTCACTTTAAACCTATGCCAGCTAGTCTGGGAAAAGCTGTTGGCTCTCTACCTTATCTATGCCTCTCATGGTTTTATAGGCTTCTGTAAGGTCAACTCTCAGTCTCCTACGTTCCAAGGAAGGAAGTTCCAGCCTATCCAACCTGTCCTTATAACTCAAACCTTGAGTCCAGGTAGCATCCTAGTAAATATTTTCTGTGCTCTTTCTATTTTAATAATATCCTTTCAATAGTGGGGCAACCAGAACTGAACACGGTACTCCAAATGTGGCCTTACCAATGACTTGTACAGCTATAACATGATGTCCCAACTCCTCTACTCAATTCTCTGACTGGTGAAAACAAGCATGATGTAAATCTTCTTCACCTGCAACTCTACTTCATCCATCTTTTGAGGAAAAGAGTTTCAGAGGCTTATGCCATTCTGAGAGACAGACTAAAACCTCTCATCTCTGTTTTAAATGGGTCACCCTTTATCTTGAAACACTGACTCCTGGTTCCAGATTCTCCCAGGTCACCAGACAAGACCCCTCCGGATCTTCTATCCTTCAATCAAGCCACTGTTTCTCGCACAAATCATCAAGTAGCCTCTGGTGATTTTGAACAGTACTGTTCACACATTCATCATCTTTCAGCAAGCTCTGGCCTAAACAAGATTTTTTTTTCCTTTCTTCAAACAAGATTAATAGAAAATTCATTCCAAATTCTGAGATAAATCAGGAGGCAAATTGGCATGGAGGATCTGAGGGGATGTTTGACAGAGACTAGAACTAGGGGACACAGTTTAAGTGTAGGGCATCTCGCATTTCTGATGATGATGTGGAAACCTCTTTTCTGTCAGACCTTCGAGAGTCTGTGAAACTGTCCTCTTCTGAGAATAGCGCAGGCAGGGTCATTAAATATACTTAAATTTGGGGTAGGATTGATTCCTGATGAGCAAGGGTGTCAAAGGTTATGAGAACTGGCAGTAAAGTGGTGTAAAGCCATAAGCAGTTCAGCCATGATCTTATTTTTAATAGTGGAGTAGGATCAAGGCGCTGAATGGCCTACTCCTACTCCTGTTTGTGTTTCTGTAACCATTGGTTGATGAGTCAGTAACAAAGATCAACTCTAAAAGAATAAAATCTCTTAAAAACATGACAAAACCTGTTTGCTTTATCATGTGCTCCTGAGATGCTGCTTGGCCTGCTGTGTTCATCCAGCCTCACATTTTGTTGTCTTGGATTCTCCAGCATCTGCAGTTCCCATTATCTCTGCTTTATCATGCAGGCAGTTAATATGGCTGTCATGTCTGATCAGAAACAACTTTGGATGCAGAATCCACAACAGTTTATAAACAGGAACCGGATTAGTATTTGATGACAAACGAAACCACAAAGCCATAAAAACTAAAAGTTCTGGAAATAATCAGCACATCTGACAGTGTCTGTAGAGAAAGAAACAGTTATTGTTTCCAGTTGAAAATGACTTCTTCAGTGATGACACATTCTAGCACTTGCTTTTTTTTTTAATTTGAGGTTTCCAGGATCTACACTACTTATTGCTGTATCACTGGACAGTGAATCGCGTTGCTGAAATGTTCATCTCACATTCATCAGGGACCAATGCAAGAAAGCCAAATTTCAAACAATTACCATGTATTCTACAGGAAAGGATGCTGAGTGGTTAGAAGTTGACATTGATTGGCCGTGGTATAACAAAGGAGAAAGCAATAGGGAATGAAAAGTTCCCCAAGCCCCTAGTTAATTTCTAACTTCCGAGACAACTTACCAATCAGTCTGCCACCATTGTCTTCTGTAGCAGGAAGTGTTGCGATCAATTGAAACTTGGCATTTTTTGCATCTGCCCTGAAGAGTGACGAAAGCTTTGGCAATATCTATTTTGAGCCACGATTCAAGTTCTGTACTTTTTTTTTGCTATTGTTAGTGATGTTAGAAAGAGCGAGGAATAGGATTCAGGTGGTCGACCTTTCAGAAAATGTGCTAACCCTAATGAGCCAAATGACATCCTTCAACATTAAACATTGCATAGCCTTCCTGTGATTTTGAGATGAGCTATTTGTCACTCCATATTGTTTTACTCAAAGCTCGAGATTCATACTTTTAACTGCTCTCCTGTACTTTAGAACCCCTGGAATCATCCAAAGCGTATGGAGATTATTCAGCCCATCATGCCTGTGCTAGCTATGTGAAGGAACATCCCAATTAGTTCCACACATCCCTAGCTCAATCCCCTTAGCTCCTTTAATCTTTCCTCTTAAACTATTTGTCTAAGTTACCTTTTAATATTATTTTGAATCTGCCTCCAACTCCCTCTGAGGCACCACAGTTCAGATTGCAACAAATTGCTGCACAAAACATTCTTCCCCTCTCTAACTCTGCAGTCTCTTTACCACTTGCCTTATAGCTGTGTCCTTTGATTACCAACCTCTCTGGCAGTCAAAACAGTTACTCTTTAGTCTTTCGAACAAAACCTTTCATATTTTTGTACATCTTTAATAAATCTCTTCTCAATAGCAACAACTTGTCCTTCTGCGGCCCCTTCAAATAGGAAAATATCACAGGGCAATTTGCAGGAACAATTGTCAAACAAAATTTGACAGCAAGTTTGCAGAAGGAGAAATGACCGAAAGGGACTAAAAGCTTCCTCAAAGAGGAAGGTTTTAATGGCTGTCTTAAAAGAGGACAGAAATATTAGCAAACGTTTGCTGAGGGCAGTGGGGAGCTTGGGCCTTGATGGCTGAGGGAAAGGCCACCAATAATCAAACAATTAAAACAGGCAAAAGACTGGAGTCGGAAAAGCCCAGATATCGTGGAGGGTAGTAGGGCTAGAGGAGATTATAGGCCTGGGACGAGATGAGGCCGGGGCAGATTTCAAAACAAGGAAAATAATTTGGAAATCAAGGTACTCTTTAACTGGAAATTAATTCAGGCCAGTGAGCACAAGTGTTGCTGGTTAATGGAACTTGGTGTGAGTTAGGTCACAGTGGGACAAGCAATTCTGATGGTCTTAAACTTACAGACAGTAGATAGTGTGAGGCTGGCCAGGACTGCAATACAGTAACCAGGTACAGAAGCAAAGGGTTCAATGAGGGCTTCAGGAAAAGACAGAAGTGGATTTTGTTGTAAAGGCGGGATCAGGGCTTCTTGCCAATGGTGCAGAGATATTGTCAAAAGCTCATCTTAGGATAAATATGGGGCATCAAGATTGCAAATAGTCTGGTTAAACCTTAGTTGCTAGGGAGAATGGAGTTGGTGGTAGGAATCATAATTTTTGGCAAGAATGGAAGCATTTTTAAAAGACTTAGTTGGATGAAATTTCTGCTCATCTGCTACTAGTTGCCAGGCAAGCCATGTGGCAAATTCAAGACAGTAGTGGTGTTGAGTGACATAGTTCCTAAGTAAGTATGTACACATACTTCTATTTCCTTCGTTCATAGGATGTGGCCATTGCTGGTCTATTGGTTGCCCACACTGAGAGGGTTAGGAGCTATCATATGCCCTGATTCAGGAATCACATCAAAACCAGACTGGGTAAGGAATGCATATTAAAGATCTCAGTGAGTCAGATGGGTTTCTGTTTTGAACTGATGATAGTTTCATGGTTATCATCACTGAGGCTAGCTTTTACTTCAGATTTATAGACCCAGTTTCGACCAGCTACAATGGTGGGTGTTGAATTCACATCCTCAGCGTCAAACTCCAATGTTTGTTTGTTTCTTTGATACACTACAGAACAGAATTGAACTGTGTTTCTACTATGTATAAAGATATTTGTTATGAATATTATATTTTTTGAAATAAAAGAAATTAGCTTTGGTCTTTGGATTAGTACCCTAGTGACATTACCATCATCTCCACCTACTGGTTTGGAAGGCAGAAAGAAAATGTACTTTTCATAACTTCAAAGCACTTTGCAGCTAATGAAATACATTTCAAAGCGTAGTCACAGCTGTAATGCAGGAAATTCAGCAGCCAATCGGCGCTCACCAAAAGTGCAGCGCTTCGTCAGGGGTCCAAGCATCTGAAATGCATTTATGAGGGAGTTCTCCTCTGTTGGAAGTATCGCTTTTTGAATGAGGCACTAAATTAGGCTTGCCTGCTTCCTTGAGGTGAGGTTGTAAAAGATCCTTCGACACTTTCTTTTCCCCCATCCTGGTTTCCCCAAGGGCTGGGATATGGGTTTCCATTGGATTATGGGCAATGTGCTGCAAAGGTTTGCCATTGTTGTCAGTAGGCAGATCGGGAAACAGACCTCTGCTATCAGATGTATTGGAAGGATTTGAAGGTCAGTAATCAACCAGTTTGGCCAAATGAAAACCATACCTTTTGCGAACAACAACTTGGCATGGCGAGCCCAAGGTGTTGGAATGCCACTGCAATCCTGTCTCTATCTATGGCACTCACGAGTAAAAAATCTGGGGATTTATCTCTGATGTTCTGGCCAATATTTTTCCTTGAATGAGCATCACCAAACTAAAGTACCTGCCCATTGTTTACTGCTGCAACAGAAACTACAATTCCAAGAAGATTTATTTGGTTGTAAAGAGCTGTGGGATATTTTGAAGTGCTTTACAGATTCTTGTCAATGCTAGCATCTATCATTTTGCAGTGTTAGTATTAGGATTTGTGCATTTAGTTTGTGAAAATTACAATTGCTTTTCATTCATTACATCAACAGACAGATCTATACTGGTCCAGACTGGTATTTTGACCTGGTGCACAGACACGTTTCGTTGATTGTCTGATACTTTCTACTGAAGCCCTTGTTTAAATAGAAGTTTACATTTTACAAAAAATTGTAAGGACAAAGTGGAGTTTACGCCAACTGGTGAAGCAAACATTTGCCTGTTCGCACTTCATTCCTACTCATGCTGTTCACAGACTGGTTATTAATGTCATCATTATTGTTATTGTTGCTATTAGCCGATTGAATTTAAAGTCAAGGAAATGAGTCAAATAGCAACAAAAACAGATAATTTAAACATTAAACTTGTTGCTGTAGTGGAATCCTGCTGTGGACTAATTACTAATCATTTGCATTTTCATATTACAGCAAGGATGTAGATTGATTAACTGAGGAGACAAAGATCTAGCAAATGGAATGTGATGTGGGAAAAAGAATTAAATTGTTTTGCCAGGGAGAATATAAAAAAAACACTTATCTCAGGAGCAAGACATTGCAGAGCCCTGAGACATTGTATGCAGATAGGACAAGTAACTAGGAAAGGTAATACAAAGTTAACATTTAGCAGGAGGGCGAGTGAATTCAAGACAAAAGGAATGTTGTAAATTAGAATCAAAAAAGAAATTGCCGGAGAAATTCAGCAGGTCTGGCAGCTTCTGTGGAAAGAAAACAAAGTTAACATTTCAGGTCCAGTGACTCTTCTTTAGAATGGTCCAAAAGTATGAGCTGAATTCAAAAGTAGGGAGGTCATGCTTCAGTTATACAGGGCATTGGTGGCACTGTTTTGGAGTACTGTGCATCACAGACAACTTCAATGTTGATTTTGCTTCTTCCCTGCACTTTCAAAAATGGGCACATTTATTTCATTCCATCTTCAGTAATTTTGTCTGAGTTTAATAGTAGCCCAGAATTTGATGGATAATTAGTAAGCTCATGAAGTTAGCACATTAAGAAGAAACCAGCAAAATAAGGTGATCAAGGGACACAGTGAATTTGGGAATTCTCACAAATTGCTACACAACTGGGGCTACTTGTCCATTCAGTCTATGAATTTGGCATGTCCCTGCTTCCCACCCGAGTATCAGGAAATGCTGGATTTGCATGGTGAATATGAATGAAATCTCAGTGCAGAAAATCAGGGTTGGTAAGCTATAGCTATTCTATTAGCTAGATTTATGGTCCTGAGATGCTGCCCAATCTCTCCAGCCCAGAAAAGGACCAACCAAAACTGTGGGCCCTCGTTGCAGTCAATAGTAATTCTCCCTAGACTTACAGTTATATATTTTTCTCACTTTTCATTTCTGCAACTGTCTTCTCTTGTTTTTTTTTAGCAAATCTTTATCTCACTGTGTCTGTACCCGATTTGAGCCCCCATCACCCTGATTCTTTCCAATAAAAAAAAGAACTGCGGATGCTGGAAATTAGAAACAAAATCAGAAATTGCTGGGGAAACTCCTCTGGTCTGCCAGCATCTGTGGAGAGAAAGCAGAGTTAGCTTTCTGGTCCTGTGACCCTTCTTCAGGAGTTCTGATTTTGATCCTGATACTCTCAGTGCAATGTTCTTCCTCAGCTATTCGTGGGCGGATATTTTGACAACATTTCAGTGACAATAAACATTTCAGTGGAAAGTAAATGCTAATTGTATTGCATCTCTTTTCATGGGTGTTGTGGTCTCCAGAGTGGTTGAGGTTAATTTTAATTTATGAGGGGAAGGGAGGGCTGGTCATTCACTCCAGTGAAAGTATAGTCTTTGAATGAGGCTATTATAGTGCAATGAGCACTTTGAAGCTCAAACTGGCTTGTTATAAAGCTAAAAATGGCCAGGCGTCTCCTGTCAACTAAAGTTGGGGGCCTCCCGTCAAGCTTTTTTTTGTAAACGTAAACCCACTTGCACTTTTCTGAATGCTCTCAGAGAGAAATTGTGGCGGAATTGACTTCCACTGGGCAAATTCTTGACCTCCAGCCTTGCCCCAAAGTAAGATCATTTGCCAATGATCATTGTAAGCGCTGATAAATGTGGCAAAGCATCCCCTGTCGTGCAGTTTATTTTTATAAACCCCCAGCGGTGACACATTTGGTAAAATGACACGTTCGGTTGCAGTGGGTGTGTGGCTGAACAAGCCGAGGAACGAGGGGATCACAAGCCAAAGTGGGGGGGGGGGGGGGGGGGGTGGGGGTGGGAGGTGTGGAATCCAACAAAAGGCTAATAAAGTGTTCTTGGCTCCAACACAAGGGATATATCATTACCATATGATCAGGAGTTCCTGGTTATGTGTGTGTCAGTTGTAAAATTCTCTGCAGTTAATGGGACTTAGCCCACAGCCCAGCTAAAGAACAGGAGCAAGGAAGTTTTTTTTTAACCAGCTGTGTACCTCCAGACAGCAGTCTCTCTCTCTCCCTCTCTCTCTCTCTGTCTCTCTCCATCGCACACCTGTACCCTTTCCCCAGGCTGCGGGATAATACCACCACAACTTCTCCGGCTCATACTGGGACGGACCTGAAGCAATAGAAAAGGTATGGCTCGCGTCCAGTTCTGATCAATTCAATCTTGCTGCAAATAGTCCATTTAATTGTGATCTTTAACCCCTCCCCCCAAAGAAAAAAAACCTTGAAATCTTTCTGAATTTAAGTGGTTTGTTCGTATCTTTAGCTCGACAGAATCCAAAATACAAGATCATAGTTGATAAGGTATGCTCCGCCGTCACACAAGGGAATCTTGTTCACTGCAGCGTGGTCGATTTGTAAAGTTATTGTGTTAGATGGGTCTTTTTTTCTCTTGTCATTTAACTGCTGTGATGTATCGAAGTTCAGATGGAATGTTTTAGGCACTCATTAAGAGGTTCTCGGCGGGATGGGTGGCTGGCGTTGACTTTTGACTCTGAAGTTTAAGCATATGAAAAGATCTAAAACCACCTTGGGAACCTCACAGCTGCCCTCCGGTTTGAGAAGGGGGCTCAATGAAACTACTGAGTGAAATGATCAGCTTGTGTTGAGTTTTGGAAACACGAGCTATTTGGTCCTTGCATTGCAATCTTTGTCCTGAAGAATATACCAGCCGTTAAAGAACTGAACGGCTCGCTTTAATAAGTATATTCTTCAAAGTATTTGTGTTCAGCGTTGTTTCGGCAGTTCCATCATCGAGATTACCTCTTACATAGGTTTAATCTTAACCGTGTATTTCTGAAAGGATTTTGTTTTATGCTGTCTTCTCAGTGTGTTGGAATTGTCATAATTTTATCATTTTTTAATCATTTTTTAAAAAAAGTGATGTAATGTAATAGTGTCTCTCGAGTCCCCACTCCCCAATGATTTTACATTCCCACAGTGCCCTTTTGCACAATGGGAGCAATTTTTCTTGGAGGATAATTAGATAATGTCTATCATTTTAAGACCCTTTCCTCAGATGTTTCATCGGGGCTTAGATTTTGCAAATGATTCCTGATTTATCGTGTCACCCCATCACAATTTCAACGTCCCACCCGATTTTCCTGTTGTTGAGGTGCGACATTGACCCTATATAAACTCATTTCAATTCCCCTGGTCCAATGAGCAGTGCACTGTAAAAATTAGAGCGAGAAGGGTGCCTGGACAGATCAGAACGTGATTGTGATTGGACATCTGATGGTGTAGGGGTCAGAGGAAGCAGCAATTCATCCAGCAGTAAACGCTGGCTGTGTCTCAGTGGAACCCATTCGCCCACTGCTCGATCTTCACTGAAGGGAATTCAGCATGTCCCTTCAGGCGCCGTGCTAAGGGGGTGCTGCAGTGCCACTGTCTTCTGCAGGAGACGTCCAACCAAAACTTTGCTGCTTTCCTTTTGGGAAGATGTTGAAGAAGAGTAACAAACTTCTTGCTGGTGTCCTGACCAATACTGATCCCTTCCCCAAATAACAATAGTGCAGTAGGAAACAATCCTCACAAAAGGCAATCTATATAGTGCCAGTTCCTTCCTCTTCCTCATAGCCAAGCAAACCTTCCCCTTTGAATCCAATGCTCTTTTGAAAGTGTCCATTGAATCTGCTTACGCCACTCTGTCAGACAGTATGTGCCAAATTACACCAAAATCCTTCTTCGGAATGTAGCCTCCAGTTCTTTTGTCAATCCTATTAAAACCCTGTGCACTGCTTCCCCTGCTCTTTCTGCCACTGGAAACAATCTCCTAATGTGAAAGCAAAATACTGCAGATGCTGGAAACCTGAAACAAACACAGACTCCAAGAGAAACTCCGCAGGTCTGGCAGCGTCCGTGGAGAGAGAAAAGCAGAGTTAATTTTCAAGACTGGTCTGACTCAATAGTTCAATGGCTACACTGTGTTACTGAAACCAGCCAGTGTCAGGGCATTCAACCCACTCCTGGGATATAGAAGAAATGCTTAGCAAATAGGTAATTTATCTTAATGGGTTGACAATTATTGGTGGCTTAGGGGCCTTGGTTAGTTCAGTTGGCTCGATGGCTGTTTTGCAACATTGAGTGATGCCATAAAGCATGGGTTCAATTTTTCCACTGGCTGAAGGTACCATGGAAGTTTCTCCTTCTCAACCACTCCCCTGAGCTGAAATGCAGTGAATTTCAGGTTCAATCATCACTCTCTAATGAGAGAGCAGCCTTATGGTCCAGGAGAGCTATGGCAACTTTACCTTCCTGGTGGCTGAAATTTAAGTTTTCTATTTTCTAAAGGAAGATAAAATTAAATAGAATGACCTTCCTATTTCCATTCCTCTTAAGCATCATTTTTCATTTTATCCCCTAAATGGACACTGAGAAGGTTCATTGTTAAACATCAGACTCTTGTTTAATTCTCAGAAACTTTGCTGGCAATGTACACAAGCCCTTACATACTTAATGGAGAAAAGATTGCTGCATCTTTCAGGAACAGACATGGAAATCCTACCACAGTTTCTGGCTCACTATTAATGAGAGGGGACAGAAATGCCAATTTCAGTTATATAACAGCCAGCAGCTTGAACTGCATTTCATTATGAGCATGTCTGACCTTTCAGTTCTGGAATTGGAAACAAGGAATAAATTACAGTCTCAGTTTTAAACACTTGTTGCTAAGGAAAGGTGCTCAAAGTCCCAATTGTTGTTGTTTTAAATTTGTTCTTTCTTCCTACTTTTTACAGAATTAACAGTCAGAAACAGGCCGTTCAATCCACTAGCCCATGCTGGTGTTTACATAATCCTCTTCTTATCCCCTGTTCATCCCAATCAATCAATGTATTCTTCATTTCCTTTCTCCCTTATATGTTTATCATTCTTGCTTATAATTGCTTTTATGCTATTCACCTCAACAGCTCCCTTGAGATAGGAAGTTTCATATTTTCATATTCTAACCACTGTCTAGGCAAAGACGTTACCTTCCATAGTGGATACACGGGGACAATAGGCAGTACTTAGCACTGTCACTTCACAGTGGTTGACCTAGGTTCAATCCAAGCCTTGGGTGATCATCAGTGTGGAGTTTCCACATTCTCCCTGTGTCAGCATGGGTTTTTGTTGGATAATCTGGTTTCTGCAAAGGTGTGCAGTTCAGGTGGATTGGCCATGGTAAATATAGAGTTATGGGGATAGGGTGGGAGGTCTAAATGGGATGCTGTATGGAGGGTCAGTGTAGACTTGAGGGGCCAATGGCCACTTTCAGCACTGGGATTCTATCACTTCTACCTCCTATTTCTCCCACAATGACTTCTTAACAATGTCCAAACCTTAAGGCTTTAGTTTCCTGTGTACGGGAATGAAGCAACATAAAGGGAAAATTCCCCATTTGTGCTACTTGTAGATTGAGCACAATTCTGTCTGGCAGCTGACTGTTGAGAAGCCTGAAGGCTGCGAGTTGATGCATCAATGATCCCTTGGTGTCCGATTGTCAAATTTGGTTGGACATATTCTTGAAGGTATCATCACATGGCCTCCTATTCCATTGATACCCACTATTCCCATCACCATGGTGCCCTTCTCCCCAAAGCCAGTTGGAAAATGCACAGACACTTTGTTATCAACTAATTGATTCTTGACTACCAATCAAATGGCAATTTTAATGCCAGGTACACTAATTATATGACTCATAATTGCAGGTCTTCAAATAACTTTTTATTTGTTCAAGGGATATGGTCACCACTGGCAAGGCCAGTACTTGTTGCCCTCCTTTAATTGTCCTGGGACTGAATGGCTTGCTGGACCATTTCAGAGGGCAATTAAGAGTCAAACACATTGCTGTGGGACTGGAGTCACAAGTAGCCCAGATCTTGTAAAGATGGCAGTTTCCTTCCCTAAAGGCTACTAATGACGGAGGTAAATTTTTATGACAACGACTGCAGTTATTGTGGTCACAACTACTGAGGCTACCTTTATATTCAAGGATTTATTCATTGAATCTACACTAGCTATCATGGTTGGATTTGAACCTGTGTCCCAAGTAGACTGATCATCTAGGCCTTCAGATTACGTGTCAAGTGACATTACTCTGACACCACTGTCTTTCCCCCTAAAATAAAATAATTACATTTGGTTAAAATCTCTCTGATTAACCTTCCAGATTCCCTCACGACAGGAGCTTGAAGTGTAATTACTAGAGAGTCCTAGGCAATGTTGGAGGGCTGCAAATACCTAATTATACAAGCATACTCCTCCTGCCATGAGTTAGCACTAAATGTGTCAATGCAGCAGTATCTGAAACAAAACTCACATTTGGACTGACACTCTGTTACAGAACAGCTCCACTGTTGAAGTACATCCAGCAAAGGGCATGAGTTAATTCCGACCTGGTTGTTTTAAGTTTATTTATTTAACAATTTTTATTTTTAAAAAAAGTTGACTCTTTCCTGCGTTTCTGTTTTTAAGATGTGGATTTTGTTCCCAAAGAGCTTTGTCAATTTTTTTTAAAGGGATGGCAAATAACAATTTTTCTCTAGGCGTAGCACTGGAAACATGATTTGCTCCCCTGCAATAAAACATTTTGTTTTGATTTTATGAATGAATTTGGATGGAGTTCCAACACACTTAATGGGAGGTCAGCAAAAAGATCCTTCCATAAATATACGGTCAAAAAACCCACATAAGAGAACATCTCAGTGATGCAACCGCCAAGAATATATTTGTAAAACGTTCCTTGGGTTCTTTGTGGACAGATTATCAGACAGAATTTGACAATGAATGACACGAGGAGAAATTAGGACAGCTGACCAAAAGCAATAAGTTCAAATGGGCAGCTGAAAGGTAGAGCGAGGCGAGAGAGTCAAAGAGCGTTAGTGGGAGAATTCCACAGATTATACCTTGATTGAAGGTGTGGCTGCCGACAACAGAGCGAATAAAACCAAAGATGGCCAAGAGGCGAGAACTGCAGGGATGCAAAGACCTCATGGGGTTGAAGACAGTTACAGACCTTGTCAAAGGATGCTGTCAATGGGGGTTTGTACGCTGGCAGGGTACACACATAAAATAATCTGCTACTTTGAACAGCTCTCTCTGCTGCTGTTCTTGGTACAGAACTGATAACACTTGTTATTTAGTATGTTCAACAATATGGGAAATGGCCCTTGCAAGCGCGGAGAGGTGCTCTCACTTTAATCTGAGGCTATAGTTTTGTGGTAGAGCCAAATCTACAACTGGAGAAGTGAGTCTTACTGCACTGCTTTCAGCAGTCCGATCACAAAACAAAGAAGAAACGTCTTGTGTTATAGCACCATTCAGGACTATAAGTACTTTGCAGCCAATGCCGCATTTTGGAAATGTAATAGTCACTGTCTTAGTTAATGAAACGCAGTAGCCATTTGCTCACAGTGAGCTCTCTCAAATGACAAGATGAGCAGAAAATCTCTTTACTGTGATGTTGATTGCAGGATGGCTACAAGACCACTGAACATACATTCCCTGCTCTTATTCAGCGTAGTATCATGCCATCTTTTGCATTCACGCAAGATAAATACTGTACCTAAAAAGACTATATAGTCTGATAGTTTTGATGCCCATCTCCCCTAAAAGTCATGCTGATATTTCTTCACCTATGATTGCTCTGGGTAATGGTGATACATACTTCGGGTGATGTTCACAGCGCAAGTTCAGCAAAGACTGATAGTGTGGCACCTCCTCAGTATTACACCAGAATGTCAACTTTAATTTTTGCATTCAAGCTCTGGAGCAAGCTGACAGCTAATCACTAGATGGGCCCAAGACAAAGCAAAGGCAAAAGATGATTGGTAGCAGCATACTATCTGAAAACCCTTACCCAGTACCCCATGCTATAGAGGTGGGGCAAATGCCTCTTAGGGAGTGAGCAGCAGCCAACTGGGAAAATATCACGGATAATAAAATGTGAGGCTGGATGAACACAGCAGGGCAGGGTGTGATGGATGTGTTGCGGGAAATACGGGAGACGCGGTCAAGGGCATTCTTGACCACTGTGGGGGGAAAGTTGCGGCCCTTGAAGAACTTGGACAACCAGCCCAGTTTGTCCCCTCCCCCCACTGTACCACACAACCAGCCCAGCTCTTCCCCTCCACCCACTGCATCCCAAAACCAGTCCAACCTGTCTCTGCCTCCCTAACCTGTTCTTCCTCTCACCCATCCCTTCCTCCCACCTCAAGCCTCACCTCCATCTCATACCTACTAACCTCATCCCACCTCCTTGACCTATCCATCTTCCCTGGGCTGATCTATCCCCTCCCTACCTCCTCACCTATACTCTCCTCTCCACCTATCTTCTTTACTCTCCATCTTCGGTCCGCCTCCCCCTCTCTCCCTATTTATTCCAGTTCCCTCTCCCCATCCCCCTCTCTGATGAAGGGTCTAGGCCCGAAACGTCAGCTTTTGTGCTCCTGAGATGCTGCTTGGCCTGCTGTGTTCATCCAGCTTCACACTTTGTTATCTTGGATACTCCGGCATCTGCAGTCCCCACTATCACTGGGGAATATCACAATTGGTACAAAGCTAAAGGCACTTTGTGACAATGCTGAACTTGCGCTGTGAACATCACCCGAAGTATGTATCACCATTACCCAGAGCAATCATAGGTGAAGAAATATCAGCATGACTTTTAGGGGAGATGGGCATCAAAAAACCCGGGAAACAATAAAATTTCGCTCAAATCGAATAAAACAGTCAAGTTTAATAACTGGATTTGCAGCTACTTGCAGCAATGTTAGCTGGAACAATTCCATTCCAACACATTGATTTGGAGCCAATCTACCATCCCCTGAGAAAAAGAACAGGAAATGACATCACCAATGCAGGAAATGACATCACCAACCCAAGGAAACCTAACCAGATAAATAGAAAGCGGGACATAACACCAGCGCTTTGTCGGAGGCTCACTGATGATGTCACCTAGAATGGTGATGAAACGTCTGAAAATGAACCTTCCAGCTCAGCGAGCAAACTCACATCCAGAACCTCAACCGGAGCTACAAATCTTCTCAAAACTCACTAATTCCATTCTTTAAGATTATCAGGAGCCAATATAAAGGATCTGATGGTTTTAAATTGGTGATCTCTGGAGGATAAATGATAAGGTTGCTGAGCAGATATTTACCAGACATGCAGGGTGACTAAGGTTTGAAGCCAATGAAAGCTCTTGGACAGATTAAAAGCAAATGCTAAAGAATGCCACCTTCACCTTAAAGGGACTGAATCACAAAGGGATGGATATAGCACAATTGACTCATGCTCTAGTTGAAAGTAATTTAGAATACTGGATTCAGCCCTGGAGAATTAGGACTAGGACAGAGTGATGTGCAGACTCACCGGAATGATACCTAGGCAACAGGGTCAAGAAAATGAAGATATATTAAGAAAATAGGAATAAGAGTCAGCCATTCAGCCCCTTGAGTCTGTTCTGTCATTCATTGAGATCGTGGCTGAACTGTGCATAGGCTGCCGGACATTGGAAGATTAAGGGATGATCTGGTTATTTAACCTGATTAAAACTGTTGATGTGGTAGATAGAAGCTATTTCCTCTCGTGGGGAGATCTGGAATGGGGGAATGATGCCTTAAAGTCAGAGCAAAGATATTATAGGATGATATCAGGAAATTGTTCTTAAATGACATTGAAATCTCAAACTTTCCCACATTAGGCAATTGACAAGTTTAAGACTTGAATAGATGAACCTTGGTTGGTCATTAAAGGTTACAAAGCCAAGGCAGGCTAATGGAGATTGGCTGCAGGTAGGCTATGACCTAGTCGAATGGCTTCATCCTGTTTCTACACAGGAGCCTTTCAAAGTAAATGAATCTCTAGTCCAAAGCACCTTGTTTCCTGTTAGATTAGGAATTCAACTAGGTCATAATTGACTCAACTGGAGATTAGAATTAACATTGAATATTAAACATTGATAAATACATAGTTTATATTTTATTGTTTTCCTTGTTTGAGTAATTTAGAACATGGGCGAAGAGTCTTAGGGCAGGGCACCAAGGATTGAATCATTCAAAGAGTTGTGAATCTCTGAAATTCTCTACCCCAGAAGGTTGCCAATATTCCATCATTGAGTATATCTGAGGCTGGGATAGACATACTTTTGGTCTCTTAGGAAATCAGGGAATGTGGGAAGTGGGTGAAAAAGTGGAGTTGAAGATCGGCCATGCTCTGGTTGAATGGCAGAGCAGTTTAGTGGGCCGAATGGCCTATTCTTGTTCCAGTATTTTGCACTCTTATCACAACTTTTAAGCAGAATGACACGCACATCTTTAAGATTCAGCCAGGATCTCAGTTTCTAAGCCCTGACATTCCATTAGGATTTCTGATGATCTCCTGGCATCACTCAGGTTCTCAGTGCCACTATCATCAAAGCAGATATAGATCTGCCATCATAGTTAAACTGAGAGATTACAGACCAACATCTGCTGTGGATTTCAGTGCTCACTTCCTGCTAAAGAAGTGGAGAAACAGCCATTCAGACATTGCTGGGAAATAATGACTCACATTCTCAATGATGACATTTTGTGCATGAGTTTGACGAATCTCAGAAATATTTGTTTGAAAAATAATTAAAGCAGACTTTCATTTTGCCACCATTTTAGCTTCATGTTGCACTTCCACATGAGCACACAGATTAGGAGCAGGAGGCCACTCGAACTGAACACAGAACATAGAATAATATCACAGAATCTGGATAGTGTGGAAGCAGGCCATTTGGCTCATTGACTCCACATTGATCCTCCAAACAGCATTCCACCCAGAGTCACCTCCCTACCCTGCCCCCAGTAACCTTGCATTACCCATGGCCAATCCACCCAGCCTGCGCATCTTTGGACTGTGGGAGCAAACTGGAACACCCAGCGGAAACCCACGCACACACGTGGAGAATGTGCAGACTCCGCACAGACAGTCACCCGAGGGTGAATTCGAACCTAGGTCCCTGATGCCCATGAGACAGTAATGACCAGTACCACCCATTGTTATGACATTCAATAAGATTGTAACTGATCTGATTAATCCACATACCTGCTGATCCCTCATCCTTCGCTCATAAACAATCGACCTACAATTGCCTTGAAAATACTGAAAGACTTTGTTTCCATCGTCTTCAGATGTACAGAATTCCAAAGGCTTACAACCCTCTGTGAGAAAAGGAATTTACCCTTATCTCTGTGTTAAATGGATGAGTTGTTATTTTTAACTGGCAACCCCAGTTAGAGATTCTCTCACAAGAGGAAACATCCTTTCCACATTCACTAATGGCAAGACCCTGTGCAGGCAAGGACAGCTGGATTTTAACCAGATGTTTGGAGCCAAGGAAACGTTGAAACAACAGCCAGGGAGTCTGGTGGAATACTAGTAAAGGAAGGATGGGGTGGAGTTCAGTCACAGACTTGGCACGCCGGGATTTATGTGGATCAGGTGAGCAATTTGTTATATCTTTAAGAATTAAGCAGAAAAACAGATCATAGAATAACATCAAATACCAGAAATTCAATATGGTGTTTTTCTTTGTGTCTGCCGTCTGACTTTGCTGATGTTAGCTCGCAGCTACACTTCTAACAGATTTAAGGCAGCAAAATTTAATGCACAGTGCTTATAATTTAAGGTGATAGAAGGCAGCTTCCTATCTGCAGCATCCACATGACCAACTCCAGCTGGAATTTTAATTGAGCATTATCATGTCAATATTATCCTGTCTGACAGAAAGCTAGATCAATCCATAACTAATCTCATCATCTCCTTCTGTCTGCTTGGCATCACATTGGCCAGGTAACAGCTAATGGTACTCTATGAGCATCCACTAGCAACTGAGGTAACTCTTACCAATTATTTTACAATGTTGTGGTATATATATATATATATATATATATATATATAAAGAGCAAAAGAGTAGCCAGGCAGAGGGTTAACCCACTCAAGGACAGGGAAGGGAATTTATGTGTGGAGCTAGAGCAAGTGGGCAAGGTGTTAAATGAGTACTTTACGTCAGTATTCACCATAGAGAAGGACTTGGTGGATGATGAGTCTGGGGACGGGTGGGTAGATAGCTTGGGTCATATTGAGATCAAAAGGGAGGAGGTATTGGGGTCCTTGAATAACATTAAGATGGACAAGTCCCCAGGGCCTGATGGGATGTACCCCAGCATACTGAGAGAGGCAATAGAGGGTAGGTTGTTTGGGCCTTGAGGGAAATCTTTGTATCCTCGTTGGCTACATGGAAGGTCCCAGAGGATTAGAGAATAGCCAGTGTTCTTCCCTTGTTTAAAAAGATTGGCAAGGATAATCCAACTAATTACAGGCTGGTAATTTATGTCAGTGGTAGGGAAGTTATTGGAGAGGGTTCTTTGAGACAGGATTTACTCCCACTTGGAAATAACTGGGCGTATTAACGAGAGGCAACATGGCTTTGTGAAGGGGAAAGTCATGTCTCACTAACTTGTTTGAGTTTTTTAAGGAAGTAATGAAAATGATCGATGAGGGTAGGATAGTGGATGTTGGCCTTTGTTTGGCCTTCAGTAAGGCCTTTGACAAGGTCCCTCATGGCAGGCTGATACAGAAAGTAAAGCTGTACAAGGTTAGAGGTGAGCTTGCAAGATGGAATAGAAACTGGCTTGGTCTTAGGAGACAGAGGGTAGCAGTGGCAGGGTGCATTTCTGAATGGAGAGCTGTGACTTGTGGTGTTCCTCAGGGGTCAGTGTTGGGACCTATTTGTAATATATATATGAATGATTTGGAGGAAAATGTAACTGGTCTGATTAGTAAGTTTGCTGATGACACAAAGGTTGGTGGGATTGTGGTTAACGATGAGGACTGTCAAAGGATACAGCAGGATATGGATCAGTTGGTGAATTGGGCAGAGAGATGGCAGATGGTGTTTAATCTGGAAAAATGTGAGGCAATGTATTTTGGAAGGTCTAATCCAGATGGAAAATATATAGTCAATGGCAGAACCCTTTAGAGTACTAATAGGCAGAGGGATCTGGGTGTACAGGTACACAGGTGACAAAGTGGCAATGCTGGTAGAGAAGGTCATCAATAAGGCATACGGCATGCTTGTCTTTATCAGCTGGGGCACTGACATAAAAAATTGGCCGGTAATGTTGCAGCTTTATAGAGCCTTAGTTAGGCCACATTTGGAATATTGTATTCAATTCTGGTTGCTACACTACCAGAAGGATGTGGTGGCTTTGGGGAGGGTACAGAACAGATTTTCCAGGATGTTGCCAGGTATGGAGAGCGTTCGCTGTGAGGAGAGGCTGGAGAAACTTATGTTGTTCTCACTGGAAAGATGGAGGTTGAAGGGAAACCTATTCAAGGTCTACAAAGTTACGAAGTGCGTGGACAGTCAGAAACTTTTTCTCAGGGTGGAAGAGTCAGTTATAAGGGTGCTAAGGACAAGGTTTAAAGGTGATGTATGAGGCAAGTTTTTTACACAGAGGGTTGTGGGTGCTGGAACTCGCTGCCGGGGGAGGTAGTGGAAGCAGGTACTATAGTAACTTTTAAAGTAGATCTTGATAAATACATGAATAAGATAGGAATACAGGGATACAGTCCCCGGAAGGGTAGGGGGTTTTAGTTGTGACGGGCAGCATGTCAGTGCAGGCTTGGAGGGCTGAAGGGCCTGTTCCTGCGCTGTAATTTTCTTTGTTCTTCGATGTCCTGCGAGTCAGCGCAACCAATCATCGGAGGTTGGGTGTCTTTCAAAGTGTCTGATGTAGCTGTTAACAACTCTCCAGTGTTGTTGGGCAAAATGAATTGAGGAAAGCAAGACATTTTATTTGCCTTTCATGATCCCACAACCACTCGAAGTGATTTTCAGCCAGTGATGGTTTTGTAAAATTCGTTTCTCTTAGTTTTGTTCATGGGATGTGGGTATCATAGCTTAGGCCAAGTTTTATTGCCCACTTGTAAGTGCCCTGGCGAAGGTGTTGGTGGGCTGTGTCCTTGAAACCCATATGATGTGGAGATGCTGGTGCTGAACAAAAGGATGGACAAGGTCAGAGGTCACACGACACCAGGTTATAGTCAACTGGTAATTTTGAAATGCCAAGCTTTCAGAGCCTCGCTCCTTCATCAGGTTACTTCGTCTGACAAAGCAGCAGCATTCCAAAAGCTTGTGTTTTCAAATAAACCGTTTGGACTATAACCTGGTGTCATGTGACTCCTGAAACCCATATAGTGTAGGGATGTACACAACGCTGTTAGGGAGGGAATTACAGGATTTTGGTCCGGCAACATTGAAAACTTTGTGTTCGCAAAGTATCTTTGAAATGTAGTCTCAGTTTATTGAATATTATCTAACCATAACAGTGTATATTTAACTTATTATCACTGACCTTTGTGGGTTAGCCTTCTATTTAATACAGGAAATTATACAATTTTGTAATAAAACCACATACATTTTTATGCAGCAAGCTGTTATCAGGAATGGTGGTGCGACTACATTCGTTAGTAACTTTCAAAAATGAATTGGATAGATATTTGAAAGGAAAAGAATTGTCAAGGCACAGGAATGGGGTTAGTCAGATGGCAATGTGAAGCAATTTTGTTTTGAGGTGGAGTGTAGGAACTGCTGATGCTGGAGAATCTGAGATAACATGGTGTGAAGCTGGATGAACACAGCAGGCCAAGCAGCATCAGAGGAGCAGGAAAGTTTGACATTTTGGGTCAAGACCCTTCTTGAGAAAAAAAATAGAAACAACTTGTAGGGTTATGGAGAAAAAGCACAAGTTTGTCACTAGGTCAGAATGCTCAGAGAACCAGTGCAGACATGATGAGGAGAAGAGCCTCTCTTTCCAATCTAACAATTCTGCGATACTGTGAACATCATGTCATTGTGTGGTGCTGGAGGACTGCTGCATTATCAGAGATGCTATTTAAACGGCTTGAACGTTTAGGTAAAGCACTCTCAGTCAAGCTGTTCCTGTACAATTACAACACTAGCATCTACCTGACAATGAGGAAAGTTGTATCAGAGATAATGGGAACTGCAGATGCTGGAGAATCCAAGATAATAAAGTGTGAAGCTGGATGAACACAGCAGGCCAAGCAGCATCTCAGGAGCACAAAAGCTGACGTTTCGGGCCTAGACCCTTCATCAGAGAGGGGGATGGGGGGAGGGAACTGGAATAAATAGGGAGAGAGGGGGAGGCGGACCGAAGATGGAGAGAAAAGAAGATAGGTGGAGAGGAGAGTATAGGTGGGGAGGTAGGGAGGGGATAGGTCAGTCCAGGGAAGACGGACAGGTCAAGGAGGTGGGATGAGGTTAGTAGGTAGGAAATGGACGTGTGGCTTGGGGTGGGAGGAAGGGATGGGTGAGAGGAAGAACGGGTTAATGAGGCAGAGACAGGTTGGACTGGTTTTGGGATGCAGTGGGTGGAGGGGACAAACTGGGCTGGTTTTGGGATGCGGTGGGGGAAGGGGAGATTTTGAAGCTGGTGAAGTCCACATTGATACCATTGAGCGGAGGTGTTCTGCTTGGGGACCACTTTGCAGAACACCTCCGCTCGGTTCGCAATAAACAACTGCACCTCCCAGTCGCGAACCATTTTAACTCCCCCTCCCATTCTTTCGACGACAAGTCCATCATGGGCCTCCTGCAGTGCCACAATGATGCCACCCAAAGGTTGCAGGAACAGCAACTCATATTCCGCGCAGGCCAATGGTATCATTGTGGACTTCACCAGCTTCAAAATCTCCCCTTCCCTGACCGCATCCCAAAACCAGCCCCGTTCGTCCCCTCCCCCCACTGCATCACACAACCAGCCCAGCCTGTCTCTGCCTCTCTAAGCTATTCTTCCTCTCACCCATCCCTTCCTCCCACCTCAAGCTGCACCTCCATTTCCTACCTACTAACCTAATCCCACCTCCTTGACCTGTCCGTCTTCCCTGGACTGACCTATCCCCTCCCTACCTCCCCACCTATACTCTCTCCACCTATCTTCTTTTCTCTCCATCTTCGGCCCACCTCCCCCTCTCTCCCTATTTATTCCAGAACCCTCTCCCCATCCCCCTCTCTGATGAAGGGTCTAGGCCCGAAACATCAGCTTTTGTGCTCCTTGGCCTGCTGTGTTCATCCAACTTCGCACTTTATTATAATGATGAAAGTTGCACAGGTATGCCTTATACACAGAAAGGAGGACAAATCCAACCTGGCCAATTACCGGCCTGCCGATCTGTCTCGGTCATTAGCAAAGTGATGGAAGGTACCATCAACAGCACTGTCAAGCAGCACCTGCTCAGCGTCATCCAGCTTGGATTCCACCAGGGCTAGTCACTCCCTGATGCCATTACAGTTTAGTTTAAACATGGACCAAACAGCTGAATTCCACGTGACCTGAGACTCACATCAAGGCTGCAGTGTAGCAACAAGGAACCTGAGCAAAGGTGTGGTCTTGAGAAATTGGGGAAAGTCTCCGATGGTTGGAGTCATACCTGGCACAAAGGTTGTGTTGTTGGAGGTCAGTCATCTCAGCTGCAAAAAGTCTCTGCAGGAGTTCCTCAGGGTTGCATCCTAAGCCCAACCATCTTCAGCTGCTTCAACAATGATCTTTCCTTCATCATAAACTCAGAAGTGAGCGAGCTTGCTGAGCATTTCAGAATATTCAGCATCATTCACAATTCCTTGAATACTGAAACAGTCCATATTTAAATACAGCAGGACCTGGACAATATCCAGGCTTCGGCTGACAACTGGCAAGTAATATTCCTGCCACACAAATGCCAAATAATGACCATCTCCAACAAGAGAGAATCTAATCATCACTCCTTGATATTCAATGGCATTACCATCACTGAATCCTCCACTATCAACTTCCTGGGGTTTACAATTGATCAGTAACTGAACTGGGCTAGCCATGTAAACACTATAGAATCAGGCGAGGTATCCCGCAGTGACTAACTCACCTCCTGATTCCCCAAAGCCTATTCACCATCTACAAGGCACAAGTCAGGAATGTGATGGGTTACCTTCTACTTGCCTGGATGGGTGGAGCTCCAACAACACTTAACACTATCCAGGACAAAACAGCTTACTTGACTGGCATCGTGTCCACAAACATTCATTCCCTTAACTGCTGACACCTAATGGCAGTAGTGGGTATCATCTATGAGATGCGCTGCAGCAATTGACAAGGATAGCGGATAGAGTCATAGCATATATAGCACAGAAACAGGCCTTTTGGTCCAACTTGTCTACACTGACCAGACATCCCAATCTAACCTAGTCTCATTTCCCAGCATTTGGCCTTCTTAGTCATATACCCATCCATATGCCTTTTAAATGTTGTAATTGTACCCACCTCCATCATTTCCTCTGGCAGCCTGTTCCATACACGCACCACCCTCTGCGTGAAAAAGTTACCTCTCGGGTCCTTTTTAAATCTTTTCCTCTCACCTTAAACCTATGGCCTGTAGTTTTGGACTCTCCCACCTTAGGGAAAAGACCTTGAATCTTCACCCTATCCATGCCCCTTATGATTTTACCAACCTCTATCCCTCAGCCTCTGACGTTCCAGGGAGAAGAGCCCCAGTCTATACAGCCTCTCTCTTTAAGTCAAACCCTTCAATCCCAACGGCATACTTGTAAATCTTTTCCACACATTCCCGATTTTAACAACATGAACATCATCACCTTCTAGTTCCCTCTAAGCTACACACCATCCTAACTTGGAAATACATCACTGTTCCTTCAGTGTACTTGGGTTAAAATCCTAGAACACCCTCACTAATGCCGTTTTGTGTCTACCTACATTTAATAGTCTGTAGTGGAGCATCTGGGGCGGACAATAAATCTGGCACAGATAGAGATGGCCTTATCCCATGAATGAAAAACCAAAAGAGTTGGCTATAAAATATCTCATCACGCTGTCAAAGGAATATTTATCCCTCAAGCTTCATGCAACTAGGCAAGTGGGGAGTACACTATCACATTCCCAAAATCATCACCACAGAATTCGCAGCCTCTGACCTACATTTTGCGTCAAATATCATGGCTGGCCTAGTTAAAATGGATTTAAGTTCAGAGAGCAATACATTAATGCCAGAAATTTAAAAGTTCCCTTTTGTATGTCATCCAATGTTTTTGAACAAATTCTTGAAGATTTTCGCCCACACGCTACCACATCTCAAAACATAGCAGCAACAACTTGAGTATTTGCAACATTCAGCCAGTCTGACTTATTTGGTTCAAGAGAAGTGGCCAGGATGTGGAGTGAGGCAATGTCTGAAATTCCTTCTGTTCTTAAGCAGTATTGACTGGAATGTAACTGAGACTATCTGCATGTGAACTAGACCTGCTCCAGTTTTAGAATAATGTACCAGACTAATGACTATTTGACAAAACCTACATATGATTAGGAGTTCTGAATGAAGGTGCTTAAATAGATAGTCACTGATTCAGTGATGATTTCTAATGTTATACTTTCTTTCTAATTATATGTCCCATTTCACAAACATCTTCTTTCAAAATAACATTTCTTCCGCATTAATCAAAAGCTTGCATGTTGAAAGAATTATGCCAGTTCACTTGAGACAGTAACTAGATATATTGCCCATTATTATATTTGGAACTTATTGTTATTACCGTTGAAGGAAAATATTCCCATCTATAAACAGGCGGTGTCTGAAAGGGATTATTCTATTGTGGGCAATTATGTCATTGTGACACACCCTGTGGCAAATTCCCCAATATGTGTCCACTTCCCTCACAAAATATTCCAGGCAGATACTCAGCGTTGGTCTTGCAGCACAGAGTCACATCCATCTCCAGCAGAAAACTGCCCTCCCCCCGGATGTGGTGCTCTCACATTAATGATCATGATGGTGTCTAAGGGCCCAGCAGGCCCAACTCTCTCCACCTGCCTTACCCCAGAGCAGGTCGGCTGCCGCCAGTGGTTTGGTGTGAAGGTAAAGTCACCAGAGCCCCAGAGAACCCCAGGGCTGGTCTCTCAATGGAAAATTGACTAGTGGTGAGTTTAACCTGAGGGTGACCACAGATGACAGGCCAGATCAAGAAGCCTGGGCCTTCATGGTCAACATAGGAATTGAACCCATACTGTTGGCATCGCTGTGTATCACAGACCAGCTATCCAGCCAACTGAACTAACCAGCAGGAGTTGAGCCAGCAGTTTGTCGGTTCAAATTGTACTCCAGAGACTGAAGAGTGTATGTTGAGGCTAAAACTCTGCAGCAGTATGGAGGGATTATCTTACTCATGTTCAAGTGAGATGTTGAACTGGGTCTTCTTAGCTCTCTCTCATGGGTACCCCAGGGCAGTCTTCAAAGAAGAGTAGGGTGTCCTGGCCATTGTTCAGCTCTCAAGCATTATCACCTTATTGTCTTATAATGTGTGAGAGCTTGCTGCACACCCATTGACCACCGTTTCATAAGGGCTTTGTTGGCTGTAAAATACTTTGAGTTACCTGAGCTGGACCTGATGAAGGAGCAGTGCTTCAGAAGCTCGTGATTTCAAATAAACTTGCTGGGCTATAACCTGATATGGTGTGACTTCTGGCTTTGTCCAGCCCATCCAACGCCAGCACTTTCACCCCAGAAATGGGGAGGAAGGTGTCTCTATTGATGGATGTCAAACTTTCATTCATTTACATGCAAGTTCCCAGGGTCTCATTGAATTGCCTTGTCCTTTGAACAACAGGGTATGATGTATTTACTGTAGTGGCATGGATTAAAGGGAATGCTAGTTAACTATGTGAGAGAGAAAGAAAGGGAAGGATGTGTTGATGGGGTTAGATAACATGGGTGGGTGGAGGCTTGTGTGGAGCATTAACACCAGCCTAGACCAGGTGGACCAAAAGGCCTGTTTCTGTGCTGGATATTCTATCAAATCCTATGTGTTGTAACCACTGTGGTCCTTTTGTTTCCTCCTAGGTTGATACTGTTCTACTTGTGCAACCATGCGTGTGTTCATCTCGCTGGCATTCCTGATAGCAGCCTCCTGGGCTAAGCCATTTCATCAGGCACAGTTCCTTGACTTTATGATGGAGGATGAGGGATCTGGTTTATTCCCTGATACCGAAATGCCCGTGTGCCCCTTTGGGTGCCAGTGCCACCTCCGGGTGGTGCAGTGTTCTGACTTAGGTAAGCTATTATCATCCTCAAACTGCTTCGCCTGTGGGGCTGGCCACTGTCTATTGGAGCCTGTCGTCTTCACATTGAAAACAAAATGTTAAATTCCCATCCCTATTCTCATAACTCTATGGTAACTTTCTCCGGTCCTCCTGCTTTTCTTCACTCCTCTTATTATGGCCTTGTGAGCTTTATTTGCTCTACCTTTGGTGGCCGTGACTCCAGCTGCTTAGGTCCTAAGCTGTGAAATTCCCTCTCAACCTCTCTGCCTCTTAGACCAGGATTTTAATCATTTTCCCCGAAAGCTCCTTAAGCTCGGCTTTTCTTGTTAACACTCCTGACAAGTTCCTGGGGATGACTGATTGCCATTTGGTCCAGTAGCCTGCTCTTGTTTGAAATGATGGATGGTTCCAGTAGAATGAATTAGCAGTAACCATTCCAATGGCGGGAGGGTTCCATAACCATTCTAAACCTAAATGACCGCAGTTATCACTAGAATACTCTCTCACCGAGTTTTGCCAGCCTAGCTCCAGTCCTTAAACATGATCCCTGAACTGAGCCATCTCCTGTTAGCCTTTCTGCAGTTCAAAGGTGGAAAATAGATTTGCTCTCCCTCCGTCTCACTGTCTGCTTCTTGGGAACAGATTTAATGTTTCAGGCAAGAGATATGTGGCGGGATGAGCGTGGGGGTGGTGCGGGGGGGGGGGGGGGGGCGGTGAAGTGAGGAGAGAATGTTTCTTTTTCCCAGCGAATGGTAAAGGCCCGAACTTCGTTGCCTGGGGAGACACTGAAAGTGGAGATGGCGAAACGCAGGGAATTCGAGTGCGAACGCCTTTCTCTGGCCGTCCGCATGTGAGTAGCAAAACATCCAGGTATTTTACAAGAGGGTTGATACAGTGCAAGTGGGGAGCCGCATTAGGTGCTGCAGTTTGTGATACTTGGTACTCACATTTCCATCTTTTTACAATAATTTGCTACAAAAGTCTATTCTGATGAGTGTTATCCAACAGTGATAGGGTATCGCTAGGTCAATGTCCTCATGAGGCATCAGACCCTTCTGCAAGGTGCGGCATTCTTGTTTGATTCATCTTGTTTTCATAGATTCATTGAATCCCTACAATGTGGAAGCAGGCCACGGGCCCATCGATTGCACACCGACCCTCTGAAGAATTTCCCAACCAGACCCACACCCCTACCCTATCCCTGTAACTCTGCATTTCCCATGGCCAATCCACCTAGCCTGCCCATTCCTGGGCACTATGGGTAAACTGCGTACCTTTTTTTATTCAGACCCTGAGCAGCCTTGACAAGGCGGATTTGGAAAGGCTGTTCCTTCTTGTGGCTGAGTTCCCAGAACAGAGGGCTCACCCTTTCAGGATGGAGATAAGGAGATGCTTTTCCTCTGAGGGTTTTGTGACTTTGGAACTCTCAGCCTCACAGCGGGCTGGAGATGGGGCCCTTGAACAGTTTTAAGACCACAGCGGATAGAATCCTGTCAGGCCGAGGGATCAAAGATGATCAGGTAAATGGGAATGAAGAATTTGAAACACAAATGGGTCAGCCATGATCTTATTGAATGGCAGAGCAGGTGGAGGGGCCAAATGGCCTACTCCTGCTGTTACTTGCAATGATAGATTCCATAGAAGCATGGTATGTAATAATTACTCAAGGGTCCATAGCCGGGGAGATCATTTTGAGGTTATATGCAGAAGAAACAAAGGGGAAATTTTTATTAAACACTAATCACTGTTAAGATCTGGAATGCTCCTGTTTTTATATGACAGTGAGTTGTACATCTGGCTTAATGATATCGACTGCAATTCTTGATTTCCCCTTTCCTTCTTTCTATTGTAGTGTACGCAATAGGTTTGTCAGAAAATGTGTAGCCAGTGAAATACAAAGGGACAGCCAGGGGCAACATCTCAATGATATTTGGCTGAGGAACACGACAGAGAACCTGAGATGCTGCTTGGCCTGCTGTGTTCATCCAGCCTCACATTTTATTATCTTGGATTCTCCAGCATCTGCAGTTCCCATTATCTCAGAGAAAGTAACGGTGAATGGTTTCTCTTGTTTTGCTGAAAGGTGCTCCCAGCTGTCAGTTTTTTTCCTGATTTGTCTCAGGGATGTTCAGATGGGTGTACAGCCGTTAGGATCACTTCAAGATTTGCTGATGAGACAATTCCAGAAAGAATTGCAAACTGTGAGGAGACCAGAGGTAGACTTCAGGAGGATATAGAAAGGCTCCTGGAAAAGGTGTATGGATGAAATTTATTGTAGAGGAGTGTGATGTGATTCATTCTGAGGAAAGAGGAAAGGGTAGGAATATAAAATGAAGTGTAGAAATCGAAAGGCGGTGTAGGAGCAGAGGAACTTGCTGGGTATATGGGCACAAATTGTTGAAGATGGCAGGTCAGGGTGAGAAAGTGGTTCATAAAACAGATGAGATCCTGGCCTTTCAATGTAGAGACCACAGAGAAGAATAGCAAGGAAGTTATGATGAGCCTTCATAAATGAAGTTCAGCATCAGCTGGAGTACTGCGTTCAATTCCAACCATCACACTAAGCGAAGGACTTAGAGAGACGGGATTGACAGGTTTTCCAAGAATGGTTGCAGGGATGAGAAACTTCAGTCCTGTGGAAAGGTTGGAGGAGTTGGGGGTATTCTCCACATAGAACTCCTTACAGATCAAGAGTTACCAGGTGACACCATTTTAAAATGAATGGCAAAAGAAAACAAAGATGCCATGAAGGAAAAGAATATTTCGGTGCAGCAAGTGGCTAGGATTTGTAATGCATAGGTGGAGAATATGACAGAGGTAGTTTCAATCTGTGCCTTTAAAAGAAAAATGGATAACTAAACAAATGGAAAAAGTGTACAGGGCCCATGGGGCAAAGGCAGGGGAGGAGTGGCTGGCTTGTTTTTGCAGAGAGCCGACATGAATTTAACAAACTGAATGGCCTCCTGCTGTGCTGTGATGAATCTATAATTCCAGTTGCCTCGAACTGGGGAGCTCTGTGGTTCTATCTTTAAGCTTGAGCAAGTACTTAGATGCCAATGCTTTGAGTTGTAATCCCATAATCTCTCAAACTTTTCTTTTCTCACAACTGGTTTTTGCATTCCTTGTGTGTTCCACCAAGCATCGGATTGTGAATGAATACCGAGTATTTATCCAGGGAGGGACAAAATATCACGGCCTACTCCGGAGCAGAAAGCAGCTGATGTCCCAGCGCTGCAGTTGGTGCTCAGACTGGATCCACAGCTCCATGCTTGGTGATGTGTGACCTTAGACTGGTATCAGCCAGCTGCAGATAGTGAAGCTTAAGGGGGCTGTCAAAGCAGCTAAGGGATCCGTCCTCCATCAGATCACTGGGATAGGATTGCCACGCTGTGGGATCAGCAGCAGCTCTGTCAGACCTGACAGTATTTGTCCTGCACAGAAAATAGGAGCAGGACTAGGGCCATTCAGCCCATCAAGCTGGCTCCGCCATTCAGTATGACCATGGCTGATCATCCAACTCAGCCCCCTGTTCCTGCTTTCAATCTATACCCTTCTACCCCTTTAATCTTAAGGACTGTATCTAACTTGTAGTGGAAAACATCCAATTTTTTGGTCTCAACTGCTTTCTGTGGCAGAGAATTCCACATGCTCCCCACCTTCTGGGTAAGGAGATTTCACCTCATCTCAGTCATAAGTGGTCTACCCTGCATTGTTAAACTGTGATCCCTGGTTCTGGACTCCCCAGTCAGTGGAAACATCCTTTTTGCATTTACACTGTATGGTCCTGTTAGAATTTTATAGGTTTCTATGAGATTCTTCCAAAGTTCAGTGATTGTAGACGTAACCGATCCAGTCTCTCTTCATACGTCAGTCTTGCCGTCCCAGGAATCGATCTGATAGAACTTTCTTGCGCTCTCTCCATCGTCAGAACATCCTTCCTTACAAAGGGAGACCAAAACTGTACACAAAGCTGCAGGTGTGGGGTTACCAAGGCCCAGTAAATTGCAGTAAGTCATCCCTGTTCCTCCCACCGGTGCCACTCTGCCAGTACCAATGCTCTTGTCCTCTGCCATTCCAGGTGCTATCATAGAAACATAGAAAATAGGTGCGGGAGTAGGCCATTCAGCCCTGTGAGCCTACACCACCATTCAAAATGGTCATGCAATTTCAATATCCCATTATCGCTTTCTCCCCACACCACTTGACCCCCTTAGCATCGTGGGCCAAACTCAGCTCCCTCTTGAATCCACATGAGATGGCACAGACTGCAGTTGGCCTCTCAAAGCCCACAACTGCTCAAGGATGCCCTGCAAGGCCATCTGCAGTCTCTTGTCCTGAAAGCTGGCAACCTTCCACAGCTGAGTTTAACCACTGGAGTTTCAGTGCACAGGGAAAGGGAAAGACATCTGCAGGACAGCAAACAAGGATAATACACAAAGCTAAAGTGTTCAAGATAATAAAATGTGAGGCTGGATGAACACAGCAGGCCCAGCAGCGTCTCAGGAGCACAAAAGCTGACGTTTCGGTCCTAGACCCTTCATCAGAGAGGGGAATGGGGAGACGGTTCTGGAATAAATAGGGAGAGAGGGGGAGGCGGACCGAAGATGGAGAGTAAAGAAGATAGGTGGAGAGGAGAGTATAGGTGGGGAGGTAGGGAGGGACTAGGTCAGTCCAGGGAAGACGGACAGGTCAAGGAGGTGGGATGAGGTTAGTAGGTAGGAAATGGAGGTGCGGTTTGGGGTGGGAGGAAGGGATGGGTGAGAGGAAGAACAGGTTAGGGAAGCAGAGACAGGTTGGACTGGTTTTGGGATGCAGTAGGTGGAGGGGAAGAGCTGGGCTGGTTGTGTGGTGCAGTGGGGGGAGGGGACAAACTGGGCTGGTTTTAGGATGCGGTGGGGGAAGGGGAGATTTTGAAGCTGGTGAAGTCCACATTGATACCATTGGGCTGCAGGGTTCCCAAGCGGAATATGAGTTGCTGTTCCTGCAACCTTCGGGTGGCATCATTGTGGCACTGCAGGAGGCACATGATGGACATATCATCTAAAGAATGGGAGGGGGAGTGGAAATGGTTTGCGACTGGGAGGTGTAGTTGTTTATTGCGAACCAAGCGGAGGTGTTCTGCAAAGCGGTCCCCAAGTCTCCGCTTGGTTTCCCCAATTTAGAGGAAGCCACACTGGGTAACCTCCCAGTCGCAAACCATTCGTCCCCTCCCCCCACTGCACCACACAACCAGCCCAGCTCTTCCCCTCCACCTACTGCGTCCTAAAACCAGTCCAACCTGTCTCTGCTTCCCTAACCTGTTCTTCCTCTCACCCATCCTTTCCTCCCACCCCAAGCCGCACCCCCAGCTACCTACTAACCTCATCCCACCTCCTTGACCTGTCCGTCTTCCCTGGACTGACCTATCCCCTCCCTACTTCCCCACCTATACTCTCCTCTCCACCTATCTTCTTTTCTCTCCATCTTCGGTCCGCCTCCCCCTCTCTCCCTATTTATTCCAGTTCCCTCTCCCCATCCCCCTCTCTGATGAAGGGTCTAGGCCCGAAACGTCAGCTTTTGTGCTCCTGAGATGCTGCTGGGCCTGCTGTGTTCATCCAGCCTCACATTTTATTATCTTGGATTCTCCAGCATCTGCAGTTCCCATTATTACTGCTAAAGTGTTCATCCTATTTTACACACAGGGAATGCGTTTTTAGATCAAGGTGTTACAGGGGTGTTATCGATGGAGGCTTTTATTGCACCCATTGGGCTCCCAGTGCAATGGCAATTTGAGGGATAGTGAATGGAAGTTTTCAAGTGGTATGTGGATTCTGTAGGAATCCTAGACACGTTGCCCCATGCTGCCTCCTGTCCTCTGCTCCCCCTGAGGATGCCCTTGATTCTGGGTGCCAGTAGCTGTGCCCACCCATTATAAAGGATATAACAGAACTATCAAAGCCTTGGCCAATGATGGCAGCATGCTGGAAGATTGCTCTGAGCAGGTCTGGACAACGGAAGTGTTGCTTCAGCATTGGCAATGACTCCTGATGTCTTCTTTGACTCTCGTTATTTTCCTGATGTTCTTACAGCCTCGGCTGACTGCTGGGATTCCAGGGGGTGTTGGGGGTAATCAGCTGTTTGACTTTGTCTTAGCATGCCTCAAGATGGCAGGAAGAGCAGGTTACTTCTGACTCAAAATGCTGTGGCTGCCTCCAGGATAGGGGGCATTGGCTGACGTGGACTTAGTCCTTCCCCTTACAATGAATGTACCTTTCCCTGTGGTTGTATGGAGATGGCAGAGCTGTGTGTGTGTGTGTGTGTGTGTGTGTGTGTGTGTGTGTGTGTGTGTGTGTGTGTGTGTGTGTGTGTGTGTGTGTGTGTGTATGTGTGTGTGTGTGTGTGTGTGTGTGTGTGTGTGTGTGTATCTGTGTGTGCCTGTTTGTGGGTGTACATGCGCGTGTGCATGTGTGTATACATGTGCGTGCACATACATGTCTGTGTGTGCATGTGTCTGCGTGTGCATGTGTGTGTGTGTGGGTGCATGTGTGCGGGTGTGCATGTGTGTGCGTATGCATGTCTGCATCACTGGACCTGCTTCGCTCAAGTACATAATGATAAAGCCAGTTAAAAATTAATTGTGCTGGTAGTCTTTCTGGGCACTGGCAACACCATCCCCACACCAAGCGAGGCTCAAGGGTGGATTGAAAGACGTGGCAGTATTCATTGACCACTTCCTTATGTCAACTCAGTTGGGGCTACAGAGCCCAACTTCACAGCTGCAAAAACAGTCTCGACATAACAAAACCCTTCCTAACACTCTCAAGCGTCATCAACATTGAGCACATCCCAGTAACAGTGAACATTCCTTGAATATCTTCTTTTTGAACAATGTGGGTTTTAAAGAATTCAATGCCCTTGATATATAGAGCATGCTTTGTTTTATTTCTGGGAACAGTAATGTGTGGGGCATGATTGTGGATCGAGTCCATGCGAGAACAAAAAATAAATTAGTCCACAATTATAAAGTTGTGATTGTTGGATTTCTGAAAAAGATGGATAGCCGGAGTAAATTAAAACAGGGTGATATATCCTGAAGAGGTCATCCAAAGGAAAGATTTACATATATTATATTCCTGAAGTGTCGCAAAGTGTTTCACAGACAATGATGTGCAGTCACTGTTGGAATGTAGGATGATGGAAGTGTGCAGCGCAAAATGAAGCCACTTGGCCAATCAGCTGCTAACCTAAACTTCCAATGAGTGTGCTACGGAGATGTCGTAGCATTGTCCCCCAGCTATCCACAACAGAGGACGGGAGAGTTAAATTCAACTCAACTTGGGGGTGGTTGAGAAGAGGTGGGAATGTGTAGAGGGCCAGAGAATGCCCAGCAGATTTGGTAGGGTGGATGAGGGAGTTGGGGGGATTGGCTTGGGGAGGTTGCGAGGAGAGGCTGGGATGGGAAGAAGACCGCACTTGGAGGGTGGAAAAGGTTTTGAGGGGTGTTGAGAGCACAGGACACATTGGGTTAAGGGTGAATGGGGTGTGGGAAGGGTGCTATGGTGGGCTGGAGGGAAGGTGAAGGAGATTTTGGAGGGGGATTGAGGCCCACTTTGTGTCAATATAAAACAAAAAAGGCTTGAAAAGCTCATCAGGTCAGTCAGCAGTTGTGGAGAGAGAAACAGAGTTCATGTTTCAGGTTGATGACTGATCATTGGAATAGTGTCATGAACAAATGCTCTGAAGAATCCTGGTTGAAAGCCGCAGAGTGACCAGATGAGGCCAAGCTAAATTAACACTAACAAAAATTACTGGAGAAACTCAGCGAGTCTGGCAGCGTCTGTGGAGAGAAAGCAGAATTAACATTTCGGGTCCAGTGACCCTTCTTCAGAACTGTTAAGCTAAATTAAATTACTTTTATTCTTTCCTTGACCAGGTCTGAGAAGAAATTCTGGGATCTTCCCAATTGCAACCCCTTCCCCCACATCAATAGCCCCCAGTTTTCCTAAGCACTTGGCTTATTCATGTAATGGTCCACTCCATGCCCCAACTCCTGCTTCCCACCCACTGGCTGTGAGTTTGTTCCCAATTAGCCAAATGACCCACTTCAGATAATAATATGCTCAATGAATCTACTGGGCCTTGTTCCCACCTGAGCTCCTGATTGTGTTGTCCACCTTGGTCTTCAAACTCACCATTCAAAACCTTCTCTCACCCTTCGTGTATTAGATTTAATGGACCTCAATGCTGCAAACGTCCAAAAGCTATGGCAAAGATTTGAGTGCCAAATACATAAGGGCATACCAATCAGAAGGGCTTGTGCAAATAACCACGTCAACTTGCAGTACAGAATAATGCTTGTTTGGTTCTTGGGTACAAATCATTAATCTCTCGTTCAAAAGTGAGGCTGAAAAGTTGGAGTGTGGAAATTGATGGCAGCAATCAATCTGGCAAAAAGTTTAAGAACTAATCCAAATGGAGTCTTGCTGCTCTCGTTCCATTACTTCATTCAGGCTAAAATATCAGATGTGCAGGAAATTTGTTTGCCTCCCAGCACGCATTTCATTGCTTTTTGATGTTCTTTTGGCACATCATTTTGGTGAGAATGCATTCACCAGCACTCTTGGACAAAGGGCCGTCATTTCTGGATCTTTACACTTTCCAAGTAAGTCCTTTCCAAGACAGTGATGTGATATTTTCTTCTGCTCGTTGCTGTGAGGGATGTGACTAAGTGGAAAAAGAAATTTTCCTCATTGAAATTACCCAGTGAAAACATTAATCGCACTCAGGGCAGTGCAGCCAGATGAAGAGCATAGCTTTCCCCATCCTGACAAGCAATGGATCTCAGACGCAAATTCAGAGGACAGTCTGCGTGATTAGGCCAACGTAAACTTTCTTCCAATTCCTGAGAGCAACCTCCTCTTGACATTGTCAGTTGGTAACAGAAATTAGGAACAGTTTTCTTGTGATGTGGGATGTGCATCCACTAAGAACTGGATTGAAAGTTTCCAAAGACCTTTCACCGATAGAACAGGACGGCTTTCATCTCATTTTTTTAAACGTCTTCACTTAAAACAGTAGAGTCCTTTCTCATTACTTCTCCCCACATCCTGGGTAGGCAGTAGTGGCTTGATACACCTGAGAGGTTTCCTAAACCACCGGCTAATTAACAGTCAGCTGCAGTGCAATGGATTTGTAGTCACACATAAATACATCAGGCAAGGAAGGCAGATTTCAAAAAGACTTCAGGGTGCCAGAAATTTTTTTGACAAAGTTCTGATTTTTTTCATTGTCGCTATTACTTAGACTAGCTTTCAAGTCCTGATTTATTTATCAATGGTCATAGAGTCATGCAGTGCGGAAACAGACCTTTCAATCTACCCAGTCCATGCTGAACATGATCCCAAACTGAATTACTCCCACCTGCCTGTTCCTAGCCCATACCCCTGCAAACATTTCCTATTCATGTACTTTCCCAAATGTCTTTTAAATGTTGTAACTATCATAGAATCCTTACAGTGTGGAAACAGATCCTTTGGCCCAATAGATCCACACCGACCCTCAGAGCGTCCCACCCAGACCATTCTCTTATAACCCACCTAATCTACACATCCCTGGGCACTATGAGCAAGGTAACACAGCCAGACCATCTAACCTGTGCATCTTTGGAGCACCCGGAGGAAACCCATGCAGACTCGGGGAGAATGTGCAAACTCCGTACAGACAGTTGCCCGAGTGTGGAATCGAACCCAGGCCCCTGGCACTGTGAGGCAGCAACGCTAGCCACTGAGCCACCGTGCCGTCCTAAGCGTACCCATATCCACCAATTTCTCAGGAAGTTCATTCCATACGTGAGCCACATTCTGTGTAAAAAAATTGCGCCCCATCTTTTGTAAATCTCTCTCCTCTCGCCTTAAATTTGTGCCCCCCGCTAGTCTTGAAATCCTCCATTCCAGGGAAAAGACAATTAACATTAACTCTATTTGTACCCATCATTATTTTGTAAACCTGTAAAATTCCTGTAGTTACCATGATTGGGTCAAACAGATGTTTAACCCAGGCCTTTGGATGACCAGCCCATAGACATTGCACCATGACGGCCACTTAGTCAAAGCCCTGGAACTGACTTCCAAATAGCCCTATGTGTATGTCTATGCCAAATGGTCTGCAACAGTTCAAGAGTCAATGCACAGCTACCTTTTTAAGCACCCTTAAGGAAGATGAGCAAACGCTGGCCCAGCTCTTTAGGGAAAAGAATGAGTGAAATAGGTGCCTAAATCCACTGAGGGCCATTGACCTGTCAGACAGGCACATGTAAAATTGATCCCAGAGGTTAAGGATACTACCGAGAAAGTTGAAGTGTATTTTTGGGATTGTATTGGGCACAGTGCCTGCGCAAACACTGCTACCTATGGGCAGTTCAGGAGGTTTGTCATGTGAGTAATGACAAACAAATGATAAAACTTTGATGTAAGCTACACATTATGAAACTGATGGGATCGGGCACAGCACATGCTTTACACATAGTGCAGTTATGACTCACTGTTAAAGTTAATGCAGAGCACTGTTGGCTTGTCAAGCCAGGATTTCATTGGTCTCATGGGATTTACACACATTGAGCTGGGAGAAGAAGTTCTCCCATAATTCAGGCATTTTCTTAAAGGACCAGCCTGTTAGAAATATACAAGCACAACCACAGGGACTATCATTAGTTGAACATCTAACTCATGACAAACTACCTTAATGTGTTTTACAAGTTGGTAATGAGTGACTGGCAAGAGTTTAGGATATTAAAGAAAGAACTAGCTGTAAATTTAATTTTGGTGAGGGTGCAGTTGGGGTATTGCGTGCTGTTTCAAGTGTTCTGATTCAGAATCCACAGCAGGATACCAGTCGGCTACATGAAGCTGAAGTTAGGAATAGCAAACTCCAGTTAACAGGAGAACCGTGAGAAACTGGAAGTATCCCCGTTATAGCAGTGTAAACTAGATCCATTAAGATGGAATGAATGGCACTTGTTTAGCTTAGGAAACGTGGTCAGCTTGGGTGAGTTGGGCCAAATGGTCTATTTCCATGCTGTTGGAGTTTATGACTCAATGACTGTATGAGAGATGGAGGACAGAAATAATTCTTTTACAAAGCATGTAACTGGTACAATAACCTCAAAACGAAACAAAAAGCAAGGAACTGTGGATACTAGAATTCAGAAACAAAAACAGAAATTGCTGGGAAAATTCTGGCGGCATCTGTGGAGAGAAAGCAGAGTTTGCATTTGGGTGACTGAACTGTAGGTTGGTATACATGCTGAAGATGGGGTGGGGTGAGGAGTAAGCAATAGGGGGGGATGAGAGAACAAAGTTGGGCAGACAATGGAATAGGTAGTGGTCAGCTTTCAAACATGCTCCAGCATTCAATAAGATCGTGACTGTTCTGTTTGTGAATAAATGAATTGGCTTTATTGTCACGTGTAAGTTTATAAGTGGCTATTTGCAGCACTGTCTTTGGCACAAAAGTACCTAAGTACAGCTTCTTCAGTTATAGACTTGATGCAGTGTAACAATGTCACAACACTTGATGCTATCTTAGGTACAGAGTGTACAGGCCACGTTCTGAACTGGCCATTACCTCCATGCTCCACACTGCACCACTGGTGACAGGTTTCCAATTCTGGATTTCCATCTAGCTGCGAGCTCCTCTGACTCCCAAACCTAACAAAAACCTACCCATCTCTGCCTTAAAAATATACAGTGTCTCCACCTCTACCACCTCCTGAGGGAGGGAATTCCACAGTCACACACTCCTCTCACAAAAATAATCCCCCCATCTCTGTCCAGAAAGGGTGACCCCTAAATTTACAGCCATGCTCTCTAATTCTTGCCTGACCTACAAGAGGGAGCATCCTCTCCATGTCCACTTTGTCAAAACTGTTCAGAATCTTACACGCTTCAATCAAGTTGCCTCTCACATTTCTAAACTCTAGTGCAAAAGAAAGATAACAACATGTGGGGCTGGATGAACAAAGCAGGCCAAGCAGCATCTTAGGAGCACGAAAGCTGACATTTCGGGCCTAAACCCTTCATCAGAAAAAAGTGGAAACAAGCCCAGTCTGCCCGACCATTCCTCATGAAATAGCCCACATATTCCAGGTATCACTCCTGTAAATCTCTGCTATAAAGCAGGGACATTCAGCAGTTAATTTGACACGTAAAGCATGGAGTACTGGATCTAACTGCTCACACAAAGAGCTGGCATACACAGAATGGACCAGATCTTTTTCCATTCAAACTCTGATATTGTCAACTGCAACTGGAAGTTTTTTTTGTTTGTTAATGGAATGCGGGCATCGCTGGCTAGATCAACACTTTCTGCCCATCCCTAATTGCCCAGATGGCAGTTAAGAGTCAACCACCTTGCTGTGAGTCTGGAGTCACATGTAGACCAGATCAAATAAGGATGGCAGATTTCCCTCACTAAAGGACGTGAGTGAGCCAGATGGGTTTTTCTGGCAATCGACAATGGATTCATGGTCATCATTAGACATTTAATTCCAGATTATTATTGGATTCAAATTCCACCATCTGCCATGGCGGGATTCAAACCCAGGTCCCCAGAACATCACCTGGGTTTCTGAATTAATAGTCTAGCGATAGCACCACTAGGCCATCACCTACCCTTTGTGTCTCCAGGAAATTTAAAACCATCATGGATTCTCCCAGTGGTGCACCATCAGTGGTGTATCTGCCAGCAGGAGGCAGCTCAATGTGTCTGCATTTGCTGGTTGGCCTGCCAATGGTTTTCCAACTTGTAATTATATGCACTTAGTATTAGAGACTCCCGCTAAATTCGACCTGAAGCGAGGGGCGGCACTGTCCTGTCCACTTTAAGTAGACTTAGCTGAGGTTTGTGGTCCTTTATTATTTTGTGTGCACTTTGTGACTGTACGAGCCAGATTGCCCATTTGTTTCAAAATAGTCACTGACTTATTTATACTAGCCTCAGAGATGGGATGGGGTGATGGCATCTCAACTCGATTTAGAGTCAAGCTTTCAGTTTTAAACATTCACTGTCTTTTCCCTTTAAATCTGCTGGATCCAGCCTTTAGCCTGAACATTCCTGTTGGTTGGATATCTTACAGACACATCAGACAGATATTCCCCTGACCCCATATGGAAGCTACCTATGGGGCCACTTTTAAACTGCCACATCCATCTCCACTGAAACCGACAGTTTTAATTGCTGAAAGCCAGACTGTGGCTCCAGGCTCCACTCTAAATGAACTGAGCGTCTGATCCACTTAACTTCAATCCACTGGGTTTGGTTAATGCAAGCTTCACATTCCCTTCCCCCACATGTTTGGATACGTCTGTTTCGATGTATATCTCTCAATACAACTCCTGATACAGGCAACCCTGGAGCTTGTGAGGACATGCATTTCAGTCCAGGGAGGAATTGTAAGAGCGATCTGTAAAATTTAAATCAGCAATACAGCTTTAAATATTTGCGTACAATTTACAGAATTCTTACTCATTTTGAATGCTCCATCAACATAAAGCCGTGGTATAGCCGAAAAGCAGTTTGTGCCTGCCAGTTTTCTTTTAATTTAACAATTATACTTTTATTTACAAAATTTGCTTCCTTGAAAGGCTTTAACTTATGTTATTTTGAGCCATCTGCCTGTGCCCAAAGTCGGGTACACGGAGCAGTCCCACAGATTCCCAACATTTGCCTGCAGGAGAATTTGACAAAACCGTTCCAAAATAATAGTAGATGTTTTATTAAAATGCAGCTACTGGGAGATGGTAGCACAGTGGGTAATGTTGCAAGACTAGTAACTAGACAAGTAATCCAGATGTAATGGCACTGGCACTAAACTAGTAATCCAGTGATAGCAGTAATGTCGCTAGACTAGTAATCCAGCAGTCTAGGTGAGAAAATAAAAACAAAAAGAAACCCTCTGATTTCACATCCCACTGTGGAAACTGGCAAAACTTAAATACAATTCAGACCCAGTAATGATAACCATAAATAATCATTATTTGTGTTGAAAATCTATCCAGTTCCCCAGTGTCCTAAAGGAAAGGAAATCCACCATCCTTAGATAACACGGCGTGAAGCTGGATGAACACAGCAGGCCAAGCAGCATCAGAGGAGCAGGAATGTTGACGTTTCGGGTCAAGGCCCTTCCTCAGAAATTTCTGAGATGTTCATTTTCATTTCATAAGGTCTTCACTTCTGAAGAAGGGTCTTGGCCCAAAACGTCAACTTTCGTCCTCCTCTGATGCTGCTTGGCCTGCTCTGTTCATCCAGCTCTACACTGTGTTATCTCAGATTTTCCAGCATCGACAGTTCCTACTCTCTCCACCATCATTACCCTGGTCTAGCTCACATATGACTCCAGACCCACAGCAATGTGGCTATCTCCTAGCTGCCCTCAGACATGGTGGAGAAATCCACTCAGTACAAAGGCAATTGGGGATAGACAACAAATATTGACTCTGCCAATATGCTCACATCCCATGAAAGGATACAAAAAAAAGATGAAAAGATTAAAAACTGACATTAAAGTTGAGAATTAATTGGGATTTGTCCATTCTCCTGACTTCAGTGGAAATATACATTCACCTGCCTTTTGTTAATGTTATGTTAGTTGTATTATTAAAATTAGACGCAAACAGTTGGAGGGTATTGATTGACTGAGTACCTTGAGAATAGAAAAGGAGGGACTGCTGGAGTCATCATCTCTCCCCCTCCTGGGCAAAGCCAACAATTTGATTTAAAATATAAATTTCCTTTACAGATTTGACATTTGTGACAGTGCCGCATTAAGGGGTTTTCTCTGATTTGTTCAGTCAAATTTTTAATTGCATCAATATACTATTTCAAAATAGTATAGAGAGAGGCTGCTGAGCACGAGAGGTATAAATATGGAACATTGCATTCTCTAAATACAGGAGCCTTCAAGAAAAGGAATTCAGTTGAGTTTCATACTTCATCAGTTGGGTTGGGATCTACTGTCATTTTCAACTCACATCTCAACTGGAACTGTCAAATTGGATTGCATTTCTCTGTCCTTTCTGCTGCAAACTTCTTTTTAAACAGTTGTCCCCTTTGCTAAAGATAACATATGGCTGACATTGAGGGGAAGAGAGTGGCATGCTACTGGACTAGCTATCTAGAGGCCCAGGCAAATGCTGTTCAGACTGGGGTTCAAATCCTACAATAGCAGCTTGGAGAATTTGAATTCAATGAATACATCTGGAAATTGAAGCTAGTTTTAGTGATCATGATGTCTATTATTAATTGTTTTAAAAACCCATCTGATTCCCTGATGGGGCAGCACAGTGGCTTAGTGGCTAGCACTGCTGCCTTACAGCAGCAAGGACCTGGGTCCCATTCCAGCCTTGATTAACTGTCTGTGTGGAGTTTGTACATTCTCACTATGTCTTTATTGGTTTCTACCTGATGCTTCGCTTTCCTCCCACAGTCCAAAGACATGTGGATTAGGATGGATTGGCCATGCTAAATTGCCCAGAGGGTTCAGGGATGTTCAGGCCTGGTGGATTAGCCATTGGCAATGCAGGGTTACAGGGATAAAGTAGAGAGTGGTTCGGGGGAGGGATGCTCTTTGGAGGATTGGTGCAGACTCAATGGGCTGAAGGGCCTGCATTGACACCGGAGGGATTATAACTTCTCTGTCCTTTCTGGAGGAAATCTGCTGTCCTGGTCTGGCCAATATGTGACTCCAGACCCACAGCAATCTGGCTGGCTCCTAGCTGCCCTCCAGAATGGTCTGACACGTCATTCAGTTTCAAGTGCAACTTGGGAATGAGCAAAAAAATGCAGGACTTGCCAGTGATGCCCACATCTCTTGAAAGAATAAAGACAAATAACTTTTTTTTCTGAGCTGCTATGCGTCAGTCTTCAGACCTTAGGTTCATGCATAGAAGGCTGAGCTCAACTTGAGGGGTTTCCCCCACTTAATGAAGATATCTTTCTGTGCTATTTTAAAATCATTAACATAATTTAAATAGTGTGCACTAGCTATTGTATGGAAAATAGCTCTCTCCTTCTCCATTCTCAATGCTCCTGGTATTTACCTTTTGCCACGGAGGCTCATAAGATCAAACAACATTTGACACTGAGCATCATGTCAGCTTATTATGACAGGCCCTGTTGAAAGTGTGAGCGTTGAGCAATTGAGCAGCATAGTGATGGATGAAAGGCTGACAGCACTCCAGGTAGAGAAGGCCCATCCTAGATTGCTGAGCGAGGTAGGGGAGCAAATCAGAGAGCAGTTGACTGGAATTTTCCTCCCTGAACACAGGATTTGGACTGAGGGCCTGGAAGATTGAAAACATGACACCATTGTTCGAGACAGGGCAAATGTTAATCCAGGAATCTACAGAGCTGTCAGCTTGATATCAATAGTGGGAAAACTGTTGGAGGCTGCAATATGGGGAAAAATAAATTGAGAAAAATAGTTTGATACTAGATAATCAACATGGCTTTGTTAAAGCCAGATCATGTCTGATAAATTTAATGGAATTCTTTGTTGAGGTGACACAGGCAGTGGATGTGGGAGTGCTGTGGATCTTGTATATTTGGACTTTCCGAAAGCATTTGATCTGGTGCAACATGGCAGGTTGGTTAGCAAATAGAAATGTTTGGGATCGATGGATCCTTGGCAGTATGGATTAGAGATTGGCGAAAGAAGGTAGGAAACAGAGGGTAGGTTTGGATGGGAATTTCTCAGATTGGTGACGAGTTGAAAGCAATGTTCCCCAGGGATCACTATTGATTTCCTTTTCTGATTTATGTGAACAATTTGGAGATGGGTTTTGAAGGCAAGATCTCCAAATTTGCAGATGATATTGAGCTAGGGAGTATAGTGAATTGTGAGGAAAATGCTTAGCAAGTTCAGAGGAACCTTGACAAATTAGCCAAATGAGGCAGACACCTGGAAGATGAATTTCAATGCAGAGAAATGTGAGGTAATGTACTTAAAAGAAACACAGACAATATACGCTGAATGGTACATTTTTGAGGGCAATGCAGGATCAAGGGCATAATTCTCTGAAGGTGGCCAGGCAAATTGAAGGCATTGTTAAGAAATCTATAGGGTCCTTAGGTTTATAAATAGAGGCAAAGTGTATAAAAGTAAGGAAGCAATGCTACACTTCTACAAATCATCTGTCAGATCACATTTGGAGTATTGTATTCAGCTGAGGGCATCTTATTTAAGGAAGGACATTAAAGCTCTGGAGAAAGATCAAAGGAGATTTACCAGAATGAAACCAGGAGTGACGGATTTTAGATACAAGGAAAGACTAGAGAATCTGGGTTTATTCTCCTTGAAGTTATGAAAAGTCAGAGTTGACCTTATTGAGGTTTTCAAAATTATGAACAATCTTGAAAGGTTAAAGAAGGATATTCTGTTTCCATTAGTATGTTGGTAACTAGGGATCACAATTTCAAGATTGACAGCAAGAGAGCTAGGAGTGAGAAGGAGAAACCTCTTAACTAAGAGAGTGGTCAGAATTTGGACTGTGCTGCCTGTGAGAGTGGTGAAGGTGGAAGTTTCAAAAGAGAGCTGGACATATATTTGAAAATTATGAATTTAGAGGGCTACAGAGATAGAGCTGGAGAACAGGACTGGCTGGGTAGCTTTTTCAGGAGCCAGCACAGACACGGTGGGCGAAATAGCCTCCTCCTATATGACAAAATTCCATTTTTCTAGATGAAAAGAGGCTTTTTCAAAGACAAAAGTTTTAATGAGCATCTTAAAGGAGGAAAGAGAGATAGGAGGACAGAGATGTTTGTAGGAGAAAATCCAGAGTGTAGGGTTCAGACAGCTGAAAGCACAGAGCCAGTTTAGAGCGAAGGAAATACAAGGCCAATAGAGAGTCAGAATTGGAGGAGTGGGAATCAGCTAGCACTGTTCCTATTCTCAATTGGCTAACCAGTGGAAATGATTATGCAACATTTCTTTTCTCAAACATTTCAAAATTCAAAACTTTCCCTTTGATTTGTTTGAGCGTGGCATAGGTCAGAATATGACCCCTGTACTGTTATGGAAATGTGAGGCAGCTTCGGTTAGTGTCAACCAAGAAATTCCCCTAAGTGTGTTGGCTTTTTCTTCTTTAGCTTTCTTTTGCATACAAACAGCTCTCTCGATTAATGATAGAATGAAGGATCTGCAGACACCAAAACTGTTACTGTTGTGCTTCCTTTTTGTAATGGCTGAATATTTTTGGTTTTTTATTGAAATTGAACTTATTCCAAATCAAACACTGGTAAATAGTTAACATCTGGGAATCTCTTCATGTCAGAACTGAATGGTTTGCTCGATGTTAACAAGTGTCCACATAATTCTTTTGCATTATTTCATGGGATGTGGACATTACTGGCAAGTCTAATATCTTTTCACCCACCTCAAACTGCCCTTGACATTGGATTGTTTACTTAGGCCATTTCAAAGGCCAGTTAATAGTTGCATGTCACATGTAGGCTGACCATGTACGGATAGCAGATTTCCCTTCTCTGCAGGGTGTTAGATAGATTTTTACAAAAATTAACACTGGTTGTTATTTGGCTAGCTTTTAATTCCAGACTTTACAGAATTCAATTTCTGTCACCCACCATCGTGGAACCCATGTTGCCAGAACATCAGCTTGGGAATTCTGGATTTCTAGCCTAGAGATGATACCATTAAACCACCATCTCCCCCTGTTCTACTTGATTGTAGATCATTTGAGATAATCAAATCTAAACAAACTGAAGTTCTATTCTCTGGGAAAGAGAAGATAAACTTTTAAAATTCTGAAGGGGGTTGTTGACTGGGCTGACATGGAGAAAGTCTTTTCTCTCATACTAGAGTGCAAAGCTAGTAGCCATAAATGTGAGATACTTTTCAATAGAATTGAAATGTTATGCTAAAACTTTGTTGAACTGTGGTTCAATTGTACTTATTTACAGTAGTGTGCAGTAAGGGTGAAGGGAAGGTTTTGAATTTCAGAACGTTTGAGAGAGTAACAGTTGCACAATTATTTCAGTTGAGTAGCCAATCATAGAATCCCCATGCAGGCCATTTGACCCATATCGACCCTCCAAACATCACCCATCCAGATCCACCCCTCTGCCCTATCCCTATAACACTGCATTTCCCATTGCTCACCCACCTAGCCTGAACATTCCTGGGCACTATGAGCAAGGTAGCACAGCCAGGCCACCTAGCCTGTACATCTTTGGACTGTGAGAGGACACCGGAGCATGAGGAGGTAACCCATGCAGACACAGAGAGAATGTGCAAGCTCCACACAGTCACCCGAGGGTGGTATCAAAAGTCCTTGGTGCTGTGAGGCAGCAGTACTAATCACTGAGCCACTGTTCTGCCCCACAAATGGGAGTAGTAATATTACAAAAAGTAATTAGAGGCAGGAAAGTGTGGGTAGGATTTACATAACTGATTCCAGAAAGCTGTGGATACACACGTTTGGAGGGGAATTACGAGGCTAGGTTTCTTTTCTTTGGAAAAATGGTGACTATGGCATGACCTAATAGAGGTCTTTAAGGTAATGAAAAGTTTTGATAAACTGGATAAGAGATGACGTGCATCAGGCCCATTGGAAGTCCCAGTGCTCTGAAATCTGTAAAGATTCCCGAGAAAAACCGATTTTCCAGTGGGCCATTTCCAAGACCTTCCAAAAATGTTTCTGACCACAAGCTAGGGACTGAGACTTCCAACAGTTCTGACTTAGTTAGTAGAATATTTCTGTTACTCAAGAAATGCTCGTCAGAAAAATCTTAGCCTAACATCTAGAATTGAGCTCCCAGCCTACTACCCTGACCCCATACACCTACAATCCCACCTCCAACCCAATTTGAAGTACCTATCTCAACCACAGTACCCTACTATAATACCATCTTGTCCATTCAGCTCCCCACTACCTGACTGCTTCCCCCAACCTGACCAGACCAATCCCTGACTCACCAATAACTCCACCCATCCCACATATCTACAATATTTTCATGCCTGAATGGGCTTCTGTGACCCATCCTTATCACTGTCTGCCACTCTGCCAACCCAATTGAACTACCTCTCCCATTCACAATTAACCCTTTTCTCTCTTCCATGACTGGACCTGACTAGTTCCTGACCCACCTGCCAACCTACCTACCTATCACCTTAGCCTGCCCACTTAGCTCACCCAATGAACCCATTCACTTATTCCTCCGCTCACCCATTCACTAGCATTCATATTGGACAATTAAACTGATCATAACCAGTGCCATAGAAAGGAGAGATAATGGGAACTGCAGATGCTAGAGATTCCAAGATAATAAAATGTGAGGCTGGATGAACACAGCAGGCCAAGCAGCTTGTCTTTCCCTGACTCTGTGAGACTATGGTGGAGTTTTTCATGTGGACCATTCATTTCTAAAGACGTCTTCCAAGATTAGGGGATGACAGTGATTTCCATTGCTTGTAAGATCTGATCAAGTACATCCTCATGTGGGGAAGATCATAGTCAGAGGCCATCATACCAGCTAAGTCATCAATAAATCCAAGTGGGAACTCAGAAGAAGTATTTTTATCCAAACAGTGTGGTGAGAATGTGGAACTCTCTACACAGGGATTGTTTGAAGTGAATGATACAGATGCATTTAGGAGGAAGTTGGATAAAGATTTGAAAGTGGAGGAAATCGATGGGTACAGTTTAATTCACCATAAAACCAGCATGGACTGGTTGGATCAAATGGTTTCCATGGTGTACTGTGGAAATGCAGTGAGCAATTCAGGTGGAACTTTCCTACTCAAACTGTGATCAACTACCATGAGGAGTAGTTCAGGTGAATTTGATGTGTTGATTTAAAGGGAAGTCAATTAATTGCACAAAAGTGAAAGAAGTAGAAAGATATGTCGAGCTTTATGTGGGGAAGAAGCACTGACATTATTTTCTGATTCATTCTTGTGATGTGGACATCACTGCTAAGTCTAACATTTAGTGCCATTTTGAATTGTCCCTGATCCTAATGGCTTGTTTGGGCACAGCCATGTTGTTCTAAAGACCGGTTTCTGTGCGGTAAGATTCGTTTTGTGCCTTCAAATGAACTACATGTGTTTCTCAGTAATCTATTCAACCTCCAATCCTGGGGCTATGTCATCAGGGCATCTGTATAACATTAAGTGAATTATACGTTGCCATAAGAGGAGCAATTTGCATTGGGACATGAGCTTTGCCTGCTTTAAGCTGCTGAGAAAAAAGGAAAAGTGGGGGCTGGGAAGAGATGCTGATCTGGTTCTGCAGCTAAACAATTTTTAAAAAATAAATATATACTAGGCAAAAATGAGAGCAGTCACATGGCAGGTCTCAAATATTCGCTCCCAGCTCTGTGTATCAGCACGTTACAAAGGAGCTGATAACGTGAGCGTTAGCAGCGTCTGCTTGCTTGCAGCTGAAATAAATCAACCCATTCCAGTGACGTGTATCCTGAAATCAGATGTGGAGAAAATTGAAGCTGCAGAATTAGATTGCCTGAGGCTGTAATTTATTCCTTTGCCTAGTCTCGCCTTTCACATTGCTGAATAAATACTGATGTCCTTCCACTACTCAGGCTCTGAATTTTCTGTAACTGAATGGCATTGTTTTGGTGTAACAGCAACTCTTCCAGTTGATTTTTACATTAAAATATCAGTCCGTGCCAAACCTGTTGAAATGCCCTGATGCTCCTTGACATAGTCAACCCTTTTATGTTGCCAATGCACTTTTGGGGATGTTGACTTATGAGTGAGATGTTCAGTAGAGGCCCCACCTGCCCCATGGTGGCTCAGTCGTTAGCACTCCTGCCTCACAGGGACCCAGGTTCGATTCCACCCTTGGGCAACTGTCTGTGTGCAGTTTGCACATTCTCCCCATGTCTCTGTGGGTTTCCTCTGGGTGCTCGGGTTTCCTCCCTATAGCCCAAAGATGTGCAGGTTAGGTGGATTGGCCATGCCAGAGTGCCCGCAGTGTTCAGGGATGTGTCGGTTATAGGAGGGGATGGGTCTGGATGGGATGCTCTGTGGGTCATTGTGGGCTTGCTGGACTGAAGGGCCTGTTTCCATGCTGCAGGGATTCTATGATTCACTTTGGTGGATGGAAGTGATTTCATGATAATGCTTCAAGAAAGAGCAGGAGGGCTTTCCTCCATAGTTTCTTAGCTGACACTGATCCCTCATTCAAAAGCATGAAGGAGAAGGCCGAGATATCTGGTCTAAATCATATCACTTACCATAAGATATAGGAGCAGAATTAGCCTATTTGGCTTATCAAGTCTGCGCCACCATTCAATCATAATTTGTGGGAGCTGGCTCCACATAAATTGTCAGACACGGTTCCTGCATTCCTGAATACAGTTGGGGCAGTCGAGAGGGCATTGGATAATTATTTAAATAAAAGTAATGTGCAGGATTATGGGAAAGTGGGACTGAGCACCAAAGGAGACAGTATAGACATTATGAGTCAAATGACCCTCTTCCGCACTTTAACAATTCTGTGATTACAAAGGTGTCTGCATTTCAAAACAACGAATCATTTTGCGTCAGCCTGGACTAAAATCTTTAATCACCAATTGTCTCTCTGAGGCAAAAGAGCTACCACTTGAGCTGATGCCAGTCTGAAAAACGAGGTGCGGACACCCAAAAGTGACTTCTTTCAACTTTTCTCCTAAAACAGGTCTAACCACAGTGCCCAAGGACATCCCCAAAGACACTACACTGCTTGACCTACAGAACAACAGGATCACAGAGATAAAAGAAAATGACTTCAAGAATCTAAGAAACCTTAATGTAAGCTACCTTTCACAAGTGTTTTACAACTTTGACTTCTGAGGTGGTCACTCATGTACAGAATTGCCTCATGACCAGCAGCAGTGTCAGCGGCTTGTCTCAGTGCAGTCACTCTCCTAAGATATGAGAGGGCCGCTACTTTGGGTATTTTTCAGTCTCCGCGCTCCTCCCCCCAGGGCCATCTGATGTTGAGCGAGGGGAGAGGGCTAGGCTGGAGGGACAGCTCGAACGGCCTGACCACAATGGAGTTGATGGGCCCAAGCACAATGTGGGTGTTCAATCCCTCTCTCCTGGAGCTGTGCTTTGATGTTTTATTATTCTCCTTGTGCTTGAGGCCTTTGTTCATCAATAGGCAGGACAGACTGGAATGCTTTGAGAACAAAGGGATCAACATGAAAACTGTTCAGTTTTATTTTTAAACTAATTTTTGTCATTAATTAGAGCTCTAATTTGTGCCGAGCTAAACACGACAGATAAGCGCTCTGAGATATTAGGAACTGCCAATGCTGGAATCTGAGATAACAGGGTGTTGAGCTGGATGAATACAGCAGGCCAAGCAGCATCAGAAGAGCAGAAAAACTGATGTTTTGGGTCTGGACCCTCTTCAGAAGTGCTCTTGTGTCTTTATTGATTAGTCAAACGGGACCCAGCTTGTCTTTATAAAGGACGGCTCGCCTTGCAGCCCCTCTTTATTTCATCATATCATGTTCAATGGTACGGTGGTTATGTTACAGAAATGTGGAGATCCCAATCAGTTCATTCAAATTCTATTACAGTTGTGTGGAAGTTTTAAAGGAGGTTTACAAAACGCTGGCAGAAATAACACTGACCCATGAAGCTGAAATCTGTTGTTCATAAAAACTTTGATTGTCCATATCCTTCACTGAAGGGTGTTTGACCAGTCAATTTGTTCAAGGGACTTGGGAGCTACAAGCCAAGCTAGAAGGCTGCAGTGCCCAATGAGCCTGCCCTACCATTCAATGCTGTCATGGCTGATCGAACACTTCAATGTCCTTTACCCACACTATCCCCATAAACCTTTATGAAACTGGTAATCAGCAATCTATCAATCTCTACCATAAACAAACACAAAGACTGAGCTTCCGAAGATCTCTGAAGCAGATCATTCCAGAATTTCACAACCTCAGAGTAAACAAAAATTCTCCTCAAGTCAGATCCAGGTGAGATATTCCCCTTATTTTGAAAAGGTGCTCCCTGGTTCTGGATTCCTCAACCAAGTGAAACATCTTATCTGCATCTACCCTGCCTGACCTTTTAATTATCTTGTAAGCTTCAGTTAGATTTTATCTCATTTTTCAAAACTCTAGAGAATATGAATCCACTTTGCCCAATCTCACTTCATAGGCCAGGCCTGCCATCCCTGGAACAAATCCCTGAATAACTTTCCTGAGATAAGGAGACACAAGGTAGTGTGGTCTAACCAAACACATTGGCCGGACCATCATTTCTTGCCCATCCTTAATTGCCCTTGCACTAAGTGGCTTGCTGGGCCATTCCTGGGGACAGTTAGAAGTCAACCCCACTACTGTGAGTCTGCAATCACATGTAGCCCACACTGGGTAAGGATGGCAGATTTTCTTCCCAAATTAATAGCTGTCAGACTTACCATTTCAGGGACAAGCTTGATTTTTAAAAGTGAATTTCAAGCTCACCAGCTGGTAGAATTTGAACCACCTTCCCAGAGCATTAGCCTGGGCCATCTGGATTACCCAGTCCAAAAGGTTACCACTGGGTTCGCGTCTCCTGTTATGCAAAGTATAGGCCCCCTCCAGCCTCCTGAGATTTCCCATTGATGGCAATGGGGTGGAATATTTAGTCTGGTGTGTGATGGGGGGGTGGGGAGCAAGCCAATTCACAATCAGCTGTTTTACACCCCCGACTGTTGTTTTTTACACCTCCCAAATCTTTCTAACTAGCTCCACTCAGCCTCTGCTGACAAACGCAGAACAATAAGGCAGCAAGACATTCTCAAGCAGAGCCCGCAGCATGAGTCACTAAGCCAGGAATTTCTCTTTCCCTGCTGGCTTCCTGTCCTCTTGAGCACAGGGTGACCTTCTCCAATCAATAGAATTTCTGGGCTGACCGTCAGTTCTTGTGCGAGCCACCATCCTCTCGTTTAGATATAGAAATGTGTGATAGGATGAGTCAAATAACTGGTACAGGCAGAATTGGCTAGATGACCTTCTTGTGCAGTAAAATTGTATGAAATCCTGTGTAAGGTAAAGGATTGTCTGACATGGCTCACAAGACACAATACCACATCCCCCCACCCATCCCACAACAAAACCCATCCCACCAACCAAAGACTCCTCCTCTCTTCTGGCCTGACTACCTCAGTCCACAAACCCAATGCACTCCTGTTGTTGGACATGTCTCCAGTCTAGGCTCACGTTGGAGCCCTCAACCGCAGTACTGTCAGTGGCCAGCACACTCAGTTGTGCTGCCAACACTGCACAGCTCCAGGTCTCTGATTAGTTGGCAGCTCTCTTAGGTAGGAATTTCTCTTTCTGAGGACGGGAGTCCCACCTCCAGCCGAGTATCAACCAATTGGCTGTTAAATTTGTGCTACAAAATGCCAGGCAATGATCACTTCCATCAAGAAAGAATCTACCCATCATCCCTTGGCACTCAATGGTGTTACTATCAATGAATCCCCCACTATCATCACCCTGGGGGTTACCATGGATCAGAAGCTGTTTTGAGCTGACCATATCAATACTGTGGCTACAAGACCAGGTCAGAGGCTTGGAAACTTGCTGGGAGTAACTCACTTCCTTTCTCCCCAAAGCACAAATCTAGAATGTGATGGGATATTCCCCTCTTGCCTGGATGGGTGCAGCTCCAACAAAACTCAAGAAGCTTGATACTATCCAGAATAAAGCAGCCCATTTGAAAGGCACCACATCCACAACATTCAGTTCCTCCACCACCGTGCTCAGTAACATGCAGATTTACTGCAGAAACTTACCGAGGCTCCTTAGAGACAACCTTCCAAACCCATGACCATCCAAAAAGACAAGGCCAATCAATACATGGGAACACCACTACCTTCAAGTTCCCCTCCAAGTCACTCACTACCTTGACTTGGAAAGTGATGTGACTGGGTGCGATTCAAGCCTTGGTAACTATCGGTGTGGAGTTTGCACATTCACCCCGTGTCTGGGTAAGTTTCCTCCGGGTGCTCCGGTTTCCTCCCACAGTCCAAAGATGTGTAGGCTAGTTGGATTGGCCATGCTAAATTGCCCAGAGTGCCCAAGGATGTTTAGGTTAGGTGGGTTCAACAAGGGATGCGCAACGATAGGGGAATGGGTCTGAGTGGGATGCTTGTCGGAGGGGCGGTGTGGACTTGTTGGGCCAAATGGCCTGTTTCCACACCGTAGGGATTCTATGATTCTATGTTGCCACTTATCTTTAAGTTGAAATATTTTCTGGCATCACTTTCCCAACTCCAGGCTCTTGTCAAGTCACTGCCAGCACATTTATACCGTGCTACTGGTGCAAATGGTCTGCAGAATCCATCAGGAATTGGCCCTGAGGAATGACGATAATCAGAATGGACACAAATTCACATCTGCTTGATGTGAGAACCTCTTCTACTTCCAGCCACCTGCAAATCAGCAAAGCCATTAGGAGACAATACCAAATGTGTTGAATTCCTTTGGTGTTTGGAAGAATGAGAGGTGATCTGATTGAAAAGGATGAAATCTCTACAAGCTGAGAGGCTGGATTGAGATGTTAAAGTTCGGCATTTAAAGATCCTGAGTAAAGAGTCTATCACTGACGAAGGGAAATTGCTTCACTCAGAGGTTTTCAAATTGTTTGGAATTCTGTATCTGTGAGAGCTGTGAATGCTCCCTGATTGAATGTATTCAAGGCAAAGGGGGAGAGATTTTTTGGGTCCGAAGGTATGTTGGGAACTGATCAGAATACAGAGTTGAGGTAGAAGGCAAATGAAAATCATTGGCGCAGCAGATTTGAGAGGAATTCCAAAATAGGATCCAATTTATCTCACAGCGTCATAGAGAAATTACAGCACAGAAAGAGGTCCTTCAGACTATCATGTCTGCACTGGTTATCAAGCATCTATCTATTCTAATCCCATTTTCAAGCGCTTAGCCTTTTGCTATGATGTTTCAAGTGCTCATCTAAACCCATCTTGAATTTGATGAGGGATCCTACCTCCACTTAGGCAGTGAGTTCCACATAGTCACCATCCTCTGTGTGAAAACCTTTTTCCTCAAATTGCCTCCATCTTTTCCATGTTTTTCACACAGAGGGTGCTGTGTGTCTGGAATGAGCTGGAAGTGGCGGAGGTTGGGACAAATACAACATTTAAAGGACATCTGGACATGAATATGAAGGATTTAGATCGATGTGTGCCAAATGCTGGAAAATGGGACTAGATTTATTTAGGATATCTGGTTGGCATGAATGAAATGGACCTATGATTCCAATTATGTGTCAATTTTGTCTCAATTGATACCACTCCGATTCAGAAGTTTGCGGCTTGACTCCCACTCCAGGATGTAAGTCCACAGTTTAAACCTCGTGCCCCTGCATAGTACTGAGTCTCTGCTGCACTGCCAGAGATGCTGTCTCTCTCTCTCATATAAACTGTTAAATCAAGCTCTCCTCAGTTGCTCAGGTAAATCTAAAAGATCCCATGGCTGTTCAATCCAAGAAAGAGTGGAGGAGTTATCTCTGGGTGTCCTGACTAATTTTATCCTTCAATCAATTTCAGTAGAATTATTGGTCATTGTCACATTGCTGTTTGTGAAAGCTTTCTGTGTGCACATTAGCTGCTGCCATTCCTAAATTACAACAGTGATTGTGCCTCAAAAATACTACAGAGTCTCTAACATTCTTCGAGATATCTCATAAAGGGTACAGTATAAATATAGATGTTCCTTTTTAGGCCAATTATACATGAACAAAATAAGAGCCACGGAAAATATATTGAAAGCTGTTGATTATAATCTCAGGCAAGGACACAACCTAAAAACAACTTAATGACTTTAATTTTCCTCATTTACTCACAACAACAAGGCGCTCCTAATAAAATTCAGATAAGGCTACAATCATTGGTTTCCTCTGTGGGTTCATAAAGATTATATAAGCAAAGCTCAAAAGCAATTGAAAGATACTGGGGACAAAGTCCTAAATATCTAATCTGTCATATTGCACCAATCCAGGCTTTGTTTAAATTAGAGATTTAGTTTAAGAACAAAAAAAAACACAGAAAATGAAAGATTCGGCATTCATTTATGCCAACATAACACTTTTACAAGAGATAATGGGAATTGCAGATGCTGGAGAATCCAAGGTAACAAAGTGTGGAGCTGGATGAACACAGCAGGCCAAGCAGCATCTCAGGAGCACAAAAGCTGACGTTTCGGGCCTAGACCCATCTACACCTCTCTGACGAAGGGTCTAGGCCCGAAATGTCAGCTTTTGTGCTCCTGAGATGCTGCTTGGCCTGCTGTGTTCATCCAGCTCCACACTTTATTAACACTTTTACAAACTTTTTTTTACCAAAATGAGAGGTGGGTGCCATACTGTGTCTTTTGTAAAAAATACAAGAGACAATAAACTACCATTCTTAGAATTTAAAAATTAAGTTTATTGTCATGTGTACTCAAAAGTACTGGAGCAAAATGAAAAGTTTACAATTGCGCCCCATGAGGAGCCATCTTAGGTACAAAGTACCCAGGCACAAAAATTAGACACTAAAATAGATTAGGTACAAAAATAGGGAAATAAAGAGAAAAGCCAAAGTTTTACATTATAGCTCTTCATCGTATAAATTTAGGAAGATAAAGAAGTAAAGTTAAGAGATAAACGTTACAGTTGTTCTATAGCCTGCAGTCTCTCCATGCTGTGGACTCTCCATATATTTTCCCATTCTCCCCACGCTGCTGGGCTTGAAATCTGTGACAGATTGACCACAACAGGCCCAGCCCACTGGCAAACCCTTCCAGATTCCCAGCTCACTGGCCGCTCCAGTTGAACCCGCCGACTGCTGGTCATCCCACACCACTCCGGCCAATTGGCTGCCTTGCTCGACTCAGGCCTACTGACTGCTGGCCGTCCAACTTCACTTCAGCGCTGTGAAAGCTGGCCACACCGCTCTGCCATGGCCCACTCTGCCCTGCCCTGCTGACCCCCGGCCATCCCGCTCTGCCCTGTTCTGCTCTGCCCTGCCCCGCTGATCCCTGGCCATCTCACTCAGGTCCCTGAGTTGCCACAGCACTGCCATTCTCCTCATAAGCCAAAGTAGAGGAAAGGAAAACACAAAAAAATTTAATAAGAAAAAGGAAAAACGAGAAACAGACAGAAAGGACAAGCCCAGGGCTAAGCCTGGACACTTCCTACTCTGCAACTGGGAGTTATTGCAAACGGAAGTAATTTAATTTGGGAAACTTGGTCAGCATGGACAAGTTGGACTCAATAATGGTATGGAAGAGGCGATGAATATTTTTAGGTAGCGCCCTAACCAAGCTGTTAGAGGCAGCTAAGTAACAGATTGAGTTTTTTTTTAATTGTACAGAAATCCGCAGCACAGAAAGACACCATTCAGCCAACCAGGTCGGTATTGGTGTTCATGCTTCCACTGGTCTTCGTCTAGTTGTACCTTCACAGTCTTCTTTTCCTTTCTCCCTCGTATGTTTATCTGCCTTTACCTTAAAATGTATCAAAGCTGTTGACCATTGTTTCTCTATGAAGTAGCAAGCTTCACTTTCTCACCACTCTAAGGGAGTGAGAGCAGTTTCTGCTGAATTCCTTATTAGATGTGTTAGTCACTATCTTTTATTCACGGCACATAGTTTTGAACACCCCCGCAACCACCCAGGTTCCTTCCGCGGCGCTGTGATACCTACCACCTTGAAAGACAAGGGCAGCAGAAACATACCAGCTCCACCAACACCTGTAAGCTCCCTACCCCATTTACTTGGCACAGTGCTGCCGTTCCTTTCCTGTTGCTGGGTCAAAGTTTTTGGACCCTTGCCGTAACAGCACTTAGGGGGAGTTACTGCACCCCAAGGCCTGCAGCAGTTCAAGATCAGCCTCACCACCAACTTTCTCAAGAGATGGGCAATAATTGTTGAGCTAGACAGCAATGTCCACATCCATGAATGATAGAGTCATTTAGCTGTGCTTGTGGAAACACACCCTTCGGTCCAACTTGTCCGTGCCGACCAGGTATCGTAAATTAATCTGGACTCATTTGCCAGCATTTGGTCCATACCCCTCTAAACCCTTCCTAAAGACAAACTTTAGTCAAGATCTACCCTGTCGAGCACTTCCATAATTTTGACGAATTCTATGAGAGCCCTCAGCCTTCTGTCATCTGGAAGAAAGAGCTGCAGCCTATTCATGCTTGTTATGTTTTGGTTCTGGTATTATCCATGTAAATCTTTTCTTGGCACCATCTCCAGTTCTTTTAGACCCTTGATATAACTTTGAGACCAGGGCTGGGTGACCTAACCAAGGTTCAATATATGTTCAAAAGTTAATGTGCTACTTCTTGCTCAAGTATGGGCTTGAGGTAGATCCCAATATAGAAAAATAAGGAGCCACAATGCATGGTTATAATTTCTTCGGCACCCAGGCCCTGATTTTGAAGGTTGTTGTGTTATTTTTATATATTATGTTGTGTACAAACTGTGTAAATGATATGTTTAGAGGTAAACAGAATTAACATTTCAGGTTGGTGACTTTTCATCAGCACAAGCCTATGGAAGGTCATCACACTGAAACATTGGGCAGGCGTTTATTGAGGTATTGGTGGGCTCACCCATCAGCTTGATTGGCAAAAGCTCCGTAGTCCCATCTTCTGATGAACTAAGTGCCACGCAAGCTGATAATCAGCAGCAGGCCTTCCTGGGCTCAGTACCCTCACAAAATTGCAAACCCCATGGCTAAGGAATTCTCGCCAATAAGAGATCAGCAGCTCTCATGGTGCTCATCAGTTCCAGTGGGGTGTAGTGGTTGATAATGGTGCTGTACCCAGAGAGGTCAGGATCACAGGCTAGGAGGAGGTTATGGAAGACAGATCACTGGGCAGGATAGGCTGGCAAAGTGGCCTGTAGTGGGTCTCCACAGAAACTCCCTTTCTAGTGCTGGGTCACTCAATCATGGCCTGGGTACCTGACAACAAGTGAGCAGAGAATCCCTACAATGCAGATAGAAGCCACTCCGCAATGTGCACGGACCCTCCAAAAAGCATCCCACCCTATCCCCGTAGCCCCACATTTACCATGGCTAACCCACCAACCTCCACATCCCTGGATACTACAGGACAGACTTAGCACAGCTAATTCACCTAACCTGCACGTCTTTGGTCTGTGGGTCGAAACTGGAGCACCTGGATGAAACCCGTACAGACACGGGGAGAATGTGCAAACTTCACACAGACGGCTGTGCATGGCTGGACTCAAACCCGGGTCTATGGTGCTGTGAGGCTGCAGTGCTAACCACTGAGCTAATTCAGCAGGAGGCTGCTGTGAATATTCTATTTTGTCTCCCCAGGAGGCAGGGTGATGCCCTATTGTGGATATTAATTGGTTGGATAAGCCCCTCTGTTAGCAATGGGATGGGAAGGGTTGGAGCGGTCCTGGTTCAGGCTTAACTTTGGTGGGGGCTAGAGGTGGCAGGGTTCCCCACCTGTTATTGCCTCCACCTGATGAAATGCCCTCTACTGCCACAAAACGTGCCTTGCGACAGGATATTAACTTCCCCTCCATTAACTCTACTGCTTTGCCTTACACGCTGAGGTTTTCCTGCGTCTTTCCTTTCCGTTTCGGGTGTAAAGTGTCCACTGTATTTTGACAATTTGTGGCAATTGCGAGCTGATGTTGAGCGGGGGCGCTTCTCCTTTCTTTTCCAGGCCTTGATCCTGGTGAACAACAAAATCAGCACAGTGCATCCCAAGGCCTTCGCACCCCTGGTGAAGTTGCAGAGACTTTACTTGTCCAAGAACCTGCTGAAAGAAATTCCAGCTAACATACCTCCATCACTCCATGAACTTCGCATCCATGAGAATGAAATCACCAAAGTGAAGAAGAATGCATTTGACAATCTGTCACAAGTGTACGCCTTAGGTATATCTTACTGCCTCCCTGCACTCTGACATTCGACATGCCTCCCAGCCAATTCTGGTGAATCAACCCGTCCTTCCACTGGAACTGAATGTATCTTCTCTTCAGTTGACGATGACGGTTAAAAGGTTGGGGTTGATTAAGGAGGGGGGGTTGGGCATAATCTCAGATGCTTAGTGCTCTCAATGTGAATTCCCAACTTCCTGCAGCTGCCACATTTCAGGAATTCTCTCAAACTCTTGCTGTTTGGTTGTAACTCCTCGGGCTAGCAATTAAAAGTCACGATACAACCCGCATCAGGATTCCCAACGGCCGCTCCCAGTAGGCAAAGCTCTGTGTTTGCAATGCGGATGGATAAAATAATCCCATTGGAATCTCATAGAAAAGTAAAAACCGAGAAAATAGCAGCAGCAGTAGGCCACGCGGCTCGTCAAGCTTGCTGCTACTCCACTAATCAACATGATGGCAGCTGATCATCCAACTCCAAACATGTTCCTACTTTTCTCCACAGTTTTTGGTCCTGTAGCCCCAAGTGCCAATAACTACTTCTTGTTATCATACAATGTTTTGATGTCAACTGCTTTCTGCGGTCGCGGATTCCATAGGCTCACCACTCTTTGGGTGAAGAAATTTTCCCTCATTTCAGTCCTAAATAGTTTACCCCATTAACCCTTAAACTATGACCCCAGTTTCTGGACTCCCATGCCATCAGGAACATGTTTGCTGCATCTGCCCAGTCTAGCCCTGTTAGAATTTTACAGGATTCTATGAGATTACCACTCATTTGCGTGAGCTTGAGTGAATATAATCCTGATTCAACCTCTCCTTGAATGTCAGTCCCACCAGCCCAGCAGGTATTATATTTGTGTATGTATTGTAGCTTGAAGACACTGTCGGGAAATCAATTGCTTTTTAATTCCAATATAGTATAATCCAGATAAAATATGCTGAAGGGACCATCTGTTACAAACTCAAGGGCAATCTGCTACAAAAGTTTAGGTTGAGTTTAAGGCACTGGATTTCATACAAAGATCATTTAAGTCAGGGGCAGTTAGGTGAGACAGCTAGTTAATGATCCAGAATGATACCAATAGCATCAGTCCAATTCCCACACCAACTGAGGGACTCTCCTTCTCAATCTCTTCCCTCACCTGAGCTGCAGGCTAAATCACCACCCATTATCTCTCTCTAAAAAGACAGCAACCCCATAGCCAGGGGAGACTTATGGTAAATTTACCTTTTGTTTTCAGAGTCACAATGCTAGATGTTTTCTTTCTGAAAATCTTAGCTTTTTTGTAATTCATTCAATGGATAAGGACGTTGCTAGCTGGGTCAACATTTATCATCCGTTCTGAGCTGTCCTTGAGAATTTGGTGGTGAGTTGCCTTCTTGAACCACTGCAGTCCACTTGCTAGAGATTGACCTTCCGCTCAAGAGGGAATTGGAGGATTTTAACCCAGCGAGAATGCAGGAACTGCAACATGTATCAATTCAGGATGGTGATAATGGGAACTGCAGATGCTGGAGAATCCAAGATAATGAAATGTGAGGCTGGATGAACACAGCAGGCCCAGCAGCATCTCAGGAGCACAAAAGCTGACGTTTCGGGCCTAGACCCTTCATCAGAGAGGGGGATGGGGTGAGGGTTCTGGAATAAATAGGGAGAGAGGGGGAGGCGGACCGAAGATGGAGAGAAAAGAAGATAGGTGGAGAGGAGAGTATAGGTGGAGAGGTAGGGAGGGGATAGGTCAGTCCAGGGAAGATGGATAGGTCAAGGAGGGATGAGGTTAGTAGGTAGGAGATGGAGGTGCGGCTTGGGGTGGGAGGAAGGGATGGGTGCGAGGAAGAACAGGTTAGGGAAGCAGAGACAGGTTGGACTGGTTTTGGGATGCAGTGGGGGGAGTGGAAGAGCTGGGCTGGTTGTGTGGTGCAGTGGGGGGAGGGGACAAACTGGGCTGGATTTGGGAAAACCAAGCGGAGGCTTGGGGACCGCTTTGCAGAACACCTCCGCTCGGTTCGCAATAAACAACTGCACCTCCCAGTCGCAAACCATTTCCACTCCCCTCCCATTCTTTAGATGACATGTCCATCATGGGCCTCCTGCAGTGCCACAATGATGCCACCCGAAGGTTGCAGGAACAGCAACTCATATTCCGCTTGGGAACCCTGCAGCCCAATGGTATCAATGTGGACTTCACCAGCTTTAAAATCTCCCCTTCCCCCACCGCATCCCAAAACCAGCCCAGTTCGTCCCCTCCCCCCACTGCACCACACAACCAGCCCAGCTCTTCCCCTCCACCCACTGCGTCTCAAAACCAGTCCAACCTGTCTCTGCCTCCCTAACCTGTTCTTCCTCTCACCCATCCCTTCCTCCCACCCCAAGCCGCACCTCCATCTCCTACCTACTAACCTCATCCCACCTCCTTGACCTGTCCGTCTTCCCTGGACTGACCTATCCCCTCCCTACCTCCCCATCTATACTCTCCTCTCCACCTGTCTTCTTTTCTCTCCATCTTCGGTCCGCCTCCCCCTCTCTCCCTATTTATTCCAGAACCCTCACCCCATCCCCCTCTCTGATGAAGGGTCTAGGCCCGAAACATCAGCTTTTGTGCTCCTGAGATGCTGCTGGGCCTGCTGTGTTCATCCAGCCTCACATTTCATTATCTTCAATTCAGGGAGGTGTATGGTTTAGAGGGGAACTTGCGGATGGTGGTGTTCTCATGCATCCGCTGTGCTTGTCCTTCTCAAAGGAAGTGGTTGTGGGTTTGGAAGGTGCTGTCTAAGGATGTTTGGTGAATTTTTGCAGTGCATATTATAGATCGTACACAATCCTGCTACTGAGTGGTGAGAATGGATGTTTATGGATGTGGTGGCGATCAAGCGGGCTGCTTTGTCCTGGTTGGCGTCAAGCTTTGAGTGTTGTTGGAGCTGCACTCATCTGGACAAGTGGGGAGTATTCCAACACTCTCCTGACTTGTGGCTTGTGGATGATGGGCAGGTTTTCGGGAGTCAAGGTAGTGAGTTACGTGCTGCAATGTTCCTAGCCTCTGACTTTCTCTTATAGTCATTGTGTTTATGTGGTGAGTCCAGTTGAATTTCTGATGAATGCCAGCTCCCACTGATGGTAATGCCATTGAATGTCAGGGGGCAGTGGTTTGATTGTCTCTTATTTGCATTTGTGTTTTTATTTATTTGTTGATGGGATGAGGACGCTTCTGGCTAGCCCATCCCTAATTGCCCAGAGGCTGATAAGATTCAACCACATTGCTGAGGGTCTGAAGTCATATGTAGATGAGACTTAGCTAAGGAATCCCACTTGCTGCTGATGCTGTTTGGCAAGCAGCCGGAAATTAGTATTAGGGAGCAGAATTAGGTCAATTTGCACTTTGGAACTGCTCTGTGTTCAGTAGGATCTCTGTCTCTCTTTCATGTTTATGTCTCTGCCTGGTGTACTTGGAAAGAGAGCATCCTGTGTCCACTGGCGCACTCAAGGCCTTCTGTAGCTGGCAGACACCACAGGAGCTTGAGTACATTATCAAAACCAAAAAAGACACATTAGTTTGACTTGGTTCATTTAAGTTTTGAATATTGGTTTTTGGTAGTTCAGGCTGCTGACACCTTTCTCATTCGACTTGGTTCAATTTGGTTTCACTTGTTTTAATCTGATTAACTGTTAAGAGTGTGATTTAAAGGAATTTCAGTAAGATCAGAGCTGTTTGTGGTCTCAACCCCATATATCCTTGACTCCCTTGGCTCTCAAAAGTCGATTGAATTCTGCCTTGAGTAAATTCAATAACCCAGCCTTCGCTGTTTCCCAAGAAAAGGTGATCTTGTAGACTAGCAACCCTCTTCGAGAAAAAAAACTCTCGTCGCCATCTTAAAAGGAAAAATCCTCGTTGTTAAACTGAGTGTCCTAGCTCCAGGTGCAAAAGGCAACATCCTCCCAATAGCCGCTGTGTTAGGATCTTTGATCTTTCAAAAGGAGACATTTAAAGGAATTTTTTAAATGGCTTCGTTCTCTGTATCCCAATTACAAAATAATGTTCCAATCACCACCGTTTGAGGATTAATACAATGAAAGCAAATTCCCACACCGCTGGCCTTGACTATGATGGAGGAGGGTGGATGCAGTCTGATAGGCCCCCTAAGGCAGGGACTGGAAATTTTCCCATTGAACTGCTCGAACCCAGCCTGGTCTCGCCGTCTGGCTCGTGGAAGAACTTCTCTCATTCAAGAAATGTTCACCCACGTAGGAATCTTTTAACAACCTCTGTTGCATCGCCTCTTATTCTCCTCCTCTCTGGAGTAGAGAACAGTCTTCCTCATAATTCAACTCTTCTACCTCCAGTGCTATCGGCCACGACTCGACCCCTTTACTGTCTTTCTCTGGGTAGAAGGAATTAAAAAATAATTAACTTTAACCGAATGAACGGTGGAAGAACCTTAAGGATCTGAATGGTCCCCTCATTCCCCTACAATCCTGCATCACCTGAATTACGATTTTTATGATAATAAAGTGTGAGGCTGGATGAACACAGCAGGCCCAGCAGCGTCTCAGGAGCACAAAAGCTGACGTTTCGGGCCTAGACCCTTCATCAGAGAGGGGGATGGGGTGAGGGTTCTGGAATAAATAGGGAGAGAGGGAGAGGCGGACCGAAGATGGAGAGAAAAGAAGATAGGTGGAGAGGAGGGTATAGGTGGGGAAGTAGGGAGGGGATAGGTCAGTCCAGGGAAGACGGACAGGTCAAAGAGGTGGGATGAGGTTGGTAGGTAGGAGATGGAGGTGCGGCTTGGGGTGGGAGGAAGGGATGGGTGCGAGGAAGAACAGGTTAGGGAGGCAGAGTCAGGCTGGGCTGGTTTTGGGATGCAGTGGGGGGAGTGGAAGAGCTGGGCTGGTTGTGTGGTGCAGTGGGCGGGGGCGGGACGAACTGGGCTGGTTTTGGGATGCGGTGGGGTAGGGGAGATTTTGAAGCTGGTGAAGTCCACATTGATACCATTGGGCTGCAGGGTTCTCAAACGGAATATGAGTTGCTGTTCCTGCAACCTTCGGGTGGCATCATTGTTGCACTGCAGGAGGCCCAGGATGGACATGTCATCTAAAGAATGGGAGGGGGAGTGGAAATGGTTCGCGACTGGGAGGTGCAGTTGTTTATTGCGAACCGAGCGGAGGTGTTCTGCAAAGCGGTCCCCAAGCCTCCGCTTGGTTTCCCCACTGTAGGGGAAGCCACACCGGGTACAATGGATACAGTATACCACATTGGCAGATGTGCAGGTGAACCTCTGCTTAATGTGGAATGTCATCTTGGGGCCCAGCTCTTCCCCTCTCCCCACTGCATCCCAAAACCAGCCCAGCCTGTCTCTGCCTCCCTAACCTGTTCTTCCTCTCAACCATCCCTTCCTCCCACCCCAAGCCGCACCTCCATTTCTTACCTACTAACCTCATCCCACCTCCTTGACCTGTCTGTCTTCCCTGGACTGACCTATCCCCTCCTTACCTCCCCACCTATACTCTCCTCTCCACCTATCTTCTTTTCTCTCCATCTTCGGTCCGCCTCCCCCTCTCTCCCTATTTATTCCAGAACCCTCACCCCATCCCCCTCTCTGATGAAGGGTCTAGGCCCGAAACGTCAGCTTTTGTGCTCCTGAGATGCTGCTTGGCCTGCTGTGTTCATCCAGATTCACACTTTGTTATCTTGGATTCTCCAGCATCTGCAGTTCCCATTATCACTTAAGATTTTTATGATTCCAGGTTCATTGTGCCCTCAATTTTGGTTCATTTTCAATAAGTCAAAATGCAAAGTGTATTTAGCTTATATTTATCTTAAAAATTGTGTCTTGTAATACTTTAAATAAATTATATAATTGGAATGAACTGCCTCAACAAGTGATGAAAGCAGTTTAAACAGTGAGTTTCATAAAGGTATAAGGTGGAAATAAATGTGGCCATGGTGTAGTGATAATGTCACTGTGCTAGTACACGTGCTAATAGTTTGAAAACATGGCTTTGAATCCCCTCCTGGCAAATAATGAAATGTTGGGATGTCATGGTGGCTCAGTAGTGAGCACTGTTAACTCACAGCATCAGGGACCCAGGTTCAATTCCACTGTTGGGTGACTATCTGCGTGGGGTTTGTATGTTGTCTGCGTGGGTTTCTACTGGGTGCTTTAGTTTCCTCCCATAGCCCAAAAGATGTGCAGGTTATGTGAACTGGCCATGCTAAGTTGCCTCATATCGTCTGGGGATGTGCAGGCTATGTGTGTCAGCCCTGGGAAATATGGGACTAGGGTGTGGGTGGGTAGGATGCTCTTTGGAGGGTCAATGCAGTCTAGATGGGGCAAATGGCCTCTTCCTGCACTGTAGTGATTCTAAATCTGAGGGAAAGGGAAAATTTGAAGGGTCGTGGGAAATAATCAGGGGACTAGGAGAAATTCAATCAGTTTTTCCAAGCGCTGTCACGGGATTAATGGGTTGAGTGGTCTCATTCTGCGCTATAAGATGTGGTGATTCTAACATTTTTTTTCATTTTGTTCACCTCTAACCCAACAGAAATGGGCAGCAACCCTTTGAAAAATTCAGGTATTGACAGCGGTGCCTTTAATGGATTGAAAAAGCTTTCTTTCATTCGACTGTCAGATGCCTCACTCACAGACATTCCTAAAGGTAATGTGCAAATTAAACAGTTCAGATTGGCAAAGGAGCCCCTTTACCAAGCACAGTGGGACATGTGTGCCTTGCCAGACGCACACTGAGCTTGTGGTGTGGCAAACCGTAGGTGTATCTGTAATCGATTCAGGACTTTGGCAAATCAATCAGAATTTATTAAGCCACGATCACCAGAGAAGCTGGAATCATTCTCCCTTAACTCATAGCAGACTGGGGTGGGGAGCTTCTAACACTGTACAAAAGGATAAATCACTTTAATAACATAAATAAGGAGAGGCTGTTACCAACAGCAGGAGATGGATAACTGGAGAATACGGATTTAAGGTAATTGGCAAAAGTACCACAGTGGGAGATAGGGAGAATGTTTACTTTCACATCAAGTTCTAGTCATAGAATCATGCAGTCATACAGCATGGGAACAGATCCCGAAACGTCAGCTTTTGTGCTCCTAAGATGCTGCTTGGCCTGCTGTGTTCATCCAGCCTCACACTTTGTTATGTTTGGTCCAACTCGTCCAGGCCGACTAGATAAGCTAAATAAATCTAGTCCCATTTGCCAGCATTTGGCCCATATCCCTCTATTCATGTACCCATTTATGTATCCATCCAGATGTCTTTTTTAAATGCTGTAATTGTACCAGCCTCCACCATTTCCTCTCGCAGCTCATTCCATACACACACCACCCTCTCTGTGTGTAAAAGTCACACTTTATATCCCTTTTAGATCTTTCCCCTCTCACCTTTAACCTATGCCCTCTAGTTTTGGACTCTCCCACCCTGGGAAAAGACCTTGGCTATTAACCCTATCCATGCCCCTGCTGATTTTATAAACCTCTGTGAGGCCACCCCTCAGCCTCTGATGCTCCTGGGGAAAATAGCCTCAGTCTGTTCAGCATCTTCTTGTAGCTCAAACCCTCCAACCCTGGCAACATCCTTGTAAATATTTTCTGAGCCCTTCCAAGTTTCACAACATCCTTCCTATAGCAGGGAGACCAGAATTGCACACAGTAGTCCAAAAGTGGCCTGACCAATGTCCTGTACAGCCACAACATGACCTCCCAACTCCTATACTCAATGCACTGACCAATAAAAGCAAGCATACCAAATGTCTTTTTCACCATCCTCTCTACTTGGAACTTCACTTTCAAGGAACTGTGAACCTGCACTCTAGGTCTATTTGTTCAGCAACACTCCCCAGGACCTTACCATTAAGTGTATAAGTCCTGCCTGATTTGCCTTTCCAAAATGCAGCACCTCACATTTATCTAAATTAAACTCTATCTGCCACTTCTCGGCCCATTGGCCTATCTTGTCAAGATCCTGTTGTACTTTGAGGTTACTTTCTTCACTGTCCACTATACCTCCAATTTTAATATCACCTGCAAGAACTCACCATAACTCCTGTGTTGACATCCAAGTCATTTGTATAAATGACCAAAAGCAGTGGACCCAGCACTGATCCTTGTGACACACTGCTAGTCACAGCCCTCCAGCCTGAAAAGCAACTCTCCAACCAGAAGGGTCTGGACCTGAAACATCAGCTTTCCTGCTCCTCTGATGCTGCTTGGTCTGCTGTGTTCATCCAGCTCTACACCTTGTTATCTCTCTCCAACACTCCCTTTGAGCCAGTTCTGTATCCAAAGGGCTTGTTCTCCCTCTTTTCCATATGGTCTAACCTTGCTAACCAGTCCATCATGTGATGTGCAACTTTTTCTGTTCATTCATACCATGTTGGTATCGCTAGGCTAGCATTTATTGCCCATCCCTAATTGCTCATGAGAAGGTTAGAGCATGATTCTAAAGAAACCATTTCTATGTAATTTTGATTGTTTCATTCTCTCTCTTCTCCACCCGCCCCAACTCACACCACGTAATATTCCAAACACCACCGTTGGAGGAATAGTCCATGAGGTATCCATGAAGAACAATCCATTAGAGAGAGAGAGAGTTCCAGGATTTTGACCCAGTGACAGTATAGGATAGTGTATGGCTAAGAGGTGAATTTGCAACTGGCAATGCACCCATGTATCTGCTGCCCTTGTCCCTCCAGGTTGGAGATGTCACAGGTGATGTCTGAGGAGCCTGGGTGAGTTGGAATGTGCTGGCAGAAGCAGATCTAACAATAATTATCAAGAAAAAGAAAACGGATAGACGCATTGAAAGGAAACATTTGGAGGTCTATGGGGAAAGAATAAAGGAGCAGGACAAATTAGATAGCTCTTTCAGAAAGATAGCACAAGTACAATGTGCAAACTATCCCTACTCACCCTTAGTGCTGTATTGCTATGATTATAACACTACATCATGTAGTGAAGATAACTAATAGTAAATAAAATTACTTATGCCAATATTATTGGATAGATGATTAATAAACTTTCTGATCCAATTGTCAATGTTATGTTTTAAAATGGACAATAATTTAAGTGGTTAACAGCATCAGAGAAATGCTGGGCAGAGGAATGAATTTGAACATTTTGAGCAGTAGTTCTGAGATTGATAATTTCTCACCTTGTATTTCTCCATGAGATGTTTGTACAGAGTTGATGGCATAATTTCTGATTTCACACGATTAAAGTGACAATACGCATGCTGGAACATGTCAACAGATCCTTCAGGACTCCATTGCATGGAATGATGAGTGCCGAACTTTCAAATGATCCAACTGTTGATAAATTGCCTAAACTTATGAGGGGTGTTTCAATGGTCGTGACAGTTCCCAGAAGAAAGGACCATACCTTGATGAATCATAGCCTTCTTTCCCACTGACTATCTGTGATATATTCCCAGTGGTAAGCACTACATCCTGCAGGAGAGCAGGGTTGTGCAAGTACCTAGTCCCTGTGATATGTTAAGGCCACAGAGAGTATCTGACCAAGCCTCGGTGATTTATGGCATCTCGCACACGATCATTTTGATCAATTTCTTTCTCCTTCCCCATGTCCACCCTCTACACCAGATCTCCCAGTATCGTTGGCTGAAATTCACCTTGATGGCAACAAAATCAGCCGGGTCAAAGCTGATTCGCTGAAGGGTCTGAAGAATCTGGTCAGGTAAGTGAATCTCACTGTCTGAGAATCTTTTTGTCTCTTTGATCCTGTCCAGCCCGATGAACCAAGCCAGCTCTCTGCACTCCTCTGGTGTTTAATAATTCCTCAAATGTTTTAACCCTGATATTAATCAGACCAGCATTGGAGGTTCTGACTTCAGTTGCCTACACCCCATCCATCAACGTAAACATTTATTCCTTTCAGCTCTGACACACTATGATAGCGCTGTGAACAGGATGAACTGTAGCAACTCAGCAAGTGTCCTTCAATAAAACATCTGCAAACTTGTGACTTGTACTACCTAGGAAGACAAAACAATGTGTTTAAGGGGAGACCACCATCTACTACAAGACCATCTGCAATTCACACATCACCCTGACTTGGAACTATATCACTGTTCACTCACTGTTAGAAGTCACACGACACCAGGTTATAGTCCGAGATTGCAAGAACTGGAGTCAGATGACAACACTGTATGGAGTTGGAGGAACACAGCAGGCCAGGCAGCATCAGAGGAGCAGAAAAGTTGATATTTCTTTTGAGGAAGGGTCCCGACCTGAAACGTCAACTCTCCTCCCCCTCTGATGCTGCCTGCTCTGCTGTGTTCCTCCAGCTGTACACTTTGGTATCCAGGTTATAGTCCATCAGGTTTATTTGAAATCATAAACTTTCAGAACACTGCTCATTCATCATTTCAACTGACAAAGGATCAGCACTCTGCAGGAAGCCTTTCCTGCCAAAGTATTAATTGCCCTTGAACTGAACAGTTTACTGAGCCATTTCAGAAGGCAGTTGAGATTCATCCACATTGCTGTGGATCTGGAGTCACACGCAAGCCAGACCAGACAAGCATGGTGGATTTCCATCCCTATAGGACATTAGTGAATCAGATGGGTTTTAAACAACAATCGATGGTGGTTAGATCGGTGTTATTGAACTAACTTTTAATTTCAGGTAGAATTCAAATTACACTATTTGCCGCAGTGGGATTCAAACCTGAGGCTTTGGGATTGATAGTCCACTGACATTACAAGTATGCTATCATCTGCAGCCTGTGAGGTGATGGAACTCTGTTCACACCAGGCCCTAAGGCTCCGGCCAGGCTTAGGCAAGAATGTAAAAATCCCCAGAGAGGAAACAAAACACTGGTTGCTGGAAATCTGAAATAAAAGCAGAAACAAAAAATTGCAGATACAATGTTTTGGAGAAGGAATGCAGGAGGCTACAAGGAAAAATCTTTTTTGTGTTGAGTGATAATGACCTGGAACTCATTGCCCACAAGAATGGAGTAAGCAGAGAGAATTAATTACTTCAAAAATTACTTCAAAAGAAAATTGATTGACCCCTTTGATGGAATTAAACCTGCAGGGCTACAGGGATAGAGCAGTAAGGTGTGGGCCTGCCTGGATTGCTCTACAGCATAGACTTGGTGGGCCGAATGGCCATTCTCTACAGTAATGACACTGTATTTCTATATCAGGCAGCTGCTGTGGACAGAGAGACAAAGTTTATATTTCAGGACAATGGACAATTTTTCTAAAGAAAAAACCTGAAACGTTAACTTTGTTTCCCTCTCCACAGATGCTGCTCTTTCCAGCATACTTTCCCTCCTCATTATTAATGACAGTGGCTTATTAGTTATCAGCTTCAGACCTTCTGATCTGATTTTCTCCTACCATTGCAGACTGGGCTTGAGTTTCAATGAGATTAACAGAGTGGATAATGGCTCATTGGACAACACACCGTACCTGAGGGAACTCCACATGGACAACAATTCACTCCGAAAAGTGCCGGCTGGCTTGGCTGACCATCGGTTCATCCAGGTATGTTAGTAAATGGCATGTCCAACAATGATAGATTTGTTTTGGCGATCCCATGTTTAATCTGTTGGTTCTCTTCGTTTTTTTTATTAGACTTAATTTTTAAGAGGAACATTAAAAGAGCATTTTCTTCACTTGAACCAGGTGCACTTTCTATAGCAGTGCCTTGGCCAATCCAAGCCCACTTACCAACATCCTTTCCTCATGCAGTGCCGATTGCTGTTCCATGTGAAATTTGCCATTCTTGCATTTATCCTGTTGGATGCAAGGTGAAATGCTTTGATAGTGCTTCTCCAGTTTTCATTAATAGTCATTTCTTAGAATATTAGCTCTCAAGATACGAGGGCCACATGTAACTGTTGGGATTTATTCTCTATCCTGAGTTAAGAAATAGGAGTAAAGAGTAGGCCATTCGACTCCTCATATTTGCTTCGCCATTCAACATGATTGTGGCTTCAACTCCACATTCCCAGCCACACCTCAGGACTGTCCTATCATTAAAACTGAGAAATAATGGGAACTGCAGATGGTGGAGAATCCAAGATAACAAAGTGTGGAGCTGGATGAACACAGCAGGCCAAGCAGCATCTCAGGAGCACAAAAGCTGATGTTTCGGAAGGGTCTCAGCCCAAAACGTCAGCTTTTGTGCTCCTGAGATGCTGCTTGGCCTGCTGTGTTCATCCAGCTCCACACTTTGTTATTAAAACTGAATGGTTTGTTGGGCCATTTAATGGGATAATAAATGCAGGCAAGTGGGACTAATTTAGCTTGGGAAACCTGGTTGGGATGGGCGAGTTGTATTGAAGATTCTGTTTTTGTACTGCATTACTCTGTAATTCAGTGACTCGAACCTATTGCTGTGGAAGCACGTGTAGAATCAGTAAGGATAGCAGCTTATCTGAGGACAGTTGGGTTCATGCAATAGGGCAGTTTCAGTCATTTCAACTGCTCCCAACTGTTCTTATTCCTGGATTCCTTAAAATGTACCTTAGTGTTTCCATCCCTGTAACTCAGGATCTTAAAAGGTCTTCCCCCTGAAGTTATGGATTAGTTCTTTGAGTTGGTGTCAGCTATCACTGAGCAGGTAGAACGGTTCCAGGAATGGCTCTGTTACATGGATAGGCTGGAGAAACTGGGTTGTTGTTCTTGGAGTAAAAAAGGGTGCAGACTGTATCCGACAATCCTCTGCTTCAAAACCCACGGCGCTGTCCAACATTAGTTGTGATTCTGCAATTGGACTACATTTGCTGGATAATCCTGAGTGTACAAAGACATACATTGACATCTAATTTAGGGTTGTCCATCAGGTTCTCAGTGTGACACACATTCATGGACTGCAAATTATAAATACTAATACACAGGCCCTGCTGTTTGCAGACCCAAAGAATGTGTGTACACACTAAATGTGTTTCAACTCAGCAAAATGGGTGACAGCCATTTACTGGTTTATTTCTCAAGATAATGTATTGACCAAAATTGACTGGCTTAGTTTAAAATTTAAACAAAACGTGACAGCTAACTATCAATCAGCATTAATGGCTACATTCTGCAGGGCAACACCTTTGCCGAGGGGACACCATGTGCTAACCAATCAGCACTCTCCTCTCATGCACTATACATGATGGCTTTCCCCTTGATTAGGTACTTCTTGCAAAATGTCCTGAAGTGGACAGTCTAAAAGACTTTGACAAAAATGCATCTTTGTTGAGAGGAAATTAGAGTGTTCAAAATCACGACAGGCCAGGAGAGGACAGATAGGGAAACACAATTCCATATTTGAGTGGGGATGAAAGCCAGATGATTAAGGAGTTCGGCAAACACAGCAATAGCTGCAGGAGGAGAGATATTTCTACTTTGTGAATGGGTGGGATCTGGGTTGCACTATGTGAGAATGTGGCAGAAGCAAATCAAATCACAAAGTAATAATGGATAAGTACGATCACAATGAAGACTGCAGGTGCAGTAGAATCAAAGGCCGATTGAGTTTTACTAGCTGGTGCAGGTATGATGAGCTGAGTGCCTTCCTTCTACAATAAAAGATGAAATAACTGCACAGAGGCAGGTATCCTGTTACCGAGTCCCCTGTTATTTACGCGTGGACAGCACACCTGCAATGATCAGCCAGCTCAGGGTCAGTCCCTGAAGTGAGTCTTGTGTTTAATTCTGTCTGCCAGGGTTCCCCAAATTGGCCCAGGTTAACAACCCCAATCAAGGAAATCATTGTCAATAATATCCACCTAGTTCCAATTACTACAAAAGACGTCCTTCTGTGATTCTGGGTAGATACATTTGTCTTGGTGACCTGACCACTTTTTGTCTCTCAAACAAGGCGTTAGAAAAATCTTGGAGGTCTCCAGCACAGAAAAAAGGCCATTCAGCCCAACAAGTCCGTGCCAGCCACAAACAAACATGTAAACACAAGTCATTATTACACTGAGACAACAAAGTGTGAAGCTGGATGAACACAGCAGGCCAAGCAGCATCTTAGGAGCACAAAAGCTGACGTTTCGGGCCTAGACACTTGATCAGAATTATTACACTGTCATCGCTGGTTATGGAAGCAAATTGTGCATCTTGAACGACAACATTTCAGGGAAAAGACATGTTGTGTTAGTACGGTGGGGATGTTTAAAGAAGTGCTGTTTCTCTTCTGTTTTGCTAATTGCTGTCCTTGCCAACATTTCCCTTTACCCGCTGCAGGTAGTTTATCTCCATAACAACTTGATCGCGGCAGTGGGTGTGAATGACTTCTGCGGGCTTGACTACTACGCCAAGAAGAACCTGTACTCGGGGATTAGTCTCTTCAATAACCCCGTCCCATACTGGGAGATCCAGCCAGTCACTTTCCGCTGTGCCACAAACCGTGCAGCCATCCAGCTTGGCAACTTTAAGTAAAACCTTTCCCAGGAGGTGAGGAGGAGAATTCGCATGCAGTGCTGAGCACCCCTCATACAGTTTAAAGCAATAAAATAATTAATAAAACCAAACATTCCCAAGAGCTGCCCGGAGTTGCAAGCGTACAGCTGACCAAACAGAAAAGGTGCTACTAAAATACCTTCATTATCTTCCTGACCTAAATATAGAAACGAGCATACCTGCAAGCTTTCATTTCCCATCTGTACACTTATTCCATTATGTCTAGAGATGCTAGTACATTCCACAATCCAAATGAACCCTCCCATCAGCCAGTAATTTATTATCCATCGCTTACCGTGACCTGTCGGGCCCACCCTGTGGCTAATCGTTCCTTGTTCACCCTCCAAGGGGAGTGTATTGCTTTCTAAAGTGACAACCCTCAGCCAAATTATTTTAACAATTCCTCGGAAATGCTTCTTGCCTGGTTCCTGGTGAAAGCCTTTGTGTGTTGGGTGGGGTGGGGGAGGCAAGGGGAAGAGGCGATCTGATTGATTGAAGTGTGTGGCTCTCCCATTCTTTGCAAGCTGTATGTATCATAAGCAGCATGTTGGTGCTCATCTGGTTAAAGTGAGAATTATACAAAAATATATCATAAGCTCCAGCCCTGGTCTCCTCGCATTCAATCTTTTCTACAACAACTTGTGTGTTTATAGAGCACCTCTAACTTAATGAAGTATCTCAAGGCACCTCACAGTGTCATTGTAAAACAAAATGCAAAGAAAAGCCACATTAGGTGTTGTTGGGGGCAACAACCAAGAGCTTGGTCAAAGAGATAGGTCTTAAATAGAGTCTTCAAGGAGGGAGGTAAAGCAGAGAGGCAGGAAGTTGGTGGGTTGGTTCCTATAGACATTTGAAGATATCAGTGGGGTAGCGGCTAAAATTGAAGAGGATGAAGAAGCCAAAATGGGATGAGCGCAGACCTTGAGGGAAAATATCAGATAGTTACAGGCGAAGCCAATGGACAGACCTGAAAGCAATGATACCAGTGTTAACATTACTTCATCTGTGTAGATGAGCAAGGATGGGGACTTCGCAAAAGTGACCAGGACCTGAAGGGCCTGTGCCCCGTGCTGTATGACCGTTATGACTCGGTGTGAATTAATTCACAGGTAGAGAGTTCCGAATTATGGAGGATGGAACGTGGAAGACATGTGTATCAGGAGTGTGAATGTGTTTAGAATTGGCAAATCTATGACTTTTGACAACATTGGGATCTTGCTGAAGTTAAACAATAGGCTATCATTCATCATCTGTTTCCTGAACAGATTGAGAGCCTAGCTGGTTTCTGGATGGGAAAGTCTAACGTTTTTATGTATTCATTCATGGCATGTGGGTGTTGGCCGAGCTAGCATTTTTGCCCATCCCTAATTGTGTAACAGAATTATTATGGAGCACTGGATCTATTGTCTACTCTTACTCTATTAGTTAATCTCCTTAAGAAGGTTATGGTGAGCTGTTGTTTGTTTAATTTGCTGAGGGAGTCCAAACTGCAATGAAAACATGCACATGTGCATGGTGTATTCTAGAGCTACACACTGTAATCATAGAATCCTGACAGTGTGGAAGCAGATCATTTGACCCATCAAGTCCACACCGCTCCTCCAAACAGAATCCCACCCAGACACATCCTTGTAATGCTGCATTTCCCATGGCTAATCCACCTATTTTTCACACCTTTGGACTGTGGGAGGAAACCAGAGTACCCAAAGGCAACTCGCACAAACACGGGGAGAATGTGCAAACTCCACACCAACAGTTGCCCAAAGGTGGAATCAAGTCCGGGTCCTTGGCACTGTGAGGCAGAAGCACTAACCACTGATCCAATGTGCCACCATAACAGAAGAGCCTCTGGTGACCTTCCCATCACATGGCCAAACAGGAATCTCTCCCCCCTGTACTGTGTACCTTTGGTGTGTTGTGGAAGGATTGACAATGGCCTAGCGGTATTATCGCTGGACTGCTAATCCAGAGACTCAGATAATGTTCTGGGGACCCGGGTTCGAATACCACCACAGCAGATGGTGGAATTTGAATTCAACAAACATCTGGAATTAAGAATCGAATGATGACCATGAATCCATTGTTGATTGTTGGAAAAACCCAGCTGGTTCACTAATGTCCTTTAGGGAAGGAAGCTGCCATCCTTACCTGGTCTGGCCTACATGTGACTTCAGACCCACAGCAATGTGATTGACTCTGAACTGCCCTCTGGGCAATTAGGGATGGACAATAAATACTGCTTAGTCAGTGACGCCCTCATCCTGTGAATGAATAAAGAAAACAAAAGCACCTTCCTTGGCCATCAAATCCTGGACTGGGTCTCAAACCTCGAGCTTCTGGCCCAGAGGCAGGAATATTACCCACTGTGCCATCTCTCTAAAGTGCAAGGTAGAAAGTCCCAACTGGTCCTCATCACCAACAATTGAGGAGTGGAATGTGGTGACATGGAAGGTGGGGAGGGGTGGTATTGAAGGAGTTGGCTGCAAGGAGCAGAGGTTGCTGGGCCTGGGGAGGAGCACCTGCATGGGGACGATGTGGAATGCGTTGACAGAAGAGGTATGATTACAGGGGTGAGTGTGCTCTGCCTCACAGCAATATGTATCATTAGGTCACATGACACAACAATAACATCATACGCATGGCCCTTAAAGGTACATTTTGCATCAATTTTGAGACAGAACACAACAGCGAGAGAATGCTTCACACAGCGCTGATTAATCAATCAGAGCGAGGCCACACGAGGAGAGATAGTGATGGGGGATTTACTCGCAGAGGACTACATCCCCTGACCTCCCAGCAGTGCTGGAAGAACTCATTCTTCTGTTGCATTTGGCAGATCCCACCCCAGTTACTGTTTCTTGTGTCTTTCAAAACCCAGGCTAAAGTTGTTCATTTTAAACGGTTGTCAAAATCTGAGGAGATCTTGCTTGATTAAATATAATTCTAGAGGAGCCTCTCTGGTCCTGGTTACTCAGATAGAAGTTACTGGAAAACCTCAGCGGGTCTGGCAGCATCTATGAAGAAAAAAACAAGAGTTTTGGGTCTGGTGATCCTTCCTCTGAGGAAGGGCCCGAAACATTAACTCTGTTCCTGATGCCTACAGCATCCACAGTTCTTTCAGTTTCTGTTTACTCAGATGTCCAGAAACCAGACTTTGGCATATTCATGGTGAATTGGGAGTCAGACTTTGCTTTTTTTTTAATGATTTAACCCTTTGACCCCTTCTCTACTACTGTACAGGATATGATTTTGTAGAAGGGCCTCAAATATTGGTTCAGATTTAACAAAGTGTCTTAGATTGAGCCACTTAAATATAAGTGCAAGAGGAAAGAGACAGGTTCCAACACTAGATGGCCTCCCCTCAGGAGGGACCACTGTTCCACTTTGCGTTAATACTCAGGGCTGGCTGGCATCTCTCTCCCATTCGTCTCTGTGATAAGTAGGCTTGAACACAAGGCAGAGTTTGACAGTCAGGAAATGGTCAGAATTTTAGGCCCTAGCCCCTACCACAGATAATAGGAGCAGGAGTAGGCCATTTGGCTCTTTGAGCCTGCTCTCCCATTCAATATGATCATGATGGTTTATCCAACACTCTGCCACTCAAGGGGCATACAAGAAATAGTTGGCTGAGACTCCTGGGCAGACTGGGAGTGAGCCATAACTCCACATTGATGGGGGCAGGCCTGTGGCAGGAGGCTTTCTGATTCTTCCCCCCATTTCCATCACTAATTCATTCAGTTTGAGGGAGAAGAAAGTCTTGCTCTAAGTTAAGGAAAGCTGAGCTTTTATTCTTAGAACATAGGACACAGAACAGTAGAGCACAGTACAGGCCCTTCGGCCCACGATGTTGTGCTGAACTTTTACCCGAAACATAAGGTCTATCTAACCTCCACCACTACCTTATACTATCATCCATATACCTATCTCATAGCCGCCTAAATACCCCTAATGAGGCTGACTCCACTACCCTCTCGAGTTCTTATTCATTCATTCATGAGATGTGGGCATCACCGGGTGTGCCAACATTTAAGCCAATCTAGAATTGGTGCTAGTGAGTTGCCTTGATTCCTGAACCACTGCGGTATATGTGGTGTTGGTCCCTAATATGCTGTTGGGAAGGGAGTTACAGGATTTCGTGAGATACTTATTTATGAGTTCTCGGGGTTTAACCCCATTATGGTATCTCTCATAATGTGAACACCGAGACTTGCAGACAATAAGTATCAAGGATTTTACTTGAGGAACAGCTAAATAAATCACAACTTGATGACAGACCATGGAATAGTCTGGGCTAAAGCTGGTTAACTGAAGACTTCCATGATGAATTACAAAGCACTTTTCCAGATGTAACTGATGCCTTTATACATGAATATCATATGGTATAATGTACACTGATCTCATCGCTTAACTCTCTGAAACAGACCTTCTTGCCAGATCATTGATCTATGAATATCACATCAACAATATTTACTTTAAATGAAAAAGGATGAGAGGAATCTTCATTCAATGCTTACAGTAATGTAAGATTCTGATGGGATTGAGGTCAGCCTGTTCACATTGAATGCACTGCACACAAACAGGCCTCAGTGAGCTCCAGACAAGACACTTCTTGGCCAACTCAGCATAGATAATTTCTAATCAAACTGTAAACAACACCAGTCGATCAGGTAGGAGTTGAACCTGAGTCTCTTGGATCAGAAGTTGGGACACTGCCACTGTAACACAAGGAAACCCCCCCCCCGCCACACACCTCCTCACAACACCCACGCCTCCCCACCACATCTGCCATGACCACGTCAGCATGTTCAATGGATTTAACAATGAACATTGGACTCACGGGCCACCGGTACAAAGGCTAGATGGTTTTTCTCATAGGATTATAAATACTTTGGCAATAACTCCGAAGATTATGGGAGGGGGGGAATTGCTATTTTGAAAAATGAGATCAATCCATACTGATGCTGAAGGGGAATCTGTGGGTGAGAGAGCTATCTACAGTAAGGGGGGGGGCAGTGGGGTTCAGTGGTTAGCCCTGCTACCTCACAGTGTCAGGGACTTGGGCTCAATTCCACCCTCAGGAGACTGTGTGGTGTTTGCACATTCTCCCCATGTCTGCGAGGGTTTCTACCACATGCACTGGGTTCCTCCCATAGTCCAAAATGTGCAGGTTAGGTGGGTTGGCCATACCAAATTATCCTTAGTGTCCAGGGATGTGCAGGCTGGGTGGATTAGCCATTGGAATAGCAGGGATACGGGTCTGGGTGGGATATTGTTTGGAGAGTTAGTGTGGAAACGATGGGCCTAATGGCCTGTTTCTGCACTGTAATATTCTGTGACAGCAGGATTTGAAGATTCTTTGGAAGAATAACCTCCTGCTCCTCCTTGTAGGATGCTCTGTGACATTAGTACTGAATGTATAAAAAGGTTAGGAAATTCTTCCATTCGCTTCTTGAACACAAGTTCTTTACCTAAAAGATGGAGTAAGAAAGAATGCACAAAACTCCTGAATATGTTCGTTATGAGAATCAGTCAGTTTCAACTCATACCAAGGTATCAGTTGTTAGTACCAGTCCCTGGGTGAGGCTTCCCAATATATCATGATTTCAGGCAGGATATTCTAAATGGTCAAAACCCTGAGTGAGTAGGAGATAGCAAGGACTGCAAATGCTGGAAGTCAGAGTCAATAAAATGTGGAGCTGGAGGGGCACAACTGTTTAGACAGCAACAGAGGAGCAGGAAAGTCGACATTTTGGGTCTGGACCCTTCATCACGAGTCCTGATAAAGGGTCCAGACCTGAAGCATCAACTTTCCTGCTCTACAGATGCTCTCCGACCTGCAGTGCTCCTCCAGCTTCACACCTTATTAAGCCCCTGACTGAGGAGGGATAGACTGGCACCTCTTGGGTGGAACCAGATTAGTGTAAAAAGAATTGTCTCTTGGAGGTGCATTTCTTTAAGATCAAATGAGTTTTAACCAGAATTTCATAAGTTAGCAAAGGAGTTAAGTCTATTAGTTATTAAACACAAGATGCAAAAGCACTCCTCAAAGCCTGTCCACCATCTACAAGGCATAAGCCAGGAGTGTGATGGGATACTCCCCACTTGCCTGGATGAGTGCAGCCCCAACAGCACTCAAGAAGCTTGACACCAATCAGGACAAAGCAGCCTGCTTATTGGCACTACATCCACACACATCCACTCCCGCCTCCACCGATGCTCAGTAGTGACCGTGTGTACTATCTACAAGATGCACTGCGGAAATTCACCAAACATCCTTGGATCACACTTTTGAAAACCATAGCCACCGCCATCTGGAAGGACAAAGGCAGAATGTACATGAGAACAACAGCAACTGCAAGTCCCCTCCAAGCAACACACTACCCTAGCTTGGAAATATATCCTCATTCCTTCAGTGTCACTGGGTCAAAACCCTGGAACTCCCTACCTAAGGGCATAGTGCGTTAACTTGCAATACATGGACTGCAGCAGTTTGAGAAGGCAGCTCACCACCACCTTCTCAAGGGCAATTAGGGATGGGTGAAATATGCTGGCTCAGTCAATGATGGCTTCATCCCACTAATGAATTAAAAGCAACACACACATAGATTGGAAATAAGAGGGAAGTTAAAAATGAAATTCAAATCAGTCTGTGAGGTCAGTGAAGTGCGAATGATAAACTCTTGTAGCCATTTCATTGTGATAATGCTAACATTAATACTGCTGTTAAGCAACTGATTTCAAGATTCTTGACTTTGCAGGTTAACTGAGATTCTTCAGTCCTGCTTACTTTCAGTGATGACGGGCTTGCAGGACACAGAGCAGGTTGATTTCTTTACCTTTTACCTGCACTGCAGGTGTGTTTAATGGCTGGCTGCAAACCGTGACCTTCACAGCATAGTAGCCCACACATTACTACGTCAGGTCACAAATATATGACACATACTATTGGATTCTGAAACTTCTTTAGTACATTCCAGGAAGGGTAAAAACACAAGCATGTATTTTGACTCAAAACCCCAGTCTAGAGTTTAACCCACAGGAGATGTTTTCCTGCTGAGAGGAGGTAATTAAATTGCCTGGAATTTCTACATTTTGACACTTCTTTCTCTTTGAAGCTTCTATGGCTCCTACAGTATGTAGCATTCCATGGTTCACTCTGGCAATCTTTCTGTAGGCAGTGAATTAACTGCTTCGAAGATACAATAGCACCCGAACTGGCTTGCAGTCTGTTTAAAAACAAAAACACGCATCATATCCAAAAGTCCAATGCGTCCTCAATAATTCAAGACTCTGATCCAGCGTCATGACATAGCTGTGAGGTAATGTGCTATCTCTATTTGCAAGCCAAATCATTCTCAATTCAATAGATGGCAATGAATAAATAAAAGTACGACTTAAATCTGCTTCCTCCCTTTTGATGAAATTGACCCTTCTTCGATGCAGAGTTCGCTTACAAATTCCTTTACTGTGTTTTGAAACATTACAAACCCATTCCAATTGCTATACCCCTTATTATTATTTTGCACTCATGTTTTGACAAATGTTCATTATTTGGTGCGGCACTGAAGGATGAAGTTTGACAATGCCACAAATTTCATTTGGCCTACTTTGAACTCCAACTCAGTAACCCGTATCCCTGAAGAAATGAGACCTCATTCCTGGGCCGATGCCATCACTAATAAACTTTTCTTAAAACCACACATTCTGTGCTCTCTGATGTTCCATCACAATGGCCCACATGTGTCCAGGGAAAACCAGATTATCAGAGCTGGAGGCATGTTTTTCACTAACTCATTTCCTCTGGCAAATGTTGGATGTGACAACCATTCTTGGCCAGGGAATTGAAAGTCTTATTTTTCTGCCGAGGTTTTTTTTCCGTTTGAATCCAACAGTACCTTTTTTAAGTCCAAAGAAGGGATGGAATCTAGAAGAATCTTTGGTCAGCTTCGTTGGAGCGGAACCCATCTGACACATAGTGCCTTTGGCACAAGCTTTCCTTCTCTAGTCCAATGTCATGATGTCCAAAAGTACTTACATCCAATAAAGCACTTCAGAAGAACAAGCCCTATTATGATGTAGGAAACGCATTCTGCATATAGCAGGATCCCACAGTCAGCAACGAGATAATCACTTGGCTGAGAGACGAATATGAAGAAAACACTTCCTGGAGGAGACATCATTGAGTGGAGGTTTGATTGCAGTGTACAGAGCAATGAGGGATCTGGAAGGAGTAGTGGGGTAGAAGCTGTTCCCATCAGTGATTGAGAATCAAAGGGTACAAATGTAAGTGTTTGGTACCACCAGAGCATCTCCGTCATGCGCTGCTAAAATTTTCAAAATACACATCTCACCACGGTTGGGCTCCGATTTTAAAGGGATGTGGTTCGTGAACAGGCCGAGGGGATCTGGGCAGGGAGGAGAATATGGTAGACCAGGGGGATGCATGGGTAGACAGGGTGGGGCAGAACTGGGACAAGGTGGGATGTAAGTGTGGAGAGGGAGATTGGGATCTGGAGTGGGTGGAGATGAGAATGGGGAAGTGAAGTATGCGAGACTTGGAGAAGGGAGGAGAACAGGTCAGTGGGGATGGAAGACTCTTCCCCATAACACCTTCTACTCCCCAGTCCCATATCCCCTCTACATCCACCCACTTTGTGTCCTCTCGTTTACCCCTGGCCCTCAGCCACTGGACCCCATTCTCTTCCTCATCCCCTACTGAACTCCATTTTAATACTGCACTTCTTTGCTGCCCAAGCACAGTGTAGCCTTTGTACATTTTATGCAATGACCTTGCCAGTAGGGCCTTGCGCACACATGTATTTCTGGGTTAAGATAAATACACAGTTGCCTATGTGTTGTGGGTGTTAGCAGACACTGCCATTTGGCAAAGACAACACTGGACATATGACAAACACTTTCACCCATCCAGTTGTGATGGCCTGGAATGCACTGTTGAAGAGTGTAGTGGAGGCAGGTTTAACTGAGGCCTTCAAAAGGGCATCGGATCATTAGATGGAAAGGAAAACAATTGCAGGGAGAAGGCAGGCATGAGGTACATTGCTCCATCTTAGGGCCAGCGCAGACCCATTTGGCTAAATGAGCTGGATCTGTATTGCGACCATTCTATGAAATAGTGCCACATCTAAATCTGTGAATGCTGAATTAACATTGTTATATTACACATAATACTTGGGGTATTCTTGTTGCAAGTTCGCAATTGAGTTCCTCTCTTCTATAACTTGCCTTTCCTTGAAGGAAGGATTTACAAACTCATTAACATAAGAAAGGTTGTGCATGATCATATGACCATCTTTATACCCGAACTTCATGGAGTGTTGGAGATTAGAGGTCTCTGGTTCTAGCAACCCATGACGTGCCCATCTACCCACAACTAATGTGTATACCCAACGGGGATTTTTCAACTCAGAATTCCTAGCTGGAGTTATGGTTGCACTCTATCGGGCTACTTCTAGCACAGTTCTGACTCAGCATTTGAAACAGCCAATGGCCACAGTCTGACTCCAGCATTGAGTCGATCAGTATGGTGTGTACTTCCATGATGCATGACAAATCTCATGTGGTATCTTTCTAAAGCAGCTGCTCAGTGCCACTGAAGTTTGTGGGCCTCACAGGGTTTTGATCCCTGAAGATATCTGCATCTCCCAGCTGTCGTCCCAAATTCCTTCCAACTCTTGTCATGTAAGTGACTTGAAAACAGAAGTCTAAGCAGATGCTGTTGTGCAGCATTGACGGAATGGGCACCTTCTATATTTTGGACACAAACCAAAGCTCCCGCTTCTCTCTCAAGTGGAGGCACAAGATCCAATGTTTACCATTTGAAGAAGAAGAAAGTTCTCCCAAATTTTATTCCTCAACCAACTTTACAAAGATAGATAATTAATTATTACCACAATGCCATTTGTGAGATCATGTAGCGTTCAAATGCATGGAAGCATTATGGTGTAGAAGGAGGCTACTCAGCTCATCATGCCTGCACCAGCTCTTCAAATTAGTATCATTACCCAGTTTCAATCTTTTGCTTTGTGCCCATATCCTCGCACATCATTTCTATTAAAATAATTGCCCAATGCCATCTTGATTGATCAACTGAACCTTCCTCTACTACACATTCACACTTGTTATACTAAGGAAAGGATAAGCGGGTTGCTGCCTTGTTACTCAGATGAGGGAGATCCCAGCACCCAGAAACATGTATAGTGTTGAGGATAAAACAGAAGGCAGTGTTCTTCATTCCCCACTCTCTTCATGCATTAGGAGAGGTGGTGGTGTAGTTGTAACGTATTCACTGGGCTAATAACCTCATCCCACCTCCTTGACCTGTCCGTCTTCCCTGGACTGACCTATCCCCTCCCTACCTCTCCACCTATACTCTCTCCACCTATCTTCTTTTCTCTCCATCTTCGGTCCGCCTCCCCCTCTCTCCCTATTTATTCCAGTTCCCTCTCCCCATCCCCCTCTCTGATGAAGGGTCTAGGCCCGAAACGTCAGCTTTTGTGCTCCTGAGATGCTGCTTGGCCTGCTGTGTTCATCCAGCCTCACATTTTATTATAATGATCTCTGAGCATGAGTTATGGTCCCACCACAGCATCTGGAACTTAAATTCAATGAGTAAGGTGAAAACCAAACGCATTAATCATGACCATACTAACTAGCATTGATTATTCACAAATCCCCTTCAGGGAAAGAAATCTGCCAAACAAAATGTGACTCCACAACCACATTCACAAGCAACTCAGTTTAAGCACAATCAGGGCTGGGAAACAAAACTCAGCCTTACCACAGTTCATGAAAATAATGAAGGAACACCATGGCAAGATGATCTCCAAAAGTTAGCCTGAAAAACGATTGACGCCACTTTTAAAACATCCTCAACTCAGCAGTAACTTGTGAATTGATCAGGTAGGGGTAGCCTGATTGACCCAGATCCCACCACAAGTTGCAGCCTTCCCAAAAGTGCACTGCTGGAATTCAATCCCCTTCCAAACAGAAGTATTGCTTCAATTCAATTAGCCTCTGTATTAGTTATTATATAATTGAAATGTTAGATGTTTAATTAATTCAAAATCCTTTTTTTTTCCTGGTACCTCCACATATATCAACATTTATTTCAAAGTTAAGTCAACAAAAACAGAAAGAGGAGTGGAGCATGTGGCACCCCAAACTTGTTCTAGTAATTGATACAATGATGATGGATGCTGGGCTACTACTGCTTGATTGGAACCATATCCACAAACATCCACTCCCTCCACTATTGAACTTATCTACAAGATGCACTGCAGAAATCCACAAAGATCCTTTGACAGCACCTCCTAAACCCATGACCACTTCCATCTGAAAGGACAAAGGCAGCAGAAACATGAGAACACCACCACCTGCGAGCTCCTCTCCAAGCCACTCATCATCCCGTCTTGGAAATACATCACTGTTCCTTCATTGCTGCTGGGTCAAAATCCAGAAATCACCCCCAAGGATATTGTAAATCTATCTACACCACATGGACTGCAGTGGTTCAAGAAAGCAGCTCATCATCACCATCTCAAGGTCAATAAATGCTTTCCTATCCATTCCTCACAATCCCTTGATTCCCTGATAGACCAAAACTATTTTAACAATGGAGACTCCACAATCCTAGAATCCTACAAAACAGAGAATTCCAAAGATTTGCAGTCCTTGAGTGAGCTAATTCCTCCTCATTTCAGTCCTAAATAATCAGCCCCTCATCCTGAGAATCTGCCCCCCCCCCGCAATTAGTTTGTTCTCACTCCTCTATCAAAGTCAGAAGTCACATAACACCAGGTTATAGTCAAACAGGTTTATTTGAAATCAAAAACTTTAGCAGCGCTGCTCCTTTGGCAGGTGAAGTGGGGGGAAACACACAGGCACAGAATTTATATACAGAGAGACAATGGCGAGTTAACTCTATGCATATAAATTCTGTGCCTGTGTGCTTCCCTCCATTTCATTTGACAAAGGAGCAGTGTTCTGAAAGCTTGTGATTTCGAATAAACTTGTTGGACTATAACCTGGTGTTGTGTGGCTTCTGACTTTGTCCACCCCAGTCCAACACCAGGACCTCCTCATTATATCACTCCTAACAGGCAGTGAATTTCAGTTTTAATAACTCTATGTGGAAAAAACATCTTCAGTTCCCACTTAGTTCTGTGTACCAATCATCTTAAAGCAGCAACAGACCTGTCAGAGAAATGTTTTTATCTGCTCTACTCAAATCCTCATGAATCTGGATGCTTCTATTGTATCTCACTTTAACCTTCTCTACTTTGGAAATCAATGATTGAATTTGAACTAGCTATGGAGTACAGACCTTGTCGTCTGCAGTTTGTCTTTTCTTGATCAGACAGTGCATTTTCTATGTCTTCCTATAATATGCATCAGCAAACTATTAATAACTGATTAACATCAGTAACCTTTAACATACTTAACAGCCAGGAACAGTTGTTAACTTTGTGACACATCTAAGTACAGCTCTAACCACTTTTCACTCAAGATTCTATCAATGAGGAAAGGCCACCACCTTTCGCCACAATTTCTCACCATTTTGTATTCTTTGGATGAAGAAACCCATTCTTGGCATTAAAAGTTTGCAAACCAAGCTGCAGAGAAATCTACGTTAGTAGAACTTCTGTTTACCTTAACACAATGTGCTTGCACTTCTCCTGTAGAAACACTTTTTACTTACATATTGCAGCTTGGCCAGATCCAAGAATTGGGATCTTCCAAATTGGGCCCAGACTAAGTTGGACTTTACACAGTTAAAATTACAAATTCTGCCATTGCAGATTGAGAATGAGCAATTTAATGTGTGCCCAACAAGGTGGCAATATACAATAGACAATAGGTGCTGGAGGAGGCCATTCGGCCCTTCGAGCCAGCACCACCATTCATTATGAACATGGCTGATCACCCACAATCAGTATCCTGTTCCTACCTTATCCCCATAACCGTTGATTCCACTATCTTTAAGAGCTCTATCCATCTCTTTCTTAAAAGTATCCAGAGAGTTGGCCTCCACTGCCTTCTGGGGCAGAGCATTCCATATATCCACCACTCTCTAGGTGAAGAAGTTTTTCCTCAACTCTGTTCTAAATCACCTACCCCTTATTTTTAAGCTGTATCCTCTGGTTCTGGACTCACCCGTCAGCGGAAACATGCTTCCTGCCTCCAGAGTGTCTAATCTCTTAATAACCTTATATGTCTCAATCAGATCCCCTCTCATCCCTCTAAACTCAAGTGTATACAAGCCCAGTCATTCCAATCTTTCAACATTATGATAGTCCCGCCATTCCGGGAAGTGACCCACCTATCTCTCGTTACTGGGCAGGGCTTTCTGCGGAGGGCAAGTTAGAGGGATACTAGGCTCCAGTGCTAGATAGATCCCTCCAATTCTATTACTGACCCAAGCATTGCCCTGCAACTGCTGGCTCAGGTATCAAGTTGCTAAGCTTACTGCAGTGGATTCCTGGGCTCGAAACTTCTAGCTTCAATGTTTGGAATCGCCGTTATGCTAAAGATTGCCTTCGTTCTCTCATCTCCAAAGAAAATCGTCATGTGTTTGTCAACGAGTAAGTGCAGGGTTGAGATGTCACTGGGTGGACTTCTCAAGTAAAGTGTGGGCAGCAGATCGACCCACTAATGAATGTTTGACTACAATGTTATCACAGACTGTGACAGAGTGGCTTTGAGTGGTAGCCTCACCTGCTGGAGCTGTTGAGATTCAATGGCACACGTTGAGCTGATAGTGACAGTGGCTCAGTGAATCAAGGTCTCAACTTCACAGCAAAGGAGTCTGAGTTCAAGTCACACCACCCCAAACCTGAATCCAAAAGGCCAGATCAATACTTCAATGTCGTTCTAGGGTATGTTCTCCCTAGATGAAGCACTAAATAGAAGTCAGGTGGATATAAAAGATGTATTGGAAGGTCAAACCAAGGTGGGGCTTATACAGTAAATGGTAAGGTCCTGAGGAGTGTTGTGGAACAGAGGGACCTAGCAGTATAAGAACATAGCTCATTGAAAGCAGCATTGCAGATAGACACGGTGGTGAAGGTGACATTTAGCATGCTGGCCTTCATCGGTCGAGGCATTGATTATAGGATTTGGGATGTTATGTTACAGCTGTATAAGTCATTGATGAGGCCGCACTATTGTGTACAGTTTTGGTCACCCTGTTATGGGAAATATATAGTTAAACTGGAAAGCGTGCAAAGGTTTTTGAGGATGTTGCCAGGCCTGGGTTATAGAGACATGTCGGCCAAGATAGGACTTTATTTCTTGGAAAGTAGGAGAATGAGGGGTGGCCTTATTGAGGTGTATAAAATCATGAGGGGCACAGATAGGATGAATGCAGATAGTCTTTTTCCCATTGATGGGGAATTGAAAATGAGAAGACATAGGTTTAAGGTGAGAGGGGAAAGATTTAAGAAGGACCTGAGGGGTGACTTCTTCACACAGAGAGTCGTGCATGTATAGAATGGGCTGCAAGACACAATAGCAACATTTAAAAAATAGAGATAACACTGTGTGGAGCTGGAGGAACAAACCAGGCCAGGCAGCATCAGAGGGCAGGAAAGTTGATGTTTCAGGTTGGGACCCTTCTTCAGAAATGGGGAGGGGGAAGGGGGCTCTGAAATAAATAGAGGAGGGGTGGGTCTGGGGAAGGTAGGTGGGGTGGTGATAGGTGAGTACAGGTAGGCAATGGTGGGGATTGGTCAGTGAGGTGGGAGGGCAGATAGGTGGGAGAGAAGATGGACAGGTTGTGTCAGTCAAGGAGACAGGGATGAGAGGGAGACTTGGACATGGGGAAGAGGCCTGTGGTGCGGAGATTTTAAAACTGATGAATTCCAAGTTTAGGCCATCGGGCTGTCGGCTCCCAAGGTGGAATATGAGGTGCTGCTCCTCCAGTTTGAGGGTGGTGTCATTGTGACACTGGAGAAGGCCCAGGATGGACATGTCACCCAGGGAGTGGGAGGGAGAGTTAAAATGGTTGGTGACTAACAGGTGATGTTGTCTGTCACAAACAGAGCACAGATGCTTTACAAAATGGTCTCCGAGCCTCCGCTTGGTCTCAGCAATGTCGAGGAGGCCACATTGGGAGCAGCGGATATAGTAGACAGGTCGGAGGATGTGTAGGTGAACGCCTGTCTAATGCAGAAGGTTTGTTTTGTGCCTTGATTGGAGGTGAGGTGTAGGGGCAGGTGTAGCACTTCCTGCAGTTCTGGGGAAAGGTGCCAGGGGAGGTGGGGTTAGTGGGGAGTGTGGAGCAGACGAGGGAGTCACGGAGAGAGTGGTCCCTGCAAAAGGCAGATAGGAGTGGGGAGGGAAAAATGTCTTTGGTTGTGGGGTCGAATTGTAGGTGGCAGAAGTGGTGGAGAATGAGACATTGGACGTGGAGGTTGGCGGGATGATATGTGAGGACAAGGGGGATTCTGTCTTTGCTTTTGTTGAGGGGAGGGGATGTGAGGGCAGAGGTGCTGGAAATGGAAGAGATGGGTTTCAGGACATTTTCGATCATGGGAGGTGGGATGTTGTGATCCATGATGTAGGAGGTCATCTGGGATACGTGGGGATGTATGAGGGAGAGAGAGAGAGAGTGTGTCTGTCTGTGTGCATGTGTGTGTGTGTGTGTGTGTGTGTGTGTGTGTGTGTGTGTGTGTGTGTGTGTGTGTGTGTGTGTGCGCGCGCGCATGCGTGTGTGACAGTGTATATATGAGAGAGGGTCTGTGCGCATGTGTGAGTATGCGTGTGTGAGAAGCAATCAAAGGCTTTGTGAAAGAGATAAATTTTTGGATATATTTTAAAGAAGGAGAGATACAGAGAAAGGCTTTGAGACTTAGGGAGGGAATTCCAGAGGTCAGGCCTGGATAGCTGCAAAAATAGCTACCCATGGTGGAGTGATGGAAATCAGGATGTACATGTGTTCAGTATCAGGGGAGTTCTAGATTTCAGACAGTTATAGGGCTGGAGGAGGTAACAGACAAAAGGACAGCCTTTTCTCAGTCCTTCATGTGATCTCGGAGCTAGAGTTGCAACAAAATTCATTTAAGTCATTTGGACAGCAGAAAATTCACAATTCTCGCAGTGCCAAGGCATTTCAAATTTTCAGAAGTCCAATATAAAGTCTCAAGAACAATCTAAGATGTGAAATGATTTAGTCAGGAATATTGTTTCCACGGTGACAGCAATAGAGTTTGGAATTCTGCTATATTGCTCACACTCTGACATCCCAGGTCACATGGCAGAGAACAGTTGTGCTGGTTTGAGAACTGTTTAAGCATCAAAAATGTGACTTGATAATATTCTGTGAGCATAAATCCACTACTGCCAGGAATCTTTTGCAGCACATGGAATTGACTGTCTTTGATTTGTTCAGACCATATGTATCAGGGAGCAAAGGGCAAATAGAATTTGATTCAAATCCAGGTTGTGGTAAAAGTAATACTTATCATCTGTATTGCATTCATCACGCATAAAATATAAATTAATACAAAGTTAGCAGAATGCCCCTTAAACGTTAGCATGCACAATGCATAATATAGGATCAAACTGATTCGATTTCTGCTCCAGCCAAAAAGAAATAATGAAATATTTACTCTCAAATTGAATTGTCCTGTTTTATTTGCTGACCACATTTTGCATCTTGCTCCCGAGTGTTACGTTGAAACACAATAGGAGGAAGATATGGATTTATTTTTCAGTACATGACGCTAGATACTAGAAAGCTTTTGGACTTACAAACAGGGGAATTTCAACTGGAAACTGAACATCAGAGAGGGACAGGGAAATTTTCTTTCAAATGAGTTGGCAATAATATTGTCGATAGTGCAGGGGGTCAGATTATGTCTCAGACTGATAGACGATTGGAAGCAACACAATTCTTAACAGAGAAATTTCACCTCTGAGATTTACAGTAAAGAAACAAATCTGGCTACTATCAAGAATGAGTTGGCACATCCTGGGAGTGAAAGGTCATGCCACAGCTATGCAGCTATTAATTGAACTGGAATTCAATGGATGTCTTTGGTCCACTCTGTGAGAGTATTTCTGTGTTGTTGCATCGTGTCCTCAGAGACAATGTCAATTGTTCAAAAACAGCCAGCAGAGAGCACTAAGTACTTGTATTAGTCAATGTGGTTCATGTTGTTAACAGACTTAACAACCAAAAAATTTGGACTTGACTTCTAACTTTTAAACGCCATACAATTAAATACTTTACATATGATTTAATGATGGATTTTCATGCAGATGTCTCAAGTTACGATTAGAGAGAGTTTAACTGATAACACCTGGTGAGGCAGATTCCTTTCTGACGTTGTATCAGAACCAAAAGAAAATTCTCTGGATGCTGAAAATCTGGAACAAAAGCAAAAGATGCTGGGAATGCTCAGCAACTCAGGCTTCATCTGTGGGGAGATAAATAGAGTTAGTGAATTGGGTTTTACCAGCCCTTGAATGATAATGGGCAATGGTGAACCAGCTGGGAAAAATACTGAGGAAAAGAGTTCATTTATCCCTCCCAAGATTTGAATGGTGAGATTGGAATCTTACCAGTGAGTAGCAATAGATTAGTTTGCATGTACAGTATTACAATCTCATTATTACCTACTCTTGCCCCGTTTATACGCAATCAGCTATTTGCCAACACACGAGAGAGCAACAACGGTGGCATGTGGCCCTCCTGAGGCACAGTGATCCTGTCCCTATCCCTAGACCAAGAGGCCCAGGTTAAGATCCAGCTGCTCCAGAGGTGTGTAATAGCATTTTTGAGCAGGCTGATTAGAAAAATAAGTCTATGAAAAAAATGGTAGTTACCACTGCTGCCTCAAGGTGCCAGGGAGGCCGAGTTCGATTCCAGCCTTGGGCGATTGTCTGTGTGGAATTTGCACATTCTCCCTGTATCTGCGTGGGTTTCCTCTGGGTGCTCCAGTTTCCTCTCACTGTCCAATGTTGCACAGGTTATGTAGTCTGGTCGTGCTACATTTCCCACAGTGTCTAACCCCCAACATCTCAGAGCATGCTCCACAGAGTTTGGCATTAAATGCACACTAGTTTTACCACATCAACATGGCGCATCTCCGACTTACTTAGAACATAGCTCTCCATGCCACTTGGTGCTGCACTGACAACTTTTAGTGTAATGCTGCTGCTAGGATACCTTGTAACCAGGGACCAGTACTTACCTCATACAGCAGAGCAGAGACACCTCAGGTGGCTCTCTGAACATTTACTTGTTTTGCCCTGACTTGGATGCTGAGTGAATCCCTGCTTTGCCCTTTCTTTGTTGCACTTTGAAGTTTCAGGATAACTTAACTTGCCTTTTAACACAGCAACAAAGCCGGGCAGTTGTCAGCAGTAATTCATTCAAGGCAGTGAGCCTGTCGCTGCACACACTTTACTCCATTAATATCACACTTACGCTTTCTTTTATTCATTCATGGGATGAGGGCGTCGCTGGCTAGGACAGCATTTATTGCCCATCCCTAATTGCCCAGAGGGCAGTTAAGTGTCAACCATATTGCTATGAGTCTGGAGTTACACACAGACCAGACCAGATTAAGGGCAGCAGTTTCCTTCCCTATAGGGCATTATTGAAGCAGTTAAGTTTTTCTGACAATTGACAATGGATTCATGGTTATCATTAGACTCTTCATTTCAGAAATTTTAAAAATTGAATTCAAATTCCACCATCTGCCACAGTAGGATTCGAACATGGGTCCCCAGTATATCACCTGGGTCTCTGGGTTAATAGTCCAGCAACAATACCAATAGGTCATCACCTCTCCATTATCTATGCTTCAGCCAAATGGCCATGTCTCAATGTCTAAGGGGAGAAGCCCTCAGTGAAGAGAAAGGGGCCTGGTGCCAATCATGGAAGTTGTGACTCGGTCAAGGGCTGTGTCCGATTTTAGTCGAGGATTTGGGCACAGTCAGTCAGCCATCTGGAATGGTCAAGCTGAGTGATTCCATATTGTAATTGTCCAGGAAGAGGATCAGGCCTGCAAAAAGTTCAGGGATTAGTGATAATTTAGTCAGGGAGCTGCCCATAAATCAGTTACGGGCCCAGTCACACATCAGTCGGGAGGTAGGCTACGCCAGTCCTGGGGGCCTGCTCACTGAAGCTCAAAGTGTGTTATTAGAGACCACCTGTACAGAGGGGAAACACAAACAGAAATTACTGGAGGAATTCAGCAGGTCTGGCAAAATCTATGCAGAGAAAGCAGTTCCAGTGCCCCTTCTTCAGAACTGCTGTAGGCTTGCTGAGTTCTTCCAGCAACTTCTGTTTCAGTTCCAGATTTCCCGGCATTTGCAGTTCTTTGCTTTTGATTAATGATTACAGTGTGGGAGTTGGAGAAATCAATTGTGAGGATTGCAGGAAGTATGTGGGGTGCAGCGGGGACAGCAATTGTGAAGTGGGAGAACTCAACATAGAAAGGGGGAGATAATAGTGCATTGGAGAAAGTAGGTTACTGTTGGAGTGAGGGGAGGCGGTGGGGAAGTAGTTGAAGTTCAGCCTGGGTTTTTGATGTAGGGCAGTACATCATGATGGTTTACGCACCAAGATGAAAGTCCAAACTCAGGATGTAACGCTGGGAGATAATGACAATAATGAAATGGTTGGGTGCAACCATGTAGAAGCTCAGACCTAACAAGCTGTAGAGCTGGATGAACACAGCAGGCCAAGCAGCACCAGAGGAGCAGGAAGGCTGACATTTCGGGCCTAGACCCTTCTTCAGAAATAGGTCTAGGCACAAAATGTCAGTTTTCCTGCTTCTCTGATTCTGCTTGGCCTGCTGTGTTCATCCAGCTGTTCATGTGTTATCTCAGATTCTCCAGCATCTGCAGTTCCTACTATCTCTGAAGCTCAGAGCTGATGGGGTCGACAGTCAGTGGAAATAGAAAGGAAAATTAAAGCTTGTGGGCTCACATAGGGTAACACTAACTGTGATAATAAAGTGTGAAGCTGGATGAACACAGCAGGCCAAGCAGCATCTCAGGAGTACAAAAGCTGACGTTCCGGGCCTAGACCCTTAACACTAACTGTGATCTGTGTTGCTTTCCAACCTGATCCGACTTGTAAATGCACATTGGAGATGAGAAATGAAAACGTTTTTCACTGCCTGAGAACTTGAACTGTATTTGTAAGCATTGGTAAGCACTTCAAGGGGCATCTGTACTGAGTAAGTGCACGATTTGAGATAACAAAGTGCAGAGCTGGATGAACACAGCAGGCCAAGCAGCATCAGAGGAGCAGGAAGGCTGAAGTTTTGGGCCTAGACCCTTCATGAAATGGATGCTTTGCATGATGTGCATGATTTGTACAGGTTAAAGGCCCCTGTAAACATTGTACACAAATTGTCAAACACATGTCAAGTATTACAACAAAAAATACATAAGAACATTTAATTAGGAGCAGGAGTAGGACATTTAGGCCCTGAAACCGCCCTACCATTCTATAAGATTATCACTGATCTACCCAAGACCTCAACTCCTCTTTTCTGCCAACTGCTCTTAGTCCTCAAACTGGTTGATATTTCAAAATTCTATCTACCTCCTCCTTTAATACTTTTAGTGGCCGAGCTGCCACAACTCTCTTCCAGACACTCACTTTATTATGAGAGAAGAAATTCCTTCACATCTCAATCTTAAATGAGTTTCCCTTTATTCTGTAACAATGTCCCCTAGTTTGAGATTCCCCTACTAAATCAAAACAGACATTTCTGGAAAAATCAGCAGGTCTAGCATCCTTCTGAAGAAGAGTCACTGGCCCTGAAACAGTACCTCTGATTTCTCTCCACAGATTCTGCCAGATCTGATGAGCTTTGCCAGCAATTTCTATTTTTGTTTTTGATTCTGATTTCCATCATCCTCAGTTCTTTCGGTTTTTTGAGATGTCCCTAGTTTGAGAGGAAACATCTCAACATTTACCTCATCAAACTCCCTCAAAATCTTATACATTTCAATCAGATCACCATTCATTCTTCTAAACTCTAGTGAATAAAGGTCTAGCCAGTTTAATTGTTCTTGACAAATCAACCCTTTCATCCCAGCAGTCAGCCTAGCGATCCCTTTTGAACTGGCTACAATGCCAACACATCTTTCTATAAAAGCAGGGACAAAAACTGTACACAGTACTCCAGGTACAGCCTCATTAAGACCTAGTACAGTTGTAGCAAGGCATCCCTATTTTTAAACTCCAGTTCCTCCTTAAAATTAAAGACTAAACTTCCAACACCAACCCAAGGAAACCTAAACACATAAATAGAAAGCGGGACATAACACGAGCGCTTCACCGGAGGCTCACTGATGATGTTACCTAGAATGGTGACAAAACATCTGAAAACGAACCTTCCAGCTCAGCAAGCAAGCTTACATCCAGAACTAAACTTCCATTTGATTTCTTAACTACTTGTTGTACTCACATTGAACTTGCTGTGTTTCATGCACAAGAACGCCCAGTCTCCTCTACTTTGCACTCACTTTGAAAGACTCTCTAAATGGCAAAACAAATGGCTGGAATAACATGATATGTATAAGAGTCACATGCTGAGTGTCTAACCAAAGTAATAAGTAGTTCAATTCAAGATAGAGAGATCGTAACAAATTATCAAAGTGATGGTGTCAAAATGGGACAGTAAGGAAGCTTTTACAGATTCTGGTAGTTCTGCTATAACGTGTGTTTTGTTAACGCAAATTGGCTGTAAGGCAATTGATGAATAGTGGATGCTGTTTGGATAATTTGAACTTTCTGCTACACAGGTGTAGTGATTTTCTAGCAAGTTCCCTATAACACGGTTTTTAATGGCGGTTTTGTATAGCACGATTTTCTATAGTGCGAGGTCCCACAAGAATGCAACTATCGCATCGTAGGAGAACTACAAAGTGTGACGGGGTCACATGTAGCACAATGGAGCAGAGAACCTATGCCTTGTTCATCACAGCCTTCAATAGGTCATTGACGGTGACCAGCATCTCAACAAGATCATCCTTACTCTTCCACTTCTCGCCTTTAGACAACCACCAGACCTCAAACAGTCTACCATTTACAACAAACTAGCCAGCCTTCAGGGCAACATCAGCCACAACACACCACAACCCCATGGCAATAGCTGCAAGACATTCCAGATCATCGACATGGAGACTACCATCACACGTGGGAGCATCACCCACCAAGTGCACAACAGATACTTATGTGACTCAGCCAATGTTGTCTATCTCATACGCTGCAGGCAAGGATGCCCCAAGGCATAGTATATTGGCAAGGCCATGCAGGCTCTCTGACAATGGCTGAATGGACACTCTGCAACGATTGCCAGACAGGCATGTTCCCTCCCAGTCAGGGAACACTTCAGCAATCAAGAGCATTCAGCCTCCGATCTTCATGAAAGCATCCTCCAAGGCAGCCTTTGAGACACACAACAACGGAGAATCACCAAGTGGAAACTGATAGCTGAGGTCGATACCCATGAAAACGGCCTCAACTGTGATCTTGGGTTCATGTCGTGCTACATGTAACCCCACCACACTGTTCTGTGTCTGTAAAATCTTCCTCACTGTCCTGTTTTGTCACCATCACCTGGATAAATTAAGATCGCTCTACCTTAATTAGTTTGTACAGTTTTGGATTACTTACAACTTTGGTTAGACACTTGGCATGCGACTCTTATACCTACCATGTTATTTCAGTCATTTGTGTTGTCTCCAGCACCACCTTACTTTTAGTTTTTTTGTAATTACTCTCTGCCTCATTTGGTCAGATTATAGGTCATTCTTTCGCTTGTTATTCAGCTGTTGGCACTTTACTCACACCATCTAACACTCTTGGTCACCTGCACAGACCTGTGCTCGTGTCATTCCCTCTCACTTCATCTGACAAAGGGGCAATGCTGAGAAAGCTAGTGATTTCAAATAAACCTCTTGGATTGTAATCTAGTGTCATATGACTTCTGACCTTGTCCACCCCAGTCCAAACATGGCACCTCCACGTCATTTAACTAATTGTCTGCCTTCTGATTCTTCATACCAAACATCACCCTTTTCTACTTTGTATTTCATTTGGTAAGTTTTTCCCCACTCGCTCAACAGCCTTTATCCCCTTTCAGATTACTTATGACGTCACCATAACGTGCCCTCTTCCCAATTTTGTATCATCAGCAAATTTGGGAAAATACATTAAAAGGTTTGACTGTACACAAACAAGTTTTAAAACAGTTTTAAAAATAAGATAACAAAGTGTGGAGCTGGATGAACACAGCAGGCCAAGCAGCATCTCAGGAGCACAAAAGCTGACGTTTCGGGCCCAGACCCTTCATTAGAGAGCAGTTTTAAAAAGGCTATTATGTAGCTTATAGTAACTATAGATTCCTAAGATGCTGACATGGTACTAAAGCTCAAAAAAGGTCAGTCAACCATGGCTGAGAAAGGAAGTTAAGGATTCTATAAGACTAAAAGAAAAGGTTTATGAAGAATGGTCAGAAATTGTAATAAACCTGAAGATTAGAATGATGTTAGAATACAGCAGAGGAGGGCCAAAAATCTGATAAGGAAATGAAGGATAATATGTGGTTGTAATTGAGGAAATAACATAAATATGCATTGTATAAGCTTCTAATGGTGCAGAAGAAGCAAGGGTTTGGCTAAGATGAAAGTGGGTCCATTAAAATTAGAGATCACACAGTTTGGAGCTGGAGGAACACAGCAAGACAGGCAAAATCAGAGGAGCAAGAGAGTTAATGTTTTGGGTTGGGACCCTGCTTCAGAAATGGGGGAAGGGGAAGGGTGCTCAGAAATAAATAGAGAGAGTAGGGGCATGGCTAGGGAAGGTAGGTGTGATGGTGATAGGTGAGTGCAGGTAGGCAATGGTAGGGAATCCCTCACATCCCCGCCTCCTTGACCTGACACTACCTGACCATCTTCTCTCCCAAATATCCACTCCTCCCACCTCACTGACAAATTCCCAACACACCCGACCTGCAGTCACCTATCACCATCCTACCTACCTTCCCCAGCCCCACAGCTCCTCTGTCTATTTATTTCATAGCCTCCTTCCCCTTCCCCATTTCTGAAGAAGGGTCCCAACCTAAAATGCCAATTCTCTTGCTTCTCTGATGCTGCCTGGCCTGTTGTGTTATCTCTGACTCCAGCATCTGCAGTTTTTGCAACCCCATTAAAATTAGGACCAGGGGAATTTATAACATGGAAAAGAGAAATGGTAGGAAGCTGATTGATTGCTTTGTGTGTAAATTCTCTGAGGAAATACAAGAAGTCGCCCCGAATTTGAGGTCCAAGTGACTAGGGAAAATGAAAAGTTAACCAAAATTAACATTATTAAGAAGACTTTGTTGAAGAAATTAATGGACTGGAAGTTGATATATTCCGAAGACCTGATAATCTATACCCCTAGGGTGCTCAAGGAGGTAGCTATAAGTTAAGCAATGAATTGAATCATACAATCCACACAGTGTGGAATCAGGCCATTCAGTCCATCAAGTCCATTATAACCCTGCGGAAGAGCACCCTACCTATACCCACACCCCTACCCCATCCCCATAACCCTGAGCCACTTCATAGCTAATTCACCTAGCCTTTTCGCCGGACACAACATGGCCAATCCATCTAAACTGCACATCTTTGGGCTGTAGGAGGAAACCCACACAGGGAGAGACAGCCGCTCGAGGGTGGAATTATACTTGAGCCTCTGATGCTGTGAGGCAATAGTGTTAACCACTGAGCTACCATGCTGCCCTATTAGCTTCCAAAATTCCAGAATGATTCCTGCAGATTGAAAGCTAACAAACTCCACCCCACCATTTAGGAATGCAGCGGGGAAAAGAGCAGTTTTTTTTTCCTTCTATTCATTTACAGGATGAGGGCATCACTGGCCAGGGACCAATTATTGCCCAGTGATAATGGGAACTGCAGATGCTGGAGAATCCAAGATAATAAAATGTGAGGCTGGATGAACACAGCAGGCCCAGCAGCATCTCAGGAGCACAAAAGCTGACGTTTCAGGCCTAGACCCTTCATCAGAGAGGGGGATGGGGAGAGGGTTCTGGAATAAATAGGGAGAGAAGGGAAGGCGGACCGAGGATGGAGAGAAAAGAAGATAGGTGGAGAGGAGAGTATAGGTGGGGGAGGTAGGGAGGGGATAGGTCAGTGCAGGGAAGACGGACAGGTCAAGGAGGTGCGATGAGGTTAGTAGGTAGGAAATGGAGGTGCGGCTTGGGGTGGGAGGAAGGGATGAGTGAGAGGAAGAACAGGTTAGGGAGGCAGAGAAAGGCTGGGCTGGCTTTGGGATGCAGTGGGGGGAGGGGATGAGCTGGGCTGGTTGTGTGGTGCAGTGGGGGGAGGGGACGAACTGGGCTGGTTTTGGAATGCGGTGGGGGAAGGGGAGATTTTGAAGCTTGTGAAGGCTGCAGGGTTCCCAAGCGGAATATGAGTTGCTGTTCCTGCAACCTTCGGGTGGCATCATTGTGGCACTGCAGGAGGCCCATGATGGATATGTCATCTAAAGAATGGGAGGGGGAGTGGAAATGGTTCGCGACTGGGAGGTGCAGTTGTTTATTGCGAACCGAGCGGACGTGTTCTGCAAAGCGGTCCCCAAGTCTCCGCTTGGTTTCCCCAATGTAGAGGAAGCCACACCGGGCACAATGGATACAGTATACCACATTGGCAGATGTGCAGGTGAACTTCTGCTTAATATGGAAAGTCATCTTGGGGCCTGGGATAGGGGTGAGGGAGGAGGTGTGGGGACAAGTGTAGCATTTCCTGCGGTTGCAGGGGAAGGTGCCGGGTGTGGTGGGGTTGGAGGGCAGTGTGGAGCGAACAAGGGAGTCACGGAGAGAGTGGTCTCTCCGGAAAGCAGACAAGGGTGGGGATGGAAAAATGTCTTGGGTGTTGGGGTCGGATTGTAGATGGCGGAAGTGTCTGAGGATGATGCGTTGTATCCGGAGGTTGGTGGGGTGGTGTGTGAGAACGAGGGAGATCCTCTTTGGGTGGTTGTGGTGGGGGCGGGGTGTGCGGGATGTGTAGCGGGAAATGCGGGAGTTGCGGTCAAGGGCGTTCTCGACCACTGTGGGGGGAAAATTGCAGTCCTTGAAGAACTTGGACATCTGGGATGTGCGGGAGTGGAATGCCTCATCGTGGGAGCAGATGCGGCGGAGGCGGAGGAATTGGGAATAGCGGATGGAATTTTTGCAGGAGGTTGGGTGGGAGGAGGTGTATTCTAGGTAGCTGTGGGAGTCAGTGGGCTTGAAAAGGACATCAGTTACAAGCTGGTTGCCTGAGATGGAGACTGAGAGGTCCAGGAAGGTGAGGGATGTGCTGGAGATGGCTCAGGTGAACTGAAGTTTGGGGTGGAAGGTGTTGGTGAAGTGTATGAACTGTTCAAGCTCCTCTGGGGAGCAAGAGGCGGCGCCAATACAGTCATCAATGTACCGGAGGAAGAGGTGGGGTTTGGGGCCTGTGTAGGTGCGGAGGAGGGACTGTACAACGTAACCTACAAAGAGGCGGGCATAGCTGGGGCCCATGCGGGTGCCCATGGCCACCCGCTTTGTCTGTAAGAAGTGGGAGGAATCGAAAGAGAAGTTGTTGAGGGTGATGATGGGTTCTGCTGGGCGGATGAGGGTGTCGGTGGAGGGGGACTGGTCGGGCCTGCGGGACAGGAAAAAGCGGAGGGCCTTGAGGCCATCTGCATGCGGAATACAGGTGTATACAGACTGGACATCCATGGTGAAAATGAGGTGTTGGGGGCCAGGGAATTGGAAGTTCTGAAAGAGGTGGAGGGCGTAGGTGGTGTCACGGACGTAGTTAGGGAGTTCCTGGACGAAAGGGGAGAAAATGGAGTCCAGATAGGTGGAGATGTGTTCGGTGGGGCAGGAACAGGCTTAGACAATGGGTCGATCAGAGCAGGCAGGTTTGTGGATTTTGGGAAGGAGATAGAAACGGGCCATGCGGGGTTGGGGAACAATGAGGTTGGAGGCTGTGGGTGGGAGGTCCCCTGAGGTGATGAGGTCATGAATGGTGTTGGAGATGATGGTTTGGTGCTCGGGGATGGGGTCATGATCAAGGAGGCGGTAGGAGGAGGTGTTGGAGAGTTGGCGTTTGGCCTCGGCGATGTAGAGGTCAGTGCGCTATACTACCACTGCGCCACCCTTGTCTGCGGGTTTGATGGTGAGGTTGGGGTTGGAGCGGAGGGAGTGGAGGGCTGCCCGTTCTGCGGGGGAGAGGTTGGAGTGGGTGTGAGGGGTGGAGGAGTTGAGGCGGTTAATGTCGCGCCGGCAGTTGGAGATCAAGAGGTCGAGGGAGGGTAGGAGACCTGGGGGTGGTGTCCAGGAGGAGGAATTGTGTTGGAAGCGGGTGAAGGGGTCAGTGGAGGGAGGGTTAGGTTCCCAGTTGAAGAAGTAGGCATGGAGGCGAAGGCGGCGGAAAAACTGCTCTATATCCAAACGTGACTGGTCTTCGTTGATGTGTGGTTATAGGGGGACAAAGGCAAGCCCCTTGCTGAGGACTGACCGTTCGTCCTCAGTCAGTGGGAGGTCTGGGGGGATGGCGAACATTTGGCAGGGCTCAGTGTGACTGTCTCCTCTGGGGTTGCTGGCTGTGGAAGTTGTGGTCGGAGCGATGAGGTTGTCGGCCGTGGGCGGGGTTCCGTCGGCGTCGGCTGTGGGCGGGGTTCTGTCGGCGTTGGCTGTGGGCGGGGTTCCGTCGGCATTGGCCGTGGGCGGGGTTCCGTCGGCGTCGGCCGTGGGCGGGGTTCCGTCGGCGGTGGGTAGAGCAGGGTGGGCGGCAGCAGCAGCGGTGAGGGTGGTGTGTGAGGTGTTGTGACTGGAAGTGGAGGCGGTGACTGCAGCAGCGGTCCCGGAAGTGGTGTGCCCGGCGGTGGCGGATGTGATGTCATCGGTGGGGTACCCTAATTGTATCCCTAATTGCCCATTCAACCACATTGCTGTGGGTCTGGAGTCACATGCAGGCCAGAGCAGGTAAGGATGGCAGTTTCCTTCCCTAAAGGATATTCGTGAACCAGATGGGTTTTCCCCCATCATTAGACACCTTAATTCCAGATATTTACTAAATTCATATTCCACCATCTGCGATGGGGGGAATTTGAACCCAGGTTCCCAGAATGTTATCTGGGTCTCTGGATTAACAGTCCAGCAATAATACCACTCGGCCATAACCTCCTGTACTACAAGTAACTACAGGTTGTTCAGCTTAATATCAGCAGCAGGGAAATTGTCACAGTCTATTACTGTGGATATTATAAATAGACACGAATAAAAATGATCTGACTGGCAATAGTCAGCATGGATTTGCTTTGGAAAATTGTGTCTGATGAACTTGGTGGAGTCTTGGTGAAGATGTTACTAACAAAATTGATGAAAAGGAGTTGTTGGATGTACTATGCTTGTATTTTCAGAAGACTTTTGTTAAAGCGCCCTACAGGAGATGGTGAGAAGAAATCGGATCGAGGCGGCATACTGACATGAGTTAAAGATTTGACTAACGAACTGAAAACAGAGACATAGAACATAGAACATAGAACATAGAACAGTACAGCACAGAACAGGCCCTTCAGCCCACAATGTTGTGCCGACCATTGATCCTCATGGATGCACCCTCAAATTTCTGTGACCATATGCATGTCCAGCAGTCTCTTAAATGACCCCAATGACCTTGCTTCCACAACTGCTGCTGGCAACGCATTCCATGCTCTCACAACTCTCTGCGTAAAGAACCTGCCTCTGACATCCCCTCTATACTTTCCACCAACCAGCTTAAAACTATGACCCCTCGTGCTAGCCATTTCTGCCCTGGGAAATAGTCTCTGGCTATCGACTCTATCTATGCCTCTCAGAGGACGAGGAATGAATGAGTCACTCGCACATAGGCAGACTGCGACTAGTTCTGTACCATAAGGATCAGAGCTGGGGCATTAGCTGTTCACAAAATATATCAACAATTTTGAGGATCAAGTGTAATACTTCCAAATTTCAGATGATTTAAAGTCTAAGCAGAAATGTGTGTTGTGAGGAAGATGTAAATCAATTTCATGACAATTTGGACAGGCTTAGTGAGTGAGCAAGAACATGGCAGATGGAATATAATGCAGAAAAAAGTGAGGTTACCTGCTTTGGTAGGAGGAATAGATTTGTCGAGTACTTCTTGATTAGTGAGAAGCTGCAAAGTGTAGATATGCAAAAGGAACTGGATATCATTGTCAATAAGTCATTGAAAGTTAGTGTACAGGTGCAGCAAGCTATAAGAAGGCTCAGGGAATCTCTGATTTTCTGAAGAGGGTTCCAGACCCGAAACATCAGCTTTCCTGCTCCTCTGATGCTGCTTGGCATGCTGTGTTCATCCAGCTTCACACCTTGCTATCAAGGAATCTTAGTCTTTGTTGCAATAGGAACTAAGTACAGGAGTAGTGAAGTTTAGCATCAAATGTGTTGGAGTTTGATCACAGTGCACCTGCAGTGCTGTGTGCAGTTTTGGTCTCCTTTTCTCTATAAGGATATAAGTGCCACCAGAGGAATGCCACAAAGGTTCAATAAATGTGTTCCCAGCATGGTGGGACCCTCCTACGAAGAGAGATTGGGCGAACTGGGCCTGTGTTCTCGAGAGTTTCAAAGAATGAATGGTGACCTCATTGAAAACTACAAAATAAGTAGAGGGATTGACAGCTGCAAGTTGTTTCCCCTGGTTGGCAAGTTTAGAACCAGGAGGCACACATTAAAAGTAAGGGTGATGCCATTTAGGACCAAGCTGAGAGGAATTTGTTTTTTATTCAGTGATTATGAACCTTTGGAATTCTCTACCCAAAGTTTGATAGATTCACCATTACCAATGGTGTCAACACTAATCGCCATGCAGTGTGGGTTGAAGGCATTGAAGCATTCGATCAGCCATGATTGTATTAAGTGATGGAGTAGACAAGATGAGTTGAATGGTCTTCACTGGTCCTGTGTTCCTATGCACTAACTAATTGTGTGGGATATAAATCCTGGCCACAAAAGCAACATTGACCATGTCATAGTCATCATTGTGAGGCATAAATACTCACAGGTGAACTGAAAAGGATTAACTGCAGGCCACAATTCACAAAAATAATCCAAGATCTAATAGGGCACTGACCCAAACTATTCCAAACAACAGCTGGTAAGGTGGCAGTAGTCCTTCTCTGCAATTTTTGACTGCATCTGTGTGACTTAGCTTACGCCACATAAGGCTCCTATGCCATAGGCCCATGTCAAAGGATCCCAAGGCACTCCTTCCTTTTCAGGCTCCTCCATGTTCAGTGTACAGAGAATTATATTACACAGTCACTATGTGTGCGGTTCTGTATGCTGACTGCAACACTACCGAAAGATCTGATCTGCTTCTGCTACGTCTCACACAGGCTCACTGGAATCACAAGTAAAGGATCCAGTCACAGCAAGGGGTGTTGTTGCTGTGTTTGCTGCTCACCACACAGTCTCCTCTACACTGGGGAGCTGAAGGGCAGACTGGATGACTGCTTTGCACAACACTTACGTTCTGTCCGCAAAAATGACCCCAAGCTTCTGGTTGTCTGCCACTTCAATGCACCACTGTATTCCCTGGCCAACGTCTGTCTCAGGCTTGCTACAGTACTCCAATGAAACTCAGCGCAAGCTAGAGGACCAGCATCTCATTCTCCACTTGGGAACTCTGCAGACTTTGGGACTCAATCTTGAATTCGACAATTTTAGGGTTGAGTACTTTTTTCCCCAAGTCCTTACCTCACCAGACCTTGACATCACATGGACTGCTATACCACCCATTGTCAGCCACTAATAATCCCCATTAGTAGCTATTCATACTTGTGGGCTGATTGTTACCCATTCCATTGTCTGCCCAACTGTTTTTCTCTCTCTGCTGTTTCCATCTGCATCAATTGTTTACTCCTTCCTCTTACGCCACCCCTTCTTTAGCGTAAACACCAAGCTTTTCTGAGCTATAATCAGTTCTGAAGAAGGGTCACTGGACCTGAAATGTTAACTCTGATTTCTCTCCACAGATGCTGCCAAGCCTGCTGAGCTTTTCCAGCAATTTTTGATTTTGCTTCTGATTTTTAGCATCCGCAGTTCTTTGGGTTTTTTTTTGCTCAAGGGTTATTTGTCAGTGTGGCCTCAGTTCAATGAAAGCACAGTTAAATTGAGGATGAACAAATGTGTCAGCAAATCCAGACTCAGGGGCAACAGCCTCCATATGAAGAGCTCATCCAGCTGAAGTTCCTCTCAGGTTGTGGAGGGAGGCATAGGAAGCTCAGAGTCTATTGTCCTCAATGCCATGTCCTTCAGACGAGCGAGGTGTAGTGTCGTCACAAACTGAAGATTTCCAAAGACACTGTGGCAAAACTTTGCCAGCTGCTGTCTCCCCAGAGTCTGCCCACCGTCTACAAGGAGTAAGTCAGGAGTGTGATGGAATACTCCCCACTGGCCTGGATGGGAGCGGCTCCAACAATCCTCAAGAAGCTTGACACCATCTAAAACAGAACTACTCACTTGAGTGGCAGCACATCCACAAATATTTACTCCCTCCCCTACTGACAGTCTGTAGTGGCAGTGTATACCACCTACAAGATGCACTGTAGAAATTCACCAAAGATCTTAAAACAGCACCTTTGAAGCACACGACCATTTCCAGCTAGAAGGACAAGGGCAGCAGATAGATAGGAACACCATCATCTGCTAGCTCCCCTCCAAGTTACTCGCAATCCTGACTTGGAAATATATCACCATTCCCCTGGTGTTGTTGAGTCTAAATCCTGGAATTCCCTCCCTGATGGCATTGTGCGTGTACCTATGTATATGGACTACAGCAGTTCAAGAAGGGAGCTCATCAATTCCTGCTTACAAGCAAGAATGGATAGACAATAAATGCTGACCCAGCCAGCATAACCCACATCAATGAATGAACAGAAATATGAAGGGATCGGTTAACAGAATAGGATTAATATTGCAGATTGTGTGAAGGCTCATTAACTGTAGCTCTCCCTCATCACAGACATTGCCTGGCCTGCAGCTGTTGTTTGCACTGTTCTGATTTTCTTTCACATTTTTAGCCTTAGAGTGGTCAGACCGAATGGCCTGTCTCTGTTGCATCCATGTAGATCCCATCTTCTCCTCCTAAGAGTCCTTGATTACCTTTCAATTTCCAGCAGTACTGTCACATGCTTGTGAGCCATCCTTCAACAGTTGTTTCTGTTTTGTGTTGCCCTGCCCTCTTGCTGTCTTTGAATTCACACTGAACCTAGAGGTTGCAGACTGGCCTGTACAATAGATGGGAAAAGCGTCTGAGAGGCACTCATTTTCAGTTAGAACTGAGCTCTGCCAACTGCAAGGGCAGCTGCCTTTTCTTCCAGAGCAAATAAAACCAAATTCCAGAGAGCTAGCACAAGTGCTGGATGAGTAGTGCACTTTGAAAGGGTAGGTGGATTTATGTCATCAATCTTTCTCTTACTTATCAGTACATGTAATGTTAACAGAAGACTTGCCACTGCATGAGATATGAAGCACAAGGCATCATTTTCTGATCTGCCTTAAGGCAATTCAGTCCAGTAACTTCAATAGTGTGTGCAAAGGTTTAGCATTTCCATTAAATGCATCGCAAGGCAAATTACATTCCCAGCATAATAGCATTCCTGTTGTGAATAGGAACCCAAAATGAAAGTATTAACAAATGTAGAGCACTCTAGAATTCAGACATTTGCCTGGCTGGAATTGAACTGCAGTCGATGTGTTGCTTATTAATCCCAGATGTACTATAATCTGTGAAGGCAGCTACAGCCTGAAAACAAGGTCAAAGATCTTCGGCTGGAGACTGCAGTGTCGAGACTAGTCAGACCAGATGTGCTCGTCTGGACGAAGACAAAGAACCAGCTGGTGGAATCTAAACGAAGTCTCACCAGCTGTAATCTGTAACACATTAAGGCACCTACCTATTCAATAGGAACCTTGCATCATGACATTTAAAAAGATAAGGATCTTACATTTATGTCACAGCCTGCACAACCTCAGGTTGTCCCAAAGCACTTCACAAGCAACTAGGTGCTATTGAAGAGTGTTGCAGCTGATATGTGCACGGCAAGATCTCACTATTGGCCAGATCATCTGTTTTAGGATTTGGCGTGGGCTTATTGTCAGGCAGGCTATCATCCTGTTAAAAAGTCACATTGAGTCCTTTAGCTCTGCATGAGTGGCTGACGTATATTTTAAGAGGCGTTGAAATAACTCTGTAGCAAACAGCACCTAGCAATTGCATTTTTCTCTTGGTACTGAAGGAGATGCCTCAATTACTTACACTAAATTTATAAAAAATGCATTGCTGTAGCTCCATGCTCTTTGCCACCGAGAGAGACCAACTATGTCATGGCAACACCAGCAATGCTACTTTCCTCTTCAAGTCATACACTATTCTGGGCTTTGAGGCTGTGGTCTACCCGAGGAACACCCAACTCACATACCTGTGGCAGCACCTTTTTTTTTGAGGTGAAGACTCACCATCAGTTTCTCTGGGCAAACAATAAACCTACATCATCAACATCCAGATATCAAGGAAAAGTACAGGACATCTCCTCCCATCTAAATGTGCTCACAAACAAAGGGTCCTCCCAAAAATGTTCTGATCCTTACCATATTTGCGACACTTAACATTGTTTTTTTTTAATGATGCTTTTGGTGCATGATGTGGTAACCTATTGCAGTGTCACTGGACTAGTAATTCAGACACCCAGGCCAATGCTCTGGGACATATGAACTAGGAAAGAGCAAGCCACTTGGTCCTTTGAGCCTGTTCAATAGGATCAATGGTTGATTTAATTTTAAACTCAACGTATATTCCTGCATATCCCTGATAATCTTTCATTCCCTTGGAATTAAGAACCTACCTAACTCTGCCTTAAAAATGTTTAAAATTCTGCCTTATGAGGAAGGGAATCCTAAAGACACACAACTCTCTGAGAAAGAAGAATGCGTCCTCATCTCTGTTTTAACTGGACAACTCCTTACTTGTAAACTCTGAGCCCCCGTCTGAGAGACACGAGTTTGCATTCCTACATGACAGATGGTGAAATGTAAATTCTGTAAAGCTGGGGGTAAAAGCCAGCTTACTGGTAACTATGGAACAATCGTGGTTAAAAAACATTAGACTAATTAATGCTTTTTAGGGATGGAAATCTACCAGCCTTACCTGGCCTGGCCGACATGTGATCACAGACTTATCTAGTTGGCTGTCAATGCCCTCTGAAATGGCCTTGGCAAGTCACTCAGTGCAAGGTCAATTAAGGCTGGGTAATAAATACTGGCCTAGTCGACAATGTCTACATCCTATGAAGGAATAAAAAAAACTAACTAAATATGAACAGATACAGCTCATGATGAGAGGTGCCGTGCCACTATCACCGGACTAGTGATCCTCAAATCCAGTCTGATTCTCCGTTAGCGTGGGCACTAATCCACTATGACAGCCTGGGCAGTTTAAGGTCAATCACAAAGTTTGGATAATGATTTACAGAACCATAGAGTCATACAAAATGGAAACAGACCCTTTGGTCCAACCAGTCCATGCTGAACGTAATTCCATTAGCCCCACCTACCTGGCCCATATCCATCCAAATCGTTCCTATTCATGGACTTATTCAAATGTCTTTTAAACGCTGTAACTGTACCCACATCCACCACTTCCTCAGGAAGTTCATTCGACTTGCAAACTACCCTCAGTGTAAAAATATGTGCCCCTCATCTTTTTTAAATCTACCTTTCCCCCCATCTTAAAAATGTGCCCCCTTGTCTTGAAACCTGCCATCCTAGGGAAAAGACAACTGCCACTAACTCTATCTATACCCCTCGTAATTTTATAAACCCTTGTATCATTTCATTGAAGGAAAGACTTTTCAGCTCTGTCTCTGGTCAGCTGACACTGAATTGTCTTCTGAAATGCCCCACCAAACTTTTCAATTCAAGGGAAGTTATGGCTGGCCTTGCCAATGACACTCCTGTGTATTCATGAGGAAAATCTCAACATGGTGCTTAAAGTGCAGAAAGCCATTCAATGGAGCACATTGGAAATTCTGGGACATATGTTCCATTATTTTTTGTTATTCTTTGATCAGATTTAGGGGCATCGTTGGCAGCTATGCTTTCCTAATTGCCTAGGAATTGAATGGCTTGCCAGACCATTTCAGGGGGTTGTTAAAGATCATCACATTACTGTGGATCTGGAGCAGATTTCCTTCTCACAGGTGCATTAGAGAACCTGATGAATCTTATAAATGTCATGGTTACCATCATTGAGTCTAAGATTCAATTACAGATTCTGTGAATTGAATTTAAACTCCACATAATGCTGTGGTGGCATTAAATCTGTATCCCAAAGGCTTTCCAAATTTAACTGGTGAAATATCTCGAGTGTCAAATTCCTTAGACTTCCTACTGTTCTGTAGGACTCACTAAAATGGAGTGATGTAAAACAGGGAGGTACAAGAAATTGGGAAGTACAGAAATCTGTACAATTTACATAGTTTGGAGGAGTTTATGGAGGTATGGTGGGGAGTGGTGAAAGAGCGTAGTTATGTTTACTTTAGATGAAGATGAACTGTGAAGCAAGAATGCTAAATTTAAAGAGAAGATATTTCATGGAATAATTGGTCCCATCTGTCTGTACAACCCATTGCTTTGGCTGCAGTGTATAAATGTGCTGTTTTCGTGCAGTCAGCCTGAAAATTGTAGTCTCACATACGAGCAGATTTTACTCATAAGGTCCAAAAGTGCACGTGCACCTGTGATCTTACAAATTTGGCTCGAGGGTCTATCCAATAGAAGACGTGGACACAGGAAATGAGGAACCGAACCAGTTCTATATTGTCTGTACTCTGCTTGAATGTTCTCCGTCCCAAAATAACTCAAGATGTTCATCTCAGGATATGAAAACTTCTCAACTGAGACTGCTGTTCTCCATCCATCTGTGAATCTGATCAACAGCTTGGAAGGGAATTGAAATTTAATAGGGTTAAACTAAGTTGTTATCACAAATGTCCACAGAGTCTTACAATATACAGGAGAAGGTCACTTTGTCATTGAAAGAGCCGTCCCATTAATCACACTCTCCTAGCTCTTTTCTCATAGCACCACTATTTAATTTTTCTTTATGAAGTCTTTCAGTTGAAATGTGACATTGACTATCGAGACATGAGCCCCATCCAGACCATAGATCGGGAACAAACAGTGAGCATCAGGTCAGAAATCAGACAATCAGCAAAGCGGTATTGCGGGTAGGCAGGGTGGTGAAGAAGGTGTTTGACACACTTGCCTTCATTCCTCAGTCCATTGAGTGTAGGAGTTGGGATGTCATGGTATGACTGTACATGACTTTGGTGAGGCCACTTCTAGAGTACTGTGTACAGTTCTGGTCACCCTACTATAGAAAGGACATTATTAAATTGGAAAGGGTGCAAAAAAATTTACAAGAATGTTCCCAGGACTGGAGAGTTTGAGTTATGATGAGAGGGGGGATAGGTTGGAACTTTTATCACTGGGGTGTAGGAGGTTGACAGGTGGCCTGACAGACATTTAGAGAATCATGAGGGATGTAGGTAAGGTAAATAGCAAAGGCCCTTTCCATCAGGTAAGGGAGCTCAAAATGGAGGGAATAATTTTAAGGTGAGGGTAATAGATTTAAAAGGGACCTAACAGGTAACTTTCCACATGGAGGGTGGAGCAGAAATGAGCTGCCAACAGAGGCAGGTACAGTGACAACATTTAAAAGACGTTGGGACAGGCACATGAAGAGGAAAGGTTTAGAGTGATATGGGCCAAATGCGGGCAAATAGGATTAGTTTAATTTGGGAAACCTAGTTGTCATCAATGAGTTGGACCAAAGCGTTTGTTTCCATTCTGAATGACTCTGACTCTATTTGCTTCAAGTGAAAGGGAGATATAAGACAGGGTTCAGTAATGTCACCGACATAGAGCAAATATTCAGATGATTAGATGTGGGAGAGGAGTTGAGGGTGAAGCTGAGTGAAATTGAGGAGGAGGTGGAGAAAGTGATATGAAAGGAGATAGGGAGCACTGACTTAGTCAGTGAACCAGATCATTGGACAGCTTTTTCCTCCCTGATGACCAGATGGATTGAATGGCCCAAATTTAAAGCAAATCTGATCAGAGCAGGAATGAAGTATGTATTGAATAGAGTCAGCTCACCTTTCTACTCATTAGATTATTTTATAATCTAGGTGCAAACTCACAGAATTATTATAGTGCAGAAGGAAGCCATTCTGGCCAGGATGCCGGCAATGGATCTCAAATTAGTATCATCGTCCAGTGCCAATCTCTTGCTTTTTCTCCATATCCTTGCATATTTTTCTCTCTGAATAATTATCCAACACCCTCTTGAATACCTCACCACCCTTCCAGGTACTACATTCCAGACCCTACTGCTTGCTGACTGAAAAAGCTTTTCCTCACTTCGCTTTAGCTTCTTTAGCACATCACTTTAAATCTATACCCTTTTATTCTTGCTCCTTCTGCGAGTGAGTGCAGGACCAGTCTCCAATCATTTTCCACTTTGCCATGACCCATTTCCTCCACTGGTCTCACAATAAGCATGTTCAGGAGTTGCGGAATTATCATTGTGGAATTAGTCTTGGAAGAGGTTGAGCACACAACAATTTCAGAGACAGGTTTTTAGAAGCTAACTTCTTTTGAGGGTAACGGTTCATTCACATTCTATGGAACGTGTACAGGATTATAGAACCTCTACAGTGCAGAAAAGGGCCTCTCAGCTCATAGAATCTACACCAACCCTCCAAAAGGCATCTCATCCATACCCAGCCCCTACCCTATTCTTGTGAAGCCATATTTCCCAGGGCTAATATGCCCAGCCCTGCACACTCCTGGATGCCACAGGCAATATTGCATGGCCAGTCTACACAGATTTAGCACAAGATCGACAGTCAGGCATCTTTCTTGAGTCACTTCATCATTATGCGATCTCTTATATCAATCCTGACCATAAGACACAGGAACAGAGATAATCCATTCGGCCCATCAAGTCTGCTCCACCATTCATGGCTGACTTGATAATCTTCAACACCTGACATCACTTCCAAGTTACAGGTTAACACCACCTCTCCCACCCTGAGGTGGCCCTAGCAAGGATGTGTTGTACATCAGCATCATTAGCCTGTGTCACAATTCCCTGTCAGCACAGCCAATGGAAGCAATGGAAATAGATGACGCAGAAGGATGGTGTGCCAAATGATGCTGGAAACCGATCACATTGGCCCCCTATGTAAATAGGTTTTTGCTTATTCGTAATCTCAAACTAATCGGTGTATGGTTCCTCAAATACAACCTATGCCTGTTCCCACATTTCTGCTTCAGTTTTCACTAATCACTAGCGTCTGAATCTTTTCTCCGATCTCTGCCTTCAGTCGTGGAAGCCCTCTCACCTCTAAGCCAGATGGCTGTTGGGTGCAGCCCCATTCCAGCCCCTGGAGCACTAAAATCAAGGCTGACCCTCCCAGTTTAGTACTGAGAGAGTTCTACAAGGGGGGATAGGATTCCACCTTTTGGATGAGATTTTTAAGTGAGGGTCCCATCTGTCCTCTCACGCTGGTGAGTAATAAAGAGCCAATGGCTCGATCTTCAAGAGCAGGAGAGCTTCTGCTCATACCATGCCCAACCCTGCCCCTCTCATTTCTGAACGAATATTTACCGTCAACTAACATCTCTGAAAGGAGGTTATTCGGCCTTTGCCATACTGTGTGTGATGGGAATGTTGTGCATTAGTTGGCCACAGTGAGTGGAACCTTGAAAGTTGAGAAACAATCCCCTTCATTTTGCCTCCAATCCCTACCCCCACGGTGACTCTGAGCCCGCAAATTCCTCCCACACACCCCCACTTCCTGATCCCTCCATCACTCACTCCCATGTCTGGGTCTTTTTGTTCTAAGAATTAGGGAGGGGGAACAGTACTGGCAGCAGGAGTTGCCTCCTCAGTGGCCACTCATTGCCAGGAGCTCTTGGCATCTGGGTCTTTTATCCTGAGGAGTGACCCATCGCTGACACTGTCATTCCTATGTGTTTCTGCCTTGTGCTTCCTACATTGTAACAGTAGCTTTAGAGATACTTCAGGGTGACCTGATATTAATGCAAGTTCTTTCTTTTGCTTGTTTATTTAGGAGATCAGACCATGTCATTGATAGACTTCAATCTTATCTTTCTTTACAACCAAATCTCAGTAGCAGCAGTGATTCCCATCTATACAATACACTGCAGAAATTCACCAAGGCTCCTCCAAAAGCATCTTTAAAACCCCGACCACTTCCATCTAGAAGGACAAGACCAACAGATATAGAGGAACACCAACACCTACAAGCTCCCCTCCAAGTCGCTCATCATCCTGACTTGGAAATATTTCACTGTCCCTTCTTGTCAATGGGTCAAAATCCTGGAATTCCCTCCCTGACGGAATTGTGGGGCTACCTATAACTTCAAATTCAGCAGTAGTTCACGGGGAAATCAAGTGATGGCTAACAGATGCCTGCCCAGCCAGTGATGCCCACATCCCATGAACGTATTTTTAAAAAACTCCATCGGGTAAAAAATGGGTCGCCAGGAACACAAACTGTCCTCAGACAGCAACTGCTAGCACCAGTTGTGCCTTGAAGACAGAAAGGCAAGCAGTGCACACACTCCCTGCAGACTCCCATGTCTCCTAAGATGTGGTTACATCGCAACATTGGAATTTACAGGACAGGAAATTAATATTGTGGCTCATCTGACTGGTCGGCTTGGTCAGGAAATAATCAAATCCCAGGGTTCCTCTTCTGCTTTTCCATCAAATGATTCTCCAGGGACTTGTCTAATCTCTCTCTCTCTCTCTCTCTCTCTCTCCTGAATAGCTTGAGATAATGTACCTTCCTCAAAATTGCAGTCTCTACGCTCGACATCTGCCACATTGCAGTCATTAAACTCTTCACCCTGACTTTTGGCTAAAATTTGTGGCTATGAATAAACAGAGCTTGCAGCAGGGCCTCAATAGGGTGGTGAGGTATCTGCTTTAAAAAAATGACAAGACAATGAAAATCCGAATGTTGCAGGATTTCACACAGTTGGATTCCAAGATGAATGTCATTCTGGTAGTAACCTAACAACTGACAGAACAGTGTTGTAATTAAATTAAATCACTTGATATGTTCGCATTGCTTTGTGGCAAATCAGTTGTAAAGTTTGAAAGAGTTTATTTTTGCATTTTGAGCCTGTGAAATCATGTTTTCATAATTTCTTTTCTTCACAATTCAAACATGACCAGAAAATCTTTGGAAGAGCCAAGATAAATATTTGCTCTGATAAAAATCCAAGTGTTAGCAGCTGCCGACCTGATTAGACAATTTCCCCTCGTAACTATGTGTACTTCGAAATTTCTCCCTTTCGCGATCAAGGATTCGAGTTCCAACCACTGGAAGTGATTTATGAGACAACTTCCCCAGCTGAATGTAGAATAGCCTAGTGGTTACAGCTGGAAAAAATATTCCCCAAACATTCTCAAATCAATTGTTGTTAACTGCTTTATATCTACTTGCAGGTGGCAACAGAGCTGGGGGCAGTAATTATAGGTTAGTGACTAATAAATCTGGTGGGGAATTCAGGAGTAATTTATTTGCCTGGAGAATGTAGAACTTGTTCTCAGAGAGATTTTCTGAGGAGAATAGCAAGGACTCAGTTGAACAGAGAACAGAAAGACGCACAAGGAAGAATGAAATATGCTGATGAGGTTAGATGTTGAAGGATGGAGGGAAGCTAATGTGGGGCATAAGTACCAGCATTGAACAGTTGGGCCGAACGGCTTGTTTCTGTGCTGCAAACATTTTGTAACACTCTGTAACTGCTGGCCATAGTGGTGTCTTCCATTTTATGTCGGCTGACCAGCTCTTCAGGAATGATAGATTGGCCTCCAACGCACTGTAATGAGTGATGTGCAATCTTTGTATTAGACGAAGAACTGTTTGCTTTTTTGTTTGATTTGAACACTATTGTTCCTTAGATGTGGTAGGTTTTCAGATGGAGATGGATTGGGAAAGGAGGCTTGAAAGAGTGAGGCTGTGGGAGGTGAGCATTCTCGAAAAGCCAAGGAATATATCTAGAATTGGAGAAACTGAAAGTGCCTCAACAGTAACTTGCATTTATACAGCACTTTGAAAGCAGAAAAATATTCTTAGGTGTTTTATGAGACTGAGCACACTAAATAGAAGTAGACGTAGGCCATTTGGCCAATCAAGCCATTCAGTGCAATTGCCATTAACTTTGGCAGCCCGCTCTCCATTTGCCTTGGTTCCTCAAGGCACCAAAAATCTATCTGCCTCTTAATTCCACAGCCCTTCATGGCAGAAAATTCCAATGATCCACAACTCTTCGAATAAAGGGGAATTCTCATCTCAGTCCTAAATAGTTGGCACCTTATCCTGAGTCTGTCTCCCTGCGTTTGAGATTCCCTGACCAGCAGTTGCAAATTCTCATCATCAAGCCGCTTCAGAATCTTATACTTTTCACTGAGATTGCATCTTAACTCCAGACAGGAAGGGTGGAATATTTCTGGGCCTGAGCAATGCAGACTATGGCGTGATTTGTGGTAGAATATGTGGCCCAATATGCTTTCAACAAACAGTACAGCAAGTGTTTCCCTAGGAAGGGGTGAGTTGCCAGCTCAGGGACTGGACAAGGTTACATTGCTCACTGCCATAGCACTCACTCACTCTGGATGCTCGTAGTATTATTACCTTGCCTCTTTACACTTTGCTTCCTTGGCCAGCAATGTCAGGCTCACGTTATCTCAGTCTTGCCTTTTGCTATTTTGCACAGACACAAAGGATGGGGGCTTATCATGGTTTCACTCGTGCAGTAAGTCAAGGGCAGTTGCCATTATCAGTGCAGGGGCTTGGACATGGTCAGTCAGCCACGGGAAGCAGTTAGGATCACAATGCTGTCCCCATGAGAGCTGAGGAGCCAAATGTCAGGCAGCCCATTTCCCACCTTGAGTCTTTCTGCCCTATTGTGGGCTGTTTTCATTCTGAATGTGAGAGAGAAGCAGGTATTAAATGAGAGGAAAATGGGTGTCAGAGCTGTTATTTTTGATGCAAGTGAGCAGGTGAATGACTAGACAGTACATAGGGCTTGCAGCGTTAGTGCTGCTGAGTATTAGAGTCAAAGCAAGTGAGGGAGATGCTGCAAGCAACAATGGGAGTGGTAAACCATGACATAGGTGGGAGGTGGATAAAGTTGCAAAACTGGAATCAATGGGTATTAGGGGCAAACTCTCCGCTGGTTGGAGCTATGCCTGTTACATAGTCAGATGGATGTGTTTGTTAGGGGCCAGTCACCTCAGCTCCAGGAGATGTCTGCAGAAGGTCCTCAAGGTAGAGTCCTTGGCCTAAATATCTTTCGCTGCTTCATCAATGTCCTTTCCTTCATCATAAAATTTGAGGTGGGAACGTTCACAGATGATTGCACACTGATGTTCAGCGCCATGCATGACTTCTCAGATACTGAAGCAGTCCATGTTCAAATGCAACAGAATCTAGACAATATGCAGACTTGGGCTGACCAATGGCCATTAACTTTCACACCACAACTACCAGGCAAGGACCTTCTCCAATAACAGACAATCTAACAGCCCCACCTTGACATTTAATTGTATCACTGAATTCCTACTAGCAAAATGCTTTTCATTGATTCATTCACAGGATGAGGGTGTCTCTGGCCAGGCAGAGTTTATTGCCCATCCCTAATAGCTGAGACGGCAGTTAAGAGTCAACCACATTGCTGTGGGTCTGGAGTCACATATCAGCCAGACGAGGTAAGGATGGCAGTTTCCTTCCCTAAGGGATATTAGTGAACCAGGTGGGTTTTTCCTGACAGTCAACAATGGATTCATGGTCATCATTAGATTCTTAATACCGGATATTTATTGAATTCAAATTTCACCATCTCCTGTGGCAGGATTTGAACCTGCGTCCCCAGAATATTATCTGGGTTTCTGGACTAACAGTCCAGTGATAGTACCACTAGGCCATCACCTACCCTAGGAGTTACCATCTACCAGAAGCTCAGCTGGGCTGGCCACATAAGCACAATGGCTACAAGAGCTGATCAGAGACTAGGAATACTGCAGCAAGCAACTCAGCTCCTGAGTTCCCGAAGCTTGTCCATCATCTGAAACATACAAACCAGGAGTGTGATGGAATCTAGTTGCCTGGATGGATACAACTCTGACAACGCTCAAGAAGCAGCTGCTTGTTAAACATCCACTCCCTTCAGTACTGACACTGAGCAGCAGCAGTGTTTACTATTTACTAGATACACTGCAGAAATTTATAAGACCCACAGAGAGCAACTTCCAGACACATGACCATTTCCATCTAGAAGGACAATGGCAGCAGATACATGGGAATACCAGCATCAATATGTTCCCTCCAAGCCACTCACCATCCTGTCTTGGAAATATATCATAGTTCCTGCAATTCCATCCCTAAGCGCACTGTGGGACTTCCTACAGCACATGGACATACAGCAGTTCAAGAAGCAGCTCACTATCACCTTCTCAAGGGCAATCAGTTATGGGCAATAAATGTTGGCCAGCCAGCAACCCCCATGCCCCACAAGTGAATAAAATAAAATAGAGTTGGTGTGAGATATGGAGTGAAGACAGGGGCAAGCATCAGGAACTCTGTTAAAAGTGAAATTGATTGATTATGAACAATATGCACGTTTTCATTTATTCTATGCATATTGCATCACAGTGCAACTTGCATCATTCCTGTGTTTCTGTCACTTGCACTGTGTGGTCCTAGCTCTGACTTTACATCTTCTGCTCCTTTAGCATAGGTAACTGATTCAGAGGACAGTCACACTCATCCCTGTATCAAGTGTAAAAGACACAGGATATCCATTGATGTGAACAAAACTGTCTCTTCTGGCTTCTCAGGATTAGCTAGTTCCCTTCAGAATGACTCAGGTAATTTCTCCAGCGAGTTACAGGTTACACTGTTGGAGAAATTGAGAAGTATTTTTCATTTTTTGATATTTTTGATTTGGAGCTTGAACTGTGAGCTCAGAGCTGAAGATGACCTTTGGACTTTGAGCAGCACTCAATTTTTCAAAAAAAGAAGGGAACAAAGAAAGTGAGATCAGTTTATGAAGCCAGACCTGGAAGTCAATTGCAAGGCAATTCTTGTTGAAGGAATTCTCCAGATGTTTCAGTTCTGCAGAATGGTTATACTCAAACACATGGCAGCTGTTGAATGTTAACTGGGGCCCCATTAGGGAGATCAGTTTAACAAAGAGAAGAGCTTGAACTTGTTATTGGACTAAGCTGAGGTCAGAAGGATCTTTCCTGCAAAAGCTACAGGATAGAATCTTTATTGTTCCCTGGTTGACACTCTTTCGAACTTTCAACTTATTGAAAGCTCAAAGGAGAGAATCTCAGCTATAGGAGATAGTAAGAACTGCAGATGCTGGAGTCAGAGATAACACAATGTGGAGCTGGAGGGACACAGCAGGCCAGGCAGCATCAGATGAGCAGGAAAGTTTGATGTTTCAGGTTGGGACCCTTCTTCAGGAATGAGGAGGGGGAGGGGACCTGGGAAAATAAATACAGAGAGGAGGGGTGGGGCTGGGGACAGAAGGTGGGATGGTGATAGGTGAGTATATGCAGGCCATGGTGTGGATTGGTCAGTGAGGTGGGAGGAGTGGTTAGGTAGGAGAGAGGATCATGTTGTGTCAGGTCAAGGAGGCGGGGATGAGAGGGAGGGTTGCTTATGGGATGAGGTCGGGGTGGGGAGATTTTGAAACTGGTGAATTCCACATTGAGGCCATTGGGCTGTAGGCTCCAGAGGTGTCAAAATGACCCGCAAACTGGAGGAGCAACACCTCATATTCCACTTTGGGAACCTACAGTCCGAAGGCCTAAACATGGATTTCACCAGTTCCAAAATCTCCCCATGACCAACCCTCCCTCTCATCCCCACCTCCTTGACCTGAAACAACATGTCCATCTTTTCTCCTACCTATCCGCTCCAGCCACCTCACTGACGAATTCCCACCATTCCCTTCCTCCACTCACCTATCACCATCTCACCTACCTTCCCCAGCCCCACCCCTCCTCTCGATTTATTTCCCGGCCCTTTTCCCCCTACCTATTCCTGAAGAAGGGTCCAGACCTGAAACATCAGCTTTCCTGCTCCTCTCATGCTGCCAGACCTGCTGCGTTCCTTCAGCTCCACACTTTGGAATCTCAGTTACAAGTCTCGCGTGAATATATCGCAGAGCCTACTGGAAGCTGTTTGCATTCGCTGGTGTGATCAAAAACCAAACAGATACAATCCTATGTGTCTGTGATGTTACAAATCTTGGAACCCGTTTCAGTTAACTGGCCGGTTCTATGTCATCTATCTTTTCCTTTGATTTATCCATTAACTCTGTCTACTTGTCTCTCTGCCTTTGCGTGAGTGGGAGTTAGAATCAAAGAAGATTGTGAGGATGTTGCCAGGGTTGGAGGGTTTGCACCATAGGGAGAGTCTGAATAGGCTGTGGTTATTTTTCCTGGAGCGTCAGAGGTTGAGGGTTGACCTTATAGAGGTTGACAAAATCTTGAGGGGCATGGATAGGGTAAATAGGCAAGGGCTTTTCCCAGGCTCCTGGAATCCAAAACTAGAGGGCATCATTTTAAGCAGAGAGGGAAAAGATATAAGAGAGACCTAAGGGGCAAATTTTTCACACAGAGGGTAGTGTACATATGGAATGAGGTGCCAGAGGAAATGGTGGGGGCTGGTACAATTACAACATTTAAAAGGCATCAGGATGGGTACATGAATAGGAAGCGTTTAGAGGCATTTGGGCCAAATGCTGGCAAATGGGACGAGATTTATATAGGATATCTGGTTGGCATGGTCCAAAGGGTCTGTTTCTGTGCTGCATATCACCATGACTTTATGACATCAATTTGATTGCCTTGTTATTTAACGTTGTTTTGCTAAAGTTATTGTAATCCTAATAAATTGTTAATACTTTTGTTTAAGCCAAATCTTGGTGTCGGGTATTGGTTATTCGCAAAGTCCATTTGGGGTGATTTTGTAAGTCTGCCTAGGAATTATTGGGGTCAATTTTAATCAGGATAGTGAGGCTGATGTGATTTGTCTGTCTGTCTTCATGCTGGAACATGACTGGGCACTTGAGTTAGAGATCTTGGATTTTGATACTTTGAGTGGGTAATCTGAAACAAATTTGTACACTGACTTAAGATGGCCCTGAAAATTGTTAAAAGAATTTTTTGAAAGAGTTAGAAACTTTCCTGGTACAGTCACAGGGTGTGACTAAAGTTAAGCCAGCAGAATTAGCCAGCAGACTGCAAATAAAGTTGCCAGAGTGCAATAAGAAAGCAGACATTGCAGATTTAATACCAAAACATTTGGGTTTAGTGAAAATAGAGAAGCTACACAGTGCAGGTAGTCCATTGGACATATCTCTGAACCTTGAGGTGCAGTTCATAAACATAGAAATGAGAAAATTGGAGGCAGAATTCCAAAGGGCAGAAAAATAGGAAAAAAAGAGCAAGCATTCCAAACAGCATCAAAATTTCAATCACAGGCACTAAGAAGGCAACAGAAAGAAAATGAACGTACATTGCAAATGATGCAACTGAGGCAATTGAAGATAGATGATTGGAAAGGCTTGGAAAAGGAAATTTCTAGTCATGATCCACAGTTCAGACAGGAGATTTTTAAGGTAGTGTAGGAGTTGCCAACATTTGAGGGAAGGACTTGGAAGCATTTTTCATGTTGTTTGAGAAGATAGCAACTGAAATGAGGTTGCCAAAAGCAGATTGGATCTCGCCCACGCAAAGAAAATTATTTAGCAAAGCACAAGAGATTTATGCATTCCTGTCAGAGGAATGTTCTCGGGACTATATCGACGTGAAGAGGGCTATTCTAAATGCAAATGAGATGGTCCCTGAAGCATACTGACAGAGGCTTTGTAAATTACTGAAACAGTCTGGACAAACTTATACTGAATGTTAGAGACTTAAACAAAATAATTTTGATAGAGGGTGAATTAGGGATTGAGAATATTTACGACGTTCTCAAAGAAACAATTGTTTTAGAAGAATTTAAACCGTCCATACTTTCTGTAACCAAGCCCAAAGGCGAGCAACAGCAAGGCAGGCAGCTGTAATGGGAGCTGATCCATAAACCCTGCTTCCATCACTCCGAGACATTTGAGAAGAATAAAATGTGAGAGAGTGAAAAGAAGGCACAAAGCCAGCGTAGCATCGAGATAACAGGGAATACTTCAGGAACACCTCCTCAGATTAAGAATGAAACTGCTGAGGATGGGTGTGGAAGTTCCAAAGCTTAAATGCTTCAATTGTAATAAGTTGAGCCAAGCGCATTTGGAATGTTGAAAGATGAGAGGTAGGCCCATAGAACTTATAGGAATGGCTAAAACTGTTTCAGAGAAGGGAACACAAAAACCTAACACCTGAGGTCATGCAGTGTGGGACTGGAGGAACACAGCAGGCCAGGCAGCATCAGAGGAGCAAGAAAGTTGGCAATTTTGGGTCAGGACCCTTCTTCAGCAGTTCTTACTATCTCTGAGTGAGTTAAGCACCTGACATCATATTGTAGTTCTAATTACAATAAAAAGGCAAGAGGTGAATTCTGTCATTAGTAATGAAGTGTGGAAGGTATATGAGAATTATGCAGGATTTTTGTTGAAATGGTAGGTGACACCTCTTCTTCAGATGATGTAGCTAAAAACATAAACATAACAAGAGATACAAAAGCAATCCAATCAGTTCTATTGAACAAGAATTGATCTTCCCTTCAGAGGGCTCGATGGGAGCAGAGGTATTAATAAATGGGATTGGTGGAGAATGTATTCTGGTTCCACAGAATAACTAAAATGTAATTTGCCATCAGCAGAAGCAGTTATCGGAATAGTAATGATATTATTCATTGAGGGTGGCAGACTTACTTCTGGGGAAAGATCTGGAAGGAGTAAAGTTAGTCGCTTTGTCCATAATTACAAAATGCCCCAAATGGAGGTTAAAGAAACAGAACAGTGACAGAACAGGTTCCTGGTATGTTCCTTCCTGTGAAGTAACCAGGACAATGGTTAATAAAAGTCCATCAGTAAGGATTAATGTGACACCACAGCCAAATGAAAGGGTAGGTAAAACTTTCCTGAAAGATGAAGATAATCCAGGTGGAGTGTTTTGTATGACATCATGAACCGAAGCACAAAAAGCAGACCCTGACTTAAATAAATCAGCAAATCTGGAGGGAGAGGCTGAAGGAGTTCCCGAATACTATTATTATAAAAACAGATTGCTGATGAGGAAGTGGAGATTCCCTCACAGACCTACAGACGAACAATGCACAGAGTGAGGTACAACCCAGTTATCGTAGGGAGCTATTGTGAGTAGCAAATTAAATTTCCCATGGCATGACATAAGCGGATCTAAAAACTCAGGCATCCATAAATAGGTATCGTACCTGTTTGAACGATGTTCTGCAGTTTCGTAAAATGTGTCACACTTGTCAAGTTGTCAGTAAATCTCAACATATGATTAAACCAGCAATCCTGATTCTATACCAGTATTAAAAGTCATGTGTTAGTGCATTGTGCAGGACCATTACGTCAGACAAAAGCTGGAAATGAATATATCTTTGCCATTATAGATGTGACTACTCAATTTCCAGAGGCTATTCCCTTATGAGCAATCAGAGCTAAGGAGGTAGCGGTAAAACTGAGTTTTTCATTTTGTTATGGCCTACCAATGGAAGTGGATTCTGATCAAGGATCAAATTTTATGTCAAATTTTTTTTCAGAATATCATTGGTAGTTAGACAACTGAAATTGACTACATCAGAGAAAGGAAGAACTGCCGATGCTGGAATCAGAGATAACATAATGTGGAGCTGGAGGAGCACAGCAGGGTAGGCAGCATCCAAGGAGCAGGAAAGATGACGTTTTGGGTCAGAACCTTCTTCAGACCCTTTTGGTGAAGAAGGGTTCCCACCCGAAATGTGAACTTTCCCACTCCTTTAATGCTGCCTGGCCTGCTGTGTTTCTTCAGCTCCACACTGAAATTGACTACATACCATTCACAGACCCAAGGTGCTGTGGAGAGGTATCTCCAGATTCTTAAAACCGTGAACAAAGCCTTTTGTTATGAGCATCTGGAAGATTCAGACAAAGGGCTAGATTTTCTCTTCTTTTTGACAATACATTCTTCAAACAAATCTACCAGCCCATTCAAATTAGTTTATAGCCATGAAATAAGAGGACTATTAAAACTGGTTAGAAATAAATTACTAAATTAGAAAAAGGAAATGTCAGAACCTGCATCCATATTTCTCAGAAGGTTAACAGGACCATGTAAAATTACACGGGAACATCGGAAAACTTCCTAAACAAAATGAAAGAGTTCTAAATAAATATATGACAACCAGAAATTTCAAAGGAGGAGATCAAGTTTTGGTACTGTTGCCTTAACAAGATGAGCCACTAAAAGCCAACTTCAGTGGTCCCTACGATGTTGTTTACAGTAAGGTAACATATTTAATTGATTCACCTGATTGTAGGAATTGATTATGTCATATAAACATGTTGAAACAATACAATTGTAGAGATGACAATGAGAAACTTTAGCCAACTAGTATGTGGAGTAGAGCAGGTTAGGAGAAAGCAGAACAAGAGCAAAGGAGAAATAGATAGTGTCTAAAGTGAACTTCCTGTTATCAGTTTACCAAATTCAGAGATATTATAGAATTTGTACACTGTACTTTCATAAAACTGAAAGAACTGTGAATGCTGCAAACCAGGAACAAAAACAGAAATTGCTGGAAAAGCTCAGCAGGTATGGCTGCATCTGTGGAGAGAAATCACAGTTAACATTTTGGTGCCAATGACCCTTCCTCAGAATTGATGGTAGCTAGGAAAATATCACTTTATGTGCAGAAGATAGGGTGGGGGTAAGGAGTAAAGGGTAGGTGAGGATAGGCCCCAATGAGAGAGAAGTACAGTTGGGCAGACAGAGGAGTGCATAATGATCTCCTTATGTGAACCTTGGGAGGCCAGAGATATCATGACCTTGGTCAAAAAGGAAAAGGAAGCATACATAAGGTCTAGGAGGATGGGAATTGATGAAGCTCTTGAAGTATAAAAGGAAAGTAGGAAAGAACTTAAACAAGGAATTAGAAGGGCTAAAAGGGGTCATAAAAAATCATTAGCAAACAGCATTAAGGAGAATCCCAAGGCTTTTTATACATAAATATAATGTAAGAGGGTAGCCGGGAAAGGGTTGGCTCACTCAAGGTCAAAGGAGGGAATGTTTGTGTGGAGCCCGAAGAGGTAAGTAATTGGAATAGAGTAATTGGAGCACTCCTGTAATATTAGTTCCTAAACCAGATGGTTCAATTAGAATATGTGCAAACTATAGAAAAGTAAATGCAGCCACAAAGTTGGATTCAAACCTCACTCCCAGACGAGAAGACTGCATTGATAGGGTTGATAGAGTACCATTCTTACCTAAAATTGATCTGTTAAGAGGATATTGGCATGTACTGTTAACAACAATGGTTAAGGAAATTTCTGCTTTTGTCATACCCAATTGATTGTACCAATGTTGGGTTATCCCTTTGGATTTAAGAATACCCTTAGCTACATTCTCGTCACTAATGAAGAGAATTATAACTGAAGTACCTCATTGTATGGTTTACTTGGACGACAGAAGTACATCATTCTGCGTGGAAGGAACATTCAGAACAGTTAGAAAACTTGTTTACATAATTACAGTAAGCTGGGACTAGTGTTAAAACTAGCAAATAGTGAATTTGCAAAAATCAAGGTGATGTATTTGGAAATGTTGCAGGATACGAGCAGGTAACACCCAGAACAGGAAAAGTAACTGCTTTAATTGACTTTCCCTCCCCAAAAATTAAAACAAGACATGGCAAGGTTTTTGGAATGTGTGAATTTTATTCTTTGAAAAGCTAGAAGCAATTTTAATGAATGAATCTGTATGAAATGCTCTTATCTTTAATGAGCCATTTGAATTACCAGTCAGCGCTAGAGATTTGATGCTTGAAGAAGCTCTTTACAGGTTGACAAGACTGGAATGGAGGAGTCTGAGATTTATTTTGCCAAACTGTTGAATCAAGATCAAAAAAGCTATTCCATGATAGAATGTTAGTGGCGTTGGTCGCTCTTCAACACTTCTACATTTATGTTCAAAATGTAAACTGTGAGACTTCGCGTTTTTTTACCTTTTTTGAGAAAGTTAAAACTAAAATTCTAACACTGATGGAGCTTAAATTCACAATAATTTAACGCAAAATTTGTACATATTTCCAGGACAGAAAATGGAATTGTTGATACTTTATCCTAAATGTGAACCGTTTTAAATTTAAGGACATGACCCTGGAAGTTGAATGGTGGTTACAAGTTTGGTGGGAGAAAACATTAATGGTTATGAGTTTTATGTTCTGTTTGCCATTTAAATGTTACTAAATGCTTTTTTGAAATGGTATTTCATATTTTTGAGCAAGGAGTCATTTAAAACCCAGGGTGATTTTTCATTATTTTATCTTCAATTTTTTAAATTATTTTTGTTTTGGACCTGTGAATAGTGAGCTGAAAGCTGGAGGTGACCTTTGAACTGTGAGCAGCAGATTGTTTTTTAAAAGAAGAGAGAACAAACTGATATTTATTTATGAGACCAGGCCTGGAAGTTAATTGCAGGTTGACTCTTGTTGAAAGAACATTCTACATGTTTTAGTGCTGCAGATGCATTATGCTCAAACAGATGGTAAATGTTTGATGGTAACTGGGTCCTAATTTGCAGACAAACATTTTAACAAGGAGAAAAAAAAAAGTTTGAACTTGTTTTTGAACATGTTTAAATCAGAACAAATGTGCCTGAGGAAGCTACAGAGTGGATTGCTCCCTGGTTGTCCTCCCATTATTAACTTATTGAAAGTTCAGAGAATATAATCTCAGTTATAAGCATTAGGGAAACATTCTTTGGAGTCTACTACAAGCAGTATGTATGCATTGGTTTCCTAAGAAACCAACCAAGATGCAATCCCATGTGCCTGTGAAGTTGCGAGCATGCAGTCCACTTAAGTGAACTGGCCTGGCGCGTCTCACTTATTTTTTTTCGATTTATCCTGTAACCATATTTGTTTGCATGTCTGTATTTGCGTGAGTGGGGGCTAGAATCAAAGAAGATTGGTTTTAAATCATAGACATTAATTAGATTACCTTGTTGTTTAACTTTGCTCTATCAGAAGTACAGTATTATTGATAATTCGTTAATTCTTTTGTTTAAGCCATAAACATGGTGTCTGGTATTGGGTAGTCACCAAGTCTGGTACTGGTCTGGTTAGGAACCACTGGTGTCAATTTTGAGGGTCACTGTGAATTTTAATTTCACTGGGTTGTGAATACAGAAATAAGGACGCTGATTTGATTTGGCTGATTGTCTTTGTGCTATAACAGGAAGAGCAGATGTTGAGTTTCACGCTGAGACCCTAAGCTAACAACACATCCATTTAACATCATTAGTGGGTGGTATTTATTGAACACCTCAGTATTAACCCTTTCAGACATATATGCAACATCTACTGCAAGGCTTCCTTTTCTCATTACTAATATCGTGTTTGTGTCTTCAACTATGCTTGCACGTAGTCACCTTGGCAAATGCAGATATCTTTTCTAACATTGGTGGGTGTTCTACTGTGTAGCCCACTTGATATAGGTGACTGCTGGTACTTCCGCTGAGGAACTGTTACAGTCTGAGTGAGCAGAATGCTGAAGATGTGCTTTAGGCACCAGAAACGATCACAAGGGCGGCCTTTGGAGTTTTAAGTCCGGATATCCAGAATGATAGCAGTGTGCTTTGCCTCGCATGACATTGCAAAATGAAACAAAAACCTGACAGTCTTAGCTTTGAACTTTTCAATTTCATTCCCAGTCCCAACCATGTTTTTGGTATACAGGCTTTCCATTTCGCTTTACGCACCTCTTTTCTCTGCCTGTGTCTGTTTTCCCTTGTTCTATTGAAAAGACAAAAACCAAAAGAACTGCAGATGCTGTAAATCAGGAACAAAAACAAAGTTGCTGGAGAAGCTCCAGACCTGAAACTCTAACTCTGTTTTCTCCTCCACAGATGCTGCCAGACCTGCTGAGCTTTTCCAGCAACTTTGTCCACTGAAAAGATGTTGGTTTCTGAATCAAATGAAAGTTTGTTGATCTGAAAGCCCTTGCTCCATCGACACTGATTGAGAAACACAGTCAGAGTTTCCATACTGCGCAGTAATATTACAGACTTCCAGCTTGATTATTATAACCCAGCATATTACTTACATCGTTTGACTACAAGTAGCTTCTCATTATATAAGCATTCCCAGCTGGCTATGATTTCATAGGCTTGCCAATTGCTGCCTCTGTTAGAAAGCTAATTGCCAGCTGCTCCTTCAAAACTGGGTTGCTCTTTGAAGATGCATTCGCTCCCACCCTACCCAGGATGCAGTAAGAACTGTATATTATTTAAAATTGCATCAGCGAGCATGTTGATAACCACGGGAGTGCATTTGTTGCCATAAATACCAGGCCAAATTCAGTGACATGATCTTGATTGGTTTTGATTGCCGGGATAGTACGGATAGAGAGGTGCTGAGGACTGTGTGAAGTCAGAGACCAAGGACTGCAGATGCTGGGAGCCAGTCTAAAGATGTGAGGCTGAAAAAACACAGCAGGTCAAACAGTGAGAGCTCAGATTGTTCTTCCTACGAACATGCCTCTTGGCAGGCATTAAGAGAGCAAGAATTTCCTGGGAAGGCAACATGCTGAAGGAAACACCAAACCACTGTCGTACTTCACCCAGTATCGTGGACTAACATAAACCCAATGTAGGTTCACAGTGACTGAAATGTTATTAGAACGCTGCATCTGAACACAGAAAATAGGGTAAAATTGCTTCAGAGATGGTAGGAACTGCAAATGCTGGAGAATCTGAGATAACAAGGTGTAGAGCTGGATGAACACAGCAGACCAAGCAGCATCAGAGGAGCAGGAAAGCTGACGTTTCGGGCCAAGACCCTTCTTCAGGTCTAGACCTGAAACATCAGCCTTCCTGCTCCTCTGATGCTGCTTGTGTTCATCCAGCTCTACACCTTGTTATCACAGAAAAAAGGATAAATGTTTTGAGTCAGGGAGGACAAGTCATTATTGTTTCTCAGTTCTTATCTATCGCGCCTCACCCTGCGGATTATCTAACTGTAGCAAAGGGACATTGGTCAGTGGGGGGTGGGGGTGGGGGTTTGTCAGTGTTTGTAATAAGTGTCCGTCCCCCCTGTACCTGTGATTGTGGAATAAGGAGCGTCCATAATATGATGCAGTGTGCACAGCTTGAGGGGAAGGTGTGGTCAATATGAATTTATAAAGAGCATTCTTAAGGAGTGATCTGCGATCCTATGATTGCTAAGAGATAGGAATCTTGAGCAGCCTAATGGTAGAGGTGATGTATTTACCTGTACACAATTAGTTTTTGCCACGTTTAAACAAAAGGCCAGGTTTGCTGATAGCTTGAACAGTCCTGAGACTTTTGCAAATTTGTTTCCTGGAATCAGTGTGGGGAAGTGATGGCCTAGTGGCATGATCATTGCACTGTTAATTCAGTGGCCCAGGTAATGTTCTAGGGACCCAGGTTCAAATTCTCACGTGGCAGATGATGGAATTTGAATTCAATAAAAAATTGAAATAAGGAGTCTAATGATGACCGTGTAACTATTGCTGATTTTCAGGTGTAAAAGAACCTTTGGTTCACTAATCCCCTTTGGGAAAGAACCTGCCATTCTTACCTTATTTGGCCTACATGTGACTCCAGAACCATTGTAATGTGGTTGACTCTTAACTGCCCTCTGGGATGGGCTATAAATGCCCTCATCCTATGAATGAATAAAATAAATCAGGCAAAGACAACAGTAAGGTCACTGGATGACAAGCCCATTGTAGTTATTGAGTCCCTACAGTGTGGAAACAGACCATTTGACCCAACAAGTCCACACTGCCTCTCTGAAGAGCATCCCACCCTGACTCATTCCCCTACCCCTGAATTTCCCCATGTCTAACCCACCTAACCTACCTAAACATCCCTGGACACTGTGGGCAATTTAGCAAGGCCAATCCACCTAACCTGTACATCTTTGGACTGTGGGAGGAAGCCGGAGCACCCGAAGGAAACCCACGCAGACACGGGGAGAATGTGCAAATTCCACACAGACAGCTGCCTGAGGCGGGAAATGAACCTGGGTCCGTGGTCTGTGAGGAGGCAGTGCTAATCACTGAGCCACTGTGCCGCCTGTTCTGATGGTATGGGTTCAAATTTCACCCTGGTGGATGTTATAATTTAAATTCATTTAATAAATCTAGAATTGAAAAGCTGATCTTAAGGTGAAGAAGGGTCACTGGACACAGATGCTGCCAGACCTGTTGAGCTTTTCCAGCAACTTTGTTGTTGTTCCTGATTTACAGCATCTGCAGTTGTTTTGGTTTTTATTTGCGTCTTTGAAAGTAAAATTATTATCATAAAAAGCCATTTTGTTCACTTTTTAGGGAAGGAAGTCTCTGTAGTATTTACCTGGTGTGGCCTACATGCGATTCTGGGCACACAGCAATGTTGTGGTTGTGTCAAACTGCCTCAAAGCCTAAAAGAAATGACATTAGATGGACCATCTGTCATTAACCAAAGCACCAGAAATGATAAAGGGAACCGAGATCCTTGCAAGATCCTCATGACTAACATCCGGGGCTAGTGCTACAAGTGGAATAGCTGTCTCACAGGTTAATCAAGCAGCAGACTGATATAGTGGTACTCACAGGATCATACCTTACAGACAATATCCCAGTCATCACCAACACCACCACTAGATATGTTCTGTTCCACTGGCAGGACAGATCCACCACAGTTGGTGCTACAGTGTTATACAACCAGGAGACCATTTCCCTCAGAATCTTCAACATTGACTCTAGACCACATGAAGTCTCCTGGTATCAGACTGAACATGTGCGAGGAAATGACCTGGTGATTACAATGTACTGCCATCCCTTGCTCAACCTCCACGTTGACTGATGAATCAATGCTCCTTCATGTAGAACATCACTTGGAAGAAGCATTGAGGGTGGCAAGAGCATGGAACATGGGGGATCTTCAGTTTCTATCAGGAACAGTGGCTCAATAACATCAGCACTGACCTAGCTGGCTAACTCCTAAAGGACAAACTGTTGTACTGGGGATGCAGCAGGTGGTTAGGAAACTGATAAGAGGAAGAAGGTGACTGGACCTCATCCTCACCAGTCTACCTGTTGGACTGACCACCACACAGTCCTTGTGGAGCCATGTTCCTGTGTAATTCTACCACCATGCACGATAACATAGACATTGAGCAACTCAAAACTTGGTACCCATGCAGTACTTAGCAGCTACAAGTTGTATTCAACCTCAGGTTATAAATCTTTGGCTAGACATACGCTGTGTCCCAATGTTACCAACTAGGCCATGGGATTTACCCTTGGTTGGATGAAGAATGTAGAATGGCGTGCCAGGTTCAGCACCCAGTGTATGTAAAAGTAAGTTGGTAATCTGGTGCGGCTATTAATATGGGCTTTTGCAGGATATACAGCAAAAACAGCATGTGACAGGCAGAGTGAAGTGATCCCACAACCAATCGATCATAGGCCTGCTGCAACCTATTGTGAGTGGTCTGTGCAATTAATTCACTGGAAGACAAGGATCCACAAATATCCTCATGTTCAATGATAGAGGAGCCAACAACATCACTGTAAAAGACAAAACTGAAGCATTCGCAATGATCTTCAGCCAGAAGTGCTGAGTAGATCATCCATCTTGGCCTTCTCCAGAGGCCCTGAGCATCACAAAAGGCTGTCCTCAGGCAATCCACTTTACTCATGAAATGTTTGGAGGCACTGGATACTGCAAAGGCTACGGGCCCTGACAACATTCCGGTAACATTACTGAAGAAACGTGTGTTCCAGCACTAGCTTTAGGTTCCAGGCCAGCTACAACATAGGAACCCACCTGACAATGTGGAAAATTACCTAGGTTTCTTCTATAGACAAATGAAAAGGGCAAATCCGAAGTCATAGAAACTGTCATTGACAGTGCTGTCAAGTGGCACTTCCTCAGCTCACTGCCATCATTTTAGGTCTCCCAGGTCCACTCAGCTCATGACCACATTGCAGACTTGGTCAAGACATGGCAAAAAGAGCTGGGTTCCAGAGGTGAGGTGACAGCCCTTGACATCTAGGCCCCATTTGACTAATGCGGTATCAAGAAGCCATAGTAAAATGTGGCAATGGAAAATGGGCGGCATCGTGGCTCAGTGGTTAGCACTGCAGCCTCACAGCACCAGGGACCCAGGTTCGATTCCAGCCTTAGGTGACTATCTGTGTGGAGTTTGCCCATTCTCCCCGTGTCTGCGTGGGTTTCCTCCTACAGTCCAAAGATGTGCAGGCTAGATGGGTCAGCCATGTTAAATTGCCTGTAGTGTTCAGGCATGTGTGGGTAATAGGGGGATGGGTCTGGGTGGGATGCTGCAAGGGGCAGCGTGGACTTTTTGGACCAAAGGTCCTGTTTCCACACTGTAGGGAATCTGATAAATAAATAAATATAATGGGAAAATTTTCTTTTGTTGGGACTCATTCTGAACACAGAGTAAAATGGTTGTAATTGATAGAGGTCAATCATCTCAGTTCCATGGCATTGTTGCAGAAATTTGTCAGAGTAGTATTCTAGGGAAAACCATCTTTAACTGTTTCATCATTGACCTTTCCTCCAATGGGGTATTCACTAACAATTGCACAATGTTCGGTTCAATTAATGATTCCTCAGACACTGAAGCAGCCTGTATAAAAAGCTGAAACAGCTGCGGATGCTGTAAATCAGGAACAAAAAAAACAGAAGTTGATGGAAAAGCTCAGCAGGACTGGCAGCATCTGCGAAGAAAAATCAGAGTTAACGTTTTGGATCCAGTGACCCTTCCTTGGAACTGATGGTAGCTAGGAAAATGTCAGTTTATATGCAGAAGATAGGGTTGGGGGAGGGGTAAGGAATAAGGGTGAGGATGGAGCCAATAGGGAGAGAAGAACAGTTGGACTGACAAAGGAATTGATAACCATCTGATTAGGAGGACGAATAGTTGTTCATCGGGACTGTTAGTGGCTAACGATAGGTAATTTATAACGGCAATCTATGTGATAACAGGGCCTGGTGTGTGGGGTAGGGCGATTGGACATGGGAGAGTTCAGGTGGCGTGGTGGCTCAGTGGTTAGCATTGCTGCCCACAGCACCAGGGACCCAGGTTCGATTCCAGCCTCAGGTGACTGTGGATGTGGAGTTTGCACACTCTCCCTGTGTCTGCGTGGGTTTCCTCCCACAGTCCAGAGACGTGCAGGCTGGGTGGATTGGCTGTGCTAAATTGCCCATAGTGTTCCGGGATGTGTAGATTAGGTGGGTTATAGAGAATTGGATCTGGGTGGGGTGCTCTGAGGGTCGGTGTAGGCTTGTTGGGCCAAAGGGCCTGTTTCTACACCGTAGGGATTCTATGATTATTGAACTCAATTATAGAGTCCAGAGGGCTACAGGATCCACAAGCGGAAAATGAGGTGTTGCTCTTCCAGCTTGTGATGATCTTCACTGGAACACTGCAACAAGCCTGAGATAGGGATGTAGGCCAGGATACTGGGTGGTGTGTTAAAGTGGCAGGCAATGTGAAGCTCAGCGTCTTTTTTTGTGAGCAGGACGATCCCCTGCAACCGCCGAAGGTACCCATTTACCTCCTCCCTCCAAGGGCCCAAACATACCTTCCAGGTGAAGCAATACTTCACCTGCGCTTCCCAGAATCTGGTCTACTGCATTTGCTGCTCACAATGTGGTCTCCCCTACATTGGGAAAACAAAGCGTAGGCTGGGTGACCACTTCGTAGAACATCTACTTTCTGCTCGCAGAAAAGACCCTGGACTTCCATTTGCCTGCCACTTGAACACACCACCCTGTTCCCTGACCAACATCTCTGTTTCTGGCTTGCTGCAGTGTTCCAGCGGAGCTCAGCACAAGCTGGAAGAACAACACCTCATTTTCTACTTGTGGACCCTGCATACTCATTTGTGGATCCATACTCAATATCAAGTTCATTAATTTTAGGACCTGAACTCTCCCATGTCCTAGGCCCCTACCCCACACATCAGACTTTCACATAGCCTGCCATTACACACTATCTATTGTTAGCCATTGACAGTCTCCATTAACATCTGTTCATCCTCCTAGCCAGATCTTTATCAACACCTTTGTCAGTCCAACTGCTTTCCTTTCTCTTAGGGGTCTATCCCTCCCTAACATTTAGTCCTTACCCTCTTCCCCCCCCCCCCCCCCCCCCACCAGCCTATCTTCTGTATGTAAGCCAGGAGGCCTTGGCTCAAGTGTTATCTGCTCCAGAGGCATGTAATAACATCTCTGAACAGGTTGATCAACAAATATCTATAAACACAGTGGCTAGGAATACTGCGGGGAGTAACTCACCTCCTGACTCCCCAAAGCCCGTCCACCATCTACAAGGCACAACTCAGGAGTGTGATGGAATACTCCCCACTTGCCAGGATGAGTGCAGCCCCAAGAACACTCAAGAAGCTTGACATCATCCAGGATAAAGCGACCCACTTAATTGGCACCATATCCACACACCATATTGACCATGTTCAACAGCCACTCCTCCTAGCACCAACAGTCACAGTAGTGTGTACTGGCCACAAGGCGTACTGTACTAACTCAGTGAGTCTCTTTCGAGAGCACCTTCCAACCTTTACCTCTACCACCCAAAAAGACAAAGGCAGCAGATAAATAGGAAGTGGACCCCAAACACAGACCTCAGGCATCCATGCACCGAGAAGCCAAATGGAGTGAGCATTGTTCATGCATGGGCGGCTGGTTTCCTGTTTTGAAGCAATTATTTCAAGGTGATTGTTATGATTTTAATTCCATAATTTGTTATTAAATTCACATTCCACTTTCTGTCTCACTGGGATTCGAATCTAGGTCCCCAGATCATTACCTGGACTCTCCAGATTACTAATCTAGCAATGGTATAACTGGGGCACATGTCAGACAATCAAAAACCCATCATCTTATCTGTTTCTTGAGGAAATGGAAGTTCTCAAGGGAAAGGAATGGTAAAAAGGGAAAGGAATGGTAAAAAACTGGCGCATGACTCTGTGCTGTAAAAATCTGAAAAAAATTCAAAAGAATTCATTGGAAACCTCAAGAGGAGTTTGGTTTGGGAAACCCTAGATAGTTTAACCAAACCAAAGAAAATAGCAGACATAGACAATACAGTGTGGAGCTGGGAGAACTCAGCAGGCCAGGCAGCATCAGGGGAACGGGAAAGCTTACGTTTCAGGTCGGGACCCTTCTTCAGAAGTAGCAGTCACTGCCTTCTTTAAATCAGTTAAAACAAAATGAATTATTAAGTATATTCTTGTACCAAACTGGCAGGAAGGAAAGGGCTGATCATGCTGAAACTCTGGTTCACATGAAATGAACGTTTTCTGATTGCAACTGAGACAACATGAAAGGGACAAAAGCCCTGAGACACTGTTTCTCAACTGCACTCGGTTTCTGCCGCTGACCCACTGAAGAATAGAAATAAAGCTTTGCGGAATATCTTTGTTTTCCCAGTTTGGTTGTGTGCCCCCGCATAGTGATTCAGGCAGGTTAGCCCAGGATCCAGGGAGAAGCCGTGTAACTGGAATCATCACTGGATTTGAAACATTGACTCTGCTCCTCTCTCTACAGGTGCAGCCCAACTTTCCTTCCTACTTTCCTTCATTGTCCTCAAATAAAATGCTTCTTGACACCAGTCTCTCTGACTGAGGTTTTTGTTACCTGTCCTAAGAGAGTTCAGTGTTCCATTTGCTAATGCTCCTGTTGTGATTGGGACCAGGTAGGCTTCATTGACTACAAGGTTCTTGATGAGGTTGATAACCTGTGCCAATCAGGAAAGCCTTGGCTGGCCAATATCACCAGGAGAGGAGGAAGTGGGAAGAATTGAAAGAGAAATTGTTAAGGGTGAGGACGAGTTTGGCTAGGCGGATGAGGGTGTCAGTGGAAGGGGACTGGTCGGGCCTGCAGGACAGGAAGAAGCAGAGGTCCTTTCGACCATCTGCATAGGGAATGCAGGTGTATAGGAACTGGATGTCCATGGTAAAGATGAGGTGTTGGGGACCAGGGAATCGGAAGTTTTAGAAGAGGTGGAGGGCATGAGTGGTGTCGTGTACATGGGTGGGGAGTTGCTGGATCAAGGGGGAGAAAATGGAGTCGAGGTACAGAGAGATCAGTTTGGTGGGGCAGGAGCAGGTAGAGACAATGAGTTGACCAGGGCAGTCAGGTTTGTGGATTTTGGGAAGGTGGTAGAAGCGGGCGGTGCGGGGTTGGGGAACAATAAAGTTCGAGGTTGTGGGTGGGAGGTCACCTGAAGTGACAAGGTTGTGGAAGGTTTAGGAGATGATGGTTTGGAGGTTGGTGGTGGGGTCATGATCAAGGGGGTGGTAGGAGGAGGTGTCAGAGAGCTGGTGTCTGGCCTCAGCAATATAGAGATCAGTGCACCATACTACAACAGCGCCTCTCTTGTCCGCGGGGTTTGATGGTGAGGTTGGGATTAGAGTGGAGCACATTCTGCGGGGGAGAGGTTGGAGTGGGTGAGAGGGGTGGAAAGGTTGAGGCGATTGATGTCTCAATGGCAGTTGGAGATGAAGAGGTTGAGGTCCATCCCCCATACCTACGCTGGCCCGAAACCTCACCTCTTCCTTCGTTACATTGATGACTGTATTGGTGCCGCTTTGTGCTCCCATGAGAAGCTCAAACAGTTCATCCACCTTACCAATACCTTCCACCCCAACCTTAAGTTCACCTGGAACATCTATGATACCTCTCTCTCCCTCCTGGCCCTCTCTGTTTCCATCTCTGGCAACCACCTGGAAACCAACATCCATTTCAAGCCCACCAACTCTCACAGCTACTACGAATACACCTCCTCTCACCCACCTTCCTGCAAAAATACTATTCCCTATTCCCAATTCCTTCACCTTCGCCACATCTGCTCCCAGGATGAGGCATTCCACTCCTGAACATCTCCGATGTCCTTGTTTTTCAAGGACCACAACGTTCCTCCCTGCAGTGGTTGAGAGCACCATTGACTGTTTCTCCCGCATTTCCCACAACTCATCCCTCACACACCGTCCCTGCAGTAACAACCAAAACAGAATCCCCCTCGTCCTCACCTACCACCCTACCAACCTCTGGATCCAACACGTCATCCTCTGACACTTCCGCCATCTCTGACCCCACCACCAGACATTTTTCCCTCCCCACCCTTATCTGCTTTCTGGAGGGACCACTCTCCCCGTGACTCTCTTGCCACTCCACACACACCTCCAGCCCCACTTCACCCGGCACTTTCCCCTGCAACCGCAGGAAGTGCTACACCTGCCTCTACACCTCTTCCCTCACCCCCATCCCAGGCCCCAAGAAGAACTTTACACATCAAGGTGATGTTCACCTGCACATTGGCTTATGTGGTATACTGCATCTGCTGTTCTAGATGTGGCCTCGTCTACATCAGGGAAACCGAGCAGAGGCTTGGGGACCGCTTTGCGGGATCACCTACGCTCAGTTCGCATTAAACAACTGCACCTCTCAATCGTGAACCATTTCAACTCCCCCTCCCATTCCTCAGACGACATGTCCATCCTGGGCCCCCTGCAGTGCCACAACATGCCACCTGAAAGTTGCAGGAACAGCCTCTCATATTCCACTTGGGAACTCTGCAGCCCAATGGTATCAATGTGGACTTCTCAAGCTTCAAAATCACCCCCCGCCCTACTGCAACCCAAAACCAGCCTGGCTCGTCCCTGCCTCCCTAACCTGTCCTTCCTCTCACCTATCCCCTCCTTCCACCTCAAGCCCCACCCCCATTTCCTACCTACTAACCTCATCCTGCCCTCTTGACTTGCCAGTCCTCCCTGGACTGACCTATCCCCTCCCGAACTCCCACCTACACTCGCCTTTACTGGCTCCATCCCCACCTCTTCGGTCTGTCTGTCTCCACTCCACCTATCTTCTCCTTTATCCATCTTCTATCTGCCTCCCCCTCTCTCCCTATTTATTTCAAAATTCCCTTCCCCTCCACCATTTCTGAAGAAGGGTCTAGGCCCAAAATGTCAGTTTTCCTGCTTGTCTGATGCTGCTTGGCCTGCTGTGTTCATCAACTATACACCTTGTTATCTCAGATTCTCCAGCATCTGCAGTTCCTACTATCTCTGGAACAATCATCATCTAAGGTGTTGGCCCACTGCAGTCCAAAGCAAGGGGTGCTGCTGACATGTGATGCCTCCCCATACGGCATCGGGATAGTGTTAGCTGACCGCTGGCCCAACAGAGTGGAACGCCGATAGTGTATGCTTCCTGGACTTTGATACCAAACGCAAATATGGTCAGATGGAGAAGGAAGGTTTCACGGTCATCTTTGGTGTGAGGTAATTCCAACAGTACCACGCTAGGGCTACTGAAGGAAGATGAGGCAGTGACGCCTGGAGCTTTGGTAAAATTCAGGATTGGGCCCTTATTCTCAGTGTGTACAGGTACAAGTTCGAAAACCGTCAAGGAAGCCAAGTGGCTAATGCAGATGCCTTAAGCTGCTTCCCACTGGCAGATACTCCACAGGTGCTGCCTCCCCTGAAAGACTCTGTGTTGGTTTTATATTTCCTGGGCACCCCTCTGGTCACTGCTGACAATATCCGACTGTGAACACAATAAGATCCTGTCCTAGTGGAACTAAAAGAGGTGGTGGTTATGGGAGAGACAAAAGGACGATTGCAACCGGGACTGAAACCTTTCTGCACCTGGCAAGACCAGATCATTGTGAAGGATGGCATGTTACTGTGGGGGAAGCATGTGTGATGGCTCTGAGTAAAGGTTACTGCCAGATACTGGCCAAACTGCACGAGGGTCTTCCAAGATAAAATTGCTCACATGAAGCTATGTTTGGTAGCCAGGGTTGGAAGCTGACATAGTTGCATTGGAGGTGCAGTGTCTAGAGTGCCAGCAAGGACAAAAATTATCATCAGCAGAAACCCCCCCCACCGCCCTTTCATGAGAATTACCAGGCAAACCCTAGACCCAGATAGCAAGGTATGGAGCTGTGTGAACACAGCAGGCCAAGCAGCATCTTAGGAGAAGGAAGGCTTTCAGACGTTTTGGGCCTAGACTCTTCATCAGAAATGGGGGAGGGGAAGAGGGCTCTGAAATAAATAGGGAGAGAGGGGGAGGCAGATCGAAGTTGGATAGAGAAGAAAATAGGTCGAGAGGAGACAGACAAGTTAAAGAGGCGGGGATGGAGCCAGTAGAGGTGAGTGTAGGTGGGGAGGTAGGGAGGGGATAGGTCAGTCTAGGGAGGATGGACAGATCAAGGGGGCAGGATGAGTTGAGTAGGTAGGAAATGGGGGTGCGGCTTGAGGTGGGGGGAGCGAATGGATGAGAGGAAGAACAGGTTAGGGAGACGTTGGGGGTGGGGAGATTTTGAAGCTTGTGAAATCCACATTGAGACCATTGGGCTGCAGAGTTCCCAAGCGGAATATGAGTTGCTTTTCCTGCAACCTTCGGGTGGCATCATTGTGGCACTGCAGGAGGCCCAGGATGGACATGTCATCTGAGGACAGGGAGGGGATTTGAAATGGTTCATGATTGGGAGGTGCGAACCGAGCATAGGTGTTCTGCAAAGCGGTCCCCAAGCCTCCACTTGGTTTCCCCGATGTCAAGGATGCCACAACGGGTACAGCGGATGCAGTATACCACATTAGCAGATGTGCAAATGAACCTCTGCTTGATGTGGAAAGTCTTCTTGGGGCCTGGGATGGGGGTGAGGTGTGGGGGCAGGTGGTTGCAGGGGCAAGTGCTGGGTGTGGTGGGGTTGGACGGGAGTGTGGAGCAGACAAGGGATACATGGAGAGAGTGGTCCTTCTGGAAAGCAGACACAGGTGGGGAAGGAAAATTGTCTTTGGTGGTGGGGTTGGATTGCAGATGGCGGCAGTGTCAGAGGATGATGTGTTGGATCCGGAGGTTGGCGGGGTGGTACATGAGGACGAGGGGGAATTCTGTTTTGGTTGTTACTGCAGGGACAAGGTGTGAGGGATGAGTTGTGGGAAATGCAGGAGAAATAGTCAACAGTGTTCTCAACCACTGTGGGGGGGGATGTTGTAGTCCTCAAAAAAACAAGGACCACTGAGATGTTCGTGAGTGGAATGCCTCATCCTGGGAGCAAAGGCCAAGGAATTGCAAATAGGGGTTGGCATTTTTTTTGTAGGAAGGTGGGTGGGATTTGGTGGACTTGAATTGGTTATTGGTTTCAGACCCAGTTGCCTATTGACTAGGTCAGTCCATTCGTGGGCTCGACTTTCCTGGTCATTGTGGATACTCATTCAAGGTGGTTGGACATGCATAACATTCATTCAGCAAACTCAGGGATGACAATTGAGAAGCTGCAAGCATTGTTTGCGATACACAAACTCCTGGATACGTGAACAATGGGACGTCATTTACCATCAGGGAATTTGAATATTTCCTCACGCCCAATGACATTCCATGACATCCATCGTCCAATGGTCTAGTGGAAAGAGTGGTTCGAATGTTGAAGGCAGGTTTAAAGAAGATGCCCACAGCTTCACTTGATACCAAACTGTTCAATAATAGGACCACCCCACACACAACAACAGGCTACTCCAGCAGAGTTGATGACTGGGAGAAAACACCGCACCCCGGGGTGGAGGTGAAACGGCAGCAGGAATGGCAATGCTGGCTACACACCTCCGCTAGGCGAGAGAGATAATTTAATTCAGGGGATGAAGTTTTGTGCTTGAACCATGGAAATGGCCCTGTATGGGTGCAAGGTGAGGATGACACGAGGTCAGGTCCCGCGACTTACAAAGTTCAGGTAGGCGATACAGTCCTGAACAAACGCATGGATCACCTGAAAACTGTTACCTCGCAAACAGGGGCAGGAGCAACACATATCTGGCACCTCAGAACAGCCAGAAGACCCGTAAAAAAACGTAGGTGCTCCCCCTCTGTCTAGTGTCAAGGAAACCTTAGACTGTGATATGGTTGCAGCCTCATTACCGATGTTGCCGGAATAAGGGGAGGAAACTCTACCGAGACGATGCAGATATAAGAGATGGACCACGGTCTGGTAAATGTTGCCTATGTCCGAGTCCAAGTCAGAGGAACTGGGACTGGAGCGGAAATGTTGTAAGAGAAGCTACAAGCGAAAGACCAGGCCTATGTCCCCGGACTAAGAGGTGGGGGGAATGTAGTGATTGGGGCTGAGTGGATGTCATTGGCTATGAGGTTCTTGAAGTTCTTATTAGCCTCGGCCAATCAGGAAAACCTTGGCTAACCAACATAATCGGGGTGTTAGAATTTCCTCAGTTCAGGGACTGATTCCGAGTTGGCTGCCCATAACCAGTGTAATGTGCACTTATAAATAACGGGTAACTTGTGTGATGGGATACCGACCTCTGTGCAGTTATTTCAGTCCTTGTTGAAAAGATTGGAATATCTTGTTACATTAAAGGTGCTTTACAAATGCAAGTTGTTATTTCCGCCTGTTCTCACTGTCTCCACCCTTTAGCTCTTCAAAGGGAGTTGGGATCTTCTGACAGACATTACCGTGTCCTTGCAGATGTGCCACAGGCCTGGAAATCTCCAGGTTCTTGTGCTTAAACATAATCTGGGGCAAACAAGTGTGCTACGAAACAGCAGTAGCTTAGCAATATCACCGTTCCTTCAGCATTGCTGGGTCAAAATCCTGTAACTCCCTCCCTAACAGCCTGGTGTGTGTAACTAGACCAAATGGTCTGCTGCAGTTCAAGAAGGTAACTCACCACCCCCTTCTCAAGGGCAACGAGGGACGGGCACTAAACCCTGGTCCTTTCATCTCTCTTTCTGTCCACACGGTCCCTTTTCCTTTATTTTTTTCCCTTTATATCAACCAGTTCACTTATGCTTTAATGAAAAAAATATGTAGCCAGGGGATTAGAATCTCCTCAGTTGAGGACTGACTCTGAGCTGGTTGGTCACCGCCAGTGTACTGTGCACTAGTAAGTAAATGGTGAGCCAGTGGGAACCCTGTGCCTGTATTTTTGTTTTTGGAAAACACTGCTAAATTAAATGTTGATCACTTACTTAACTGGGCAGTAGCAGGCATTCCCCAGGGTCAACAGTTCCTGGCAGGTGTAAAGTGTCATCTACAGTCATCCGCTAACCTGTCAGAGGCTGCTGCTGACACCACAACCATCTGAGGCCCAGGATCACTGAGAGACTCTGGGCTAAAGGTGAGTGAGGGCAGGATAGTGTTTGAGGAAGAGGGTATTGAGGAGAAGAGTGGGGGTGAAGGGAGGCCAGCAGCAAAGGGCGGCGTTGCGGAATTGAGAACTGGCTGTCAGCACGACCCCCTTTCCTGATGCTTTTATTCCTCAATCTGACACCAAATCTGCGGAATTGAGAACTGGCTGTCAGGACGACCCCCTTTCCTGATGCTTTTATTCCTCAATCTGACACCAAACACAATTGAACAAGTATCACCCCCTCTCTGCCCTGCGGAAACCCAACAACAGAGGCTTAAGTGCTCTCTTAAAGGCCTGAATTGGCAGAAGGTAGGAGCACATCCTCAGGCCCTCCTGTGACAGATTTTATTGGGGCTGAAATGGAACATAGAACATAGAACAGTACAGCACAGAACAGGCCCTTCAGCCCACGATGTTGTGCCGACTATTGATCTTCATGTATGCACCCTCAAATTTCTGTGACCATATGCATGTCCAGCAGTCTCTTAAATGACCCCAATGACCTTGCTTCCACAACTGCTGCTGGCAACGCATTCCATGCTCTCACAACTCTTTGTGTAAAGAACCCGCCTCTGACATCCCCTCTATACTTTCCTCCAACCAGCTTAAAACTATGACCCCTCGTGTTGGCCTTTTCTGCCCTGGGCAATAGTCTCTGGCTATCAACTCTACCTACGCCTCTCATTATCTTGTATACCTCAATTAGGTTCCCTCTCCTCCTCCTTTGCTCCAATGAAAAAAGTCCGAGCTTAGTCAACCTCTCTTCATAAGATAAGCCCTCCAGTCCAGGCAGCATCATGGTAAACCTCCTCTGAACCCTCTCCAAAGCATCCACATCTTTCCTATAACAGGGCGCCCAGAACTGGACGCAGTATTCCAAGTGCGGCCTAACCAAAGTTTTATAGAGCTGCAACAAGATCTCACGACTCTTAAACTCAATCCCCCTGTTAATGAAAGCCAAAACACCATATGCTTTCTTAACAACCCTGTCCACTTGGGTGGCCATTTTAAGGGATCTATGTATCTGCACACCAAGATCCCTCTGTTCCTCCACACTGCCAAGAATCCTATCCTTAATCCTGTACTCAGCTTTCAAATTCGACCTTCCAAAATGCATCACCTCGCATTTATCCAGGTTGAACTCCATCTGCCACCTCTCAGCCCATCTCTGCATCCTGTCAATGTCCCGCTGCAGCCTACAACAGCCCTCTATACTGTCAACGACACCTCCAACCTTCGTGTCGTCTGCAAACTTGCTGACCCATCCTTCAATCCCCTCATCCAAGAGGGTTGGGGTCTCCACCCATTGATTCGACACATTCCCTTCTGCCACCAAACCTGTCACTTGCCACTAAAATCTGCCCTTTAATTCTAACCTATGACTTCAACATCATTTCATTCTGTATTTCAGCACTAATTACAAGTGTTTTCTGTTTTTGTGGTGTAAAGTCTTGCAGGATGAGCTTGTGCACTTCAGTTCCATGCACAAAATAAGAAACAGAGCTCACCCAAGACTTGATTTGTTGCAGACTATTTGACAGCTATATGTAATTAAAATAAGCTGGTGTAGAATTCTAAGGATCTTGTGAATGCAGGGAGGATTCAGTTTGCTCTTTTACTGTTCCACAGAAACTGTAAAGTAAATTAGTGCTGAATTCTTCTATTTCTATTCTATTTCTCCGCTCCTTTCGAGCTTCCGACTGAATCCTTTCTTTCTCAACATCTGCACAAAACTTGGCTCTTGGCCACACTTTGTTGTGTTTTCAAGGGCAGTGTAACTCCACACGAACTCTTGTAGAGCATTTTACAGAGAGTTGGGTGGTGTTTAATGCTATTTACACTGCTGTTCTTTTGTAACAGTTACTCTCAGGAAATAAGAACACATGGAAAGTATTGCTTCCTTAGTGAAGCGTTAAGTAACATTCTCCAAAGACTTAGGTATTTTGAAGTTATTGGCATACTCTGTTCATTTTTGTTGTACTCTTACCAAAAACGTAATTGAATCAAAATGGGCAGTTACGGAGACTGATACCACAATATGCAAATTACAGTGAAAAAAAACTTCTTTTCCCACTGTCTTATCTGTGCTGTAACTGCAACCATCCTGCCTCATTTGGTTAATGGGCTCTATTTTCAGTATTACTTAACACAAGCAGAGCACAGACCCAGAGTGATGACATAGCAGCTTTATAGTTGAGGGGTATCCACCTCTCCCACTGTTGTTGTCAGCGCTGTGTCACAGAAGTCTGGCAGCCTCCTCTTTCTCCAGAGACTAGTATACAGCACTTAATATTTGATTCTTGCCCTCATTTTCTCTGTTGCTCATTCTTTGGAATTAAGAAACAAAAGGCTTCAAGCAAAGGTAGGCGAGTGGCTTTCAGTTTGGCTTAACAATGTATGCAGTGTGAAAATATGTTGAGATAACTCACTCTTTTTTCCAAAGCTACTTTCAGAAAAGTTTCTTGTGCAGAAAACGAGCCTGGATCATTGCTTTTTTAACCCTTGAAAATGATTTAGTAATATATACATTCCTATTAGAATCACAATTAAGAGAGTACTGCTTGCGTCTGTACATTTTTGTAGGTTAGTGGATAACATTGAATGTGTTAAATCAAGAGTGGAGAACTGCTTCTGATAAAATAGGAATGAGAAACATAATTAACAAAACATACAAGGACTGGCTTGTGCTTCGTGACCAAGGTACTTAGAGAAACAGATGAAAAACTGAATTGTAGAAAGTCCTCCTTAACTAGTTGCCACTCTTTGTCTACAGTGGGATAGGCAACACTGCAAGGAAAAGAACTGTAATTGTTGAAAGATGCAGTAGGTTTATTGTAGAAATAATCTGACAGCAACATATTATGATTTTAGTGCAGGGGCCAAACACGGTGCTGCAAGCATGTAGACCTTTTGTCTGCGCATTCCAGGGGCTATCTGTCTCAGATAAGCTCAGTTATTCATTCGAAGCGAGCCAGATTCATGTTTGAAAAAAGAAAAACAGCCAAAGATGGTTTTCAACATTCTTCACCTGATATGAAACAGAAGCAGTAATGTCAACGCAGGTGACAGTGTTATCAGTTTGTAAAGAGTTAGTTGTCCGGCACTGAGGAGGTGTCTGGTTAGGTTGTTGTGATCTCTATTTATTGAATTCTACAGGTTGCTCAGTGTATAATGTGACCTCAGTCAAGACTGAAACTGAAGTACTCCCTTGCTAACTGTGACAAAGGTGGGGGCACAGGATGTTCTAGCAGGATCATCCTTCTGAGATTTCAATCTTTGACCATTATGTTCTGGTCAAATTACCAATGGTGTCCTCAGAGGAAACTCATTTTAAAAGCTGGGACCTTAGAGATTGCATCAGTTATTTAGTGCTCCCGGAACTCATTTTTTTTTTCCCTTCTGTTCAGAGCCACTGTATAGGCTCAAAGGCAGTGAAGGGGGTTCTTTCAAAATCCAGGGGTGAGTTTACAATATAAATGTAATTCCTCTTTAAACAGAAATATATGCCAATGATTAGTTTAAAGGTTACTGAGCTCTAATGAAACAAAATAAGGACATAGAAGGTTTCAAATGAAACTTTTCACTGTGATCTGAGTGGAATATTGCCGCTGCAGACCAGTCTGTATGAGTTCACCTCTTTCAAATGTTGTTCCACTAATTACAACCATTGCTTTTTCCCAATGAATAAAACAGAAGAGTGTTTACACTACCACTAATTATTTCGTTCCACTTTAAGTTGCTGTAAATTGATGTTCTCTTACAGAATTTATCATCATTGGTTTAGACAGAACGACCACACACCAAGTTAACTAAAATCTCCTCTGACTGAAAGAGCAAATTTTTATACAAAGATATTTTCTTTGAGTGTCCACTCTGGCACGTAGGGAGGGGTGTAGACGCTGACGCTGGAAATACTAAAGCTTGTTTTCCTTAACACAAGATTGTTTCGGAGTTACTTCCAAATAGTTTTTCATAGGATCTTTCTGTTGATCCCTGTAACCGTGGTTCCTCCTGTTAACTCATGGCTGGATCTAGATTGTGTGCAGACTAACTGTGCATGACCACAGGCCATTCCACCCATCCTGTCAATACACATGTCCTTCTGCTTAGGGGCTTCCTATAACTGATCCCATCCTCTTGAGCCCCACCACAAACCTTTGTAATATTCACTCTCTTTTCTTTTGGTCAAAAAGGAACATCAAGGGGCAAAGTAATTGCTGGAACCAGTTGCGACAGAGAATTTCATATCTCATCAATGATTTCGGTCTCTCCAACACATATTCCCATTTTGCCACCACAACTATGGTAGACTGAGTCTCGCTGCCTCCTCGGGGCCTGTTGGATCAGGGAGTTATCAGAGTGGTACCATCTTTGGAGCAGTTGGAGGACATTCATTGGCTTGACCTTACTCTACCAATCAATGAGATCATGGCTGAACTGTACCTCATCACCAGATGCTTGCCATTTCTCCACATCCTGCAATGCCTTTGACCAAAAAAAGAACAATTTACTGAATCTCATTTTATATTCCATCCCTCCTATTCTCCATGTGCCCTTTAACGGCAACAGATTACCCCCATCTCTAATTGGCCCCACCCAACTCTGCTTAGGTGGGAAAAGAAACAGTCTGGTAGGAATACATATCAGTCCCTCTCTGGAAAGATCAGAGGTTAAGCATTTTCTGAATATCCCAGACGTGGGTTTTCCCTTTTGGTACCAACTTCTCCCAAAGGAACGTAACACTATAGGGGCAAAGTTGGCATGACCAGAGTGAATTTAGATGCTGCCATATTTGGCAGGCCAGTCTCTCCATTCTCCACCCGCCCCCCCCCATTTAATCATGAATAGATTCACTGCTTGCACTTTATGCAAAATCCCTCAAATTACATCAAGCCACAAGAAGACAGGTGTAACTACTGCCCATGTTCCCTGCCTGGTTCCCTCCCCCACAGCCCCTCCCTTCTGCGTAGAAATCTGCCAATGCTAATAGTGCCCCCAAGCCACCCTCCCAGAAAATATATCAGCACTCCACCAAATGCGATAGGAAATCCAGAGAAAATTTCTTCTCACCTTCGCTTTCAGTTTTCTCAAATCATCAGTCATGATGAAGATGTCATCATAAGCATGGACCAGGAGTGCATGATGAGAAACAGAAAACAATTATGAACAATTATGACAGAAGAAAGTGGATGACACTGGAACAAACATTAATAACTATCAGATAATCACTGTCTGAATAGAACAGCTAGTCTGTGGTGCTTTGTTGGTATAACATAGATACATTTCAGAACCACAAAAATGTTATTTTCCCTTACGCGAGCAGGATTTACACTGAAGTAGAAAAATATCTGATGAGTTATGCAAAAAGTGCTGAAAAGAGAGATATGCTGCCAACATTTTTTATCATGTTCTCAACAGGACGAGTACCAGAATGCCACATTTCAAAAGATCACAACAATTTTAGTCTACAGGAGAAAGTATGTTGTGATGTTTTAAAATTTTGCATTTTTGCATTTTTCCTGATGAGTGGAAGGTTAAAATCTTCAGTAACGTGTCTCTTTTTAATGTAATAATTACATTATGCAACTTCCATGTTTTGTTGTGGTATGTCTCCAGAACTCTAGGAACACTTGGATGTTGAGAAAACACTTTGTTTGCACAGCGTGGAGAAATAGTGTCTTGCTGACAGAATTGAAGTAACTGCTGCAATTAACATGTCCTCCTATCAGTTGGAACATTTGTAGGTCTACATCAAGCAAAACTGAGTAGCCACTATTGTGGAGACAAAAAAACTGCAGATGCTGGAATCCAAGGTAGAGAAACAGGAGGCTGGAAGATCACAGCAAGCCAGGCAACATCTAGAGGAAAGGAGAAGTCAACGTTTCGGGTATTAACCTTGTTCAGGACTGGATGTGATAGCGGGGGGAGCTGTAGTTAAAGAGTGGTATGGGGGAATGGGAGGTAGCAGAATGGTGTTAATACTTGTACACTGGTAGTGTGTATGGCCTGGTTGTTCAATGGGAGGGATGAATCTAGTTGGTAGCTGGAAGGGAGGAGGTGGGGCTGGAAAGGGAGCTGGGGAATGGGTGGGAAGGATATTTAAAACTGCAGAACTCAATGTTGAGTCCTCCAGGCTGTAGGGTGCCCAGGTGGTAGATAAAGTGATGTTTTTCAAATTTTCATTCTGAATCATTGCAACACTGGAGGAGGCCGAGGACGGACATGGCAGAGGGTTATGGGCAATTGTGGGGGAGGGTTGTAGTTAAAATGGGCAGTGACCGGGAGGTTGGGTTGGCAGTCGCGGGCCAGGTGAAGATGCTCAGTGGAACCGTCACACTGTGTACATTTGGTCTCAGTGATGTAGAGAAGACCACATCAGGAGCACTGCATGCAATAGACTAGGCTGGTGCGGATGCAAGTGAAGCTCTGTCTCACCTGGAAGGGCTGTTTAGGGCCTGGATGGAGGTGAGGGAGGTGGTGTGTGCGCAGGTGTTGCATCTTTTACTGTTACAGAGGAAGGTCCGGGTGGGTTGGAGTGGTTAGTGAGCAGTGTGGCACAAACTAAGAATTGGCGATGGGAATGGTGCTTCAACAATCTTTACTTTGCGCCATACTGCCCACCAACCACTCCAACTCACCCGGTACCTTCCCCTGTAACAGTAAAAGATGTAACACCTGCCCACACACCACCTCCCTCACCCCCATCCAGACCCTAAAAAGCCCTTCCAGGTGAGACAGAGCTTCACCTGCATCTCCACCAACACATTCTATTGTGTCTGTGTTCCCGATATGGTCTTCTTTACATCACTGAGGCCTAACACAGACTAGGTGACCGTTTCGCCGAGCATCTTCACCTGGCCCATTACGGCCAGCCCCTTTGGGTCACTGCCCATTTTAACTACCGCAAACCACCACCCCACCACCAGTTCCCCCTCTGACATGTCCGTCCTCAGCCTCCTCCAGTTTCGCAGTGACTCGGAATGCAAATTTGAAGAACACTTTATCTTCCACCTGGGCACCCAGCCTGGAGGACTCAACATTGAGTTCCCCAATTTCAAATAACCTTCCCAATCAACCCTTGGCTCTCCTTCCAGCCCCACCTACTCCCTTCCATCACACCTTCTGACCCTCCCTTCCAGCCACCAATCAGATTCATCTCTCCAATTGACCAACTAGGCTGTACCTAGTACCAGTGTCCACTTGTCACTACCATTCCACTACACCCCACCCTTTATCTGCAGCTCCCCCTGCTCCCACATCCAGTCCTGAGGAAGGGTAATACCCGAAACATTGTCTTCTCCTTTCCTCCAGATGTTGCCTGGCTTGCTGTGTTCTTCCAGTCTGTTTGTCAGCCACCATTGTAGCCCCAAAGTTCTTGTTTATTTCAATCTCAAAAAGGACCATGAAATGTAAGCCAGTGATAGATCACAGTTTTCTAGAAACCAGAGTTGTTCCATTCACAACAATGCTAGATGTTTTCTTGACCTCAATCTAGGGATCAAGAGAAAAGAATACAACTAGGAGCCAACTAGATCTCAACAGTGTTAATATCCAACAATAGCTGGGGAGTGGTGACAGGCAAAATTTCTGGGTGACATTGTATATTTATGAGCCATGCACATAGAAGAATGTCTACACAAAACAAATTTTCTACTTGTAACATAAAAGCAATTTGTGTGTTGCTATTTTGATAGATCATCATCAGGTTAGATATCTGTTTTGACTCATTTATTGCGCTTGTGCTGGCACTCCCAAATTCTACACTCACTCAACCTTATGATGCCCAAAACTTTGTTGCCCATGTCCTCACTCAGCTGAAGTCTCATTTGCCCATCACCACCTGCTCATTGGCATTGGCTCCCAGTTACTAACAGCTCCTCAATTCTATATTTTTTATTGCTTTTTGTTTTCCAAATCTTTTCATCCCTTCAAATCGATAATACCTGCCGGTCCTGCAGACCTCTGAGACCGCCATGGTCTTCCGATTCCAGCTGTTTGAGCTTCCACCCTCGGTGGCTATACCTTTAGCTGCAAACTCAGAACTCCTGAATCTCTCTGACTCACTGCTTCTCTTGAGATGCACCTTAAAATGCACGTCTTTGCCCAAGGTTTGAGTCAGCTGCAGTATTTTCCCTTTTGCGTCAAGGACCTAGGCGCTACCTGGCTGGACACACCCACAGGGTAGACTGATGATCAGCAAGGCGGTTCAAGAAAGTCTGAGGCTTGTTCTGTGTGTTCAGTGTCAGTCAAGGGGAGGCGGCTGTTGCAGTGCAGTCGCCGTGTCCTCATCTCTAAGCCAGAAGTCCTGGGTTCAGACCTTCATATCTCTTTATCTGGTTCACAGTTGAATATGTTTTGACCGGTCCCTATTGTTATTATTCTGGTAATGCAGACAATCGCATTCCAATGAATGTTTTGTAGTTTAGCTCAAGCCTGGTAATATACAGCAGTTACACAGGTACCACAGTATTCAGAATGGTTGAGGTCAGCTATAAGTGATAATGGGAACTGCAGATGCTGGAGAATCCAAGATAATAAAATGTGAGGCTGGATGAACACAGCAGGCCCAGCAGCATCTCAGGAGCACATATCCCTAAGGTCTCCTTGATTGATATTTTTATATTTCTAATTAACCTGATCAGAGATGTGATTGTACACCTATGGAGCAGTTGGGACTTGAACCCAGGACTTCTGGCTCAGAGATGAGGACACTGCCACTGCACTGCAACAGCCACCTCCCCTTGACTGACACTGAACAGTCAGAACAAGCCTCAGACCTTCTTGACTCGCCTTGCTGATCATCAGTCTACCCTGTGGGTGTGTCCAGCCAGGTAGCGCCTAGGTCCTTGACGCAAAAGGGAAAATACTGCAGATGTTCGAAATTCGAAATAAAATCAGTGAGTGCTAGACCAGGAGGTCCCACAGTATCTGTGGAGAGACAGAGACAGAGGGACGAGGTAGGGAAGATGGGGAGGAACTGTTCCCATTCATGAAAAGATCGAGAAGAATATAGCACAGGTTTAAATTCAGATTTGCAAAAGAAGCAAAAATGATGTGACAAAAGTTTTTTCTACATTGGGAATAGTTAGGGTCTGGATGTACAGCCTCAGGGTAGGGTAAAAACACATTCAATCAATGTATGCAATACGGAGTTAGACTGTAACTTGTGGCACGTGGGTGGCTGGGACCCCTCATGTGTCTCGACATCAGAATCTTGAAGGCAATGTAAAATCCATCTCTAATTTTGTAATAGACTTCATCAATTCAATTGGTCAACCATTCAGGGATAACATTTGACCTCCTGATTTGAAGCCAAGCAAAATTGCATTGAAAATCCCCGAAAGTCGATGTTCAGTAGAAACGACGGATATTCAATAAGAAAATGTATTTTGTTTCTTTGAGATACAAGTAATAATTCTGTGCCTTTTCTCTACATACAGCGTCACCATAAATTCCTGAGATGAAGGTCATTCAACTTCCCATATTTGCTTTGCTGGTCAGCAGCATACTCTGTCAGTATGACTACGAGGAGTACTTTGGTTATTACCCACTGAGTTCTGTGGCCGCAAGTTATCCAGTTTGCTCTGTTGAGTGCGATTGTCCAGTGACCTTCCCCACTGCTATGTATTGTAACCATCGCAGACTTAAAACCATCCCAATGGTACCAGCGGAAATAAAGTACCTTTACCTCCATAACAACCAGATCACTGGCATTCCAAACAGTGCATTTGAAAATGCCACTGGTCTCCAATGGCTGGTTCTGGATGACAATCAGCTTACCAGCAACAACATTGGAAAGAATGCATTCTCGAAGCTAAAAGGCCTGAAGAGGTTGTACATAAACAGGAACAATCTAACAGATGGTGTCCGATCCCTACCGAAGTCATTAGAGGAACTGAGGCTTTCATCAAACAGGATCTCAAAGCTTGGAAACACCTTAAAAGGACTGGAAAACTTGACAACTCTTCAACTCAATGACAACAAATTGAGTGACATTGGTGGATCTTTGAGTGGATTGAAGTCTTTGATGTACCTTGATTTAAGTGCCAACCAATTAACAAAACTTCCCGATGATCCTCCAGAAGCCATAGAGATGTTTTATGTGACAGACAACAAGATCAAGAGCATTCCGAAGGACTACTTTAACAAGATAAAATCCCTGCAGTACCTACGCATTTCGCACAATGAAATTACAGATGACGGTATCCCTGATAAAATCTTCAACATCACCTCACTCATTGAGTTGGACCTTGCATACAATGATTTGAAGACCATCCCCCTTGTTAATGAAAACCTCGAAAATCTGTACCTACAGGCAAATAAAATTGAAAGTAAGTGTGACTCCATTTCACTCACTATGGCATCAAGTTCAGGTGTTAAGAAACCCAAAATAAAATGAGAAATTTGGGACTAAGCTGCTAAGTCAGAGGCAAAGTGTTTACTGCTCAGAAAAAACCTGAAGAAAGTGTCATAACAGAACTGCACCATACAAATGAATTCCAATTCAGCTGAATTGAGCCATGAATATGATGTTTCTCCCTAAGGTTATTTGTATTCTTAAAAGATTATTCTTATAGATTGATGATATAGATTGATGCAAACATCTATTCTGATATCATTACAAACAAAATATCTTCTGAATTCAGGCCAAATTTGATTCCTGCAATATTTCAATGTGGTTATCATAGAATCCCTACAGTGTGGAAACAGGCCCTCTGGCCCAACAAGTCCATACCAACCCTCAGAGCATTCCACCCAGACCCAGCGCTATAACCCACCTAACCTAAACATCCCTGAACACAACAGGCAATTTAGCATGGCCAACCCACCTAACCTCCACATCTTTGGGCTGTGGGATAAAACCAAAACACCCAGAGGAAACCCACACAGACACGGGGAGAATGTGCAAACTTCACACAGTCATCCAAGGGGTCGAATTGAATCCGGGTCCCTGGTGCTGTGAGGCACCAGTGCTAACCACTGAGCCACCGTGGCAATTTATGAAAAAAGTTTAATTTCAAAACAGCTGATGATAATTTGCATTTTGTATGATACAGTACCTGGTGGCTTCTTTGTAAATGGAAGGAAAATTGGTCATATCTGCTACATCAGCTTGATTGGAATTACCATGTTAAATGAGCACAAGGCAATAGTTCTAGACATTCAGGTTGTCTATTGGAAACAAGTAACATAATATAAAACAATGAATTGAAACATGTTCAATTCAACAAAACAGCGAAGCGGGAAACACAAGATTAACCTGAGGCATTTGCTCCTAATCCACGACTAGTCTTACTAATTAATTTGCTGCCACTATTTGACCCAAAAAGAGGCCATTTGACCCAAACAGTCCCTGCTAGTGGTCATACTCCACATTAGCTTCTTTTATCATACCTCATCTAAATCTCCTCTATTCCCTTCTCCCTCAAACACTTTTGGAAATTCTCTTACATGCATCGATAAGATTCACTTCAAGCACTCCCCTGTGAGAGCAAGCTCCATATTATCACCACTTTGGGGAAAGAGGCCTTTTCTGAATTCCCTAATAGATCTCCCAGAGACCGTGTGAGAGGTAGTGGGATCATTGCCCACATTTTAGGGTGGCACAGTGGCATAGTGGTTAGCATTGCTGCCTCACAGTGCCAAGGGCTTGGGTTTGATTCTAGCCTTGGGTGATTGTCTGTGTGGAGTTTGCATGTTCTCTCGTTTTCTGCTGGGTGCTGTGGTTTCCTCCCTCAAATATGTGCAGGTTAGGAGGATTAGCCATGCTAAAATAAAATTCCCCGTATTAGCCAGGGATGTGTGGCATAGCCATGTAAATAGCTCATGCAGAGGGGTGATGGTGGGTCTAGGCGGGATGCTCTTCAGAGGGTAGGTGCAGACTCAATGAGCCAAATGGCCTCTTTCTGCACTTTAGGGATTCTATCCTCTATAAATGACCTCTTGTCTATTTGTTCCTCCCCATAAGTGGAAACAGTAAGGGGAATTTTATGGAGTCCACAAGTGCAGGAAACCTGATGTGCAAGTTGACCTAATCAGGCAGAATGCAAACTCTACAATTCCTAATGGCAGATTGAGTTGCAGGGGTTAGGTCAGCCGCAGCATATTGAGTCTTACATTGGCCTGTGGCACTTGCTCACTTGCAGTATATTTGCATGCAATGAATATTTAGTAGCATAAAACGTTTTTGTAATTTCAAGAAGGAATCAGTGGCATGTGAGAATCCTGTAGTGCCCAGCTCATGTTTGTTTAAAGATGACTTGCACAAATTGGCTTTGGGCAATTGCGGTGTAATGTTAGTGGTTTTCTGTTCTTAGTCTATGGAACAGGCAAGGAGAGCAGGAGAATGGCAGCTTAAGTCGATGCCTTGGAGTCAGAAAGAGTGAGTCAGTGTTGAGGTAGTTGCAGAAGCATGATGATCGGAAGAGGGTAGAGGGTGTTGTGGAAACAGGTAGTCAATGTAAGAAGGTGAGGAGCCTAAAGGGCTGTGTCAGTACAGTCCAGATGTGGGTCCATCTCAAGATGTTGGCTGACAGAAACCTTCCACTGCATTGAGTTTTACAACATTACAATGATCCCTTCTGAGGGTGTTCTGTGAGAAGGTCCTTCAAATGCATAGAAGGGTCAGGTGAGCCTACAAGTTTCACCATATCCCACAGATCAGTGAGTACAACACTGGACAATAACTCGAATATTGGTTAAAGTGTCAACATAAAAACCCATTATCTCCCCTCCAACGAAGGAAATGCCCCTAACATCCCTGTAACCATCACATATGCCACCATAAGTCCGTGAGACCATAAAATGTAGGAGCAGAAGCAGACCATTCAACCCATCAAGTTTACTCTACCATTTAATTAAATCATGACTGAACTGATAATCTTCAACTCCACTTTATTGCAATATCCCCATAACTGTTCAATCCCTTACTGATTCAAAATCTGTCTACCTCAAACATAAATATACTTAACCATGAAGTAGTCCATCCATTTAGATCTCTGACTGACCTTGTCTCATCCAATGCAGGTAATGTGCACTTGAATAAAGTGAAATCAATGAAATGTGAAAAATTTACAGGCGAAATTTAATTTTGAAGAAAAATCCCCTTGGTGCTCTCAAGTCTGATGTGAAGAGAATTGGTTAGGAAAGTTGTGTCCACGAAGCAGAGTCTCCCTGTCTGACCAGGAGCCTCCTCTGTAGGTTGCCTGTAAAGGCAGCACAGTTTCACTTCCCCTGCTGCATGATCACACGGGTCTCCTGTGCACATCGTGGTACTTTCAATTCCAGTTGGAATTGTGTGGGAAACGGAGAGCAGAAATGGAGTCTCCTTCCGGTTCCATCACTGGGAACAGCACACTGCTGGTGAAATCTGCCTCATTCTCTCCAGATCAAATCTATCAAAACCGTTTATAATGAGAAAGCCATCTGTTAGGTCAGATTTCCCTTTCCATGGAGAAAAACCTGTTATAGTGCCAGATTGGGCTCTGCCATGCTTTTTACTGGCAAGGCATTTTATGAATGAAAAACTTTTGAGAGTGTCAAGAGACGTGACCTATGTTTTTTATAATAGCCTTACTAATCTGTGTTGTCAGCTTCTAGTGATTGGTATATCTGCTCTCCCAAATCCCTTTGATGGACAACCCCGGTGAGAATTTTCATTTCTAAGTAATATATGACCATTTACTATTATTTCTCAAATGTTATACCGCACATTGATCTATTTATAAATAGACTCACTTCACTTTTAATATTTTAATTTTGTTAAATTATTGTTTTAAATTGTTACCATCCTCCACAATTTAGTTCCTGGTTTGATGTCATCGGCAAATTTGGAAATTTATTGTTTATTTTTATTCCAGTGTAAAGCCCAGCACTGTGACCTTTGTGGATCTCCACTTTCCATCTTTAGACCTTCTGAATAGTTTTCCTTTACCTCACAATAACTAATAATTTCAGGTAGACTGTTTGAAAAGTACCTGTGAAACCACTTTCATCATATCCTAGACTGCACACATTCCACCTTCTGTTTACTAAACCTATGAGCAGATTAAGATAGCAATTAGATTAGTTCACACTGTGGTATTTTGTTGGCTGTGATTGATAGACAGCCGAGCGAACTTGTCATTATAGAATCATGGAATCCTTACGGTGTGGAAGCAAGTCATTTGGCCCACCTGTTCCACGCATACCCTCCCAAGAGCATCCCACCCAGGTCCCACCCCCACCCATCAACCACCACCACCATATCCCTGCATTTCCCATGATTAATCTACCTAACTTGCACATCATTGGACTGTGGGAGGAAAATGGGAGCAGCCAGAGGAATTCTGGGCAGACACAGGAAGAATGTGCAAACTCCACATAGACAGTCACCTGAGGCTGGAATCAAATCCAAGTCCCTAGCATTGTAAGGCAGCATTGCTAGCCACTGAGCCTCAGTGTTACTTTAGTCTTGTTAGATAACTGCTTATAGTTAATATGTAGTTCATTGGGAAGCTAATGACTGTCCTATATTAAGACCCTCATACTACAAGACAAGCAATATGATCTGAAAAGAATCTATATATCTATGGTCCTCTAAGATAGTCTTGAGGTACAGTAGGTAACACACCTAACTTTCAGCGAGAAGCTCCAGATTCAAATCCCACTCCAGGATTTGAATAACATGGAAGGTATGTTCAACACACAGCCAAACAGGTTGATTATCTGCTTGCAAACCTTTGCAATTTGTCAGGCAGCAAGTGGTGTATCGCCGTTAAGCTTTCTGGGAAATGGAAGGTACAGAAACAAATGTAAATCTATGCTTTGTCTGTTTTATTCATCTCTTGGTGACTAGAAACCTACCAAGTCTTCTGTAACCTCCCCATTCTCTCAGATCTCTGTATCATCTAATTCTAGCCTCTTGTGCATTCCCAATTAATTGTTGAATCATGTGGAGTTATCTGTTCAGTTACCCTGGTGCGTAATTGCAAAAATTTCTCCCTCAACTTCAGCACCTCCCCTCTTTTTCAGAGTGCTGCTTAAAAGCCTCTCTCTTTCACCAAGTTTTTGATCGTCTTATATTTATGTGCCTTGCCTTTATAGATTTTTCACCTAAAATGAATAGCCTCTGTAATTAAACTTGATCTCCAATATGACAGGAAATGGTGGCATAATAGACTTAGCACCACATTAACACATTATTTTCCAGATGCTAGAATACTCAAAGACATTAAACTCCAAGTCTGAGATGCTCTGTATATTTTTGAAATGCTGCATTCAGCTTTATATTACAAGCAGAGTGTATAATCCTTGGGTCACTCTAATACAGTGAATGCCTCTCATTCTCTGAACCTTCATTTTGCAGAGTTCACCATGGACAGCTTCTGTCGCGTTACTGGCCCGGCGGATTACTCCAGCATCAGACACCTACGGCTGGATGGTAATAACATTTCCCGAGCTAGTATGCCCTACGATATGATCCGATGTTTGCGCCTGGCCTCAGATATAACATTTGATTTTTGATCTACATCCACTTAATTGGGAAGACATGAGGGCAGATTCTAACTCTGTGTAGCTGTCCGTCTTATCCTCCTGCCTCTCCCACCCCCTGCCCCCTGCCATCTCCAAGGTTTCCCAGTTTACAGTTATTCACTTGTTAACACATCATGCCATGCAAACTAACACCTTTAAATCTTATATCTTCACATAATCATAACTTTTCTACTAGATCTTCAATCAGCTAAAGAAAACCAACAGAATTATTGAACAGAAAGGAACGTAACAGTAAGTGGAGGTTAAGAGTAAAGCTGCATAATGTGGGAAGAAGGTACTCTTTCAAAATGGAAAATATTTTGGGATCTTTTCAAGGATACATTTGAATCAACCGCCTGCGTACACATATTCAGCAATAGTCAAATAAAGCTTGTGGTTAGAAGTTACAAAAGAGAAAAACTCAGTGAGTGCAATGTTAAACTTAAATCAACTCACTTTTCTGTATTATGAGAATCCTCTTTTGCTCTGTTTGTTATAATCGGATACAAGTATTACAAAGGAACTTTTAAAAGATTCAGCACTTTTATAAGCAACAATGTATGTGCAAACTTTCCTTTCAAATTATGCAGTTCAGAAGATTCTCCATATATTTCTTCACTAAAATATTATTTTCAGAAGTCCGCTAAAAGATTAACAACTTGACTTACTGACTCAAATAGTATCTGTGCCATCTCTAATTACCGTGTTATACAGTAGGTTTGAAGAAAACACGTAGGATCTATAGGATGTGGGAGAATAGGAGTTAGATGTGGTTTAGCAATTTAAAGCTTGTACAGAAGTTATTATGAAATAAAGGTAAACAGTAAACATTCTTTTAATAACCAAGTGATTGGCTTTCTTTTAATAACTCTTGCTTAAATTTGCTTGGCTTTAAAAGCTAACAGCTCTTGCAACTTTTAGGTTAGTTTTTTTTCATTGGGGCAATTAAATATTTTAACCACAGCTTGTATCAACCATTGTAAACCATGCATGACCCTTACCCAGTTTTCTTTGTATGCAAAATTTGATTTATCGTGCAGAAAATAGAGCATGGTTAATTTAGCAGCAGCAGCCATAGCTGGCTTTAACTTATCAGTTGTATTTTCCACTTTAGCTGACAGCTTTGAGTCCACAGTAATGTCTTTAGTATGCAACCATTGTTTACACAGCCAGATATGCTACGAGGTTTGAGTTTCTCTGGTCTCTCAAATACCAGAGCTATTTGTTTGCAAAGAAATTTATCCAATTGTCAACCAGGCTATAAGATTAAAGCATCTTTTAGACTCAGCCTTCAGGGAATGAGTGGACAGCTATCTGACATTGCTACCTTACACCATGATAATGAGACACTCGCTTCAGCTGATCGCACAATGGGAACCCTGATCAACGTGGAAATGTCTGTGGTGAAACACAGCTGGAAGCAGACTTCACAAATCTCCGCTAGGATGGAGTGGACGTGAAATTATTAAATTCTATAAATCCACGAAAGGGGGTGTTCCAAACAATTGACCTGAAAAATGTATCAATTCCAAATGTAAAGAATTGACTTTGTAGTTTTAACTCTCTGTACACGACTTTTTTTTCCCTCACATTAACCATTAAAGTATATCTTCACCTATCTTCAACTGTGCTTTATTTTGTTCAACCAAATTTCTGGATCTCGTCCTATTTGTCGTTGAAGGATCAAGAGAAATGTTTCTAACAAAGAAAGATATTTCTGGTACATGGGCTACACATCAGATTTACACAACAAACCAAAAGCAACCCAAAAGAACTGCGCTTTCTGGAAAGCAGAAACAAAAACAGAAATTGCTAGGAAAACTCAGCAAGTCATGCAGCATTGGTGGAGAGAAAGCAGAGTCAATGTTTTGGGCCCGGTGATCCTTATTCAATTCATAATAATTGTATTTGTTTGTTAGATGCCTTTGAACTTTTTCCCAAGTCCATGCCTCCTTCGTGACCTTTGTTTTCACAACAGTGACTTGTTGTTTCATTTCAAGGCGCTTTAAGAGAAGCGTTAGAGCAGGAAAAAGAATACAGGCTAAGTTTAATCAGGGGGTGTCATGACTCCTACATTGAGGTAGAAGAGTGTTCAGAAATCACACTTGCTGAGCACAGGTTTTCCTTGGCGCTCCTAGCCTCCATATCAGCCCCTGAAACAGCTGATAGACACACCAGTGTCCATTTGAACAGGGACAGACACAAGGGTGGGGCAGGGAGAGGAGAGTGGTGGAACAGAGATGGGGAAGGGGTAAGGCAGGGAGAGGGACGGGGTGGCGTAGGGAGGGTAAGGAGGTGGAGCAGGGAGGGTAAGGGAGTGGCTTAGAGAGGGGAGGGAGGTGAAACAGGGAAGGCAAGTGGGTGGAGCGGGGCGGGGTAAGAGGGTAGAGCATGAGAGTGAAAGTGTGGAGCAAGGAGCAGGACAGGGTGTGCGGCAGGAAGGACAAGGGGGTGGAGCAGAGAGGGTAGTGGGTGCGGCAGCAAGGGTGAAGGGGTGGAGCAAAGAGATGGACAGGGCATGGGGTAGGGAGGGTAAAGGGGTGGAACAAGGAAGGGGACAGGTTGTGGGGCAGGGAGGGTAAGGGAGTGGAGAGGGGAGGGCAAGGGGGTGGAGTGGAAAGGGTAATGGGTGGCACAAGGAGGGGCACAGGGTATGGGGCAGGGAGGGTAAAGGGTTGAACCAAGGAGAGCAAGAGGGTGGGGAAAGGAGGGTAGTGGAGCAACAGCTGGATCATACAGAATGAGGGGAAGGGGTGGAATATGGAGGAATAGGGAACAAGGCAGGGAGTGGGCATAAGGGACACAGCTCTTTAGATAAGTCACATGGCGTTGATTACAGGCTGCCGGATATAGGGCAGGACGTACTGCTCTGAGAGGTACTGAGAAGAACAGCAAGAGGGCGAGAGACAAAACATCAGTTTCTCACCATCAAGTTCATATTTGGAATGTGGGTGTGTCTGGCTGGGCCAGCATTTATGGCCCATCTCTCGGTGCCCCTAACAGGTGGTGATAAATTGCCTTCAGAAACTGTTGGAGTCCATTCGCTGTAGGATCACAAGACTGTTAGGGAGGGGATTCCAGGACTTTGACAGCAAGGGGATCTATTTCTAAGATGGGATGGTGAGTGGTTAAGAAGGGAACTTGCTGGTGGAGGTGTTCCTACCTGAATATCTATCTGCTTCACTCATTCAGAGATTGAGTTCTGCTCTCCATTTACTCTTTCTGCTCCATCCCTTCCCCTTTCTGAGAGGAAACAGGTAAATGATCTTGAAACCAGGTGGTGAGAAAATTATCTGCATGCATTTATATCTCATTCAAATCACAACTCAATGGAGTTAAGTTCATCTTCCCTGTTAACTTCTACCATTTGAGCAGTCCGATGTTTCAAATACCTAGCACCACATATCAGGCATATACCTGGAGGGTGGCTCTTCCTGCTGGACTGCAGGGCAAGTTCTTACAGTTTTGTCCTTGTCACATCATGTGGTTAATAGCTGCCAACGTTCTCTTGTATTTAAAAAGATAATGGGAACTGCAGATGCTGGAGAATTCCAAGATAATAAAATGTGAGGCTGGATGAACACAGCAGGCCAAGCAGCATCTCAGGAGCAGTCCTGAGATGCTGCTTGGCCTGCTGTGTTCATCCAGCCTCACATTTTATTATCTAGGCAGGATATCTCCCTGAGCCATCTCCGACCGGCACATGCCTACAGCTGAAGGCTATCGAACCGGGAAAACAGGTGGAGGGTGAGCGGTGGTGTGTAAACAGCTGGGAAGCATGAAAATGGTGAGTGGGAAGAAGAATAAATCAGGCTATAGTGTGCTCCAGTGAAGTCAGGGTGTTTCGGTCGCAGGGTGGGGGGAGCTTGTGTTACATCTCACATAGAATAAGCATTATACTTTCATGAAACATGACCTTGATATCATCACCATATCACAGTTTGTGACCTAATGGCTATAGGTCTGAGTCTCTCGGTCTCCATCTTACTTGGGTCAATTGCAGCATGACATGCTAAAAGAGGCCAGTTATAGTTTGTACATGAATTGCTCAGTACTAGCCCAGGCACAGCAGTACCTGTAGCTGTAATGTATGTACAGAGTAGGAGCTGTTTTAAATGACTACTGGATCTTTCAGTACTGTATTACACACATCTGGTTCTTATGTAATAGGAGTTGCCATTTAACTGAGATTTCTGCAAAGGTGTTTAAATACATTGATGAGGACAGTGTTGTTGATAAGGTTCAGTAAGAACTTTGACAAGGACCAATGTGAATGGCTGGTCCAAAGGGTAAGGGCACATTGATTAAAAAGGCAAGTTGGCAAACTGGATCCAAAATTGGCTTGCAGTAGGAAGTAAAGAGCGGAAGGTTATTTATGTGACCAGCCCAAAGGGCCTGATTCTATGCCATAAGATTCTAGGATTCTATAAGTACAAATAGAAATATCCTGCAAAAGCGATAAAGCCCATTCTGCACCTACAGCAGATTGTGAGGATAGGACAATTCAGGTGTAATACAATCAGTGACACTGTACTGTGGGGTAGAAGGCTACTTCAGTCAGTCCCAGTTTTGTGCTGTGACCATCTATGGACATGCTACAATCGCTCTGGAGGGTCCAGGCCTGAAGACAGTCCATGGGCTACATCCCAGAAATCAAGAGGGTCTGGATTTCTGGAGAAAAAAACAAAGAACAACACAAGAACAGGCACTTCAGCCCTCCCAGACTGTGCTGACACATTTTGCCCTTCCAAACTAAAACAACCTTCACTTACAGGATACCTATCCGTCTATTCCTTTCCTATTCATGTATTTGTCCAGGTGTTTCTTGAAAGCTGCTCTTGTGTCTGCTTCCACCCCCTCCTCTGTCAACGTGTTCCAGGCGCTCACCACCCTTTGTGTGAAAAACTTGCCTCACACATCTCTTTTAAACATTCCCCCTCGCATGTTGAATCTGTGTCCCCCAGTAATTGACCCCTCCACTCTGGGAAAAAAGTCTCACACTTTCAACTCCATCCATGCCATTTACAATCTTACAAACTTCTAGTGGTGCACCTGTCAACCTCCTGCGTTCCAGTGAAAACAAATCCAGTCTATCCAGCATTTCCTCACAGCTAAAATCCCCCATAGCAGGCAGCATCCTGGTAAACCTTTTCTGTATCCTCTCCAAAATATCCACATCCTTCTGGTAGTGTTGTGACTAGAACTACATGCAATATTCCAAGTGAGGCCAAACCATAGTTCTATAAACTTGCAGCATAACATATCTATCACTACACTCAATGCGCCTTCCAATGAAGATAAGCATACCATAAACTTTTTTTACTACATTATGTACCTGCACTGCTATCGCCAGTGATCTGTGGACCTGTATACCCAGATCTTTCTGCATATCAATACTCCTATGGGTCCTGCCACTCACTGTATACTTTCCACCTGTACTTGGCCTTCCAAAATGCGTCACTTCACATTTGTGCAGATTAAACTCAATCTGCCATTTTCACACCTCCGCTCAGTTCGCAATAAACAACTGCACCTCCCAGTCGCAAACCATTTCTACTCCCCCTCCCATTCTTTAGATGACATGTCCATCATGGGCCTCCTGCAGTGCCACAATGATGCCACCCGAAGGTTGCAGGAACAGCAACTCATATTCCGCTTGGGAACCCTGCAGCCCAATGGTATCAATGTGGACTTCACCAGCTTCAAAATCTCCCCTTCCCCCACTGCATCCCTAAACCAGCCCAGTTCGTCCCCTCCACCCACTGCACCACACAACCAGCCCAGCTCATCCCCTCCACCCACTGCATCCCAAAACCAGTCCAACCTGTCCCTGCCTCCCTAACCTGTTCTTCCTCCCACCCCAAGCCGCACCTCCATCTCCTACCTACTAACCTCATCCCACCTCCTTGACCTGTCCGTCTTCCCTGGACTAACCTTTCCCCTCCCTACCTCCCCACCTATACTCTCCTCTCCACCTATCTTCTTTTCTCTCCATCTTCGGTCCACCTCCCCCTCTCTCCCTATTTAGTCCAGAACCCTCACCCCATCCCCCTCTCTGATGAAGGGTCTAGGCCCGAAACGTCAGCTTTTGTGCTCCTGAGATGCTGCTTGGCCTGCTGTGTTCATCCAGCTCCACACTTTGTTATCTTGGATTCTCCAGCATCTGCAGTTCCCATTATCTCTGCCATTTTCTGAAAGTGCCTCTAACTGATCTATATCCTGCTGTATCCTCTGACCATCCTCCACACTATCCACCAATCTTTGTATTGTCCACAAACTTACTAATTAAGGTTCAGTAAGAACTTTGACAAGGACCAATGTGAATGGCTGGTCCAAAAGGTAAGGGCACATTGATTAAAAAGGCAAGTTGGCAAACTGGATCCAAAATTGGCTTGCAGTAGGAAGTAAAGAGCGGAGGGTTATTTATGTGACCAGCCCATAAATAGTTATGCTTTCCTCCAAGTCATTTATGTAGGTCATGAACATCAGAGATCCCAGCGCTGATTCCTGTGGAACAATAGTCACACACTCCCTTCCAAAAAGCACCCTTCTACCGCTACCCTCTGCCTCCCATGACTAAGTCAGTTCTGTACCCATCTTCCTAGCTCACCCCAATGCCATGTGACATCACCTTTTGAACCAATCTGCCATGGGGGACCCTGTCAAAGGCTTTATTGAAGTCCATGCAGACAACATCAACAACTTTCCCCTCGTCAATCATCTTCGTCACTTCCTCAAAAACACTCAATCAAGCTAGTGAGGCATGACACCACCCTGCACAAAACCGTGCTGTCTATCACTAATCAGTTCATTTGCTTCAAAATGTGTATAGATCATGTGCCTGGGAATCTTTTCCAATAATTTCCCTACCACTGATGTGAGAATCACAGACCTGTAATTTCCAGGATTATCTCTGTTACCCTTTTTAAGCAATGAGACAACACTGGCTATTCTTCAGTCCTCTGGGACCTCATCTATGGCCATAGAGGATGCAAAGATGTCAGTACTCCAGCAATTTGTTCTCTTGCCTCCCTCAATATTCTGGGAGTCTGATGTCGGTCATTGGGCTACATTCCAGAAATCTAGAGGGTCTGGGTCTGCCAGTAGTTTGAATATGAGGAGGCTTTGTTCAGGATGTTAGTCATACTGAGGCCTAACCCATATCTGGGGCTTGGTCTGAGTTTCCTGTGAAGCAGAGAGAATGTCACTAGGTTAGGAGGACAGTTGGATTAAATAGGATGGGTAGTGGAAGCTCTGGGCCAGGGAGTATACAGAAACTTGGGGAGGGAAAATGTCAAAGAAACTCAGAGTAGAACTTGTCTCAATCATGGAAGAGGCAAGGCTCAGCAGGGGCATTGGTATTTGCATTGTAAGAGCTTCTGAGAGGGGTTTAGGGCTGTAGTGTTTGGGAGAGGCTGTGCAATAGGGCAATTGTGGGAGAGAATGGAAAAGCTTGGGGTGACAGGAATTTGAAACCAGTGGGAATAGGAGGCGAGAAAGGTGGATTTTTTTTTGGGGTGGTTTTGGTACCAAAATGGCCCAACTAACTGAATCTCACCATGTTTTCTGGAATGGACTGGACCGATTCTCCGTCAGATTTGAAAGGACCACACTAAAAGTGGGAGGCAATATCATTTGACAATAGACAATAGGTGCTGGAGTAGGCCATTCGGCCCTTTGAGCCAGCGCCACCATTCATTGTGATCATGGCTGATCATCCACAATCAGTATCCTGTTCCTGCCTTATCCCCATAACCCATTTGGGGGAGGGAGCATTGTTGTAACTCCCAAGTTGTGGCCCAGTGAAGGAGGGCCATCTTAATGAGGAATCCAGTTGATGGGTCATCATGTTTATCTGCCTTCACTTGGCCCATCGTTCATCTTCCTGTAGTGTGCAATCCACAGTCTCTGCCTCCAGCTTTGATTTCCACATCAGGACTTGGTGGTCCTGGAAGATGTGATTTTAGTTACTTTATCCTCTCCTTTTTTTAATATTGTCTGGTGAGGTATTTCATTTGCAGCTGGAGAACTTGGTAACCACTGTAGTGCCTTCTTGACAGGGTGTTTGTCTATCTCCGCAGGCAGCAGCAGGAGGACTGTGGTCTGGATCTCCCAGGAGGAGATGGGCTGCCACTTTCTGTAGTAGACTGGGCGGGAGGCCTCAGAGGAGATGGTCTCAAAGATGTCATTGATGAACGAGTTGGTGACACTCAAGAAGGAGGAGAAGGAGCCAATGTCCAGTTTGACGTTGTATATGTGGAGACTTTAGCTCTCCTTCTAGCTCTTCTTACACTTCCTCTCCCCTCTGACACACTTTGTCTTCCCTCTGACACACTTCTCCCTGCTGACACACTTCTTCTCTCTGACACACTTCTCCCCTCTGACACACTTCTGCTCCCCTCTGACATACTTACCCTCCCCGCTGACACACTTACTCTCCCCTCTGACACACTTCCTCTCACCCGACACACTTTTTCTTCCCTCTGGCACACTTCCTCTCCCCTCTGACAACACTTACTCTCCCCTCTGACACACATCCTTTCCCCCTGACACACTTCTACTTCCCACTGACATGCTTCCACTTCCCTCTGACACACTTACTGTCCCCTCTGACGCACTCCTTCTTCCCTCTGTCACACTTCCTCTCCCCCGACACACTTCCACTCCCCTCTGACACACTTACTCTCCGCTCTGACACACTTCCGTTTCCCTCTGACACACTTCTTCTCCCCTCTGTTGGGGGATGATGGGACAGGTTGGCCATGCAAGTAGCTAAGAGAAACCTAACTCTTAAGCTGACGTGATCGGTTCCACAGACCTCTGAAAGCAACATCATGTTGGTTCAGATCAGCCCTGCCATTCTGCTGGTCATCTTGCTTCTCTGAAGAAACTACAGCCTTGAGGAGGAGGAGCCAACGCTGACTGAGGAGCACCGTCCAAAAGCACCACAACCTGTGCCCAGTGGTCTACTAAGGTGGCCACAAACCGAGTCCACAGGCTTAAATGCTGCTATCTGCAGGTGACAAACTGGCAGTGCCAAAGGTACCTCAGGGTCCTTTGATGTTCCTCTGGGGACTTGGGGTCAAAAAAGTGCTGACCTTCTGTGTTCATCCACCCAGATGCACATTCACTCTCCTTGTCTCAAGGTGCTGCAGGCAATGGGCTCAATGGCAAAGGAGGGTTGGCAAGGTGCTTCTGGAGTGCCCTGAGATGAATTTCCTGGGGTGCCCAGCTGTACTTTCCACCTCCTTTCTCCATTACCCTGTCACCTTGAGAGGAGGAGAGAGAAGTGACAACATACCTATCACCTGATCATGGGTACTGAGTACCCAGCATCCCACTGGATCTAGGTCTCCAAGGCAACCACTGCATGCTCACATATGCAGACGGGGGGGAATAGACTCCTCAGTCATCTGCTCCATGTGGTGAGCACCTCCATCTCACATGCCTGGTGTGTCTCTACAGGCCCCCTTCTGGCTGAGTACAGAGGCTCATTCTCCACTTGGGGCTAAGCAGATGACTGGTCTCGGGTAATCCTCAGAGTGTAAAAGACCTCAGGCATTTTTTCCACCACCAACTGTGGACGTGTCAGTGATGTTCTCACTAGGGACTGCTCGTGACTCAAACCTAGCAATGATACCCACTGAGGTGGCAAACTCTGTGCTGCTGCCAGGTGCAAATGGGCACTGTGCCAGTGCAGCCTCTGAGGTTTCAAAGCCACCATCCTCAGAAGACCAGAGTCCGTGCCAGCCTCAGTTGACTGCTCATACCCGTGGAAGAAGACAGAATGAGTTGGGGAGAATGTACAAACTCACATTGGGGGAAGAATGTGTGAGACAGTCGGCAGATCTGAGAAGACCAGGTTGCCGTTGTCCTGACTGGCTTAACATGCCAGTTTGTCTCTCTGTCTTCGCACAGTGTGCAGCACTGGCCTTGGTCTCTTGCAGAGGTCCAGTACTTCTCCAGTGGTCTTTACCCTTTCGCTATTGTTGTGGATGAGCAGGTCCTGCAATAAAAGGAAGAAGAGTTGGTGGGAAGGAGGGTATGAGCTGTCGATAAACTGTCTGGAGCGTGTTAAATGTTGAGCAGCAGAAGATAGATGAAAAACAGAAAGTATTTTCTGTGAGAATTGAAGAGGTTCTGAACAGTTCTGAAGAAGACATATCAGACTGAAAAGCTTAACTGTCTCTTTGTTTATACAGATACTGTCATACCTGCTGACTTTCTCCTGCATTCTGTTTCTCCATTTCAGATTTCCAGAGTCTGCAGTATTTTGCTTTGATTGTTATGATTATTACTGTTATTTTAAGGTAGGTGTGAGCCCCTCTTTTCAGTTAATGCATACAGTGGTGAGGTCAGCAGGCTAATGTGACATGCCCACGCAGTAGCCAGGGGTAGGACTGAGTGACAGCTGTATGAGTGAGGTGGCGGTTGTGGAGCACAGCTGGTTATTAATCCTCTTCCCATATTGGGTGCAGACCCTTCTGTGGTTAGAACCAGCATTGACTTCTTGTGTAAACATGGTCCAGCAACCTTCACACTGCAACCTCCCTCTACTCCCCAACCTCTCAGTCTGCTAGGATGACATCGTTCACCCAACACGGGGCAAATGGGCATCTTGTCTGGCCTAGGTGTTTTTTGTTTTAGCAAGCTCTGTAATGAGGCACCAGAACACTGCAACATGAGTTACATTTGAGACTTTGGGACATCTCCAGATTTGGTGAGGGACTGGGAGGTAGGAAGAGGGTGTAGAATATGGACTGCACAGTCTAGGGATGGTAAAATGTGAGGCTGGATGAACACAGCAGGCCAAGCAGCATCTCAGGAGCACAAAAGCTGACGTTTTGGGCCTGGACTCTTCATCAGAGAGGGGGATGGGGAGAGGGAACTGGAATAAATAGGGAGGGGGAGGGGGATCGAAGATGGAGAGTAAAGAAGATAGGTGGAGAGAGTATAGGTGGGGAGGTAGGGAGGGAATAGGTCAGTCCAGGGAAGACGGACAGGTCAAGGAGGTGGGATGAGGTTAGTAGGTAGATGGGGGTGCGGCTTGGGGTGGGAGGAAGGGATGGGTGAGAGGAAGAACCGGTTAGGGAGGCAGAGACAGGTTGGACTGCTATTGGGATGCAGTGGGTGGGGGGGAAGAGATGGGCTGGTTGTGTGGTGCAGTGGGGGGACGGGACGAACTGGGCTGGTTTAGGGATGCAGTAGGGGAAGGGGAGATTTTGAAACTGGTGAAGTCCACATTGATACCATTAGGCTGCAGGGTTCCCAGGCAGAATATGAGTTGCTGTTCCTGCAACCTTCGGGTGACATCATTGTGGCAGTGCAGGAGGCCCATGATGGACATGTCATCTAGAGAATGGGAGGGGGAGTGGAAATGGTTTGCGACTGGGAGGTGCAGTTGTTTGTTGCGAACTGAGCGGAGGTGTTCTGCAAAGCGGTCTCCAAGCCTCCGCTTGGTTTCCCCAATGTAGAGGAAGCAACACCGGGTACAGTGGATGCAGTATACCACATTGGCAGATGTGCAGGTGAACCCTTGCTTAATGTGGAATGTCATCTTGGGGCCTGGGATAGGGGTGAGGAAGGAGGTGTGGGGGCAAGTGTAGCATTTCCTGCGGTTGCAGGGGAAGGTGCTGGATGTGGTGGGGTTGGAGGGCAGTGTGGAGCGAACAAGGGAGTCACGGAGAGAGTGGTCTCTCCGGAAAGCAGACAGGGGTGGGGATGGAAAAATGTCTTGGGTGGTGGGGTCGGATTGTAAATGGCGAAAGTGTAGGTTACGTGGAACAGTCCCTCTTCCGCACCTACACAGGCCCCAAACCCCACCTCTTCCTCCGGTACATTGATGACTGTATCGACACCACCTCTTGCTCCCCAGAGGAGCTCGAACAGTTCATCCACTTCACCAACACCTTCCACCCCAACCTTCAGTTCACCTGGGCCATCTCCAGCACATCCCTCACCTTCCTGGACCTCTCAGTCTCCATCTCAGGCAACCAGCTTGTAACTGATGTCCATTTCAAGCCCACCGACTCCCACAGCTACCTAGAATACACCTCCTCCCACCCAACCTCCTGCAAAAATTCCATTCCCTATTCCCAATTCCTCCGCCTCCGCCGCAACTGCTCCCACGATAAGGCATTCCACTCCCGCACATCCCAGATGTCCAAGTTTTTCAAGGACCGCAACTTTCCCCCCACAGTGATCGAGAACGCCCTTGACCGCGTCTCCCGTATTTCCCGCAACACATCCCTCACACCCCGCCCCCGCCACAACCGCCCTAAGAGGATCCCCCTCGTTCTCACACACCACCCTACTAACCTCCAGATACAACGCATCATCCTCCGACACTTTCGCCATTTACAATCCGACCCACCACCCAAGACATTTTTCCATCCCCACCCCTGTCTGCTTTCCGGAGAGACCACTCTCTCCGTGACTCCCTTGTTCGCTCCACACTGCCCTCCAACCCCACCACACCCGGCACCTTCCCCTGCAACCGCAGGAAATGCTACACTTGCCCCCACACCTCCTCCCTCACCCCTATCCCAGGCCCCAAGATGACATTCCACATTAAGCAGAGGTTCACCTGCACATCTGCCAATGTGGTATACTGCATCCACTGTACCCGGTGTTGCTTCCTCTACATTGGGGAAACCAAGCGGAGGCTTGGAGACCGCTTTGCAGAACACCTCCGCTCAGTTCGCAACAAACAACTGCACCTCCCAGTCGCAAACCATTTCCACTCCCCCTCCCATTCTCTAGATGACATGTCCATCATGGGCCTCCTGCACTGCCACAATGATGCCACCTGAAGGTTGCAGGAACAGCAACTCATATTCCGCCTGGGAACCCTGCAGCCTAATGGTATTAATGTGGACTTCACCAGTTTCAAAATCTCCCCTTCCCCTACTGCATCCCTAAACCAGCCCAGTTCGTCCCGTCCCCCCACTGCACCACACAACCAGCCCATCTCTTCCCCCCCACCCACTGCATCCCAATAGCAGTCCAACCTGTCTCTGCCTCCCTAACCGGTTCTTCCTCTCACCCATCCCTTCCTCCCACCCCAAGCCGCACCCCCATCTACCTACTAACCTCATCCCACCTCCTTGACCTGTCCGTCTTCCCTGGACTGACCTATCCCCTCCCTACCTCCCCACCTATACTCTCTCCACCTATCTTCTTTACTCTCCATCTTCGGTCCGCCTCCCCCTCTCTCCCTATTTATTCCAGTTCCCTCTCCCCATCCCCCTCTCTGATGAAGGGTCCAGGCCCGAAACGTCAGCTTTTGTGCTCCTGAGATGCTGCTTGGCCTGCTGTGTTCATCCAGCCTCACATTTTATTATCTTGGAATTCTCCAGCATCTGCAGTTCCCATTATCTCTGACAGTCTAGGGATGGTCCTGGTTTGCAGTGATTGAAAGGGTGACCTTTAAATCCAGCACCAGAACTGCCTGTAGAAGGTCCAAGAGATTCTGCTTTCTGACCATACATCACTCACCATTTAACTTACACTCTAACTTGTTCGCATATGAAGTGCCTAACTGTGTGAGAAAACTCAGAGGCTGTGGTGGAAGTGACATCCTCTACACTCGAATTCCAAAGCGAACAATGCTGGCTGTAGCACCAGAAGAGGCGGGGCGGGGCGGGGGTGGGGGGGCGCACGAGGGCCTAGTGGTGTTATCACTTGACTGTTAATCCAGAGACCCAGATAACATTCTGGGGATCTGGGTTCGAATCCTGCCACGGCAAATGGTGGAAGTTGAATTCAATATAATATCCAGAATTAAGAATCTAATGATGACCATGAATCCATTTCTGATTGTTGGGCGGACCCCATCTGGTTCACTAATGTCCTTTAGGAAAGGAAGGTGCCATCCTTACCTGGTCTGGTCTACATATGACTCCAGATCCACAGCAATGTGGTTGATTCTGGACAATTAGAGATGGGCAATAAATGTTGCCTGGTCAGCAATGTCCTTGTCCTGTGAATGAACTTCTAAAAAAAAAATTTTAACATATCCAGCAATTTGGAACAGTCCACCTAGTGGGGCCATGATCAACTTGAATGTACATGTAAAGAGTAGAATTGATGGATCAAACTATCTTTCCTCATTCGAGATTTTATATTGAACTGGCTTGTCATGTTTGGACAGCTACCCTGACAGATTTTTAAATAAAAACATGCTCAGAAGGTCTCTAATAGCCAGAATGGTTGTACTGGAAAATTCACACTGTGAACTGAGAAAGTAGTAAAAATGAAAAGTGTGTTGTTTCATATTGTTCCAGTAGGAAACCATTTCCTTTCCCGAGCTTTGATTCTGCAGATGGAACAAATTATGGGAAGAGAGTTAGATCAACATAAGAAATGCAGCCAATGGAACACATACACTGCACTTTTATAGCTCTCGTGGTATGTAAGTCACTTGCATTTGCAACTTTTTTCAGTCTTCATCAGCCATTAAGCATTCTGATAAGTGTAGACTTGGTTTCACTGTTGGTGTAACTCTTTCCTAGAAATTACTGAAAATAAGAAATTAGGTGCAAAAGCTTTTTTACTCTTCAGATAACCAGCAAGATTTCGAAGTTTTGTTTGACTATCGGCTTCCTTCCCTCCTGTAGAAGAAGCTGTTGTGAAATCATTTGAAATTTGCTATTCTCGTAGCTGTCCTGCTAAGAGCAGGACAAAATACTATGGCAACATGCCTCTCATTTCAGCAACAAAGACCTCGGTAAATGGAGTCCACATTTGCTGCTCACAATGTGGTCTCCTCCACATTGAGGAAATGAAACACAGACTTTGTGGATGTTCTGTGGGGCATCTACATTCTGTCTGCAAAAACGATTCTGAGATGCCAGTAGCCTGCCACTTCAACATATCACCATGTTCCCTGGCCAACATCTCTGCCTTGTGCCTGCAGCAGTGTTCCAGTGAAGCTCAGTGCAAGCTGAAAGAACAGCGCCTCATTTTCCACTTGGGGACCCTGCAGCCTTCTGGACTCTGTCAGGTTCAAATATTTTAGAACCTGAACATCTCCTTCCATGTCTTTTACCCAACTCCAAATCATTGGCCCTGTCATCACATGGCATGCTCTCAGCCTAACCAACCCATTCTAACCTATTTATGTTCCCCATTAGCTGCTTTTCTTTCTCCTGAGCGAACTCATCCACCCCTTTGTCTCCCTAACTGTCAACTCCCCTCTCTGAGCACCATCTCCACTTATCCTCTCATTCCTTTCCCTGCCCCCTCACCCCATTTGCTCCAGAGCAATGTCATGTTATCTCTGAATTAACTAACTGAAAATATATGAAACCAAAAGACTAGCCAAAATCAATATTTAGAAGTACATCTTTGAGCATTTTTTTCTTGATGAGACATTGGAAGTAATCAGTAAGAGGTGGCTTACAAAATTCTCATTCTTGATTTCACATCCCTGCACACTCTTGCTCCTTCCTATTTCTGGAACACTTCCAACACCAAAAGCCTTCAAACAAGTCTGCCCCTCTCTATTTCTGGATTATTGGGAATCGTTAATTTTAATTAGTCCATAGTTAGTGTCCATGTCTTCAGCTACTAGCTCCTAATCTCTGGTTCAATCTCCCTACATCTCTCCACCTCACTTCACTCCTTAAGACACCACTTAAAAGCCTACCTTTTTGACCAGGTGTTGGTCATGTGCCCTAGTTTGGTCATTGTTACTTGCCTCAGGGTTAAATCATATTGTCAATCCTCCTGTACAGAGCCTTATGGCATTTCAGTGCATTAAAAACACAATGTTGTAACTGTCCAGTTAAATAAACTAAAGTAAAATTACTATGACCCAACATATTTAAAGAGGAAGAATTTGGTAAAAACGCAAAGGCTTTTCATTTGCTTAGAATACTTCATCATGTTAAAAGTCACCAACCTCCTGGAATCTTTCTCACAGGGGCAAAAATGATGGAGGACGTCAATTCATTAACTGTACAGAAGGCATTTGAAAAGGGCCTATAATCTTTGAAGGAGTCAGTTAGCTGGGCAGCTGGTTTGCAATGCATGGTGATGCCAACAACATGGAATCTCCTTCTCAACCTCTCCCCTCAGCTGAGGTGTGGTGACGCATGAGGTTAAACTACCACCAGTCATCTCTTCCTAATGAGACAGTAACCTTATGGACTGGTAGGACTATGGCATCTTTACGTTTAATACTTAACAAAAAAAATGCTTGTACGATTAATGGAAAATTAGAGTTGAAAGTGATTTAACAAGATGGGAAAGAAAAGCGTTAACAACACAAAACGACTTACACATGGAGGATAGAATTTAACTGGGTCATATGGAGTGGATTGGCCTGGCGTGGGGGGAGCCAGACACTCAGGTGCCATCTTAGGACAACTGAGTGCCACTTAAGGGCCTCTTGTTAGCACTACTTGCATTTTGCCACTGGCTAGTGGGTTCTGTGCCGTGCGGGACAACACCTAATAAAATTTGGTAGCCCCCTTTCAGCATCAGACAGAGGGAATAGGTGGCCCTCCTAATCTGCAGCCCACAGGGAGTCCCACTGGTAGCAAGATTGCCCCCTCAGAAACATCACTATCACTCCCACCAACCAATCCCCCTCTCTGCCAAACTGGACCTGCAGCCAAGATCCCACTTACCTTGATGTTTCTCCCAGTCCAATGAAGTTGGGGTGCCTCAGGAACTGAAGAGCTGTCATCCCTCCATTTGGCTAGTATCTCTGTTGAATTTCTGGCTTATTTACACAAACTCACCAATCTCATACGCATGTAACGTATAAGTTGATTCAATTTATTAGAGCTCAATGAAGAAGTCTACTCTAAGGATTTAGCAACCATCATTACTTAGCGATGTTTCTGAGGGGGCGATCTTGCTACCAGTGGGACTCCCTATGGGCTGCAGATTGGGAGGGCCACCTATACCCCTGTCTGATGCTGAAAGGGGACTACCAAATTTTATTAGGTGTTGTCCCGCACGGCACAGAACCCACTAGCCAGTGGCAAAATGCCAGTAGTGCTAACAAGAGGCCCTTAAGTGGCACTCAGTTGTCCACTTAAGGCCATCCCCTGACCTCTAGGCAGAAGGCAGCTCCTGTCATTCCCTCTGTCACTGTGTAAATTACATAGATTCTGGAGGGTGGCATGTTCCCTAATCCCTGCCTTCCTACCTGGGTGTCTGGTTGCAACCCTGGCTAAACTAACTGACACTGAGCCACATTCTGTTTTACACCTTGGTTTCTTGATGATTTGCATATTCTCTTAAAGTGATATTACATCTGGATGGATGCTATCTTTTGAAGAGATGAGAACCCCTGTTGTAGGTGCTGATTGCCTCCTAAGGGGAGAAATAAAGTTAATAAAGAAATTAAGGCATTGAGTGTACACAAGTTCACAAGTATTTACACAATTAAGAGGCCTGGTAGAAGCAGTTCAATGTTGCAGTAAGGAAAATGTGAACCTATAATGTTTTTCAAACAACTGCCCAGCAATAATAAGCTCCCTCCTTTTTCTATCCAACAAGAAGAAAGTTGAAATCCAGCAATATGATATCGAGAGATTGGGATTCCTCTCAGGACGTGTGAGAAATTTAAAGGGAGATTTAATAGAGGCATTCACAATTATGAATATTTTAATATAATAGAACATGGATATTTTTCAATGTAAATTATATAAGGAGTACTTCTATTAGGATTAATCAGAGGGCACGGATTTAAGATAATAAGCAGAAAAAAGTATGGGTAAGAGCAGGCGATGAGGGGAGTCCTTTTTACACAGTGATGCATTGTGGTGCCCAAAGCAGCTTTGGAGGTAATCAATAATAGTTTTCCTCAGGAAATTAAAAAGGAATTTGAAAAGAATAAAGGTTATGGGGAACCTTCATGGGAGTCAACTGGAAGATTCTTTCAAGGAGCCAGCACAAACTCATTGGGCTGACTGGCCAGCTTCTGGTCTGTGTGATTCCAGCTTCTTTTTACTGACATTCTAAATAGTAGCTTTTGTTTATCAACATTTTCATAATTTGGGCAGTACTGCTAAGACATATCTCATCCACCCCCACTTAGCAATTGCTAGGCCACTTCAGGAGATCTTGCTTTGTGGGCTTGAAACTGTGATTATTTTCAATTAAGCATTAAAACAAGGATCCAGCAATTAATTAGAATATGATTGGTCTAATAGATTTTTGGGGAAAATAAGACAAAGCCATCTAAGTGTGGAACCACAGGAGAAAGGCGATTTGAGATTTTAGATTTAGATTTAGATTTAGGGTTAGATGTAGGTTTTATTGTCATGTGCACTCAAGTACCGTGTACAAGAGTACAGTCAAAAGCATACAATGTCGGCACACACAGTGCCATCTTAGGTAGAAAGTACTTGTTACAAATCTTGGTTATGGAAGTACAAAAGTAAAGCAAAAAGGTTAAAAAATTCAGCACTATTGCCTTCTTAGTAAAGGGTCACAGAAGCATAGAGCTCTACAACACGAAAACAGACCCTTCAATCCAACTCATCTATGCTGCCCAGATATCCTAAATTAACCCAGGATCATTTGACAGTATTTGGCCAATATCCTTCTAAACCCTTCCTATTCATATACCTATCCAGATGCCTTTTAAATGTTATAATTGTACTAGCCTCCACCATTTCCTCTGGAGCTCTTTCCATAGACACACCACACTCTGTGTTAAAAGATTATCCATTGGTTCTCTTTTAAATCTTTCCTGAATCACTTTAAAACTCAATTTTTGGACTTCTCCCACACCAGGGAAAACACCTTGTTTATTCATCCTATCCACGCCCCTCATGACTTTATAAACCTCAATAAGGTCACTCCTCAGTCTCCGATGCTCCAGGGAAAATAGCCCCAGCCTTTCAGCCTCTCCCTGTAGCTCAAACCTTCCAACCCCAGAAACATACCAGTAAACATTTTCTGAACCCTTTCAACTTTTGTAGTGTCCTTCCTATAGCAGAGAGACCGATCTGAATGCAGTATCTAAATACCTAAGCAATGTCCTTTGCAACCTTGGCATGACTTCCCAACATCCATGCTCAATGCACTGACTAATAAAGACTTGCGTACCAAATGCCTTCTTCACCATCCTGTCTACCTGCAACTTTACTTTCAAGGAACTGTGAACCTGCACTCTAAGATCTCTTTGCTTAGCAACACTCCCCTGGACTTTACCATTAAGTGTATAAGTCCTGCCCTGACTTGCCTTTCCAAAATACGGAACCTCACATTTATCTAAATTAAACTCCGTCTGCCACTCCTTGGCCCATTGGTCCATCTGATCAAGGTCCCGTGTACTGGCTGTCCACTACACCTCCTATTTTATTGTTGTCTGTGAACTTACTAACCATGCCTCCTATGTTCACATCCAAATACTTTGTATAAACGATGAAAATCAGTGGGTCCAGCACTGATCTTTGCGGCACATTGCTGGTCACAGGCCTTTAGTCTGAAAAGCAACCCTCCACCACCAGCCTTTGTCTACTTCCTTTGAGCCAGTTCTATATCCAAATGGCTAGTTCTACCTCTATTCCATGTGACCTGACCTTGCTATACAGTCTACCATGAGAATCTTTTTGAACGCCTTACTGAAATCCATATAGATCACATCTATCGCTCTGCCCCCATCAATCTTCTTCAAAAATCTCAATCAAGTTCATGAGATTTCCCATACAGTCACGTTGACTGTCACTAATAAGTACTTGACTTTCCAAATACATGTAAATCCTGTCCCTTTGGATTCCCTCCAACAACTTGCCCACCACCAATGTCAGGCCCACCAGTCTGTAGTTCCCTGGCATTTCCTTACCACCTTTCTTAAATAGTGGCACCATGTTAGCCAACCTCCTATCTTCCAGCAGTAAAGGGTCTAGGCTTGAAATGTCAGCTTACCTGCTCCTAAGTTGCTGCTTGGCCTGCTGTGTTCATCCAGCTCCACACTTTGTTATCTCAGATTCTCCAGCATCTGCAGTTCCCATTATCACTGATACACACTCTTGCCCTTAATGTGTTTGTAGAATCCCTTTGGATTCTCCTTAACCCTATTTGCCAAAGCTGTCTCATATCACCTTTCTGCCCTTCTGAGTTCCCTCTCAAAAAATAATTTTACTGCCCTTATACTGTCCTAGTATAAAAGTAGAAAAATAAGAAATAAAGTTAAAAAGGCAAATGCTGTAGTCCTGTCTTACGCCATGTGCCTGCAGATGTTGCAAGCTGGGCTTTTCCCAAGAGGATTTGCTCTCACCTGCGCTGGGCTAAGACCTACCCTTGCTCACCCACTACCTTTGCTGCCAACCACTGCTGCTGATCTACATTGGGCACACCAGGCTTCACCATCACTCGCAAGTCTTTGGCCCCAACCACCATAGCCACCATCCTTTGTGACCAATTGTCACCGCTGCCATCCAGGCTCACACTGGGCCCCAGTTATTGCCATGCTCCATTGCCATGTTACACCTTACTGCAGGGATTTGGAAAGGAAAGGGGTGGAATTGAGATGGTGTGCTAGGGTGGTTGGGAGACAGGAGCCAAGTGACTTCATTACACCTCGTGTTGCATGTGAACCCCAAATCAGACCAGGGTGAGATCCTAAATGAATATTTCACATCAGTGTTTACTGTAGAGAGAGACATGGAAGCTAGGGGATTTGGGGAAATAAATAATAATGTCTTGAAAAGAGTTCACAATAAAGAACAAAAGGTGTTGCAGTTCTTAAAATGCAGAAAGGTAGACAGCCACAAGTGAAGTGCTGGAAGATCGGTGATTGGTTAATGTTGTGCCGTTGTATAAGAAAGGCTGCCAAGCAAAACCAGGGAACTACAAACCAGTGAGCCTGATGTTAGTGGTGGGTACGAACTTTTAAAAATTCATTCAGGGATGAGGGCGTCACTGGCCAGGCAGTATTTATTGCCCATTTGTAATTGTCCAGAGGGAAGTTAAGAGTCAACCACATTGCTGTGAGCCTGGAGTCACATGTAGGCCAGACCAGGTAAGGATGGCAGTTTCTGCCCCTAAAAGACATCAGTGAACCAGATGGGATTTTCCCAACAATCGACAATGGATTCATAGTCATCATTAAACTTTTAATTCCAGATATTTATTGAATTTAAATTCCACCATCTGCCATGGCAGGATTCAAACCTGGGTCCCTGGAACATTATCTGAGTCTCTGGATTAACAGTCCAGGCCAATAGGCCATCACCTCCCCATTTTTTGGGGGGAATTCAGACAGACAGGATCTACTTGTATTGATTTTATTTTGATTTGATTCATTATTGTCATATGTGCTGAAATACAGTGAAAAGTATTGTTTTACATGCTATTCAGGCAGATCATATCATACATAGTTACGCCAGTGTAAAAGAACAGAAAGCAGAATACAGTGTTATAGCTACAGAGAAGGTGCAAACAGAGATAAAATTTAATTTGAGAGGTCAGTTAAAAAGTCTGATAGCTGGGAAGAAGCCGTTCTTGAATCTGTTGGTCTGTGTTTCTAAAAGTTTGTGACTTCTATCCAAAAGAAGGTGGAAGAGCATATAACTGGGGTAGGAAGGGTGTTTGATTATTTTGGCTGCTTTCCCGAGACTGCGGGAAGTATAGACGGAGTCAATGAATGGGAGGCTTGTTTTCGTGATGGACTGGGCTGTGATAATGATTCTGTAACTTCTTGTGACCTAGGACAGGGCAGTTGCCATACCAAGCATCCGAATAGGGTGCTTTCTATGGTGCATCTATAAAAATTGATAAAAGTAATTGCAGATGTGCTGAATTTTCTGAGCCTTCTAAAGCAATAAAGCTTTGCTGTATATTTTTAACCAAAGCATTGTCCTGTAAAGACCAGAACAGATTGTTGGTGATATTTGCTTCTAGGAACTTGATGCTCTCGACCAGCTTCATGTCAGCGCCATTGATACAGACAGGGTCATGTCCTACACTCCAACTCCTGAAGTCAATGAGCAAGTCAATGGAAGTTGTGTGTCACAAATTTTATTTCGTTTTTTGAAGAGATGACCAAGAAGAAAGTTGGAGGCAGAGTGATAGATGGTATCTACATGGGCTTTAGAAAGGCCTTCACCAAGGTCCCACATGGTAGTCTGGTTAGTAAGGTTAGATCACATGGGATCCAGGGAGCGCTGGTCAATTTGATACAAAATTGGCCAGGTGGTAGGAGACAGAGGGTGGTGATAGAAGGTTGCTGTTTTGACAGGAGGATTGTGACCAACGGTGTGCTGCAAGGATCAATGCTGGTTGTACTGTTGTTTGTGATTTATATAAACCATCTGGATGAGAATATAGGAGGAATGGCTAGTAAGCTCGCAGATGACACCATAATCGTTGGCATAGTGGGCAATGAAGGTTATCTAAGAGTACGATGGAAAATTGATCAGCTGGGCCTGTGGGTTGAGGAATAGCAGATGGAATTTAATTTAGCTAAATGTGAGGTGTTGCATTTTAGTAAGACAAACCAGGGCAGGACTCACATAGTTAATGGTAGGGCCCTGGGCGGTGCGTGTGCATATTTCTGTGAAAGTGCCATCACAGATAGACAGGATGGCGAAGAAGGCATTTAGCATGCTCGCCTTCATTGGTCAGAGCATTGAATAAAAGGAGTTGCTATGTCATGTTGCAGCTGTACAGGATGGTAGTGAAGCTAGTTTTGGAGTACTGCATACAATTCTGGTTGCTCTGCGACAGAACGGATCATATCTAACTGGAAAGCGTGCAGAAAAGATTTACAAGGATGATACTGAGACTGGGAGCTTAAGTTATAAAGAGAGGCTGGATAGGCTGGGACTTTTCTCCATGGAGCATAGGTAGTTGAGGGGTGACCTTATAGCGATTAGAAAATCATGAGGGGATTAGATAAGATGAATAGCCAAGGTCTTTTCCCCAGGGTAGGGAAGTCCAAAACTAGACGGCACAGGTTTAGGGTAAGAGGGGAAAAGATTTAAAAGGGACTTAACGGCCAACCTTTTCATACACAGTATGGTGCGTGTATGGATTGAGCTGCCCGAGGAAGTGGTAGATGCGAGTACACTTCCAACATTTAAAAAACATTTGGACAGGGACATGAATAGCAAAGGTTTAGAGGGATATGGGCCAAACACTGGCAAATGGGAAAAGTTCAGTTTAGGATACCTAGTCGGGACGGACGAGTTGGGCCAAAAGGTCTGTTTCTGCATTGTATGACTCTGAATCTATAGCTTGAAAGTGCTCCATCTAGTCTTGCTATTGGTAAGTTGGTGATACAAGTTAAGGCAGGCTATTGCAGAATGAAATCATTTGAACATCCATTTCCAAGTGGTTTCAAATAAAGTCTGTATATTTGTTAAAGAAGCAAAACAGGAAACCTTGTAACTCTTCTGTTTGTAATAGTCTGGTCAGCCCAATGAGCCCAGGATGGAAATACTTGTCTAAGTGTTTTTCTTAGAACAAAGAACCAAATATTATAATTGCCCTGTGACTGGTTCTATTTACATGGATGTTTCATAACATTATGAAATCAGACATGAGTCAGGGGTACAAATAAAAACATAGAGATAAAAATATCCCAAAAGTCTAGACCTTCACTTTTTGACAGGCACATCTTCCAAGAATTTGCTGTCACTTTTTCCAGTTCTGATGAAAGTTTGCTTTTCTGAATGTTAACACTATTTTGCTCTCCATGGATGCTACCAGATCTGTTGACTATTTCCTGCTCTTTCTGTTTGTATTCAAGTCGCTGTTTTGTATTGTTTAAAAAGCAACCCCATCACATCAATGCAAATTTCAAAATATGCAATTATTTCATTAGTAATTATTTCTTGGATCTAGATATTGCTCTTCAAGACTGACATTAAACCGTGAGATAGTAAGAACTGTTGATGCTGGAGTCAGAGATAACACAGGGTGGAGCTGGAGGAACACAGCAGGCCAGGCAGCAATAGAGGAGCAGGAAAGTTGTAGAAACGTCAACTTTCCTGCTCCTCTGAGGCTGCCTGGCCTGCTGAGTTTCTTCAGCTCCACACTGTGTTAACATTAAACTGTATTACTTTGACGACTCATTGGGCAGCTGTTTCAATATCTCCTTCTTGTGGCTCAGTGTTAGGTTTTCTTTGTTAATATTCCTGTGAAGCACCTTGAGACATTTTACTACATTGAAAACATAATATAAGCATGTGTTTTGGAGAGGACACTGTTAATCAGGCTCTCTTGAAATTTGCTAATCACAGAACTGTGGAATTGTTACAGTGCAGAAGGAGACGTCACATCTGCACTGGCTTGTTAAATGAACGCCATTATCTAATGCCAATCTCCTGCTTTACCCCCATACCCTATTACTATTCAAATTATTGTCTAATGCCCTCTTGAATGCCTCAGTTGAACCTGCCTCCACCTCAGTTTCAGAAAATGCTCTGACTACTCACTGTAGGAGGTCATTTTTCCCAACTGTACCCCTCTTTCTCTTAAAGGCCACTTTAAATCTCTGCCCTCTTGCTTTTGCTCCTTTTATAGATCATAGAATCCCTACAGTGCGGAAACAGGCCCTTCGGCCCAACAAGTTTACACCACTCCTCAGAGCATCCCACCCAGACCCATCCCCCTAAAACCCACCCAATGTACAAGTCCCTGAACTCTACACATAATTTAGCATGGCCAATCCACCTAGTCTGCACACCTTTGGACTGTAGGAGGAAACCCACGCAAACACAGGGCAAATGTACAAACTCCACATAGATAGCCACCCGAGGATGGAATTGAACCCGGGTCCCTGGCACTGTTAGGTGGCAGTGCTAAAGACTGAGCCACCGTGCCACCCTTTCATGAGTGGGAACATTTTCTCCCTCGTTACTCTGTTCAACCTCTTAGCTACCTTCTCTACAAAGAGAACAGTTCTAGTACTTTCAATCTACCCTAATAAGTGAAGTTTCTCATTCCTTGTGAATCACTTCTGCAATACATTCATGGCTTTCAAATAAGACCAAAGCTCATGTTGTGATCTCTCTTGTTTCTGATGAGAAGTACACACATGAATATATATATACTCTTGGAGAATGAGAAACTAGAATGTGGAACTATTTGGGCATTTTTGGTTCAAAGAGGGGTTTATCCTACAATTTCTTAAAAATAAAAAGTCAAATGGTGAAAGGGAAGGTACTTTACCTATTGTTTACAAATGCCAGCTAACTTTGTGGCAAGAATATCCAACAAGACCTTCAAGAGGAGGTAAGAAACAGATTTATGATGTATTGCTATATGAATAGACTTGGAAAAACACTTGGATTTGTGCTGAAGAAGAGATCTGAAATGTTAACTTTGTTTTCGCTCCACAGATATTGTCAGACCTGCTGAGTTTTTCCAGCAATTTCTAATTTTGCTAACTCTGAACTAAAGTCGCTTTTTTCAGTGCACACCTGTACGCGGCAGTTGTTATAAGGCTTGTGAGGAAATTAATGATGTCTCTCTCCCTCTCTTTTTAAGTCCAGCAAAGAATAATCCTAAAAAAAATGAGGTAAAGAACTCTTTCTCCTTCATGAATTCATTTGAAAAACGTAGGATTGTTATTGGAACTCCTGTTCCCTGTGAAATCTGAAATTTCGTCTGGCAATCTTCTGTCATCCTCTGGCTGTGAACAATCATATCTCTGTCATAGGAAATCAAAGAAACTGTGAGAAGTGAACCCATTCTATCCCTGAATTCAAACACTTAACATCATTTTTGCTTGCTTTTTAAATGCACAATATCTCTGTAATGCTATGTTGTTTTGGCTTATCAATGCGTGAATGTGTGAACAATCAAGAGGATATGTTTTAGATCCACACAGTAGCTTAGTTAATAACCCTTTTTGCCACTGATATAAATTACAAGTTTGTTCTTAATACACAAGTTATTTTTGAATTATTGAAGAAACCTGGTGAGAACAGTATTAAAGATAAACAAATTTACAGTTTTGGTGGTTAACTAAAAACATTTACAACTTCACTACGGCTCAAAGACTATCAAAGGTTTTACAGCATGGAAGGAAGACATTTGCTTCATTCTGTTCATGTCAGTCTACAAAGATGGTCTACACTGTTCACATTGTCCAGCTTTTAGCCCATAGCTCTGGAAAGTATTGCATAATGAGTGAATATTTAAACACAACTAAATGTTATGAGAGTTTTCAATTTAACCATCATTTCAGACGTTGATTGGCAGACTTCCACAACCATCTGGGTGAAAAATGTTCTCCCCAACTTTCCTCTTAAACTATTACCTCATATCTTAACTTTTTTGGCCCTTCTATTAATGGAAAACATGTCTTCCTATCCTCTCTTTCGGGTCCCCTTCTAATCAGATATAGCTCTATCAGATTCCTTCTTAACCACCACTGCTCCGATGTAAAGACCACAGTCTATCAAACTTTTCTCTATATCTCAGATCCCCAAGCCCAGGCAACATTGTGGTAAATATCTTCTGTACTCCCTCTAAAGCAATCACAGCCTTCCCACAATGTGGTGACCAGAACTGCATGCAATACTTTAGTTGTGCCCTAACCAATATTTTCAGGGGTTGATTAGCTTAGTTGGCTGGATGGCAAGTTTACAATGCAGAATAATGCCAAGAATGGTTTAATATCTGTACCAGCTGATTTTACCATGAAGGACTCTTCTTCTCAACCACTCCCCTTGTCTGATGGGTGGTAACCTTCAGAATAAATGACCACCAGTTGTCTCTCTCTAATGAGAGTGTAAGGCTATGACAACTTTACCTTAGAGCCAGTGTTTTATACAGGTCTAACATAACCTCCTTGCTCTTGTATTTTACAACTTGGCAAATAAAGACAAGCATTCCACATGCCTTCTTAACTACTTTACTTACCTGCTGTTGGTGGATTTGCACACCAAGGCCCCTCTGATCTTTAATAGTTTCCAGGGTCCTTACATTCACAGTGTAATCCCTTGCCTAGCTATCCCTTTCCAAATGCATTGCCACTCACATTTCCAGGTTAAATTCCATTTGCTGCAACTCTGTCCACCTGAGCAGTTACTCCTGCAGTTTATGGCTGTCTTCCTCCCCCTCATTTACAATGCTACCAATTTTTATGTTATCCATGAATATTTTGATCATTTCCCTCAGCTTAAGGTCAAACCAATAATATACACCACTGACAGCAGGAGCCCTAGCACTGAGCCCCGCAGAATCCTAATGGAAGCAGATTTCCAGTCACAGAAACATCCCTCTGCCTCCTACCTCTCAGTCAATTTTAAACCCAACATGCTGCTTGCCTTGGATCCCATGGGACCTTGCTTTCTTAAGCAGTAAGGGACCTTCTCAAAAGCAATGCTAAAGACAATGTAAACCACATCAAGTGCATTATCAACATCAGCATTCCTGGTTACCTCTTCAAAAAAATGTATCAAATTTGTAGAATGTCACCTTCCCTTAATGACTATCCCTGATTAATCCCTGCCTCTCCAAATACAGATTTATTCTGTCCCTTCGATTTTTTTCCTAATAATCGTTTTATCACTGAGGTTAAACTAACTGGCCTGCAACTTCCTGGTCTATCTCTGTCTTCCTTTTTTTAAAAATAATTGGGCAATGCAAGCAGGTCCTATAGTTTTCTGGCACCTCAACTGTAGGCAGAGAGAGCTTGAGGAATTACTGCCAGGGGTCCTGAAACCTTCCACAATCTGGAATAGCATTCATCTTTCTTGCTAAGGCTGCTAAGAATTCTAGTACCGCTTCTTTCTATATGTTAGTATCTCTAGATTTCTTTTCCTTTGTGAAGGCTGATGCAAAGTATTCATTGAGGATTGTTCCCACATCGGATCACAGCTATGGTCCCTAATGGGCCTGACTTTTCCCCAATTATTCTCTTACATTTTATATACCTTTAAAGAAAAGCTGTTTTTGAGTTGTTTTTATTCTACCTGCCAATCCTTATTCATACACACTCCCTATTCTACAAGTTTTCCTTTTAAGTAGCTTTCCACACCTTTTATACTCCTCTCAGGTCTCTGCCATATTGAGCCATCAGCTTCTGACATAGGCGTCTGTTTTTTTTAATGTGCCTTGATGTCCAGGGCTTATGGACTAGTGGGACTTGATTATCCCTTCTCCTGTCACAGTTGTAATACTCTCAAATATTTATAGAAACTCTTACTGTCTGTCTCATATTACTGGCCAGCTTTTTTCCTCATACACGTATTATCTCATTCTTGTTGTTTTCTTAGTCATTCTTTCCTGCTTTCACATTCTGTTCAAATTTCTGGCCTGCCAGCAGTCTTTGCACAATTATATTTTATTTTGTTAAGTTCAATAATATCTTTAACCTTTCTAGTTAACCACAGATGGTGGGTCCCTCCTTTAGAATTTTCCTTACTCATTGGAACGTATCCTGTGTATTCAGAAAAATTCCACTTAAATGTCAGTTACTACATTTGTATTGACCATCCGTTACCCTAACTTGCCAAGCCACTGTAGTTCAAAAATTAACAATGATGCAATTCAATGGCTAAGTGGAGGATGCGGGATGAAATGCCAAGAGGAGAAACAGACATCCTTAAAAATGAGGTAGCAAATCTGGTAGAGTCAGACACAGGACTATTTGTGTGCCAAATGGTGAAAGCAGCATGCAACAAACAGAGCTAAGTAATTCCACAACCAACGGATCAGATCTAAGCTCTGCAGTCCTGCCACATCCAGCTGTGAATGGTTCAGGACAATTAAATAACTAACAGGAAGAGGAAACTCCACAAATACTCTCATCTTAATAATGGGCGTGCTTAGCACATCGGTGCAAAAGATAAGGTTGAAGCAAATGCAACAATCATCAGCCAGAAACACCACACAGATGTTCTATCTTGGTCTCCTCCAGAGATTTCCAGTATCACAGGCGCCAGTCTTCAGCCATTCCATTCATTCCACATGCTATCAAGAAATGTTTGCAGATATGGATACTACAAAAGCTTTGGGCCCTGACAAGATTCCAGCAATAGCACTGAAGACATGTGCTCCAGAATTGACCATACTCATAACCAGGCTATTCCAATACAATTTGTAATACAATTATTTGTAGTGAATGAAACCTTTGAAGAGCAGGTGTGCATGCTGGAATGGATAGAGATAGACGAAGCTGATGTGCTGAAAATTTTGTCAAACATTAAGATTGACAAGTCGCCAGGCCCGGATCAGATTTGTCCTCGGCTGCTTTGGGAAGCGAGAAATGCAATTGCTTCGCCACTTGCGAAGATCTTTGCATCCTCGCTCTCCACTGGAGTCGTACCTGAGGACTGGAGAGAGGCAAATGTAATTCCTCTCTTCAAGAAAGGAAATAGGGAAATCCCTGGCAATTATAGACCGGTAAGTCTCACGTCTGTCGTCTGCAAGGTGTTAGAAAGGATTCTGAGGGATAAGATTTATGACCATCTGGAAGAGCATGGCTTGATCAAATACAGTCAACATGGCTTTGTGAGGGGTAGGTCATGCCTTACAAACCTTATCGAGTTTTTTGAGGATGTGACTAGAAAGGTTGATGAGGGTCGAGCTGTGGATGTGGTGTATATGGACTTCAGTAAGGCATTTGATAAGGTTCCCCATGGTAGGCTCATTCAGAAGGTCAGGAGGAATGGGATACAGGGGAACTTAGCTGCTTGGATACAGAATTGGCTGGCCAACAGAAGACAGCGAGTGGTAGTAGAAGGAAAATATTCTGCCTGGAAGTCAGTGGTGAGTGGAGTTCCACAGGGCTCTGTCCTTGGGCCTCTACTGTTTGTAATTTTTATTAATGACTTGGACGAGGGAATTGAAGGATGGGTCAGCAAGTTTGCAGACGACACAAAGGTCGGAGGTGTCGTTGACAGTGTAGAGGGCTGTTGTAGGCTGCAGCGGGACATTGACAGGATGCAGAGATGGGCTGAGAGGTGGCAGATGGAGTTCAACCTGGATAAATGCGAGGTGATGCATTTTGGAAGGTCGAATTTGAAAGCTGAGTACAGGATTAAGGATAGGATTCTTGGCAGCGTGGAGGAACAGAGGGATCTTGGTGTGCAGATACATAGATCCCTTAAAATGCCCACCCAAGTGGACAGGGTTGTTAAGAAAGCATATGGTGTTTTGGCTTTCATTAACAGGGGGATTGAGTTTAAGAGTCGTGAGATCTTGTTGCAGCTCTATAAAACTTTGGTTAGACCGCACTTGGAATACTGCGTCCAGTTCTGGGCGCCCTATTATAGGAAAGATGTGGATGCGTTGGAGAGGGTTCAGAGGAGGTTTACCAGGATGCTGCCTGGACTGGAGGGCTTATCTTATGAAGAGAGGTTGACTGAGCTCGGTCTCTTTTCATTGGAGAAAAGGAGGAGGAGAGGGGACCTAATTGAGGTATACAAGATAATGAGAGGCATAGATAGAGTTGATAGCCAGAGACTATTTCCCAGGGCAGAAATGGCTAGCACAAGGGGTCATAGTTTTAAGCTGGTTGGTGGAAAGTATCGAGGGGATGTCAGAGGCAGGTTCTTTACGCAGAGAGTTGTGAGAGCATGGAATGCGTTGCCAGCAACAGTTGTGGAAGCAAGGTCATTGGGGTCATTTAAGAGACTGCTGGACATGTATATGGTCACAGAAATTTGAGGGTGCATACATGAGGATCAATGGTCGGCACAACATTGTGGGCTGAAGGGCCTGTTCTGTGCTGTACTGTTCTATGTTCTATGTTCTAATTACAACTGTGACATTTACCTGACAATGTGGAAAATCTCCCAGGTATATCCTGTACACATTTAATTTTAGAACATGAATTGTTTATGTATCTGAGGGGTTGTAAATGGTACTGAACATTATACAACCCTCAGCAAACATCCCACTTCTGATCTATGATGGAGGGAAGGTTGTTGATGGAGCAATGAAGATTGTTCAGCCTAGAACAGTTCCCTGTGGAACTCATGCACAGATATCTTGGGACTGAGGTCAATGTCTGTCTTAGTGTCACACTGAGGCTGTTGAGCCGCTGGCCCTCTGATTGTGTCAGCAGCATCAGGGCCTATCCCTTAATAGGATGGCAAAACTGAAGATGATTAATTAGGAGCCACATCCAGGAATATTATGCTGCTGGTGTTGTTTGTAACGATTGTGGTTTTATGAGATCAATTTGGTCTCAAAATTGGGGCCCAGAATACTATAGGATAATTGTCCCCAATATTTTTGGTCCATAACATTTCATCAGAATAAACAAATTCATAGAGTCATAGAGCTGTTACAACACGGAAACAGATCCTTTGGTCCAACTCATCTATGCTGACCAGATATATTAAATTAATCTAGGCCTATTTGCCAGCAGTTGGCACCTATCCCTCTAAACCCTTCCTGTTCATATATCCATCCAGATGTGTTTTAAACATTGTAATTGTACCAGCTTCTACCAGGTTTACAGGCAGCTCATTCAATACACGCACCATCCTCTGCATGAAAAAGTGGCCCCTCAGGTCCATTTTAAATCTTTCCCCTCTCACTTTAAACTCATGCCCCTCTATTTTTGGACTCCCCCAGGGTAATGACCTTGGCTAATCACCGTATCCATGCCCCTCATGATTTAATAAGCTTCTATTAGGTCGTCCCTCAGCCTCCGACGCTCCAGGGAAAATAGCCTCAGCCTCTCCCTGTAGCTCAAGCCCCCCAACCCTGGCAACATCCTTGTAAATCTTTTCTGAAGCATTTCAAGTTTCACAACATCCTTCCTTATAGCAAGGAGACCAGAATTGCATGCAGTATTCCAAAAGTGGCCTGACCAATGTCCTGTACAGCCACAACATTCCCTCCCAGCTCCTATATGCAATGCACCGACCAAAAAAAGCAAGCATACAAAATGTCTTCTTCACTATCTGTCTACCTGTAAGTTTACTTTTAAGGAACCATGAACCTGCATCCCAAGGTGTCTTTGTTCAACAACACTCCCCAGGACCTTTCCATTAAGTGTATAAGGCCTGCCCTGACTTGCCTTTCCAACATGCAGCACCTCACATTTATCTAAATTAAACTCCATCTGCCACTCCTTGGCCAACTGGCCCATCTTATCAAGATTCCGTTGTGCTCTGTGGTAGATTTCTTTGCCGTCCACTACACCTCTAATTTTGGTGTCATCTGCAAACTTACTAACCATACCTCCTATGCTCACATCCAAATCATTTATATAAATGACAAAAAGCAGATCATTCTACCTAATTTTGGTCAACTCAACCTGTCTGATTACTACTCCATCATTCCCCTCTTGATCATTACTAAAGTGATGGAAGGGAGTATTACCAATACTATCAAACAACAATTGCGTAGCAATAACCTGCTCATTGAGATTCAGTTTGTGTTCCACCTGATCCATTCAGTTCCTGAGTTTATTGCAGTCTTGGTACAAACATAAACAAAAAAGCTGAACTCCAAAGCTGAGGTGAGAGTGACTGCCCTCGACACCAAGGGTGCATTTGACCAAGTAAGGCATCAAGAAGCGATAGTAAAACAGAAGTCAAACAGTTGGAAAACACTGCTGTTTGTATTCATACCCAGCCTGTGGTTCTAGAGGGAAATCACCTCAGTCTCAAGATATCAGTGATGGTTGCACAATATACAGCACTATTTGCAGCTCCTCAGATACTAAAGTAGTTCATGTCCAAATGGATCAAGACCTGGACAGTATCCAGACTTGGGCTGACAAGTGGGAAGTAACATTTGTGTCACAGACTAGCGTGTGATAGATAGTCTCCATTTGCCTGGATTGGTGCAGCATCAACAACATTCATGAGGCTTAATATCATCCAGGACAGAACAACCCACTTTATTAGCTAACATCAACGTATTTCACTCTCTTCATAACCAAACACAATGGCACAGTGTGTGGAATCTACAAGGTGTACAGCAACTTATCGAGGTTCTCCTGACAGCATTTTGCAAACCTGTAACATCTGCCACCTAGACAACAAGGACAGAAGACACATATAAGAGATGGTGGCATTCTTGTAATGTCACTTGTCTCCAGACACTCAGACCAGAGTTCAAATCAAACCAGAGCAGCTGATGAAATATTATATATCACTTTCCATTCAGTGGCGCTGAGTCAAAATCCTGGAGCTCCCTTCCTAACCGCAGGGTGGATGTACCTAAAAGCCAACACTGAAGCGGCTCAAGACAGCAGCTCACTGGCAAATTAGGAATGGGCACTAAATGATGGCTTAGCCAGTGATGCCCACATTCTGTGAATGGATTAAAATGTGCCATTGATTTGAATGAAAATCACCAACATGATTGACAGTCCCGGCTTATGCTCACTTTCAATTTATGGCAGTTAAACTGAAATAAACACTTACAGAAATGACTGGCTGTAGAACAAAAAGCCAACAGCATCATTAAATACATGCATTTAAACAATGTTCCACATACAAACCCACAGTAAAGAAAATTTGAATGATGTCTGTAGTCTTGTAGTGCTGATGACTTGATTTTTCTTTCCTTTACACTGGGATCTGTTCTGATGCCATTGTTAAACTTTTTTGTGGGTTCATATAATAACTTAGAACTGTTTGCTTCCTATTTCCCAAATCAAGACATTTCAAAAGCTTCTTAACTAACCTCCAATTTTCCAGCTACTTAAACCACACTCATCCCAAATTCAGCTGCCAGTGTCCTGACTCCTACTGCTGACTAAATCCACCATCGCTGATGATCTACATTGGCTCCTGTTCAAGCATCACCTCAATTTTAAAATTGTCCTACTTTGGGTCCTACTAAAATTGTTCAAATTTTCCCACAGCCTTACTGCTATACTTAACTCTGTAATATCTTCCAACCACACAACCCTTTGGGATTTCTGCACTCCTCCAATTCAGTCTTCTCAAGCATCCCCCATTTCGTTTGGAGCAACATTAGTGGCCATTCCTTTATCTGACTTAGCTCTCTCAACCATTGTACCTCTCTTTAACTTCCTGCCAAATGTTTGGTCATATCTCCTAATTTCAACTTTTTTGACCTGAGGAGACCTTTTGTCCAATTGCAACCCCTTAAAACTTCGCATTATATTCAATGAAATCAGAAGCTGCTGGGAAAACACAGCAGGTCTGCACCATCTTTGGAAGGAAAGCAGAGTTAACATTTCAGGGCCACAATGGTCCGGAAGAAGGGTCACTGGATCCAAAATATTATCTTTACTTTCTCTCAACAGATGCTGCCAGACCTGTTGAGTTTTCCCAGCAATTTCCATTTTTCGTTCTTGATCTCCAGCATCTGCAGTTCTTTGTTTTTTTCCATTGTCTTTAAGTGTCTGAATAAAGCTCAGTTGTATGAAGACTGAAGGAAAAGGTTATCAGATTCTTGAGACTGGGGACTGAAGGATCCTATGGATGTATAACAGAAAGGAATTCACTCTGGTATTTGAGAACTATAAAGAACTGTATTGGGATTAATGGGCTTGTAACTTACCATGCATTTTAAAATCTTTACACTTACTATATGTAAGTAGGTTTATTTATTTTCTTAATGTCTTTTGTCTGATAAACTCTGTTTTAATATTAAAACCAAAATCTGCAACATTGTGTGCATGAGTTTCAGTGAAAGACCACAAAATGAAAAATCAAGTGACATGATCTGTTAAGCAGATTTCAGTCTGGGATATGACCTATCCAGCACTAAAATCAGCTGAGCGCATCCATGACATGAGCCCATTTGATTTAAGAAGAATCTGTGCTTTCTTTTAATAATGAGTGATTGATGGCTCTGGAAATAAAACAGCTGAATTCTGGTGAAGTTTATTCAATGGGAATTTTAAGAGGGTTTTGAATATTGTTCTGAGTTTTCTGTAATTAAAAGATGTAACATCGCTTTTTAGAAAAAAATTGACTAAAGCTAAAATAAAAGTTAGCAGATAAACTGAATTTAGATAAATCGAAGTTAAGGTAGATGCTTGTACGATTAAATAGTTCATATGATTATTCACACTTAGCATCAGATGAAAAGACACCTGAAATGGGAGTGTCAAACTGGATTAAGGTAAAATACAGCTAAAAATTATTGAACTAGAAGAGAGAGATAAAGAAAGGATGTTTGAATTAAGAAAATTTGAGAAGGAAATGGAGATGCAATTAAAAGAACTTGAATTCCAAAGAGATAGAGAAAATAAAGAACGATAAGTCCATGTACCAGATTAGAGTTAAAAAAAAGGAAGAGGTACTGTTTTAGAGAACAGAGAAAATAAAGAACAGAGAGCAGTAAAGAAGTAAGGATAAAACCAAAAAATCATACAAAGAAATTTTAACAAAATGAAAAAAAGGTAAGGATAACAAAAAATGAGGCTGATAAGTTTAGGCCATCTTCTGAAATAGAAATGCAGCAAATGGATTTGAAATTGAAAGAACTATACTAAACAGCTGACTCAGAAACTGAATCAGGAACATACCTGCATTTTATTATTAGAAAGACGAAGTGTCAATGAGGAAATCACTTCAAAATCACTTCAATTAGGAGCTGATAGCAAGAACAACAGATGTTGGAGTCAGGGACAACACAGTGTAGAGCTGGAGGAACACAGCAGGCCAGGCAGCATCAGAGGACCAGGATAGTTGATGTTTTTGAACCCCTCTTCAGAATTGGGGAGGGGGAAGGGAGGTGGGAAATAAATGAAGAGAGGAGGGGTTGCTGGGGAAGGTAGCTGGGATGGTGATAGGTGAGTGCAGGTAGGGAATGGGATTGGTCAGTGAGGTGCGAGAGACGGATAGGTGGGAGAGAAGATGGACAGGTTGTGTCAGGTTAAGGAGGTCGGGGTGAGAGGGAGGGTTGGACATGGGAATGAGGCCAGGAGTGGGGAGATTTTAAAACTGGTGAATACCATGTTTAGCCATCAGGATGTAGGCTCCTGAGGTGGAATATGATGTGCTCCTCCTCCAGTTTGTGGGTGGTGTCACTGTGACACTGGAGGAGGCCCAGGACGGACATGTCACCCAGGGAGTGGGAGGGGGAGTTAAAACGGTTTGTGACCAAAAGGTGTTGTCATTTGTCGCAAACAGAGCATAGATGCTCTACAAAATGTTCTCCGAGTCTATGCTTTCTCTCACCAATATAGAGGGATGTAGAGTAGGCCACATTGGGAGCAGCGGATACAGTAGACAAAGTCAGAGGATGTTCAAGTGAACCCCTGCCAGATGTGGAAGGTTTGTTTTGTGCCTTGAATGGAGGTGAGGGGGGAGGTGTAAGGGCAGGTGTAGCACTTCTTGCTGTTGCAGGGAAAGGTGTCGGGGGTGGTGGGATTAGTGGGAAGCAGACAAGGGAGGCATGGACAGAGTGATATCTACGAAAGGCAGATAGGGGTGGGGAGGGAAACATCTCTTTGGTTGTGGAGTCGAATTGTAGGTGGTAGAAGTGGTGAAAAATGATATGCTGGATGCGGATGTAGGTGTGTTCATATGTGAGGACAAAGGGGATTTTGTCTTTATTTTTGTTGGGGGAGTGGGGTTTGAGGACAGAAGTGCAGGCAATGTACGAGATGCGGTTGAGGGCACTTTTGAACACCGGACGGGAGATGTTGCGGTCCTTTAAGTAAGACGACATCTGGGATGTGTTGGAAGTGGAACATCCCATCTTGGGAGCAGATGTGGCAGAAGCAGAGGGATTGGGAATAGGGGATCTCATTCTTGCAGGAAAGTGGGTGAAAGGAGGTGTAATCCAGGTAGCTGTGGGAGTCGGTGGACTTGAAGTAGATGTTGGTTTCGAGATGGTCACCAGAGATGGAGACAGAGAAGTCCAGGAAGGAGAGAGAGGTATCAGAGATGGTCCAGGTGAATTTGAGGTTGGGGTGAAAGGTGTTAGTAAAGTTGATGAGCTGTTCAAGCTCCTTGTGACAGCACAGGCAGCGCCGATACAGTCATCGATATGGAGGAGGAAGAGAGGGAGGAGGGACTGGTTGGGCCTGTGGGACAGGACACCGATACCCTCATCCACTTAAGTGAACTTGTCCTTACCCTTAACAACTTCCCTATAACTCCCACTTCCTACCAAGTAAGGGGGTGGCCATGGGCACCTGATTGGGCCCAGGCTATGCCAGCTACTTTGTAGAATACATGGAACTGCTCCTTTTCCACTGTTACACTGGCACTACCCCCCACCTCTTCCAACGACTGTATCGGCACCACCTCATGCTCCCACATCTTTCACCCCAACCTCAAATTCACCTGGATACCTCCCTGTCCTTCCTGGACCTCTCCAGCTCCATCTCTGGTAACCACCTCAAAACCAACATCTACTTCAAACCCACTGACTCCCACAGCTACCTACACTACACCTCCTCTCACCCACCTTCCTGAAAGAATGTGATTCCCAATTCTGCCACCTCTGCTGCATCTGCTCCCAAAAATAATCACAGATCCCCCTTGTCGTCACATATCACCACCAAACTCCACATCCAATGTATCATTTTCTGCCGCCAACAGTCCGACCTCGCAACCAAAGAGACATTTCCCTCCCCATCTCTATCTGCTTTTTGTAGGGGCAGCGCTCTCCATGACTCCCTCCACTCCAAACTCCTACTAACCCCACCTCCCCGGCACCTTTCCCTGCTACACCTGCCCCTACACCTCCCCCCTCACCTCCATTCAAGGCACAAAACAACCCTTCCACATTAGATAGGGGTTCACCTGCACATCCTCCAACTTGGTCTACTGTATCCAGTGCTTCCAATGTGGCCTCCTCAACATCGGTGAGAGGAAGCATAGACTCAGATACTGCTTTGTAGAACATCTGCACTCTATAAGCAACAAACAACAATACCTTCTGGTCACCAACCGTTTTAACTCCCTCTCCCTGTCCTTGGGCGACATGTCCATCCTGGGCCTCCTCCAGTGTCACAATGACACCACCCACAAACTGGAGGAGCAGCACCTCATATTCTGTCTTGGGAGCCTACAACCTGATGGCCTAAACATGGAACTCACCAGCTTTAAAACATCTCCACATCAGAGCCTCATTCCCATGTCTAACCCTCCCTCTCAACCCCACTTCCTTGACTGACACAACCTGTCGATCTTCTCTCCCAACTATCTGCCTCTCACACCTCACTGACCAATCCCCACCATTGCCTACCTGCACTCACCTATCACCATCCCACCTACCTTCCCCAGCTGCACTCCTCCTCTCTCTGTTTATTTCCCAGATCCCTTCCCCCTCACCCATTTCTGAAGAAGGGCCCGACCAGAAAAGTCAACTTTCCTGGTCCTCTGATGCTGCCTGGCCTGCTGTGTTCCTCCAACTCCACAATGTGTTGTCAAATACCAGCTAATTAGGGCTGTGGTCTGTCAGATGTAAGTTGGATCTGAGTATCATAATGAGATTTTACAGGTCCCTCACAAAATCCCAATGGCAGGTTGCTTAGGCATTAGAAAGACATGGCCTAAAATATTGAAACATTTTTATTGACCACAATTACATAAGGATGAAGTAAAATTTTGCCAACATGCTTTCTGTGTCAGGTTGAGGGGAAGCATCAACCTTAATTAAACTTGTGTTTTCAATTCAATCTCCTGATAAAAAGAATCACACTCCAGAGCAGTCCGCATGTAGGGCTCTCCAAAGGTCTGTAATCACAACTCCAATTAAAAATAATCTCTCCTCCACACCTTAAAAAAAAACTCTTTTGCCATGTTGAAAAAGAATCTCCTGCTGCGTGCATAATTTTAGACAAAAATTATCTTGAGATATCCACGTGTAGACCTCTCCAAAAGCTTCATTAACACAGCACCATTTGAAACAAAATCAGGTCTTTTTTTTGTTTTAATTTTGTTTTCTTTTGTGGTTTTGACTATAAAAGAACCAAAAAATGAATCAAAACAAAAATCTTGTACTACTGAAATGTAATAACTGTAAGAAATGTTGCAGTAAAATACATGTAGGCTTTTCCAAAAATTCCAGTCACGCAATTCTGTTTGAGAAGTAACACTTTTTTTTTGCATTTCTTAGTGTAAAAGAATAAAAAAAAACTTATATGACTAAAATATAATAAATAAGAAATTTAGGAGTAAGCTTGCAATCTCAGGAGCAGCTGCAAGATTCATGCTACTCAGTGTGCCATTTTATGGAGGGTTTGACTTATAAGGAGAGGCTGGGACATTTTCCACTGGTGTGTAGGAGGTTAAGGGGTGCCCTTATTGAGGTTCATAAAATTATGAGGGATATAGATAAGTTGAATGGCAGGGGCATTTTCCCTAGGTTGGGGGATTTCAAGTCTAGAGTGTATTCTTTTAAGGTGAGAGGAGAAACATTTAAAAAAGACATGAAGGGGAATAGTTTTACACAGACTGTAGTTTGTGTGTGGAATGAACTTCCAGAGGAAGTGGTGGGTGTGGGTACAGTTACAATGTTTAAAAGGTACTTGGATAAGTACATGAATAAAAGATGTTTGGAGGGATATGGGCTAAGCGCAGGCAGGTGGAGCTAGTTTAGTTTGGGATTGAGGTTGGCATGGACTGGTTGGACCGAAGGGTCTGTTTCTGTGGTTTATGACTCGAATTCCAATACCAACTTTGGAAGAACCAATTAGCAGAGTCTAAATAAATTATGTAGGGGTCCTAGCTTAAACCAAAAATAGGGGACAACAATGTATTTGTCATTATGGATGTTTCCGCAAGATTTCCTAAAACAGTGTTTTTGGGAGAAATTATTGCAAAAATTGTAGGGAAAAGCTAGTTCACAATTTTTTTTACAAGGTATGTACTTCTCAATGAAATACAGTCAGATCAAGGCTCAAATCTTATTACACAAATTTTCAAAGAGGTTAAAACTCGTTGGACAAAAATATAATTTACATCTTCTGCTTAACACCTCCAATGTTAAGCTATAGTGGAACGATTGCATCAAATTATGAAGACCATGTTTAGATCTGATTACCAAAATGTTCTAAGGATGTGGATAAGTGAATTCTGCGTTTACTTATTGCCATGAGGGATTCTCCCAATGAAACCGCAGGATTTAATACTTTTTAAGTAATCTATGAGTGTGAAGACCTCTCATGCTAATTAAAGGGAAATTGACAAGCCAAAGCTTAATGATGAAGCTTTAAACCTATGATTTGAGTTTCAGAGAAAATCTGACCAAAGCTTGTGATCTGGCTAAAAAGCATTTAGGAGTGTTCAACAACATGAGCTGATAAAAGGGCCTAAGTTTAAAATTACATTGCTAGATATAAGGTGCTAGTGTTGTCTTCTATTTCCTTCCTGGGAACCAATAAAAGCGATGTTCACTGGGCTTTGTCGAATCAAAAAGAAATCCAATTATCTGTAATATGTAGTGAGTATTCCAAACAGAATAAAGAATCAATGAATGTATCATATTAATATTAAAGAGATATTATGAAAGGGGGAATAGAGGCATATACTTTCATGAAAAAAGTGGGAGAGAAATGGAAATAAAACAAATGTAATAAATTAGATATTCAAAATTCAAAAGTTCACAACTTTGGAATGTCCCAAGAAAAACTGTTTTGACTATTAATGATGCCAATGCATTGTCCATAAAGCAACAACCTTACAGACTTCATTCAAAGAGACGAACTCCAGTGAGACAAGAAATCAAGTTCATAATGGACAATGACATTACTGAATGGAGTATAGGCAAGAGGAGCTCACCTACTTTAATGGTAATCAAACTGAATGGGTCACAGAGATACTTTGTGGATTATCACAAAGCCAAAATGGTAATAATAGCAGACTAATGTCCTGTTCTGAATTGGGAAATAGCATAGAATAAATTGGCCCTTGATGATTTTTCACAAAAGTCAACTTGCTGAAGGGTTTATTGGCAAGTTCCATTGATTGATGCAGCCAAAAGAAACAGCTTCATTACTACCAGATGGAGTTTACCAATGTAAAGTCATGCCATTTGGAATGAAAAACGCACCAGCAATGTTCTAGTGATTAATCAATAAAGTTATTTAAGAACTGTGCCGTCTGATGATTTGGTTGTTCTTAACCAAACCTGGGAAGAAAACTTATACCACTCTACTGAACTGTTTGATTGGCTATAGAAAGCTAAGCTTGTTGCCAACCTGGCAAAAAATGAAGTTGCCAAAGCAAAGGTAATTTTTGTTTTGGCCATACAATGGGTTGCGGTCAAATAGCACAGAGTGAATTTAAGGCTATTTTGGATATTCCTGTGCCTAGGAGAGAACATGAAATGTTGCATTACGTTAGCATATTCCAAATTTCAGCCACTATTGTTGGACCTTTAGCAAATTTGTTGAAGAAAGGCATAAAACTTGAAAATTTACAAGTGTCAGTTGATAACATACCAGTTTAGCTTAATTATTAGAAACTGTTCAAATTGGCTATCAATGCCAGAAACTTCAGTTTGATGGTAAATTGGGAATCGAACTGTCCTGTTATTTTTGAAAGAAACTGGCCACATGTCAGCAAAAGTACTGCACAGTGGAGAACGTGGCATTGATTCTTGCGTTCGATCTTCACTAGTTTGAAATATACTTCAACAACAATTTGGAAGAAAATGTTATTTATACAGACTACACCCTTTTAATTTATTTTGGAAAAGTTTCAGGACAAGAACTTAGATTATTTCAATGAAGTTTCATTTTCCAACCGTTTAATTAAAAAATTGCTTCTGTGCCTAGACAAGAAAATGTTGTAGTGAACACTATCAAGAGCACACATGAAGAGTACCTAAAACCGTGATACCCATGGACTGGTATAAAATGTGGTTGCTGTGTAACGCATTGTATGCTTAAATCCAACATGTCACTACTGTTAACGTGAAATAATGTAAAAATATTTTCTGATGAAGAACGAAAATACCTATTGAAGATACATTTTTATTATTCTTTGTAAGGAAGTGTGGTGCAAGGTGTTTTACTTATGTGTATTTTAGCATCATTTATTTTAGAGATTAGGTTTCAAATTGGTGAGAGAATTATTTGCCCTGCCTTTATTATTCTTTAAGATTTTTAATTTCTGCAGTATCTCAATGCTGTAGTAATCCCTTTCCCTTGAAAGCGTTTGCTTTTGTAAATGACAATACTGTTTTATTTTCATTATCAGAAAGCTTTTAAACAGTGCGATATCGCAATGATGTAACCTCTCCTTTCAAAACCTTTTAGTTCTGTTATATAACAAAGCTGTTGAACTGCACTGGTCACTGGAGGCTTTCCCAGGATTTGCATTCAGCATGGAAGCTTCCCACCGACTGCAGGCTAAACGGAAATTTTCTGCTTTTATGTGGGCAAAATGAGTGATTTTACACATTCAAGGCTTTAAACAGAATACTTATCCTTTTCAGGATAACAAAGTGTGGAGCTGGATGAACAGAGCAGACCAAGCAGTATCTTAGGAGCACAAAAGTTGACGTTTTGAGCCTAGACCCCGTGTTCATCCAGCTCCACACTTTGTTGTCTCAGATTCTCCAGCATCTGCAAGGAAAGGTTTTACGAGGAAAGGTTGAGAGAGCTCGGGTTTTTCTCTTTAGAACGATGAAGGAAGAGTGAGGACTTGATAGATGTGTACAAAATGATCAATTATCCTTTTCTATGTCGTTTCCAAAATAAAATTTGGTCCATATTGAGAGGGTTGGATTTTGAGGAGAGACTGAGTATGCTGGGGTTATGCTCATTGGAATTCAGAAGAATGAGGGGAGATCTTAGAGAAACATATAACATTATGAAGGGAATAGATAAGGTAGAGGCAGGGAAGTTGTTTCCACTAGTGGGTGAAACTAGGACTAGAGGGCATTGCCTCAAAATAAGGGGAAACAGATGAAGGACTGAGGTTACGAGTGTGAATCTGGGAATTCCCTGCCCAGTGAAGTGGTTGAAGCTACCTCACTGAATGTTTTTAAGGCAAAGCTAGAAAAATTTTTGAACAGTAAAGGAATTAAGAGTTATGTTGAGCGGGCAGGTAAGTGGAGCTGAGTCTCAAAAAGATCAGCCATGATCTTATTGAATGGTGGGGCAGGATCAACGGGCCAGATGGCCTACTCCTGCTCCTCGTTCTTATGTTCCTGCGGCCTTAGTAAATACAGTCCGCCAGAGGTGCAGTTTAAATTATGGGTCTTCCACTCTTATAGTGGCCTTAACTGGCTTGTAACTTTCTTTTTCTGTTACAGTCTGTCTGCTTTAACTTTTAAATTATTCCCTTTGCCCCTTTGTCTTATACAGGACTTTCCCAGTGCTACAAACTCAGAATAAAGCACTTCTATGGTCCTTGATTTCCCTACTGTAGTCATAGTGGTGTCTGCTCCTAATGACAGCAATATTCATTGTGAACTGCAAGCACTGCTTTTTATTTTACTTCAACCTGACTTTTGGGATATTAAATTTGAGTTTTCCCTCTTGCCCAGCAGGTATTTTTAACTTAATTTATGGGCTCTGTTGGTTGCTGAACCTCAAATGGGAATGGTCCTACAGATCCTCATTTCCTAATGGAATTTGTAGCTACCCAGTGCGACTGGTTTTTAATCACTTTCTAGGCTACACTGCTTCACCAGGTCATGAATAATGGCTCGAGCATGTTCTGTTGGATCTCCCTTGCTTTTCTTTCCACTACTGCCAGTTGACTGCTAATTTACATAAGCAACAATAGCTATCGACTATCTGTGTGAGCAGCTCTTCAATTAGTAATCAGGGATAATGGGAACTGCAGATGCTGGAGAATCCAAGATAACAAAGTGTAGCTGGATGAACACAGCAGGCCAAGCAGCATCTCAGGAGCCTCTGATGAAGGGTCCAGGCCCGAAAGGTCAGCTTTTGTGCTCCTGAGATGCTGCTTGGCCTGCTGTGTTCATCCAGCTGTGCACTTTGTTATCTTCAATTAGTAAACTCACTTGATGGCCTGGGAATTCCTTCTCCTGAGGCAAGTAAATTTCATTTTCATTATTCTATCTTGTGGTCGCAAGCAATGATGCCCACCATTGATCACTGGCATGTAAAATAGATGCTGCCACCATTCATCTTTCCTTTGTTGGGTCTAAGGAACTATTTTGTTTTCAGAGCAGAAAGACGATGAGTTTTAGCAAGAAGAGGTTACTGTGTTGACAAGATGTTGTTTACCGTATGTTTGTCTACAAGTTACATCAGCTACATTGACGTTTTTACTAAACTTGTGCAGAGGAGATTTACCAGGATGTTGCCTGGAATGGAGGGAAGGTCTTACAAGGTAAGGTCTTATGAGGAAAGGTTGAGAGAGCTCGGGTTTTTCTCTTTAGAACGATGAAGGAAGAGAGAGGACTTGATAGACGTCTACAAAATGATCAGAGGTATAGATAGAGTGGATAGCCAGAGACTTTTTCCTAGGGTGGAGGTAGCTATTACTAGGGGGCATAGTTTTAAAGTGAGTGGAGGTGGATATAGGGGAGACGTCAGAGGTAGGTTCTTCACTCAGAGAGTGGTCGGGGTGTGGAATGTATTGCCAGAGAGGGTTGTGGAGTCGACCTCATTAGGGGCATTTAAGCTACTATTAGATAGGCTTTTGGATGATAGTATAAGGTAGGGGTGGAGGTTAGATAGACCTTAGGTTTAGGGTAAAAGTTTGGCACAACATTGTGGGCCGAAGGGCCTGTACTGTTCTATGTTCTAACTATTGGGAGATATGGATGAAACACTGATCATCTTCAGGATTCCAAGCAATTCTCCTAATTTCCTCACTCAAGATTGTGTGCCATCATTAGATTAGCAAAACTCAATGCAATGCCCAACATTAACTCTTCCGGGATCATTACTGCCTTAGACATACAGTTTAGGCCCAGATGGTTTAATAGCTAAACGTTCTCTTATAGATAGCTCGTTTGCTTTTCTTTGCCTCTCCATTTAAGAATTGACCTCCCTGTGATGCTTCGACATTGAGATGTGACATTTCAGGGATCTGTTCACGCTGATTGCACTGCAAACGTGCCACTTTCCTCAGGCATTCTACATTCTTGCCGAATTCCCAAGAGAGTTTCTTGGGCTAGTCCAGTGTCCAAATGTCATGATCTCATGGCAAGGAAAGAGTGTCAGGAAGAAATGGCTTGACTTCACTGGAACTCAGTAAATAGAGCAGGAAAGGGCAGAACTGCAGGCTGAAGAAGAGATTTACTGGGAATTTGCCGAGTTTGTAAAGGTTTGAGTTATAAAGAAAGGCTGGATAGGCTGGGACTTTTTTCACTGGAGCATTGGAGTTTGAGAGGCGACCTGATAGAAGTTTATAAAATAATGAGGGGTATAGATGGAGTTAATGCTGGTTGTCTTTTCCCCTGGACACGGGATTTCAAGACTGGGGGCACATTTTTAAGGCAAGAGGAGAGAGTTTTTAAAACGACATGAGGGGCAAATTTTTTACACAGAGGGTGGTTCGCATGTGGAATGAACTTCCCGAGGAAGTTTTGGATGCAGGCACAATTACAATGTTTAAAAGACATTTGGATAAGTGCATGAATAGGAAAGGTTTGGAGGGATATGGTTCAGGAGCAGGCAGGTGGGACTAATTTAGTTTGAGATTATGTTTGGCATGAACTGGTTGGACCGAAAGGTCTGTTTCCAAGCTGAATGTCGCTTTGACTCTATGACTGTGTGACAGGAGGATGATGTTGATATGAACTGGGATGCATGGTCAGAAAGAATGTGGAAGCAGTTTCAATAGCAACTTCCAAATGAAGGTTCAATATATGCCAGAAATGGACAAGAGGTGGCATGGACGGAATGAATTGAATAGATTTTATAAAGACTTAGCATAAGCACAATAGATTGAACAGCTTTCCTTCCATTCTGCAAAAAAAGCAGTCTCCACTCTGAATTTCTAAATTTTGTCGACTTAGCTAATGGAGTTGAAACGCCAAAATGCATAGCTCGTGATAAATCAAGTGTGTTTTTGCTGATGTAACATGGCACTCATTCTTCTTGTTCAGTTTCATATGTCAAAATGTAATACTACATTGCACAAGTTGGTTGTACTAACAATCAGTATTGCTTACAGTATTGGCTCACTTGCATTTGTGAGAAGCAACATGTAGGGCCCTACCCTCTGCAAACATAAGGAACTTGTCCACACGTTGAACCTTTTGCCAGTCTCTGGTATATTCCTCATGGCCATGTCTGGAGAAAAGTCAACTTACTTAGTTTGAATTTAAATTGAATATAGTCAGTTAACTATTCCCTCGATGCATTCTCCATAGCACTGTCTCTACCAACTAGGCTGCACTTTAAACCAATCAGCACCATCTTCCTTTGCAGCATAAATGATCATTCCCTGTAATAGCTTACATTCTTGTTCTGTCCTGATAAATGCAAGCTTATGGAAAGTTCTTACGCCATGTCTTTTTTTAACAAAATTCAAATATTTAATAACAAATTTCTTTTCAAACAATTTAAAAACATCTCGCTAAATTGGTCTTTATATATCATGTATACTGGGTGAAGATTATTGCAATGAAGTACAAATTGTACGTAGTTACCATCTCTCGATCATTACTCAATTTATGTGATATTTTTACAAACTGAATACCTGAAGTGTACAAACTGTTGCATCCGACAAGAATTACAATAGATATTATTGGGTCTATTTGCTTCCCCAGCAATAATAGGTTGTATTTATGTCGCTTCCTTAAGTTAGTAACAACATACAGGGTGCTTTATAGGACTGCAATGACAAAATAAAACATGATATAAATAAAGTCAAAGATTTATTAACTTCATCACTTATTTGACTTAAAATAATTGGAGCTATTATACATTATGTATTATGCATTATCAGTTATGAAGTAGATTTTACAGCAAAACGACAGAATGGTGCTTGTGATCAGACATAATGGGAACTGCAGACGCTGGAGAATCCGAGATAACAAAGTGTGGAGCTGGATGAACACAGCAGGACAAGCAGCATTTTAGGAGTACAAAAGCTGACGTTTCGGACCTAGAAGCTTCATCAGTGTGTACAGCTTGCAGACTCGCAGCAGACTATTAGACAGAATCATGACTTTATACACACTTAGCACATGGAATTGTTAAAGGTGAGTTCTCTCAAAGGTAAGGTACACATACAACAATCAGGACACTGTCCAAGCTGCAAGACCAATAGGAGGTCTTCCAGTTTCTATGGAATGTCCGGCTATACATGTTTAAGCAACTGAGCAGGTGTTTCAAACTGAAGATGTCCTCTCAGCCAATCTCTTTAAAACTTCAATTTCAAAATACATGGCAGCATCCTGGAATATGGCTGTGTGTGGGCTCATCTTCAGACAGGTGTACAGGGTATTGGAGGCCGACAAAAAAATTACAATCAGCCTCTTTGTTTAATAAAGCTCTCAATCTATCCAAGATAACAAAGTGTGGAGGTGGATGAACACAGCAGGCCAAGCATCATTTCAGGAGCACAAAAGCTGATGTTTCGGGCCTAGACCCTTCACCAGAGAGGGGGATGGGGAGAGGGTTCTGAAATAAATAGGGAGAGAGGGGGGGGTAGACCGAAAATGGATAGAGGAGAAGATAGGTGGAGAGGAGAGTATAGGTGGGGAGGTGGGGAGGGGATAGGTCAGTCTGGGGAGGATGGACAGGTCAAGGAGGCAGGATGAGGTGGTAGGTGGGAAATGGAGGTGCGGCTTGAGGTGGGAGGAGAGGATAGGTGAGGGGAAGAACAGGTTAGGGAGGCGGGGACGAGCTGGGCTGGTTTTGTGATGCAGTGGGGGGAGGGGACGAGCTGGGCTGGTTTTGGGATGCAGTGGGGGAGGGGGAGATTTTGAAGCTTGTGAAGTCCACATTGATACCATTGGGCTGCAGGGTTCCCAAGCGAAATATGAGTTGCTGTTCCTGCAACCTTCGGGTGGCTGCTTGGCCTGCTGTGTTCATCCACCTGCACATTTTGTTATCTTGGATTCTCCAGCATCTGCAGTTCCCATTATCTCTGATCTCCATCTATCCAAGTGACTGCGTGGCTCACATGGACAGATGGTCTTTCTGGGCACTGAACACATGCCAGCCAAAATGCTTAGCTTCAGGAATATGGTCTTGGAACAGGCATACTGAATGGCCTTGTGCCTGTCTGCTCCCATTTCCTTGGCGGAGCCTGATAATCTAACCCATTACCTTTCACCCTGTTTCACTCCCCAATTTTCCTTCTCTTTGGCTCATTGAGTCATTTCCAGCCAAGCCTTTCCAACATAGCACTGGGGCAATAAAACACAACACAATTGAACTATTGTCTGCAATGCTATTTGACAGGAATTATGCACTATTGTAATTATGAACTTGTGCTTATTTACATATCTTTATTAAACTTGCACCACAGGTGGAGACTTCAGGCACAAAACTCTCTGGGCAGGAAAACAAAATATATGGGACGAACCACACCAAGGGCCAAATAAAAATATAGTTTAGGCCAAGTTTATGTACCATAGACCAGGAATGTATTGGACTAGCTCCACCCCAACTCATGAACTCAGGCAGTTCAACTCTCATTTTGTTGGCTTGTTCTGTTTGGGTTATGCATACTGGGATGTTGGACAGGAGCTGTCCTTGGTGCAGTCATTTAATTGTTGGCTAAGTCCCAACCAGATTCTACAGAATCAGCAACTTGAGATGCTTTAAATAAGACAGTGTTTAAAACTGATATGTGGGCCCAAGGTCCCATGGAGTACACATGAAGAAAGAGACCAGAACAAATCCTAAAAAGGCACCAGCACACTAAGTACAATGCAAGTGAAGTTCATGCTTTAAAATAGATTACTTCATTTATTAGGAATCAGGATTATTTATTTTCAATGGCATTGTGGTAATGCTATTGAGATACTTACACAGCAGCACAGGCTAATTCTCTGGTGACATGGTTTCAAAGCTCACCAGGGAAACTGGTGGAATTTAAAAATTAATTAAATCTGGAATATGAAGGCAATCTTAGTAACGATGAACATGAAGCTACCATCAATTGTTGTAGATGTCCAACTAGTTCATTAATGTCCTTTAGAGAAGGAAATCTGCCATCCTTACCTGGTCTGGTCTATATATGACTCCAGAGAGAAAGCATTCTGGTTAACCCTCAAATGCCCTCTGATGTGGCTGAACAAACCATGTGGCAATTCAGGGCAGGCAGCAAACGCTAATCCTGCTAGCAATGCCCTCATCCAGTGAAAGAATGAAGTTTAAAAAATGTATTTTTGATACATGATGAATGACAAATTCTGCAACTAACTCCAACTTTACTACCATCCAAATTCTGACTTTGTGCAAGTTCTGAACTTTAATCATCATCAGGTACAAGAGGTTTAAATGCTGATAGCTCCTCCCTGACTCTCTCCTCCTCCTTACCTCTGTCTCCTCCTTTAAGATGTTTTTCAATACGTTCATTTAACTGATTGTTAGCTCACTTGTCCTAATGTCTCCTTTTATGGCCTGGTGTTAAATTTTGGCTTAGTTATGGTTTCTTTGAAATACTTTGGGATATATTACTGCCTTGACGATTCTGTGTAAATGTAAGTTGTCATTGTTAACATAAGGTCGTACATGTGAAAATTACTTGGCACTCTACCACTTAGAGTGAAACAATGCTTGCTAGCAGTGCAATTTGGTTACCATTATTGAATGTGACTTCATACAAACCAGGCTATAAACACAATGAGAATTTTAACATCATGTGGTGCACTACTGAACGTTTGAAAATCATTCCCAGGAAAATGGACACTTCTGATAAAACAGGCATGCCTATTCCCAACTGTCCGTCAGATGGTCAGTTCTGAGGAGGTGTCACTGAATCCAAAATGTTAACTCTGTTTTCTCTCTACAGATGCTGCTAGTTTTCCAGTAATTTCTGTTTTGGCCCATCAGAAGGTGATGGTTTTTTCGGAAGTGAATGGCTTTCTAAGCCTTTTCAGATTGCAAGAGCCGAGATTCACATTGAGGACATAACAGCAAATGAATTCTTTCTCTAAATTCTCTACCATATTGAACCATTTACTAATGGTAATCTGATGGTTTTCATGGTCACTATTACTGATACCAGCTTTTCAATTTCAGATTTATTTAATTAGCTGAATTTAAATTTGCCAACTGCTGTTGTGAGGTATGAGCTCATGGCCAGGATTTTCTCAGTAGGGGTTTAAGGCCCCAGGATTGGGATCATATGTAAATCCTGAGCTACAAGGATGGGTACAGGGATTGCAGCAGCAAACTTACCAATGACAGCCTTTTCATCGGGGCAGACTCATACAGAGTCAGAGTCATAGAGTCGTAGAAACACAATAAACAACCCTTCAGTCCAACTTGTCCTTGCATTCCAAGTTTCTCAAGCTAAACTAGTCCCACTTGCCTGGATTTGGCCCATATCCTCAATAAGCCTTTCCTATTCATGTACCTGTCCAAATGTCTTTTAAATGTTGCAACTCTACCTGCATCTATAACTTCCTCTGGCAGTTCATTCCACATATGAATCGCCCTCTGTGTGAAAACCTTGCCTTGCGTGTCCCTTAGTTTTGAACTCCCCTATCTTAGGGAAAAGATTTTTTGCTATTTACCTTAGCTTTTCCCCTCGTGATTTTATAAACCTCTGTAAGCTCACCCATCAACCTCCTACACTGCAGTGAAAAAAGTCTTACCCTATCCAGCCTCTCCTTATAACTCAAACCCTCCATCCCGGCAACATTCTCATAAATCTTTTCTGAACTATCCCCAATTTAATAATATCCTTCTTATAGCAGGGTGACCAGAGCAGGCCCATGGGCTTGGCACTGATAGAGGGAGGAAGAGAGAGATAGAGAGAGAGGTGTCCGCTGCTGCTGTTGGTCTTCCCACTCCTCATTCTCCCCTGCAATCCCCAAATATCCATGGGCTGGTAAAATCCCACCATATGTTTTAGGACAGACTAGGCCAGGTTCCTGATGAAGAAGGCTTCACCTGATGAAGGAGCAGCACTCCTAAAGCTTCTGATTCAAATAAACATGATGTGCTATAACCTGGTGTCATGTGCATTCTGACTTTGTTCTATCACTGCAGGATATTTAATTATTTTACTCTGAATCTGAATTGTGTCAATTGGAAAGTCACTTGGTTTACAGAGCTTGAGCTCTGCTCAAAAAACAGACATGGCTTTGAAACTTTAACATAGGAATGTGGAGCAGAGCTAAGCCATATAGTCCTCTGAACCTGATCTGCCATTCAATAAATCATGACTGATCTGATTGCAACATCAAATCTTCCTTAACAAGAAGCTATTTACTTCTCCCTTAAAAATACTTAAGGATTATGCTTCTACCAGCTTTTCAGGAAGAAACTTCCAAAAACTCAAGACCTTCTGTGTTCAAGGGTTTATTTTCAAAATGTGAGCTCTATTTCCAGATTTTCCCACAAAAAAGAAACATCCCTTTCCACATCCACCATGTCAAAACCCCTCACACATGTTTTCTAGATTTTATTTGTTTCAACCATGTCACCTCTTACTCTCCTAAACTCCAGCTGTCTAGTTTGTCCAACTTTACCACATTATACATAGCAGCCATTCGAGGTATTAGTCTGTTAAACCTTTCCTGAACTGTTCCCAATACATGTATTTATATCATTCCTTAAATAGAGTGACCAATACTGCATTTAGTATTGTCTAACTGAAGCATAACTTCCCTACATACTTTTGTACTCAATTCTTATTTCAATAAATGAGAACATTCTAATATTTTTCCAAATTACTTACTGTACCTGCATTCTAATCTCTTGTGCATGAGATTCTCAGATTCCACTGCGTCTTAGAATTCTGCAACTTCTCTCCATTTCGATAATATGCGGCTTCATTTCAGTCTTCCTGCTAAAATGAACAATTGCTCATTTTCCAATGTTATACTCCATTTATTGTATCTTCGCCCACTCACTTAACCAAACTATATGTTTTTGCAGCCTCCTTATGTCCTCATCACAACTTACTTTTCTTTCTATCCATGTATCATCAGCAAATTCGGCAACTATACCCCTCATCCAAGTCATTTATGTAAGCTGAAAACTGTTGAGGTCCAAACACCATATGGTACATGACTCATTTTATCTTGCCGACCAGAAAAAAGATACATTATAATCTTAAGATCTTATGATATATAAGAGCAGAATTAGGCCCTTTGGCCCATCAAGTAGGCTCTGTCATTTAATCCTGTATCTCAACCTAATTCTCGGTCTTTTCCTCATAACTCTTAATCCCGTTACCAATCAAGAACATATCTATCTTCATCTTAAATATACTCAATGATTTACAGCCTTTGGTGGCAATGATTTCCACAGATTAACCACTGTCTGGCTGAAGGAATTCCTTTTCATCTCAGTTTTAAAGCTCTGTCGAACTGAATACTAACATGTATCTGTGATAATGGGAACTGCAGATGCTGCAGAATCCAAGATAACGAAGTGTGGAGCCTCCCCCCTCTCCCTATTTATTCCAGTTCCCTCTCCCCATCCGCCTCTCTGATGAAGGGCCTAGGCCCGAAACGTCAGCTTTTGTGCTCCTGAGATGCTGCTTGGCCTGCTGTGTTCATCCAGCTCCACACTTTGTTAACTAACATGTACCTGCCTTCCTAACCGCCAACTGAACCTACATGTTGGCCTTAAGAGAATCCAAACTAGAACTCCCAAGTCCCTTTGTTCCCAATTAGAAAATAGCCTATGTCTCTATTCTTCCTAGCAAAGTGCATAACCTCACACTTTGCCACATTTTATTCAATCTGCCACTTCCTTGTCCATTCTCCTAGCCTTCTGCAGCCTCCCTGCTTCCCGAACACTAGCTGTCCCTCCACCCAACTTTGTGTCATCTGCAAACCTAGTGACAATTACCTCAGTTCCATCATCCAAATCGCTAATGTATAAAGTGAACAGCTGTGGTCCTAACATTGACCCCTATGAAACGCCACTAATTACTGGCTACCATCCTGAAAAAGATCCCTTTATTCCCACTCACTGCCTTCTGCCAGTCAGCAAATCCTCTACCCATGTCAGTACCTTGCTCCAACTTATTTAGCAGCTTCCCGTGCAGCACTTTGTCATAGGCCTTCTGGAAGTCCAAATAGATAACATCCACTAGCTTTCCTTTGTCTAACTTGCTCATTACCTCCTCAGAATTCCAAACGATTCATCAGGAATGACCTCCTCTTGACAAAGCTGTGCTGACTCAGCCTTATTTCACATCACATTTCCAAGTATTCCACAATCTCATCCTTGATAATGGACTCTATAATTTTTCCATTGATTCAGATCAGGCCAACTGGCCTATAATTTCACATCTTCTACCTCCCTCCCATTTAAAAAAACGCGATTGAATAAAGAGAGAGCTCAGAAGAGCCAGGAGGAGACATGAGAAGTTGTTGGCAGATAGGATCAGGGTAAATATAAAATAATCAGAGGGTTAGATAGGGTGGATAGGGAGAGCCTTTTTCCTAGGATGGTGACGGCGAGCACGAGGGGGCATAGCTTTAAATTGAGGGGTGAAAGATATAGGACAGATGTCAGAGGTAGTTTCTTTACTCCGAGAGTAGTAAGGGAATGGAATGCTTTGCCTGCAATGGTAGTAGATTCGCCAACTTTAGGTACATTTAAGTCGTCATTGGACAAGCATACGGACGTACATGGAATAGTGCAGCTTAGATGGGCTTGAGATCGGTATGACAGGTCGGCACAACATCGAGGGGCGAAGAGCCTGTACTGTGCTGTAATGTTCTATGTTCTATGTTCTATATTACTTTTGCCATTTTCCAGTTGTTTGGGATCCTCATTCCAGTAATTCCTGACACGTCACCACCAATGCCTCTACAACCTCCTCAGTAAAATCCTTCAGAACCTTGTAGCATAGTCCCTCCATTCAGGATGATTTAATCACTTCCAGACCTTTCAGTTTCCCCAGCACCTTCTCCTTACTAATGGCCACTGCACTCACCTCTGCTCTGTGGTTCTCTTGCAGTCCTCACATGCTGCAGGTCTCTTCCATTATGAAAACTGATACAAAGTACCTATTCAGTTCCTCCACCATTTCTTTGTTAGTTATTACTACATCTCCAGACTCATTTTCCAGTGCTCCAATATTCACTCTTGTCTCTTTCTTATCACTTATGCATCTAAAAATCTCTTGCAATCTTCTTTAATATTACTAGCTAGTTTATCTTCATTTTCATCTTCTTGCCTCTGATTGAATAAAGTACAAAAAAAGAAAAAACAGTCCAGAAGAGGAACAGGCCTTTCAACCCACCTAGCTGGGGCCAACGCATGATGCCTTACCAAGCTAAAAGGTTTATGCCTCAGTGGTCTGTGTCCCTCTATTCCTTGCTTATTCATCTATCTGTCAAGATGCCTCTTCAATGTTGCTATTGTATCTGCTTCTACCACCCTCTCTGGCAGTGCATTCTCGTTACATACCACTCTCTGCACAATGAATCTGCCCCTTACGTCTTCTTTAAGCTTACCCCCTTTTATCAGAAACTGATTTCCCCAAAGAATTAACATTTCTACCCCGGGATATAGCTCCGACTATCCATTCTGTCCTTGTCTTCCATAATTTTGTAAACTTCTTTCAGGTCCCTCCTCAACTTTGCCATTCAAGTGAAAACAAACCAAGTTTGTCCAATACTCCTCATAGCCTTTACCCTACAAACCAGGCAACATCTTGCTAAACCTCTTTGAACCTTTTCCATATCCTCCTGGGAATATGGCAACCAGAATTGTATGCAATATTCCATATGTGGCCTAACTAAAGTTCTATACAGCAGCAACATGACTTACCACTTTTTATACTCTGTGCCCTGACCAATGAAAGCAAGCAAGCTATGGCCTTCTGGACCCCATTATACACTTGTGTTGCCACTTTAAGGGAACTGTAGACCTGTATACTTAGATCCCTTTGTATATTTATGCTTTTAAGGCTTGTGTCATTTACTGTATACATCCACCCTGCATTTGGCTTTCCAAAATGCATCATCTCACATTTGTCTAAATTAAATTCTATCTGCCATTTCTTCACCCAAGTCTCGAGCTACCTATATCCTGCTGCGTCCTAGGGCAATGTTCTTCACTAAGGTTGTTGACCAGCTACTGAGCTGGCTTGTTTTCATTCAGATGTTTCATCACCATGCTAGGTGGCATCATCCGTAGAGCCTCTGATGAAGCAATATTATTCTACTCTACTTGGAATTTGTACTGTTTGGTCTGTTATGGTGAGTAGTGTCATTCTGGTTTTGATCTGTATGGGTTTATATATGGGGTCAAGTTCTATGTGTTTGTTAATTGCACTATGGGTGGTGAATTGTGCTTCTAGGAATTCCCGTGCATGTCTATGGTTGGCTTGGGTTACTATGGTTACCTTATCCCAGTTAAACTGGTGGCCTTCATTGTCAGAGTCTACTGATATTCAGGAAATTTCATCATGCCGTTTTGCTACTAGCTGATGTTTGTGTATTCTGATGGCTAGCTCCCTTCCTGTCTGTCTGATGTAATGTTTGTTGCACTCATTGTAGAGTGGCTGTGGGCTTGTGGGCCACCATGATTCCTAGTGGTCTTAGGAGTCTTGTTGTCAGTTCCAACATGTTCTTAATGTAGGACCAGTGTGTTAGGGCATACTGTGTCCTCCTGTTGTTGCCTGTTTCTATGGATGAAGTTGCAGGGATATCTGTTTATAGTGAGGTTTTCATATAGGTGTCTTCCTCTATCCTGCATTGTTACAGGATGTAATGTTCTTCACCATCTGCAACTCCACCAATCTTTGTGTCATCTGCAAACTTACTAATCAGACCACCAACATTCTCCTCCACAAACAACAGGGGTCCCTGCACTGATCCCTGCAGAACACCACTGATCATAGATCTCCAGTCAGAAAAACACTGTTCCACCGCTTCTGTCCATCTTCTGTGACAAAGCCAGTTTCTTATCCATCTTACTAGCTCATAACCAACACCATGTGACTTCACCATCTGCATCGGTCTGCCATGGGGACATTATTAAAGGCCATGCATATGTCCTTGTAGACAACATGCACCACCCTGCGCTCATGAATTATCTTTGTCACTTCTCAAAAAACCTCAAACAAGTTCACGACACCTGACCTCCTCCACTCAAAACCATTTTGCCAATTGCTAATAAGTCCATATGTTTCCAAAATGTTTTTTTTTCATTTTCCTCTGCTGATTTTTAAAGTTTTCCCAATCTTTTGGCCTGCCAGTAATCTTCACTACATTGTATGCTTTCTCTTTTGCTTTTATGCAATCCCCAATTTCTCTCATCTTCTCCTTAATGTGTTTTTTTCTTCCTTGGGATGAATTTCTGCTGTGCCTCTCACATTACCCCAGAAAGCGCTTCTGCTCTACCATCTTCCCTGCTGGGCTCCCCTTCCAATCAACTCCAGCCAGCTCCTCCCTCATGGCTTTGTAGTCGCCTTTACGCTATCATAATACTGTCACATCTAATTCCGGCTTCTCTCTCTCAAACTGCAGGGTGAATTCTATGGACTCTGCTCCCTGGGGGTTCTTTCACCTTAAGCTCCTTAACCAAGTTTGCTTCATTATGTATCACCAAATCCAGATTTGCCTATCCCCTAGCGGGATCTACCATAAGCTTCTACAAAACAACATCTCAAGTCATAGAGCTGTACAGCATGGAAACAGATCCTTTCGTCCAACTTGTCCATGCCAACAGATATCTTAAATTAATCTAATCCCATTTGCCAGCATTTGGTCCATATCCCTCTAAGCCCTTCCTATTCATATAACCATTCAGAAGCCTTTTAAATACTGCAATTGTACCAGCCTCCACCACCTCGTCTGCCAGCTCATTCCATACACACACCAATCTCTGTGTGAAAATGTTGCCTCTTTAGTCCCTTTTAAATCTTTCCCATCTCAGTTAAACCTATGCCCTCTAGTTTTGGACTCCCTTTACCCCCGGGAAAAGACCTTGGCTATTCACGCTATCCATGCCCTTCATAGTTTTATAAATCTCTATAAGATTACTCCTCAGCCTCTAAAGTGCCAGGGAAAATAGCTCCAGCCTATTCAGCCTCTCCTTATAGCTCAAACTCTCCAATCCTGGCAATATCCCTGTAAATCTTTTCTGAACCATTTCAAGTTTCATAACATCCTTCCTAGAGCAGGAAGACCAGAATTAAAAGCAGTATTCCAAAAGGGGCCTAAGCAATGTACTGTACCGACACAACGTGATCTCCCAACTCCTGTACTCAATGCACTGACCAATAAATGCAAGCATACCATATGCTTTCTTCACTATCCTATTTATTTGTGACTCCACTTCCAAGGAATTATGAACCTGCACTCCAAGGTCTCTTTGTTCAGCAACACTCCTGGGATCTAACCATTAAGTGTATACGTCCTGCCCTGATTTGCCTTTCCAAAATGCAACACTTCATATTTATCCAAATTAAACTCTATCTGCGACTCCTTGGCCCATTGGCCCATCTTATCAAGATTCCATTGTGTTCTGAGGTAGCTTTCTTTGCTGTCCACTACACCTCTAATTTTGGTGTCATCTGCAAACTTACTACCATACTTCCTATGTTCACAAACAAATCATTTATATAAATGATGAAAAGCAGAGGATCCAGCACAGATCCTTGTGGCACACCACTGGTCACAGGCCTCCAGTCTGAAAAACAACGCTCTACCAGCATCAACTCTCTTCTACCTTCAAGCCAGTTCTGTATTCAAATGGCTAGATCTCCTTGTATTCCACATGATCTAACCTTACTAACTCATAGACAAATTCTTTTTCTTGGGATCTGCTGCCACCCTGATTTTCCAATTTCAGCTGTGCATTGATGACCCCCATAGAATAATTATTGTATTTGCGTCTTTCTTGTACTCTACGCTAACTCCTGATTTATTTTCTGCCCCATATCCTGACTATTGCTAGGGGGCCTGTACATAACTCCGATCAGGATCATTTTACCTTTGTGGTTTCTCAACTCTATCCATGTAGATTTTACACCTTCCAACCCCATGACCTTTAGTGCTTACCTTCTGTTTCCTGTTAGTCACCAATCTTCTGTCTATACCAATGTGTTACCTTGCATCATGAGCTTTCCACAATAACCTCTGATGTGACACTTCATCAAATACCTTTTGGAACTCTAAGTACAGTGCATCCACTGGTTCCCCTTCATCCACAGCATATATTACCTCCTCAAAGAACTCCAACAGAATGATCAAACATGATTTCCCTTTTACAAAACCATATTGACTCAATCTGATTACCTTGAACTTATCTCAGGGTCCTGCAATTTCTTCTATCTTAATAATACCTTACAGATTCTATCAGATGTTAACTAGCTTACAGTTCCCTTCTATATCCTTTCCCTTTTCAAATAGAGGAGTTACATACTCTATGTTATAATCTAATGGGACATTCCCCAAATCAAGGGGGTTTTGGAAAATTGGAACCAATGTATCAACTATCTCACTAGCCACTTCTTTTATCACCCTAAGATGAAGTCAGTCAGGACCTGAGCAGTTTTCAGCCTACAACTCAACAATTTACTCAAGTACACTTCTCTAGTGAATATAATTTTCCTGAGATCCTCCCTCCCCTTTCATTTCCTGATTTATCATTGTGTCTGAGATGCTATTTGTATTCTCCAGAATGAAGAGTGATTTAACATTCTTGTTTAAATCATCTGCCATTTCCTTATTTTCCACTGTCTAGCCTCATTTTCATTAAGTCTTTCATTTTTCAATATTTAAAGAAATTCTTACCATATGTTTTTATATTTCTGTATAGCTGTATAATATTCTTTAATGTTTCCTTCATTAAATTTTTAAATAAGTCTTTGTCTATTTTATATTCTGTCCAGTCTTATGAAATGCCACCCATCTTTGCAGAAGTATATGATTTTTCTTTAAGTTTGTTACCATCTTTAACCCTTCAATTAGCCGTGGCCTGTTCCTTGGAAATGCTTTTATTTGTTGGAATGCATCCCTTTAATCACTGCCATTGCAGCTCAAATGACCTATCCTTAAACCTAATTTGCTAATTGAATTTAACCAGTCTTGCTTCCATGCCCTCAGTCACTTTTGGTAAATTTTTGAAAGAGAATTGAACCCGATGCTCTATCCTTCAGACTGAATGTAAAATTTAGTTATATTACCTTCACTGCTGCCCAGGGACACTTCCACCATTAATTAATCCAACTGACATTCTCTTAAAGTTTTCTTTTTGTCTTGCACTCATTATGACAGGCACAAGAATTTTTCTTTAATATATTCTTGCTCTGGAATATGGGTGCCACTGGCAAGGCCAGCATTTGTTCTTCATGCCTAATTGCCCTCGGACTGATTGGCCTGCTCAGCCATGAAGAGGACAGTTAAGAATCAAACACATTGCTATAATCTGGAGTCATGTGTTGGCCAGACCCAGTAAGGAAGGATGATTTCCTTCCCTAAAGGAAATTAGTGAACCAGACGGATTTCGTTGACAATAGTTTCGTGGTTACTATTTACTGAAGCTATTTTTCAATAATGAATTAATCTTGAATTCCACTGCATGGTGGTATTGATCCCATGTCAACAGAAAATCAGCCTGGGTTTCCAGATCACTCATCTAATTTTATAATAGCCTAGTATGATATTCAAATGAGTCAAATGCAGAGTAGATCTCAATATGGGAGGCTTATTTTTTATGTATTTTTTGTTGAGTTTTCTGAACGTATTAATAGGAACAAATAAACCCCAGGATTGGGCACTGACTGAACTGTCCAATTACTGGCGCCATTGGAGCTCTGCTGGCAGGTTGCAAAAACATTTTACTGAAAACAAAAGAAACATTGTTTCAAGGCTAAAGATTTAAATGTTTGCCTGTGTCACTTTTAAGCCACAAGAGATAGAAAAGGCTGACAGCTGCAGAATACATACAGCGATGTTTGGGAATTGATATGTAAATCCTACTTTTAAAAAAGGGTAACTATAGCCATGGTTCAGGGAGAGGTGCTCCCATCTGAGTTAGAAAGTCATGTGGCCATCATTCCACCCCTAAGGGTAACTCAGGCTGGCAATCCACAGGAGCTCTGAGGGAATGCTGCATTTGTAGGAGCTGTTAACTTTTGGATTAGGTGTTGAAACCAAGACACGATTTCTCCTCTCAGGTGGGTGTAAAAGATTTCAAGTTTATTATTTCAAATGCGCACAATGGGCCAAATGACTGCCTCTTCTGTGTTCTTTCATTCTCTGATTCTACAGCATTAAGTTAGGAGAGGGGAGTTGGTGGCACAAAGGTAGAAAAATCCAGAATCTAATACACAGCTGATGTCACAGAGCCATAAGGTCATAGAGCGTGGGAACAGACCCTTTGGTCTAACCAGTCCGCTCCAATCATGTTCCCCAACTAAACCAGTCCCACCTGCCTGCACTTGGCCCATATCCTTCCAAACCTTTACTATTCTTGCACAAAGCCAAATGTCTTTTAAACATTGTAACTGCACCTGCATCAATCACTTCCTCTGGGAGTTTGTTCTGTGTACTAACCACCCTCTGTCTAAAAAAAGTTGCCCGTTGTGCTTGTTAAATCTTTCTCCTCTCACCTTAAAAATATGCTTTTGAATTTTGAACTGCCCCCACTAAAGAAACAGACCCTTGTCGTTCACCTTATCTATACACTTCATGATATTATAAACATCAGTAAAGTCACTCATCAATCTCCCACACTTCAGTCAAAAAAGTCCCAGTCTTTAGAGATAATGGGAACTGCAGATGCTGTAGAATCCAAGATAACAAGGTGTGGAGCTGGATGAACACAGCAGGCCAAGCAGCATCTCAGGAGCACAAAAGCTGACGTTTCGGGCCTAGACCCTTCATCAGAGAGGGGGATGGGGAGAGGGAACTGGAATAAATAGGGAGAGAGGGGGAGGCGGACCGAAGATGGAGAGAAAAGAAGATAGGTAGAGAGAGTATAGGTGAGGAGGTAGGGAGGGGATAGGTCAGTCCAGAGAAGATGGACAGGTCAAGGAGGCGGGATGAGGTGGTAGGTAGGAAATGGAGGTGCAGCTTGAGGTGGGAGGAAGGGATGGGTGAGAGGAAGAACAGATTAGGGAAGCGGAGACAGGCTGGGCTGGTTTTGGGATGCAGTGGGGGGAGGGGTAGAGCTGGGCTGGTTGTATGATGCAGTGGGGGGAGGGTAGAACTGGGCTGGTTTTGGGATGCGGTGGGGGAAGGGGAGATTTTGAGGTTTGTGAAGTCCGCATTGATACCATTGGGGCTGCAGGATTCCCAAGTGGAATATGAGTTGCTGTTCTTGCAGCCTTCGGGTGGCATCATTGTGGCACTGCAGGAGGTCCATGATGGACATGTCGTCAGAGGAATGGGAGGGGGAGTTAAAATGGTTCGCGACTGGGAAGTGCAGTTGTTTATTGCGAACCGAGCAGAGGTGTTCTGCAAAGCGGTCACCAAGCCTCCGCTTGGTTTCCCCAATGTAGAGATAGCCACACCATGTACAATGGATACAATATACCACATTGGCAGATGTGCAGGTGAACATCTGCTTAATATGGAAAATCATCTTGGGGCCTGGGATAGGGGTGAGGGCGGAGGTGTGGGGGCAAATGTAGCACTTCCTGCTGTTGCAGGGGAGGCCGGGTGTGGTGGGGTTGGAGGGGAGTGTAGAGCGGACAAGGGAGTTGCGGAGAGAGTGGTCTCTCCGGAAGGCAGACAAGGGTGGGGATGGAAGAATGTCTTGGGTGGTGGGGTCAGATTGTAGATGGCGGAAGTGTCGGAGGATGATGTGTTGTATCTGGAGATCGGTGGGGTGGTATGTGAGAATGAGGGGGATCCTCTTGGGGCGGTTGCGGCGGGGGCGGGGTGTGAGAGATGTGTTGCGGGAAATACGGGAGAGGCGGTCAAGGGCGTTCTCGACCACTTCGGGGGGAAAGGTGTGGTCCTGGAAGAACATGGACATCTGGGATGTGCGGGAGTGGAATGCCTCATCCTGGGAGCAGATGCGGCAGAGGAATTGGGAATAGGGGATGGAATTTTTGCAGGAGGGGGGGTGGGAGGAGGTGTATTCTAGGTAGCTGTGAGTCGGTGGGCTTGAAATGGACATCAGTTTCTAGCTGGTTACCTGAGATGGAGACTGAGAGGTCCAGGAAGGTGAGGGATGTGTTGGAGATGTTTCCAGGTGAACTTGAGGTTGGGGTGGAAGGTGTTGGTGAAGAGGATGAACTGTTCGAGCTCCTCTGGGGAGCAAGAGGCGACGCCAATACAGTCATCAATGTAACGGAGGAAGAGGTGGGGTTTGGGACCTGTGTAGGTGCGGAAGAGGGACTGTACAACGTAACCTACAAAGAGGCAGGCATACCTTGGGCCCATGGAGGGGGATTGGTCAGGCCTGCGGGACAGGAAGAAGCGGAGGGCTTTGAGGCCATCTGCATGAGGAATACAGGTGTATAGGGACTGGACGTCCATGGTGAAAATGAGGTGTTGGGGGCCAGGAAATTGGAAGTCCTGGAGGAGGTGGAGGGCGTGGGTGGTGTCACGGACGTAGGTAGGGAGTCCTGGACCAAAGGGGAGAAAATGGAGTCCAGATAGGTGGAGATGAGTTCGGTGGGGCAGGAACAGGCTGAGACAATGGGTCGATCAGGGCAGGCAGGTTTGTGGATTTTGGGAAGGAGATAGAAACGGGCCGTGTGGGGTTGGGGAACAATGAGGTTGGAGGCTGTGGGTGGGAGGTCCCCTGAGGTGATGAGGTCATGGATGGTGTTGGAGATGATGGTTTGGTGCTCGGGGGTGGGGTCATGATCAAGGGGGCGGTAGGAGGAGGTGTCGGAGAGTTGGCATTTGGCCTCGGCGATGTAGAGGTCAGTACGCCATACTACCACTGCGCCTCCCTTGTCCTCGGGTTTGATGGTGAGGTTGGGGTTGGAGCGGAGGGCTGTCCCTACTGCGGGGGAGAGGTTGGAGTGGGTGAGAGGGGTGGAGAGGTTGAGGCGGTTGATGTCTTGACGACAGTTGGAGATGAAGAGGTCGAGGGAGGGTAGGACACCACCCAAGCCATTTTTCCATCCCCACCCTTGTCTGCCTTCTGGAGAGGCCACTCTCCCCGTGACTCCCTTGTCCGCTCCACACTCCCCTCCAACCCCACCACACCTGGCACCTTCCCCTGCAACCGCAGGAAGTGATACACTTGCCCCCACACCTCCGCCCTCACTCCTATCCCAGGCCCCAAGATGATTTTCCATATCAAGCAGATGTTCACCTGCACATCTGCCATTGTGGTATATTGTATCCATTGTACCCGGTGTGGCTTCTTCTACATTGGGGAAACCAAGCGGAGGCTTGGTGACCGCTTTGCAGAACACGTCCGCTCGGTTCGCAACAAACAACTGCACCTCCCAGTCGCGAACAATTTTAACTCCCCCTCCCGTTCCTCTGACGACATGTCCATCATGGGCCTCCTGCAGTGTCACAATGATGCCACCCGAAGGTTGCAAGAACAGCAACTCATATTCCGCTTGGGAACCCTGCAGCCCAATGGTATCAATGTGGACTTCACAAGCTTCAAAATCTCCCCTTCCCCCACTGCATCCCAAAACCAGCCCAGTTCTTCCCCTCCCCGCACTGCATCACAAAACCAGCCCCGCTCGACCCCTCCCCCCACTGCTTCCCAAAACCAGCCCAGCCTGTCTCCGCTTCCCTAACCTGTTCTTCCTCTCACTCATCCCTGCCTCCCACCTCAAGCCGCACCTCCATTTCCTACCTACCACCTCATCCTGCCTCCTTGACCTGTCTATCTTCCCTGGACTGACCTATCCCCTCCCTACCTCCCCACCTATACTCTCCTCTCTACCTATCTTCTTTTCTCTCCATCCTCGGTCCGCCTCCCCCTCTCTCCCTATTTATTCCAGAACCCTCACCCCATCCCCCCTCTCTGATGAAGGGTCTAGGCCCGAAATGTCAGCTTTTGTGCTCTTGAGATGCTGCTTGGCCTGCCGTGTTCATCCAGCTCCACATTTTGTTATCCCAGTCTTTAGAGTCTATTTTTCTATCCCAAACCCTCCATTCCTGGCAAAATCCTGGTAAATCTTTTCTGCATCTTCTTCAATTTAATAATATCTTTCCTATAGCAGGATGATCAGAACTGCACAAGTGCTCCTGAAGATGCCTCACTAATGTCCTGTACTACCTCAACATGTCAATTCAAATCTCATTTAGTCATTTGCTGGATTTTAAACTTAACTGATACGTTGTTTCCATGCTGCATGACTCTATGGTTCTATCTGGAACTAGTCTCAGTGACAGTGACTACAAACCATCAAGGATTATTGCAAAAATCCATTTGGTTCACTAATATCCTTTAGGGAAAGGAACTGCCATCCTTAGCTGGTCTGGCCTACATGTGACTCCAGATCCACAGTAATGTGGTTTACTCTCAATTGCCCTCGGAAATGGCTTGAGGTTGGGTAACAGTTATTGACCTAAGCAGGTATGTCCTTTAAAAATAAAGGAAAAAATGAAGCAGCAAAGTCAAATGTCACAATGCAGGCTGACCTAAACCAGTTAATCAGTCTTTGGAAAACCAACTTTCACATCAGCAGTGTTCTGTGACCTACCCACCCAGGACTGGCCTTGAATAACAATGAGTCAGAATACAGGAAGGAGACAGAGTGCTTGATATTGTGATGCAATGAAAACAACCTCTCTCTCAACATCGGCAAAACAAAAGAACTGATCGTTGACTTCAGGAAGAAAGGAGGAAGACACAGCCCCACCATTGGAGATGAGGTGGAGACGGTCGAGAGTGTCAAGTTCCTAGGAGTGATGATCAACAACAATCTGTCCTGGACGTCCCATGCAGATGTAACAGTCAGGCAGCTTAGAAAATTCAGCATGTCTATAAGGACCCTCACCAACCTTTACAGATGCACCAATGAAAGCGTTCTATCTGGGTGCATAAGGGCCTGGTACAGCAACTGCTCTGCCCAGGACCGTACGAAACTACAGAAAGTTGTGTGCACAGCCCAGACCATCATGGAAGCCAACCTCCCATCCACGGATTCCACCTACATTCCTCGCTGCCACGGAAAGGCTGCCAACATCATCAAAGAACTCTCTCACCCCAGTAATACTCTCTTCCAACCTCTTGTATCAGGCAGAAGATACAGAAGCTTGAACACATGCACCAACAGATTCAAGAACAGCTTCTTCCTTGCCATTATTAGACTGCTGGCTCTAACTTAAAATAATGTTGATCTTGCTAATGCTGACCTTGCTTCATGCACCTCCTGTGCAGCCATAACCTTGATCTACCTGTACTGCTTGCAAAACAAAGCTTTTCACTATACTTAGGTACATGTGACCACAATAATTGAAATCAATTCAAATCTCAAATTAAAGATTTATTATACCTTAGTGCTGCTGTGCACAATTGAAGAAAAGAGTTATAAAGGCAAATGGTGTTTGTTTTCACTTTCTATGAAAACCTTTGTTTCTTAGATTCAAAAAAAGTGGCACGAGGTTCAATTGAGTTGGAGATGTGAAGTGATGTGTTGAAGCTTCTAGAATAAATTCAACACAAAGGATTAAGCTGAACACTGGCAAAGTGATCAGCATTAGCATAAAAGCTAAAGACTTGGAACAGACACCACATCCGTGCAACAAACAAACAAGTTCATGTTTCAGATTAAAAGTCTTGATCTAAAAAAGGGACAAAGTTAAAATATCGGTAGTTTACTCCATGCAGACATTGCTAAGCTTTCTGTGTGGTTTTCCAGTTTTCCATATTTCAATTCTAAGGAGATACACAAAACTTAATGCTATTAATCTGGAGTTTAAGTTTAAAACCCCTAATCACCTGTATAGACCCAAAAGTCTCTGCAATCCCCGTCAATAATACCATCTGACTCTCTGTCTTTCTCTCCTCCTTAAAGATGGTCTTTAAAATAGACTTTCTTGACTAAGAGATAATAAGAACTGCTGATGCTGGAGTCTGAGATAACACAGTGTGGAGCTGGAGGACACAGCAGGCCAGGCAGTATCAGGGAAGCAGGAAAGTTGGCATTTTGGGTTGAGACCCTTCTTCAGAAATTCCCCAAACACCAACTTTCTTGACTAAGCTTTTTGACCCTTTCAGAATATCTCATTATCTCCCGAATTCCCTATGCAAATTACTGCCCCATCGCCACTCTGTTTGCCTTTGCCCAAGTCCTTCATGTTGTCATCGTCCAAATCTGTGTCCATCTTTCCCAGAATTCTATGTTTGAAACTGGCCAGTTAGGTTCTGCTCCTGAAACTGTCCCAAAACAGCTCTAATCAAAGTCACAAATGAGATCTATGTTTTTCTAATCATGGCTTTCTTTCTCTCCTGCAAAGTTTGGAAAGCGACAGCAAAGAGAGATTTGGGAGGCCCCAAACATAAAAACTGGGATATACATTCAACAGGTAATAGAGAAGGGAAATGGAATGTTGGCTGTGATTTCAAAGGGAATGGTGTATAAAAGTAGGGAGGTCTTTCTTAAACTATACTAGGCACTAGTCTGACCGCATCTAGAAAATCGTGAACAGTTTTGATCCCTTTATTTAACAAAATTTATACTGGCATTGGAGACATTCTAGAGAAGGTTGAGTCTAGATGTGGAGGGTTTGGAAGTTTGGCTTGAACTCATTGGGGTTTAGAAGAATGAGAGGTGACCCTATTGAAACATGCAAGATTCTTAAAAGATTTGACAGGGTGGATGTGGAGAAGTTATTTTCCCTTCTGGAAGAATCTAGGATCAGAGGGCATAGCCTTAAAGAAAGGAATCACCCAGTTAAGTCAGAGATGAGGAGAAATTTCATCTCTCAAAGGGTAGCGAATATGTGGAATTCTTAATTACAGAGGGCTATAGAGTCATCAAGTCATATAGCACAGAAACAGGCCTTTAGGCCCAACCTGTCCATGCTGATCAGGTTTCCCAAACTAAACTAATCCTGTTTGCCTGTGTTTGTAACTAGATCCATTGTTTGACAGGCATTGTGAACCATTGGTGATTCATCTTCTCACCAAGTCTTCCGTTCTGACCAAAATAAAGTTTTGCTGAGTGCAGTGACATATCTGCTTAAATGTCTGCCACTGTTCATAAATTCATAAGATAAATGTGCAGAATTAGGCCAATCGGCCCATTGAGTCTGCTCCAGCATTCGATCATGGCTAATATGTTTCTAAACCCCACTCACCTGTCTTCTCCCTGCCGACGCATTGACCTTCTCCTGACGTTTCGGGCCTAGAACCTTGAAGAAGGGTCTTGTGTTTTTACAACCCACTTTGTGGTTGTTCCATCTGAGGCCAGTGAGAAATGACCCAAAGTGCATTGATGATCATGAGCTAGGCAATCCCATCAACTTCCTCCAGAAAATTGTTAAGAATATTCAAAGCTGAAATAGGCAGACTTTTATTCCTGAGGGTTATCAGTTCAGGGGTTATGGGAAAAAGGCAGGAAAATGGAGTTGAAGATTATCACATTTGCCATGACCTCATTGAAAGGCACAGCAGTCTTCATGGGCTGAATGGCCTAATTTTGCTCCTATGTCTTATGATCTTGTGTCATAGCTGGAGGAATGTTGAACATTTTTAATAGGGTTTGGTCTTGTCAGAGCTACTTTGCCATTTTTCACCAAATAGGCAAAAGTGGTCAGGTTAACTACATTGTTTCAAAGATAGTAGGAACTGCAGATGCTGGAAAATCTGAGATAACAAGGTGTAGAGCTGGATGAACACAACAGGCCAAGCAGCATCAGAGGAGCAGGAAGGCTGACGTTTCAGGCCTAGACCCTTGAAGAAGGGCCTTCTGTTCATCCAGCCTAACACCTTGTTATCTCAGGCTAACTACATTGATCTTATTTCCTATTCCTTATGGAAAGGGCATTCAAAAGAAGTCTGAAATATCCGGTAAACAATATCCTCCCTTTGAATATCGCTCCCTATTGTGAATGTGGGGTCTATGAACGTATGCTTACATTTGTTGAGTATATTTTATTAAGTGTACATATTATTCTGATCAAAAAAACAATGCTTGCACTCATAGAGTCTTTCACGGAAGCCACAAAACTTCCCAGGGCCGATAAAGTACTTTTCCAACATAGCCACTTTGTAACGTCGGAAAATTTGGCCATTTGTGTACAGCATTTTCCCACAAAGCATCTATATGAGGGTTAAATACTAACTATGACATGGACAACTTCAACAATGGAAGAGATAACAAGGTGTGGGGCTGGATGAGCACAGCAGGCCAATAGATCAATCTGACTCAGCAGGTAGAGCCCAAGTTTAACATTGCATCTGGTAACCATTGATTCAAGGAAGACTATTGGCATTTTAAGAATTCTTGCAAAATGAGTAAAAGACTTTTTATTAATTCATAGGATGTGAGCATTACAGAGAAGACCAGCATTTATTGCCCATCCTGAATTGCCCTAGAAGTGTGCGCTTATAAATTGTTTCAGAGGGAAGTTAAGTGTCATTGCTGTGGGTCTGAAGTCATGTGCCAGGCTAGACCAGGTAAGATGTAGATTAACAATTGATTTAGGAACGGTCATTCAGCCCCTTGAGTTCCCCGCGCTATTCAATAAAATCATGTTTAATCTGATTTGTTACCTCAAATCCACGTATACACTTAGCACTGACAACCTTTCAACATTTTGAGAGGCTTACTTTCAAGCATTTACTATTATGTCACCTTGCTCCATTGCTTCCCATTTTCCCACCCATTGGATTAAAACTAGCTGGCAACAATTCACAAAGTATAAGTTAGAGCAGTTACCTTGTAACTCCAGCTTGCCATTTTGCTTCTCCATCTCCAACGCCAGTCACCAAGACACACTCCATAAGCAGTGATCGTACACACTGCTGCCACCCCCAAGCTCACCAGCACCTCCAGGACCCCGTTAGTAAAGCGAGGTGCCAGTTTCCCAGTGTCCGGCAAGTCCGGGTCAAGGCACAATGGCACGCAGCCAATGGTGGGCCTCCAACACTTCACCAGGTGTGCAGCTGGGCATCAAAGATGGTGCTGATCATGAGGAATTCTTTGAGGTGCTTGCAGCAGTCAATACTTCACCTGAGGTGAGTGGGAGAACAGTAAGAGTGGGATGATGTAAGAAAACATCATGAGGAACCTCACTAGGGCTTGTGGAGAGGAAGCTTCTTTGAAAGGCATCAAAACTGGCTCTTAAACTGATTTCTGGTAAATCAGCTCAAGGAACATAGAACATAGAACAGTAAAGCACAGTACAGACCCTTTGGCCCAAGATGTTGTGCTGAAATTTTACCCTAATCCTCAGGTCTATCTAACCTCCACCCCTACCTTATACTATCATCCATATCCCTATCTAATAGCTGCTTGAATGCCCCTTATGAGGCCGACTCCACTACCCTCTCTGGCATTGCATTCCATACCCCAACCATTCTCTGAGTAAAGAACCTACCTCTGATATCTCCCCTATATCTAGCTCCACTCACTTTAAAACTATGCCCCCTCGTAATAGCTACCTCCACCCTAGGAAAAAGTCCCTGGCTGTCCACTCTTATCTATTCCTCTCATCATTTTACACACCTCTATCAAGTCACCTCTCACCCTTTGTCGTTCTAAACAGCAAAGCCCTAGCTCTCTCATCGTTTCCTTGTAAGACCTTCCCTCCGTTCCAGGCAGCATTCTGGTAAATCTCCTCTGCACCTTTTGCAATGTTCCACATCTTTCCTGTAATAAGGACTCTGCTTTCATCTCGTTTACAGAACAAAGTTCCAAAAAATCATGAATCTCTGAGAGAAAAAAAAAGTTGCCTTGTCCCTATTTTAAATGGCCAATCCCTGATTCTTAAACAGTGATACTTGTTCTAGATTTTCGCATCAGATGAAGCATCATCTCCAGATCTACCCCAGCAAAACTCCTCAGGATTTATATGTGTCAATCAAGTTTACATTTCTAAACTCCAGCGGATGCAATTCCAGATATTAGATAACAAAGTGTAGAGCCGGATGAACACAGCAGGCCAAGCAGCATCAGAGCAGCAGAAAGGTTGATGTTTCAGGCCTAGACCCTTCTCCTGAAGAAGAATGGCTTGCTGTGTTCATCCAGCTCTACACTTTGTTATCTTAGATGCTCCACCATCTGCAGTTCCTACTATCTCATTCCAGATATTAATCTAGTTAGCCTCTTCTGTACTGGCTCGAATCCAGTTACATCATTCCTTAAATGAGATGAGCAACACTGAGCAGATTTCCTTCCCTGAAGAGCATTAGTGAATCAGATGGCTCTTTACAACAAACCAGTATAGCGTTATAATCATGAGTAATGAGGGTGTATAATTTAATTAATTCAAATATAGTGATGTTGTAGTGGTATTTGAACTCTTACTCCTGGAGACAGAGGCCCAGCTTCTGAATCACTTTCCCCGATTGAAGAATTTGATGCATTTTTGTGCTTGGTTTCTGAGGCTTGGTTAGGGCAAAAGCTCTGAGCGAGGGAGAGTGGTGCTGCTTGCTAGTATTAACTGAATTTGTTCATTTCTCTGTGGCTTGTGGCAGGAGTAAATGAGATCTGTGTTGTAAAGGTCTCCAAGGTAGGGCTGCAGGCAGCTGGCAATTTTCTGAGTCTGGGCAAAGGCGATCTTCCACATGTGGCTGAAACACATGTTTGATCTGAATTGATTTCAATGATTCAGAATGCTCATATTCAATGCATATCCTACTAAGTCTAGTTTCAGGCACTGACAGGATGAATTGGCTACCCTAAATTTTATACTTAAATATCCTTGCATCTGGTTTATATCCTGACTCCAAGAACGAACATTCAGAAAACAGCTGGGACTCCTTACCCTGATGTTCAAAAACGTGACTGCAATATGAAATGTCATTACCAAATAAAATTAGCTGACCTGAAGCTTTTTCCACCACCATTCCATGTGGTTCCATTTTAATTTGCATCCTTTTCAAGTGGTGACATTTTGAATAATTCCGTCATGTTCAGTAACATCATTTAATCTGTGGCTCATATTAGACTATTATTTGCATTTTGGGCAGTTGTTACAGATTCTTGTATCTCCCCCCAACCACTCCACCCCCAAAAACTCCTCCTCTGAGCTTGAATTGTGGAGGTGTCCGCTATTTTAGGGTTAAAATAAAAGAACTTCCATCAGTGTCTATATATTAGGCTGCCTTATTAAAGCACAGCATGCAAGCACAGCCAATCTGTAATAAGCAAGCAATGGTGTAAGAGAGATTGCTGAAAAGTGGGAAGTGTGTCTACAAAGTAAATTCTGCTGTGCATGTAAAAGTATAAGGTTAAAGATAGAGCCTGGAGAGCTTTTAGTTGCTGCTTAGTTTCAGGAACTCAAGATTGGATGCAAGCTATTTGAAATAATCCAGCATTCCCTTTAGCAGGAGTAAGTTCTCACAAAGGGAGAAGCGTTTCAAAGGGGTGAAGTGCTGAACTTCTGAGATCCAAGGTAAACTGTTCTTACACTTTTTTAAAAGTATAAATCAGATTTTTCAGATGTTTATGGGTATATTCTCAATGTGAAGCACACACACTGCAGTGTCTTACACTATTTTGCATCTGAAAAGTTAGGCAAGAGTTACTGATTTGATGCAGATTTGTGTATCTTTGCAAAAGAAACATTTCAAAGGACTGTTTAAGTGAATGCTGAAATTTAGTAGTCAGAAGTATGTAAAATTAGGCTTGGATGATTTCACTAAAAAACAATAATTATAGATTTTTCAAATTACTTTCAATTTTACAATTATGTACTTCATCATTGCATTTATTTTCATGTTTCCTTAACTCTGGAACATCTGGGACAAATAATCATCTGATTTACACAGGTGAGAGCAGATTTAATAAGCAAAGTGATGGCCTTTAGTCCTAAAATTAAACTCATGCCATCTCTTAAATACAAAACCGTCATTGTGATAGCCATCTTAAAATTCTTCTGCACTGAATCCTACACTTGCTTTCTAGAAACTCTTGGCTCGAATTTTATGATGTACACCGGTCCTGACGGAGAAGGTATCAATTTGAGAAAAATACCTGGACGTATGAAATTATTTACGTTTGCTTGTTTTTTTTTATAAATGCGTTCCAAATGCTGAGACAAGTTCTCAAGGGAGGAAAGATTTGGTTTTAACAGACAGATCAGCCCAGGTAACTGGAATGCGAAGATAGTGTTTGCGGTTATGCAATTAGAGGCAGCACATGTGGGTTTAGATGCAGTGACTCAGTTCTGATAGCATATGGTTCGACATTGTCATAGTTACCCTCGCTAATTCAGTGTGAACTTCACACTGCTGGACAGCAAGTGAGTTGTCATCACTTTGCATGCTTTCTGTAGATTCCCAGTGTGTTATCCTTCTACAGCATTCAGCTTACATTCTCTGACCTACATCCCAACATTCGCCACTGTCTTTTGCATGTTTATCCAAATGCACATTCATACCATCACATTTAAAACAAAGGGAGCACGCATTTAATGTTCGTGGTTTTAGCCAAGTGACCTCAAAAGTTATGGTATAGATTACAAAAGAACACAATGGTGTGCGTTAATGGGCTTCTTGATGTATCATTTAGAGTTGAGAATTTCATTTTTGAGGGAGGGGATAGTAGGAAGCAATTTACTACCTTCTGTCATTTACTCTCAATCTCGTTTATTTATTTTTTAATTACAAGGAATTGCTACAGTGTATGTCATGGTGATTTCATGAAGCCTTTCTCTATATTGAACTGATTATTGATTCATTCATTTAAACATTTCCTGCTTTAATTAATGCAATAACTATCCAGGCAAAGTAAGGATTGAAACAACATGGGGAGCACAGCTTTCAATTACAGGTTATTTTCATTTAATTGTTGCCTCTTTATTTATCAACTGTTTGTTCCAGTATTACTAATTGTTGAAGGATTATCCACTTCGTCTGCCTGCCCATGTTTTTGACCTGTACAATGACCCTCAGCTACTCAGCTTCCCTTTGATGTTCAGGTTTGTAATGAGGAAAATGTACTCATAAGAAAATTCAATCCAGATGATATTGCCTTAAGACATGAATAGGTCTGCTGACTGGTCTGATATGTACCCTTCAAATTTGGAATTCATCCTCATTCAAGCCCTGTTCACCAAATATCCCTGTGCTCACTGACGAATACTGCCTAAATTTTAAAATCTCATCCTTCTTTTCAAATGCCTCCAAATCTTTGTCCATGCTATCCCTGTAACCTCTTCCAGATACTACAACCCACTGAAATATCTGTGCTCTTCCAAAATGGGTATGATCTTCCTTCATTTTAATTGTTCCACCATTGGTGGCAACAATAAACATTATCACTCCATTACAGTCAACATTATGATCTGATCTCTATTTTATTTGTTTAACCTATTTTCTAAACATCCTGTTCAGAGATCCTATTACACACTTCTGAATCAGGTGTGACTTGAACCCAGGCCTCCTAGTCCAACAGTATGGACGCTACCACAGCACCACATGAGGGCCCCTGAGCTGTGCTATAACACAGAACAAGCTAAATGATGTCAACTACCTGTACCCTCCATTCATGAGTTCCCTCCCAAAATCTTTGTGTCTCTGACTTGCCTCCTTTAAGTCACTCCTTAACATCTAAATCTTTGACCAAGCATTGCAGCCCCTACTCTCATATCATCTTACTTGACTTAGACTTCTGTTTGATAATCACCCCTGTGAACAATCTTGGGTCATTTTAGCACATTAAAGTACTGTTCAAAATTATCTTATTGCACCAACATGATATACCTTGGTACCCGTGAAAAAATATACTTGGTGCTGAATTTCAGATTTCTGTTTCTTTTCTTCACAAAACAAATTGTTCATCATTGATGTGTTTCTTTCTGTGTATTAGCAAAGATGGCCAAAGCCACAGTAACTTGTTTTGATATTGTAGGATCATAGCCATAGAATCATACAGCATGGAAACAGACTCTTTGGTCCAACCAGTCCATGCCGATAATAATCCCAAACTAAACTAGTTCCACATGACTGCGCTTGACCTATACCCCTTCAAACATTTCTTATTCATGTACTTATCCAAATGCCTTTTAAATGTTATAACTGTATCTGCATCCACCACTTCCTTAGAAAGTTCATTCCATGCACGAATCACCGTCTGTGTAAAAGAATTTGCTCCTCTTGTCTTTTCTGAGGTTGGAGAGCAGACAATTTGATTTTCTCTGTTATGGGCAATGACATTTTAGTGCATTGATGGAGGTAGTTAGTATGGATTGAACAATGAGGATACTGAGTGGATAGATTGCCTGGATCTTTACATGATTTCCTTCTGAAGATCAAAAACTACTGAGACAGAAATTTCCATTGGGACATTAGGTGATGCAGGAGAGCCTTTGAATCAATCAAACTGTAATTTGTATGGTAGGTCTTAAATGGCCTCAGTATGACAAATTGCTTTCGGTCATTCCATGGCTGCTCAGGCTCTTATGTTTTGACGAAAGAAGAGAATCCCCACAGTGTGAAAGCAGGCCATTTGTCTCATTGAGTCCACGCCAATCCTGCAAAGAGCATCCCATCTGGCCCCATCCCTGTAGCTCTGCACTGCAACAGATACCATGGGTAATTTAGCATGGCCAATCCAGCTAACCTGCACATCTTTCGACTGTGAGATGAAGCCACAGCACCTGGGAGAAACCCAAACAGACACGGGGAGAATGTGCAAACTCCTCACAGATGGTTGCCCGAGGATGGTATCAAACCTTGATCCCCGGTGCTGTGAGGCAGCATTGCTAACCACTGAGCCGACCCAGAAAACTTGGGGATAATCTTAATTACCCCTTCCTCTACTCCCCCATCCCAGCAATGGTATTAAAATATCACACTCACCTCAGTTAAAAGGGGCTCATCAACACCTAGAATCCCCGCAGTGCGGAAGCAGGCCATTTTGCCCATCAAGTCTGCACTGGCCCTTCAAAAAGCATCCCACCCCAGATCCAACCCCTTACCCTATTCCAGTAACCCTGCACTTCCTGTGGCTAAATCATCAAACCTGTGCATCATTGGACTGTGAGAGGAAACCAGAGCACCTGGGCAAAACTCATGCAGACACAGGGAATATGTGCAAGTCAGCACAAGGGTGGATTCGAATCCAGGTCCCTGGCATTGTGAGGCAGCAGTGCTAACCACTGAGCCGCCGTGCCACACCTTTCTTGGCCCAAATTGGTCGATTACAAATTTTGATTGCAGGCTGCATGGATGCCTGACCCAAATCAAATGGATTCCTCTTTTAAAACTGCAGATTGAGTCTTGAAAATGTCATTGGGATCCAGCCTGCTTTGTTAATTTAAGGTTTGACTAGTGCTCCTTACTGTTGGGCCGAATCTGATGTAACCTCGCATATATCTATGATCATATAAGCAAATATGAACCTTTCCGAGAGTACATTGATGATGCCTGTGTACAGCTTGCCATGTAATATTCTTGATAATCTAGCCCTAATGGCTGCTACTGTGCTTGGTAATCCATTGGAAATCAGTAGATAATCAGTGTTTGAGCTCAGATTACACTGACATTTCTGATGGAGTTGTAACATGTATAGCTGTACCTTCTGGATCCTTTTTCTCAGTAAGAAACTCATTTCCGGGTTTATGTAACAAGAGTTAACAATACCAGAAAGCACATCAAAGCCAGCCAGAGATAGCTGCAGGATCAGGTTCCTTTCCCAATAAAGGGCGGTCCTCCAGGTCCTACCAGGACAACATGGAGTTTCCCTGCCCCAGGTTGCGCCCGCTTCCCCTTCCCTCCTCTGACTTATCCTGTCTATTCCCATTGCTTGCAGTACCTGAGCCACTCTCTCCCATATGATTATGAACAATGAAAGAAAGAAAACACCTGAATTTTTATTTTGCTTTACTCTACCTCAGGTTTACAGTGAATAATCTATGTGGGAAACATAATAACTGTTGCAACACTGGAAATGTAGTAACCGAACTTGTACACAGCAGGATCCCATTGGAATCACTGATATAATCACCAGATAATCTGCATTTAATTCTGTCAGTTAAGGGTTAATTATCAACCAGGATACTGGGCAAAACAATTTCTGCTTTTCTTTGAAACAGTGATGGGATCCTTTATGTCACCCAGAGGGCAGGTGTGGTCTGGTTGAACGTAATGAAAGATGGAACCTCTGACAGTGCAGCACTCCCTCAGTATTCCAACAGGAAACTGAGATGATGTGCTCAGATCCCTGCAGTGGGTCTTGAACCACCAACCTTCTGGCACCTGGACTCATTAAGTTGTCATTAAGAAGTAATTTCATTCGGTGTGCTAAAATCTACTGGCTGAAATTCTCACCAGATGCATTACTTTTCCCAGAAGCAGGGTAGCGGGGGAAGATTTATACCATTCAGCTCATCTGAATGTTTCAATGCAGTGTACAGAAAACCAGGTGTTGCAGATGTTCCTGTTGATGGCTTGCTCTTAGAAAAAGGGTCACAATGTGCCTCCATGTGTAGAAAAGCTTTAGTTTTGAGACATTTTTCTCTCAGAATACTTTCCATTTGATTTGGTAATAATAACTGCTCCTACGGTGCATGTAATTCGCTCGTCTCCTTTAGTTTCCGTCTTTTTCTTGTGACTGAGTCTCTGCTTTTTCTCATTAATGCCTCCAGTATAATTCCCAGCTCTTTGTGCTATTTCCTCATGTTCCTTATGGGAGGCTTCTAAAGATCAAGGCTCATTGAATCAGTGCCAAGTGAATGAACTGGTTTGGAAACTGCCTAATCAAAAGAGAACAATAGAAATAAATGATAGCAGCTCTCCCTGGGATGTAGTGCTTGCTGATCCCTCATGGTACTCCCTTCTGGCTCTCCTACTCTTCCCACCATCACTGGGAAAGAAAGAAAAATAAAGAAGTTGAGTCCTTCCAGCATTTTTCACCGACTCAGGGCAATGTTTAACTCAGCGATTGAATTGGTTAGTGTATTGTACTTTGATAACATTCCAAAGTCCTTTATAGCTGACTTACAACAAAGGCCATTCAACACACTGAGGCCATTCTATCATTTAGGGGAGGTAGTGGTGTAGTAGCATCAATTTTAAACTTGTTAAGCAGGGCCTCAGGCTAAGTCTCTGTGGGCATGTATTTCAAAGCCACAAAGACAGCTGATGGAATTTAAACTCATTTAATAAAATCTGGAATGGGGAAATAAGTGGTGACAATGAAACAATCATCGATGGTCATAAAAACCCATCTGGTTTTATAATATCATTTCGAGAACAAAATCTCCCATTCTTACCTAGTGTGGCCTGCATGTGACTCCAGATGCACAGCAGCATGGTTGACATCTAACTTCTCCTATATCCTATCACTATCTTACAAAATACCAAAAAAAAATGCAATCATTCCTTAAACTTTTAAGAAAAGATTAATGTAACCAAACTTTATAATCTAGATCTTGAAGTCCTGGTAGCAACTTGATGAATGCATTAGTTACTCTTAGCCAATGTATATTTTCCAAGGGCCAGTGTCCAGAAATGTGCACAGTACCCAGAATGTGATCTCTATAAGTACTTTAGTTCCTTTCATGTCCACAGGGTAATCCCAAGTAGTTCATCGTAGATGAAGTGAACTAATATCAGAAGCAAATTTCACACAGCAAGGTCTCATAAAGAGCAAAGTGACAGACGATTAGTTAATAGGTACATGATTTGTCTAAGATAACAAAGTGTGGAGCAGGATGAACACAGCAGGCCAAGCAGTGTCTTAGCTCCTAAGATGCTGCTTGGCCTGCTGTGTTCATCCAGCTCCACACTTTATTATCTCAGATTCTCCAGCATTGGCAGTTCCTATTATCACATGATTGGCCTATGTCAGTGTGAGGAAACAGTGGCACGGTGGCTAGCACTGCAGCCTCACAGCGCCAGGGACCTGGGCTCAATTCCTCCCTTGGGCACCTGTCTGTGTGGAATTTGCACATTCTCCCCATGTCTGTGTGGGTTTCCTCTGGGTGCTCCGGTTTCCTCCCACAGACCAAAGATGTGCAGGATAGGTGGACTGGCCATGCTATAGTGCCCAGGGGTGTTTAGGTCAGGTGGGTTAGAGACGGGAAATGTAGGGGTAGGGGTAGGTGAATGGGTCTGGGTGGGATGCTTCTTCAGAGGGGTGGTGTGGGCTTGTTGGGCCGAATGGCCTGTTTCCACACTGTAGGGATTCTATGATAATACTGATTCACTGTGAACTGGGGGACACATTTGACACATTGCTTGAGAAATAGAAAACAAAATCAAGTATGGCATACAAAAGCTGCTAATTCCATAGGAGAGCCATGTTGGAACTGAAATGCTATTGTTTCTCTATCCACAGATGGAGAAAGACCTCCAAAGTTTCTCAAGCACTTTCTGTTTTTATTGCTTTTTCACTGACTTGGCTTAGATCAATTTCGAGCCCAATCTGCTTCTTTGTGATAGAGTCCAGGATACTTTTCCAACAACAGAGAAAGAATGATGGAATTAATTCCATCGAACTAGGTGACTGGGAAAATTCTTCCTGTTCTTCATATAATACCATGAATCCTGTTTACATCCAGTTAAGCAGATATACAAGGTTTCTTCAGTCTTGAATTGAAGTTTCAGCCTAAATTACAAGTGCATCCCTCCTGGAGTGGCTTGAATTGACAGCTTTCTGACTCAAATGTCAGGGTGCATCGCCAAGTCAATGTTGACAATTTTGCTTTGGTGGTGTACTGGTAATATCACTGGACTGGTAATTTGGAGATATAGGTAAATGGTTTGTGTCAAAATCATGCCACAGCAACACAATGGAATCTAGATTCAATTGCACAAATATGGAATTGCAAGCTATTCACAGTAATAGTAATTATGAAGCTATCATGATTGTCATAGAAACCCATTTTGTTTACTAATGTTCTTCAAAGAAGGGAATCTATGTGCTTACCAGGCCTGACCTCCATGTGATTTCAGTCTCAGAGCAATGTGGGTGGCTCCTCACTGACCTCTGAAATTGCTGTATGAAAGTCATTCATTTCAAAGGGCAACTGGAGAAAACCAACAAATTCTGGGCTTTCCAGCATCACCCATATCTCATGAAGACGAAATTAGTATTGAGTTGTGCAGAAATGTATTGTTCATGAGAGATGAAATAAAGATTTTCGTATTTGTTTTTTCGTTGTCCTTAAGTATTTATTGGTCATTTTCTGATTGCCTTCTGAAGATGGTGGATGTTCTTCTTGAAGCAATTCAGCTTGAACTGAGTTTGCTTGACCATTTCAGAGATGAGCCATGTGAGATGGACCTTGAATCATGAGTAAGGCAGATAGGTAGGAGCTGACAGTTCTCTTACGCAAAGAACATTTTTGAATCTGTTGAGTTTCTTTAACCCCGGTAACTTTTATTGCCATTTATTCTGTTGGCTGCCCCTAATTATCAGACTAATTGGAAAGTTTATGAATTCAGAATGTGTGGATTGTTGGTCTAGGACAATAACCATTTTGCTGGTGAATACTGCTCAAATTAATTGCAAATCCATTTAAATGTACGTAATAACTGTCGGGAAAAACGAAGTGAACAATTGGAGAAATATATGTGGATAACATGGTATATAAGAGATTTGAGTGTGATTATTGGTCACTTATTGCCAGCATTCAATGTATGTGTGACTGCTAAAAACAAGTCAAATTAAATACTCAATATATTTTAAATGTATTCAATAGTGTCAAAATAAGCACTTACTCTTATGTGTTAGAAGATTTTGGTACAAGGCCCAGGCAAGAGACTTTTTTTTAAAATTTGGTTTATTATTGTCACATGTACAAGTTTAGTGAAAAGTTTTGTTCTGCGTGCAGTATGGACAGACCATTATATACAAAGTGCATTTGGGTTATAGAGCAGAGCGAAGAATGTAACATAACGGCTGCAGAGAAGGTGCAGAACGAGTTAGATCAACGTTCAATTTAAAATTTGAGAAGTACATTCAGAAGTCCAATAACAGTGGGGCAGAAGTTGTCCCTGAATCTGTTGATATTTGTGTGTAAGCTTTTGTATCTGCTGCCCAACAGAAGAGGTTGGAAGACATTATAACCAGGGTAAGAGGGGTCTTTGATTATGGTGGCTGCTTTTCTGAAGCAGCGAGAAGTATAAGTACAGTCAATGGATGGAAGGAAGCATCAAATCTAGGCTGAGATTTCAAGTGAGGTACTGAGGGTGCACTGCACCAATGGAGATGTGTTATTTTTGGACACAAATTTAAACATCTGCTCTCTCAGTTAGATGTGAAAAATCCCATTGCAGAATTCAAAGAAGAACTGAAGAACAATTCTCCCAAATGCCCTGCTCAGTATTGATCCCTCAGCCAAGATCACTACATCATTTCAGAGGTAGTAGGAACTGCAGATGCTGGAGAATCTGAGATAACAAGGTGTACAGCTGGATGATCGGATGTCCTCGTTTTTCAAGGACTGCAACTTCCCTCCCTCAGTGGTTGAGAACGCCCTCAACTGTGTCTCCCGCATTTCCTGCAACTCATCCCTCACACCCCCTCCCCGCAATAATAACCAAAATAGAATCCCCCTCGTCCTCACGTACATCTCCACCAACCTCTGTATCCAACGCATCATCCTCCGACACTTCCGTCTTCTGCAATCTGACCCTACCACCAAAGATATTTTTCCCTCCCAACTCTTGTCTGCTTTCTGGAGGGACCACTCTCTGTGATTCCCTTGTCCGCTCCACACTCCCCTCCAACCCCACCACACCTGGCACTTTTCCCTGCAACCCCAGGAAGTGCTACACCTGCCCCCTACACCTCCCCGCCCCCCTCACCCCCATCGCAGGCCCCAAGAAGACTATCCACATCAAGCAGATGTTCACCTGCACATCTGCTAATGTGGTATACTGCATCCGCTGTTCCCGTTGTGGCCTACTCTACATTGGGGAAACCCAACAGAGGCTTGGGGACCGCTTTGCAAAACACCTACGTTCGGTTCACAGCAAACAACTGCACCTCCCAGTCGCGAACCATTTCAATGCCCCCTCCCATTCCTTAGATGACATGTCCATCCTGGGCCTCCTGCAGTGCCACAACGATGCCACCCGAAGGTTGCAGGAACAGCAACTCATTTTCCGCTTGGGAACCCTGCAGCCCAATGGTATCAATTAGGAATTCACAAGCTTCAAATTCTCCCCTCCCCTACCACATCCCAAAACCAGCCCAGCTCATCCCCATCTCCCTAACCTGTCCTTCCTCCCACCTATCACCACCACCCATCTCAAACCCCACCCCCATCTCCTACCTACTAGCCTCATCCCGCCCCCTTGACCTGTCCGGTCTCCCTGGACTGACCTATCTCCTGCCTAACTCCCACTTACAATCACCTTTATTGGCTCCATCCCCACCTCTTTGACCTGTCTGTCTCCTCACCCTCCATCTTATCTTCTATCCACCTCCCCCTCTCTCCATATTTATTTCAGAAACCCCTTCCCCTGTCCCATTTCTGAAGAAGGGTCTAGGCCCAAAACATCGGCCTTCCTGCTCCTCTGATGCTGCTTGGCCTGCTGTGTTCATTTAGCTCTGCGCCTTGTTATCTCACTAAATCATTGTCTGGTCATTATGTCTCGCTGTGGGTTGCTATTTGCAAGGAACAGGGTCCTGTGTATTAACATGTGTAGCTTCCAGCACATATAAGTGGTGTTAGTTCATGTGTTCCTTTGTTGTTCCGTCTGAAATTTAAGGGCATTTAAATGGTCATTGGATAAGCTTATGGATGATAATGGAATAATGTAGGTCAGATGGGCTTCAGATTGGTTTTACAGGTCAGCGCAACATCGAGGGCTGAAGGGCCTGTACTGCGCTGTAATGTTCTATGTTCCATGTTCTATGTTCTATACTGCGAGCATGACTGACGATCCTAAAATGGTTGTCAGAAAAAACATGTATAGAATCATAGAATCCCTACGGTGTGGAAACAAGCCATTCAGACCAATATGTCCTCATCAATTTTTCAAAGCATCTCACCCAGACTCACCCCCTACCCTATCCCTGTGAGCCTGCATTTACCATGGCTAAACCATTTAGCCTGCACATCCCTGGACACTATGGAAAATTTAGAAGGCTAATCCACCTAACCTGAACATCTTTGGACTGTGAGAGTAAACTGGAACACCAGGAGCAAACCCACGCAAACACTGGGAGGATGTGTCTGTATTGCACCTATTTCAACTCAACAAATCAGACAACAGCTTAGGTTCACCCTCAGGGAAATGTCTTGATCAATCAGAGTAAACCTGCCTCATTTAAAATTTAATTAAAGCCAGACAATTAACTGTCAATCATCATTAACTGGTGCAACTCCAGTGCAATGCCACTATGTGCCAACCAATCAGCATCCTCCTGCCAAACGTTTTAAATGTTGGTTTTACCCTTAAATTATATTGTTGTGAACTGTTCTGATGAGTACAAGATGAAAACCCAGAACAAAATGAGCCTCTTTTCCAGCAGCATGCAAAAAGTTGAAACAGGGGAAGCCCTGTATTTAGTTATCTCAGGTACAAAACAGACTCATTTCTGGGCCCGAAACGTCAGTTTTTGTGCTCCTGAGATGCTGCTGGGCCTGCTGTGTTCATCCAGCCTCACATTTTATTATCATAGAATGTAACTTCACTGTAGAAAATACAGTTAAGTGCTGCAAGAAGTAGCAGTCATGTTTAATATAAAGGTAAACTTAGATTCTAAAAGCAGAATTAAAGAACACACAGATATAACTTTAAATGAAACTATCACTAAGTCTTCACTGTCACTGGGTCAAAATCCTGGAACTCACTTCCACAGCACAAAGGTGTACCCAACCCACATGGACTGCTTCATAGATAGTAGGAACTGCAGATGCTGGAGAATCTGAGAAAACAAGGTGTAGAGCTGGATGAACACAGCAGGCCAAGCAGCATCATACAAGCAGAAAAGCTGACGTTTCAGGCCTAGAAAGGGTCTGGGCCCAAAATGTCAGCTTTCAACCTCCTCTGATGCTGCTTGGCCTGCTGTGTTCATCCAGCTGTACACCTTGTTATCCTACATGGACCGCTATTGTTTTAGAAGGCAACTCCTCACCATCCTCTCAAGGCAAAAAAGGATAATTACTGGCCTAATCAGTAACATCCAAATCTCATGAGTGCATCCGAGAAAAACTAGACATGGGAGGTGAGCAGGGGGAATGATTTTCTGGATTAGCTTTGCCAGTAGTAGAGCTTGCCTTTTAGATAATAGAGAAATGTAGAGCTGTGCAGATGTATATATATAAAACCAATGGGCTCTCGCTGGCAAGACAAATTTGAAAAATGGGCTCATGTGAGTGCAGATCCCCTTCACAAACATGTGGAATATAGTTCCAATGCAAAGGACCCAGTAACTCGGAACAAAGAAAATGTTTGGCGCATTCATTTGGACAGAAGTACTAAACAGATTTGACCTCAGTTAGTCAGCCAGTAGTGGATGTAGTGAGTGTTGACTCTCTATCTTCCTTGAAATGGGAACTGGACCAATTATTGGGTGGGGCAGGAATCACATAGTGCGAAAGACAAGTTCTTTTGTAGCAGTCACAATCGGTTCATGTGTTCTTCTAGAATTGTTTCAGTCACCTGAAGTGGGCAGAGTGAAACTTTCTAGACTAATTGTTCACTATGGATTCAATTTATATTTTTGTTGCAAGTTCCACAATATCCCAGAAGATTACATGGTTCCCCAAGTTCTGAGGGAACAATGGAGTAAACATGTGGTTTGTGGGTGTGGGGATGGGCTAACAAGTGATGGAAGTTTTAGTCATTATGCATCAGTCATCATGAGATGTGGGCAGGCTTGATAGGCCCACTGTCCAAATTGGTAACACATCTCACATGAGATGTTCATCTGATTTGATGCCGAACTAAAAGTGTCATGGAGCAATTGGTATTTTTTTTCCACTGTGTTGTTCTTTTCCAGGGCAATTGCAAACATGAAAGGTGTGATCCAACCTGTTCTAGTGGTTTTATTCCTCAGTGGAAGCATTTGGAGCCAGGACCTATCAAACTACATAGAGCGTCTAGAATACTATTATGAATGCCCTAAAGAGTGCCGATGCCCCACTACTTATTCTAATGCCCTGTACTGTGACAGCCAAAACCTCAAAGAGATGCCCAAAGTACCATCAAGGGTCTTGTATGGGTATATTCAGAACAATCTCATTGAAGCACTCCCAGATAAGTCCTTCAAGAACAAGACTCAATTGAGATGGATAAACCTAAATAAGAATAAGATTACAAGTGGTAACATTGATAAAGGCCTGTTTCAGAAAATGGAAAACCTTCTATACCTGTACATGGATGATAATAATCTTGAAGAAGTACCTGCACCCTTGCCAAGCAGCTTAGAACATCTGCGCCTGGCCAGGAATAAGATTTCTCGCATACCAGAGGGAGCTTTCACCAATCTGGACAAACTGACATTGCTTGATCTGCAGGGGAACAACCTGAAAGATTTTGCCATTGATGCAAACACTTTTCGAGGACTGAAGGCTCTACTGCAACTCAATTTGGCCAAGAATGACCTCAAGGAAATGCCCCCACAAATCCCCACTTCAACTCTGCAACTCTTCTTGGACAATAACTCCATTAAAGCAATCCCACGGGACTACTTCAGTGGACTTCCAAAGCTGTCTTTTGTCAGGCTAAATCATAACAACATTTCCGACACCGGAATTCCTGATACTGTTTTTAACATGTCATCCATAATAGACTTGCAGTTATCACACAATCAGCTCACCGCAGTTCCACCCATCCATCTCAGTCTTGAACACTTGTACCTCGACCACAACCAAATCAAAAGTAAGTGACGGGCTATTATGAAAGCGTATTGTTTTGAGAATATATTTTTCAAATTAAATGACAGAAATTGTCAAAATCACGAGGCGGTTTAGATAGAACAGAAGGGACCGAAACTGTTGTCGCTTGTAAAAGGATCAAGAATAAGAGGGAAGAGATTTTAAAATGATTTGGAAAAGAAACAAATGTGATGTGAGAAAAAAAATATAGACAGTTAAACTAAAAATTATTCTTAAAAGTGAAGTCTTAAAGGAACTTCAAAGGGGAAGGCTGTAGGTTGTATACAAGCTAGTGGGAGACTGACAAAGGAGCTACCACAACATCGCTCATTTTCTGATGAAGGGTCTAGGCCCGAAACATCAGCTCTCCTGCTCCCAAAATGCTGCTTGGCCTGCTGTGTTCATCCAGCTCTACACCTTGTTATCACCACAACATCACTGACTGGAGAAAGAGTTTGAAATTGCCCACTGTTGACAAAGGGTGGGTTAGTGTGTTCTCACCATCACGCTGACTTGAAACATTGCCATATAGGTGAATAAAGTTAATGCAGTTAATAAGGTGATAATGGGAAATGCAGATGCTGGAGAATCCAAGATAATGAAATGTGAGGCTGGATGAACACAGCACGCCCAGCAGCATCTCAGGAGCACAAAAGCTGACGTTTCGGGCCTAGACCCTTCATCAGAGAGCTGTTCTAGGCCCGAAACGTCAGCTTTTGTGCTCCTGAGATGCTGCTGGGCCTGCTGTGTTCATCCAGCCTCACATCTCAGTTAATAAGGTCAATAGTTTCATGGGTTTTATTAATGGAGTGTAGAATACAAAAACAAGGAGGCTACTTTGAACTTGTTAAGACACTAGTTCAGTCTCAGCTGGAGTACTGCTTTGAATTCTGACACTGTACTTTCAGGAAGATGTAAAGACATTGGAGGGAGTGCGGACAAGAATCACGGGAATGATTCTAGACAGTTACAAGGTAGAATGGAAAATTGAGACCATTTCCTTGGAGAAAAGTTAGGCTGAGAGGAGTGTTGATAGAAGCATTCAAAATTATTAAGGGTCTCAACATTGTGGTTAGGGATAAAACTGCTCTCAATCCTAAAACAAGAACAACAAGGGGCAGCTTTAAAGTAATTAGCAAATGAAGCAAACATGTTTATGGATAAAAGGTGTTTCAAAGCAACAAGTGTTTAAGGTCTGGAGTTTATTGACTGGGAGAGTGTAGAGGCACATTCAATTAAAGCCTTCAAAAGACTGTTATCTGAAAAGGAAGAATGTGGAGGGTTAAAGGAGAAAGGTACTGAATAAAAAGTCCATTGAGAGAATTGGTGCAGACATGTTGGGCTGAATACACTGTAATATTTCTGTGATTCCATATTAATGGAAAATTGGGACAATAGGAAATCAGAATTTTGGGACAGGAAGCAAAAATGTTCCCGATATATTTTTAAACCAATTTCCTATGATAAAGAACCCTGTTGCTATTAAGTCTCTGAAAATCCAACAAATATTGAAAATTATCAAAGGCTCTTCCCTGCAGGGTAAGAAACATCTGTCAGGGACAATTTTATGAATTCAATCTTTGCCAACTGTTTGCATAAAGTGGAGAATTGCAGCATGGCGTCCATTGAAGTTGATGGGCAATATCCTGAAGTGCATCACTGCAGGCAAGACTGCTGACTAATCTCTTGCATATGGGAGAAAATGATCCTTCAAAGTAATAAATCTGTTGTACTCTATGTCACCAATTTAAGTTTCCTTTCATACTTTACATATTGCAAATGCACTTGGATAAACTCTTTACTGGTATATGTATATTCATGGACACATGAGTTAAGAGCAGGAATAGGTAATCAGCCCTTGATCATGCTTCACCATTCAACAAGATCATGTCTGATCTGACTGTAGTTGCAACTCCACATTCCCGACAAAACACCACGCACCCCCATTACCACCCACACCCCCCCCCCAACAACCCCAACCTCATAAACTTTGACTCAGAGTTCATATATTCATGAGGTATAGAAACAGGCCCATGATGTCGCTACTGACCAACAAATACTGAACCATATAAATTCAATTACATGCAATTTGTCCATAGTTGGTACTTTAAGTGCTCCTTCAGAAGCTTCTGAAATGTTGTGAGAGTACCTGCCTCCACCACTGTCTCAAGCACATTCACATTTCTACCACCTTCTGGATGAAAAAACATTTCTCAGATCTCCTCTAAACCAATTACTTCTATCCTTAATCTTGGCCCTTCTGGTCTTAGACACTGCTGCTATGGGAAGAAAAGATTCTCATGTTCTACAGTGTTCATGCCTCTCATAATTTTATATATCTCATTGTTGTGACTCCTTTATTGTTTGAGATGGTCTCAGAGACTAGCATCTTATTGAAATCCTTCTGCATTTTGAGAGCCTTTTTCTTGTCTCTAGTGCTTCTCTTGGTATTTCAGTGGGAGCTATGTCCTTTGAGTGGCATGCTGATTAAAGGATATATGCCTCACAGAAACGGGTACGCAGCTCACTGCAACATTGTTTGTGAAACTCCACATTATTATGGTGTTCTGCCACAGATCCAGCGTCAAGAATGCCGTGACTCAGCTGCAAAGTTATTTTGGGTTGTTTTTTGATGCATCAAATGTCCTCTTTACGTGGTGTGTTAACTAATGGATTGGATTTTTAAAATAGTTTGGGATCTGGATCAGAGCGAAAGCAGTAGTTGGGGGTAGGTGTGGTGGCATGTGGTGGGCATACATTTGATGTCACAGCCTCCATGCTGGTTTGCCAACTTGATCCTAAAACGCTCCTGTGCCCTATTCTCTTCCAAACCATTTTTAATGACATCATATTTCTGTGATCTCTTTTGTCAATATTTCAATGCCTTTTTTTTAAAAAAACTAACCTATTTTTCTAATAAATTTGTTCAGGCATATTGTTACACATCTCTGAGCAGCTAGAACTTGAACCTTGGACCTCCCTGCTGAGGGATATCCAATTCATTTTAAACAAGAGCAGAAAAACAATGAATCTGCTGCCAGCCCCAAGCAATTAAGGCCATTTTGGTTAAATACCAGATCATTAAGCCCTCGTTTCCACACTGACTGGAACATTCCATTTCACCGTGGGTTATGTTCGACATAACTTGGACTCAGGGCTTTGACTTGGAAATATATTGCTGCTTCTTCAGTGTTGCTGGGTCAAAATCCTACAACTTCTTTCCTGATAGCATTGTAGGTGTAAGTACACCCCTTTGGACTACAGCAGTTCAAGAAGGCAGCTCACCACCACTTTCTCAAGGGAATTGAGGGACAGATAATAAGTGCTGAACTAGTCAGGTCTAGTATTGAACAATAATGATCTTAATGGGATGGATGTTGCATGTTCATTGCCGTGTTGCCTTTATTTAAAGTGGCTTGGTGGAGAATGCGTGTAGGAAGAAAGTTCCAGAATTTGGGGCCAGCCTAATGCCTCCCTGTTTAGAATTGTTTATATTTCTCCAGAGAGAGAGAGAGAGACAGAATCAACAGTACGCCCATTAGTCCATTAAAATTCTGAACATCAATTCATAAAGGTCTACATTGGAAATAGTTATTATCTCGAGAATTTCATGTTTCTTCTTTATTCTTGCTCATCCAATAGGTGTAATCACAGTTCACAATGGCCCTACTCCACTTCCCCTGGTCTCAGGTAGAAGCCCTACTTCTCCAGTTACTGGTCAATCACACCATCCACCTCCTTCTTGACCTTCCCCTTTTCCTCTTCATTAATCCACTCCAAACAAGTTTCTTGTAACATGGTCTGCTGGCCTTCGTTGGATGTGCCTGTACGCTTCAGTCTCGTTTCCTAAGTTTTGTTGGACCTCAGTCACCCTGACTTTCTCCCAGAAGCGGTCATTCAATTTCATCCCGAGGTTTGGCTGATTCACTTCAACATCCTCATCTCTGCCACAATGAGCTTTTGATTTTCCACTTTCGCCAAGCACCAGGTCTCGCACCCATACAACAGTGCTGGCTGCACACACATCTTAAAGACCCATTCATTTCATAGAATTACAGAAACCCTACAGTGTGAAAACAGGCCATTTGGCCCTTTGAGTCCACACCAACAGTCCAAAGAGCAGCCCACCCAGACTCACACCCCCTACCATATTTCCCATGGTCAATCCACCTAACCTGCACGTCATGTGGGTGGAAACCGGAGCACCCAAAGCAAACCCAGGCACAAATGGGGAGAGTATGAAAATTCTACACAGATTGTCGCCTGAAGGTAGAATCAAACCTGGTTCCCTGGTGCTGTGAGGCAGCAAAGCTAACCAGCGAGACACCATGCCGCCCAGGATTTATCCAGTCTCCTTATTATCCCAAAACTAAATTATGAAAAATGTCTGTATTTTTAAGATATATCTTTGGTTCCAGTCTGACTATGACAAAACCACATTATTGATCTCACTCTTGTCCACTACCAGGCCCGAAGCGTCAGCCTTCCTGCTCCTTTGATGCTGCTTGGCCTGCTGTTTTCATCCAACTCTGCACCTTGTTATCTCATTACCAGTGCCTGTTGATTTGTTCAGCATCTATAACCATTAGATTCTTCCTGACTGCTTTCGAGTGAGGTGAAGCTAATAAATGCAGTGTCTTTGGGTTTTCATCTGCAGGGAATTTACCCGACTGTCGGAATATTCATGAGAGATAGTCCAAAGTCCTGTATGATAAAGATCCCATGTGTTGCACATGCTCAAAGTCTGACAGTCTATAACTTTACAACATCCCTGCAGGGAGATGGCAATATTCCTCCAAATACAAAACTTCACCCATCTGTCTTGATCATCTTCCGGTAAACCCTGAAGAAGGTTTGAAAGCAGATTCAGGGCACAGAATATATTTAAGGTATTCAATGTTATGCCGCCTACCATTTCTCAATGAATCACACTCAAAAACATCACTTCCTTCTTCTAATTAAGAAACTAAGCATTCAATACTTGGGCAATAGGAACAGAAAGTGAGCTACAATCATGTTGCTGGGGCTTTTTGTTCCTCTAGGACATGAAGCCCAAAGCCCAATATAACATGCACCTTGAGTGTAACTCGAAAGAAAAACCAGTAAAACTGCCCAGTGCCACTCCTCTTGTATTTCAAAATGGGGGAGTAGTACGACCAGTATGTTGATTTCTTAGTATTATTGATTTTTTTCTAGCTTTTCTCTCTGCGTACCCATTCAGGCATCGAGATATCATCTGTTTGCTCTCTTGACCCCTTGCCTTGCGTCTGCTTAAATATTTAGGTTCTCTAGATGATGGAAAATGAAAAGCTGGATTGAAAGTAAATGGAATGGTTACATCATATTTCCCCTGAAACTAATCTGTTACCTTTTACCCACAGACATTAATGGAGCTCAGGTCTGCCCCATACCCATCAACACAATTAGCCAGGTACCCTCAACAGATCTTCAGCCTCGTCTCCGTTACCTCCGACTCGACGGCAATGGAATCAAACCTCCCATTCCTCTAGAACTCTTGATGTGTTTTAGACTTCTCACTGGGATTGTCATTTAACGAAGACAAGCTTACTCTCCAATTCAGTTCAGAGAGAAAGAGAAAACAAAATGCAAGTCTTGCGGGTCTGGTACTTGCAGTTTGAGATGATTCCTAGTTGCATACCTTCTAAACCAGACAAAAAGGAACAAAAAAAATCCAGTAATGGCAGAAAAGAACCGGCAGTAATTTGTCTTAAATAAATACCGATTGGAACTGTTTGAATTCTGGCCACAAAAGAGCAATCATCTCCCAGCATTATTATCATGCAGCAGATTTTCCAAGAACAAAAACAAAGTTGCTGGAAAAGCTCAGCAGGTTTCGCAGCATCTGTGGAGGAGAAAATAGGATTAATGTTTCAGATCCAGTGATCCTTCCTCAGAACTCAGAGGTTTTCTTCTCCACAGAGACCTGCTGAGCCTTTCCAGCAATTTTGTTTTTGTTCCTGATTTACAGCATCTGCAGTTCTTTTGGTTTTTATTTAGATTTTCCAAGCCCTTACTTGCTGTTAGATCCTTGATTCTCCTGCAAGTTTGGTTTGGAAAATTGCTACTCTTCAGTAAATCTTCATGCAATAGTATTCCAAATATCTCGACCAAACTGAAGTGCTATCTGCTATTACATCAAGGCAACAAAATATGATGTTGCAATTTTACCTTGATCTTCTGTCTGTTGAATTATAGGTTCATTGTTTGAAGATTTCACAATGTATTCATTTAAGGCACCTCTTAGGTCTGACATGTGTGATCTCTAACAAATGTTTCTAGTTATAGTAAAAATTTAATTTGGAATTTTAATCCTTATTGTGCACACTCGATTCATAGCTAAAGAAAATAACTTGCTTGTCACTCCATCATCTTCTTCCTCTGAGCTATAAGACATTTTTATTCTGGAATGTGATCTGCAGAGGACCATCAAGATATAATCCCAAATGCAGAACTTGACTACGAAGACCAGAAATCTGGAAGAAGTGGAAAAATGCTATAAATTCACATCAGTGGAAACAATCTGGAAATCTCACAAAAGGCTGGATATGTTCAGGCACAATTGGAGCTTTCAAGACCATGATTGATTCATGTCAGGTAAAGTTGTCAATGGTCAAGGAGCAAAGATGTAATTTGTTATTCATTTCTGGGATGTGGGCATCACCGGCAATGCCAAGATTTTTTGCCCATCTATATTTTCCCTTAAACTCAGTGGCTTGCTCATCCATTTTAGACAGAAGTTAACAGTCAACCTCTTTTCTGTGGGTCGGAGTCACAGGCCAGGTGTAGACAGCAGATTTATTTTGCTAAAGGACATTGACACAGATATTCTAATTATCCTTGCTGTGGATTCAACCTTTACCCACTTACCACTGATGATTTTTCCATCCATGATTCCAAACCTATCCTGAAAGCCTGCATCAGAGATAACTTGAAGAAATCCACTCACTTAGTGTAGGCATGGTATTCTGGGCCAAAATACCCCCTTTTTTTTGCACACTATTTCAGAGGGTTTGAGATTTGAGGAAATTGCTCAACGCTGTCAGCTGTACATGCATCCCACATGGTGTCAGTGTGCAACTCCAGTCTGCACTGCTCCAACTCCCTGGCCATTGGATTATCCGGGCCAATACTGAATCTGATGAGTTTTTACAAAAAGTTGATACTTTCATGGTCACTAATATTGAGACTAGTTTTCAATTCCAGATTGTTTCAAAAGTTCACAGTCATGTTGACAATGACTGTGTAAGGTAAGTAAAAGTGGGTAGAATGGCAGATGGTTGGATAAAGGGGATTAAGTGTCAGGTAGATGACGTTTGTAGAATGCCAAGTAGGATGTCAGGGTGCCAGATGGTTAGGGTGTCAGGTGGGTGAGGGGATAGGTGAGTAGTTGCCAGATAAAGGGATGGCTGCTTAGTGTAGCTCAGGGATTAGGCTGGGAGTGGAGGAGGCGTTGGCTTCCAGCAGGGTTGGATTAGACCAGGGTGGCCAGGCAGGTACTAGGTGGGGTGGTGAGATCAGGGTAGAGGGTGAAAGTTGCCTCCAGCAGGATAGGGTCAGGAGGTGGGGCTAAGTCCAATATGAGGTACAGGTTTGGGATGGGTCAGAGAGGTTGTCAGATGTCAGTGCCAAGTAGTAAATAGTGAGTCAGAGGTGTAGGTTTAATAGCTACATAGACATTGGAGTAGTCTTTTAATCCTCTAACATTTCCTGGGTAATTATTAAACTTAACTGAGTTGGTACATTCTGAATTCACTAGTCATAATGGACTTGTTCAGAGGATTTGAGGTTTGACAAAATTACTCACCGGAGTCAGCTGTACATACACCCCACATGGTCTCAATGTGCAATTCCAGTTTGTACTGCTCCAACTCCCTGGCCGTTGGATTATCCGGGCCAATACTGAATCTGATGAGTTTTTACCAAAAGTTGTTAGTTTCATGGTCACTATTATTGAGACTAGCTTTCAATTCCAGATTGTTTCAAAAAAAAATCAAATCGAAATTTCACAATCTGTCCTGGTCGGATTTGGAGCCATATGCCTAGCTGATCAGCCTAGTCCACTGAGCTCTAAGTCCAGTGACATTACCACCTTCTATCCACTTCATGTGGATCAGGTTAGATTACACTGAATGATGGAGTTGCTTTGAGGGGTTGAAGAGCCTAATCCTGTTTCGAACTTAGAGAGAGAAAAACAAGCAGATTTGTGTCTTTTGAGACCTGTCCTGAGGGATGGTATTTTTGAAAATGCTAGCTTACATTTTTTCTATTCAGATGCAAATTCATTACCATGTCTTTACATCAATATTTATATGCCTGTGCATTTGTTATAGACCACATAGTCTTCCATTATCATTCCCACTGCAACCACTCAATGACTGTGTAGACAGCCTTCGAAGTGAGGAACTGCAATTTATAGGTTAATCCATACATATTATAATGATGTAAATCATGATTTTTGAAAATCAAATCAATAGGAAATTAATCCCAAGACAGAAGCATGAAATAGATTTGAAAAGCAGAAGCTATATTTTTTATTATTTTCAGTTTTTCAATTAGTTTATGCATTCCAATTCTGAAACTATTCAAACCCAAACACTAAAATACTAGAAGCACAAGGAGATCTTTTGGAAGAGAACAGCGGGTCTTTTGGCCCATTGTCCTTCTGCTGACTCTTTGAAACATCTAGGTCGAACTGCCTTGCTCTTTTCCCACTCCCTGATCGCTTTCCATTTCGCTGCTGTTTCCCGTAGTGTTGCAACCTTGCATCATGCTTAATTTTAGAAGTTATTACTACATCTGCTTCCATTGCCCCACAGACGCTGATTCTGACTTGTAACAACTCACTGCATTAACCTCGGTAGCACTGGTTATTGACCCTCCTGTCAGAGGAAGGAGTTTCGAGATTTGCAATCAGATAGATGTAATATGGTCTCAGTGAAGGATGAATGGCAGACACATTAGGTAGACTCAGATTGTACTGCATAAACAGAGCAGTGTCGCGAGTTCGTGCCACTAACTGGGAGACTTGACAGTCTGATTTCCTGCAAAGTGCATCCATGGAATAAACACAGCCTCTGCACAGAAACCGTGGACAATGTTCCCCTCCTGAAACACCAACTTGGAAGGTGAACCCTCAGTGCCCTCACTAAATGAACCAGATATCTGGGAGGAAACTAATAGCAGATTTTGATCTGGAAATCCTGTAAAATTACTACAAAAGAATGTTCTGAAATGCAATTGTTTTATATACCTGAATAGCATAGGAAAACCTACGCAATATGATAGAAGGTATGTCTGTTTTACTAGATCCTTATACATCAAATGTGCTTATTATACTATAATTTAGAGCCAAGAAGCTTAGAATACATAATAGAATAATGCTGTGTAATATGCATGTTATTATTCCAGCATAGGAACATCTTAAAACAAACATGCATGGACAAGTTTAATTTATTTCCATTTCAGATAAATAAGCTACCTAGAGTGTTTTTAGATTATTGCAAAAGTAATAAAAGTCCAAAGAAAAATAAATTTGTGTCATTTATTACAATGTGCAATGTATGTAAACCTGTGGATGATTTTACTAAAATGACAGACATATGTCTGAAGTTGTATATACATCGAAAGTTTCGTCCTTGGTGTTTTGTCAAAAACAAAACCTATGGATTTAAGTTGCTTGGATCCTGAGGCACAGGACTTTGGTTATGTTTGCACACTGGCATCTCATGGTGAAATCTGAGATTACTCTTTCAGAAGAAATCGCTTGATGCAGTGAAAATGAAGCATATGCATTCAAACCATTCAGACTGTACTGTATTTGTCTATTCTCTGCAACAGCAGCTCAACTAATCCCACCACAACCCTATCCTTCCCAAGTTTATTTCTTCTATTTTTTTGATCAGATGCTTATCTAATCCTTTTTAAAAACAATGACTGAACCTGCTATTATCTTGAGCAATGCATTCATCCGCTGTGATAGAAATTCATTTCCTTATGTCACCATTACTTCTATTTCCATCCATCTTAAATCAGTGATCTCCGGTTCTCAATTCTCCTGCATCCAGGGGGCAATGCGGTGAGGAGCAGGAGTAGACCATTCAACCCCTCAATTCTGCTCTGCAATTTGATGGGATCCTGGCTGATCTGTTTGGAGTGTGTTTGAATGCCACACTTCCTATCTACACTATGCTCAGGCCCCTCAGGATTTATGGTCAATGAATCACTGCTGAGTTGTCATCATTGCTGCAAATTTTAAGAAGGCATACAGTGTTTTAGCTTTTATTAATAGAAGGATCGAGTTCCGGAACCAAGAGGTTATGGTGAAGCTGTACAAAACTCTGGTGCGGCCGCACTTGGAGTATTGTGTACAGTTCTGGTCACCGCATTATAAGAAGGATGTGGAAGCTTTGGAAAGGGTGCAGAGGAGATTTACTAGGATGTTGCCTGGTATGGAGGGACGGTCTTATGAGGAAAGGCTGAGGGACTTGAGGCTGTTTTCATTAGAGAGAAGAAGGTTGAGAGGTGACTTAATAGAAACATATAAAATAATCAGAGGGTTAGAGAGGGTGGATAGGGAGAGCCTTTTTCCTAGGATGGTGATGGCGAGCATGAGGAGGCATAGCTTTAAATTGAGGAGTGAAAGATATAGGACAGATGTCAGAGGTAGTTTCATTACTCAGAGAGTAGTAAGGGAATGGAATGCTTTGCCTGCAACGGTAGTAGATTCGCCAACTTTAGGTATATTTAAGTCGTCATTGGACAAGCATATGGACGTACATGGAATAGTGTAGGTTAGATGGGCTTGAGATTGGTATGACGGGTCGGCACAACATCAAGGACCGAAGGGCCTGTACTGTGCTGTAATGTTCTATGTAAATTAAGAAATACAACAATCAAATTCTCACTCAGCAAGGTTCCATCAACATGATGTTGATCATCCTGTCACTGAGAAGGGCATCAGTGTGTGCTCTATGCCCCTCTTCATGCTTGGCATAAAGCAGCAGTGGCAGAGACACAGGATGTTAAGCAGCTGCTGACTGTAGCTGGCAGCCATAATAGTCAGGGGAATAGCGTGAATATAGGTGTGCCTATAATCAGAATTAATTAAAATACTGCCAAGTCACTGTGGGTTGGTGATTGGAATGTTTATAATGAAGTCAACCCCCTGGATCTCATAGAATATGAGTTCCCTGATTGGGGTTATTAATCTGGTCCAATCAGGGAGCCCTGACAGATATAAACAGGAGTGTCAGATACTGATATGCTAGTAGCTTACTCTAAATGTGGTAATACTAGAGAAATGGACTATTCATCTGTAAATAAAGGGTGACTTGGTGATGCATACTGGCCTTTGTGGAGTTATTTCAGTGATCAGCTGCTTTCACTTAATAGGTTGACAAACAATGGACCAGGACATGACAATCATCTAGGGAAACAAACTGGAACTAAATGTAGCTCATTTTTTCAAACCTACATATGAATCCTGAACTGCTTTCTGGCTTGAATTCATCTCACTACCTTAAACAACAGCTTACAGGCCATGTGTAGATTTGTAACAAATCAGGATTGAGTCTTGATTTAGAGATACTGTTTTCATAATTCCTGTATCAGTACGGTTACACAGTGATCCACATGCATTTAAGCACCATTTTGACCTTTCATAATTCAATTCCATGGATACCAGCAATAGACTGCAATGAAGTAAAGATAGATTCAACTAACAGTAGAAAATGGACCCAGCAAAATCTAATTTGTTCTTTTCTCATTCTCTTCCATCCACGTCACATTCCACCAAAAAATGTGTTGAGTGGCCATTCTAATATATTCCAGTTCATCACAGATCATGCCAGGCATTTTTAGACATTCCATCATCCTCTTTATCTGCGGAGTTTCCTTTCTACTTCCACATACAATATATTCCAGTTTCATGCTCAGCAGAAGGTTATTTTAACCCGTTGTGTATTTGTTGAGTGTTCCTGATAGAACAATCTTGCCTGTGCTATGACTTTATAGGAACTGGCCCCCAGTGAGTGCCTCATGGCACAGGGTCACATGAATACAGCAAGCCAGGAGGCACATTGGCACAGATTACAAATCTATCACATTCATCCAAAAACAATTACATGCATCATCTTGTACATTTTGAATTACCCAAGTTCCCCACAATACACATAACTGTTCCCATGTGCTAACAATTCATTATTCTCATCAGTCTCTACATTTGCATTTCACACTTAAGGCTGAATCTTACCAGAAATCAGCTAAGTGTCAATGTTGGTGGATTTCACGGAGAAATTCTCTCCATCAGCCCAAGCAAGTTTTCTGATGCTATCTTCCCAAACCTACCTCATTTACACTACACCATGCATCCATGGTGCCCCACTTGTCATATTCTCCTAATCGTCACAGGAGGAAATATTGGTCACTGCTGGAATTTTCTGGGATTCGTGACATAGGCACCTTCTTTAGGGCTCAGCTGGTCAAGCACTGGCATTCCACATCTGCTCTGTACAGTTTATTTTATTTGTGCCAGATGTTTTGACCAGTGAGTAATTGGCTGCTGAAGGAGACCTGGCTGACCTGGTGGACAGGGGATGCATGTGCTCACTGCCCTCAGAACATGCTCTGAGAACTTGGTGACTGATGGGGGTACAGAAGAACAAACAGTGAGCTGGGCACTACTCTGTCTTTTGGAATTGTCGCCATCAAGTTTCCATCTGGAAAATATGAGACTGTATATCAATGAGGTGAGATAACACAGTAATAAGAACATTAAGGCACACTGATGCATATAATTAGTCCACCCACTACTTTCTAGCCAGAATCTCATCTCACCATTCAACACTTAGTTGGAAAATGAACTTGTTTGTTCTTGACAGCAGGAAGATCCTCACTGCCAATTTCATGTGAATCTTTATCAATGCTGCTGTCATTCAGCACCTGGAAAGATTTGGTCCCGAGTCTTTAAATTATATTTGTTTCTTAACCATAGGTGTGCATGTTATAGTTAGCTGCTTGTATAGGTGATGTTACAGTGTCTTTCCAACGCCATTTGCTGCTGTGATGATACGTACTGTTAGAATTTCCATCTCGGGTTGCTATGAATCTCTGCGACCTGTAGATTGTGCAGGCAGTGCGTTCACAACTTCCTGACTGAGCTGTCTGCACTTGATGGACAGCTTCAAAACTTGCGTGCACTTGCTTTTGGTTGTGACAGGATATCTGGTTGCTCACTTCCACAGTGCATGATCAAGTTAACAACTGCTCTACGCAGGCCCCAAGTTGGCACTTGGCCAACTCTTAGAACATAGAGCATAGAACAGTACAGCACAGTACAGGCCCTTCGGCCCACAATGTTGTGCCGAACTGTTACCCGAAACCTAAGGTCTATCTAATCTCGACCGCTACCTTATACTATCATCCATATGCCTATCTAATAGCTGCTTAAATGCCCCTATTGAGGTCAACTCTACTATCTTCTCTGGCAATACATTTCATGCCCCTACCACTCTCTGAGTAAAGAACCTACCTCTGACGTCTCCCCTGATCTACCTCCACTTACTTTAAAACTACGTCCCCTCATAATAGCTACCTCCACCCATAGGAAAATGTCTCTGGCCGTCCACTCTATCTATACCTCTGATGATTTTGTACACCTCTATCCAGTCACCTCTCATCCTTCGTCGTTCGAAAGAGAAAAGTCTTGGCTCTCATAACCTTTCCTCATAAGACCTTCCTTCCATTCCAGGCAACATCCTGGTAAATCTCCTCTGCACCTTTTCTAACACTTCCACATCATTCCGGTAATGAGGTGACCAGAACTGGATGCAATACTTCAGATGTGGCCAAACCAGACTTTTGTATAGTGGGAGCATAACTTCACAGCTTTTAAACGCAGTCCCTCTATTAATGAAAGCTAACACACCATACGCCTGCTTAACAACTCTATCCACCTGGGTGGCAGCTTTCAGGGAACTGTGAACATGAACCCCAAGATCCCTCTGCTCCTCCACACTGCCAAGAATCTTTCCGTTAACCCTGTATTCTGCTTTCAAGTTTGTCCTTCCAAAAGGAATCACCTCACACTTTTCAGGGTTAAACTCCATCTGCCACTTCTCAGCCCAGCTCTGAATCCTATCAATGTCCCTTAGTAACCTAGAACAGCCCTCTGCACTGTCCACAGCTCGACTCACTTTCGTATCGTCCGTGAACTTGCTAACCCACCCTTCCACTCCCACATCCAAATCATTTACAAAAATCACAAATAGAAGAGGACCCAGAACAGATCCTTGTTGTATACCACTTGTAACTGAGCACCATGTTGAATATTTTCCATCCACTACCACCCTTTGTCTTCTAAGAGTCAGTCAATTCTGAATCCAGTCTGCCATATTTCCCCCTATCCCATGCCTCCTTACCTTCTGCATGAGCCTACCATGGAGACCCTTATCAAACGTCTTACTTAAATCCACGTCTGCCACATCCATTGCTCTACCTTCTTCCACATATATGGTCAGCTCTTCAAAGAATTCAATTAGGTTTGTGAGGTATGATCCACCCCTCACAAATCTATACTGACTATCACAAATCAAACTGTGCCTATTCAAGTGATCATAAATCCTAGCTCTCAAAGCCCTTTCCAATAATTTGCTCACCACTGAAGTAAGACTAACTGGCCTGTAATTTCCGGGGTTATCCCTGTTCCTTTTTTTGAACAAGGGAATGACGTTTGCCTCTTTCCAATCTTCTGGCACTATACCCGTGGACAGTGAGGATGAAATGATCATCACTGAAGGCCCTGCGATCTAGTCCCTCGCTTCCCATAGAATCCTTGGATAAATCCCATTAGGCCCAGGGGACTTATCTATCTTCAAGTTCCTCAAAATTCCTAGCACATCTTTCTTACGAACATCCACCTTGTCTAGCCTACTAGCTCGTTACGTACTGTCCTCCCCTACAGCTAGGTCTCTCTCAGTTGTGAATACTGAAGAAAAGTATTTATTAAGGACATCTCTTATCTCTTTAGGCTCTGTGTACAAATTCCCTTTACAATCCTCGATTGGCCCTACCCTTACTCTGGTCATTCTCTTATTCCTCATGTACGTGTAAAAAGCTTTGGAATTTTCCTTAACCCTATCTGCGAAGATTTTCTCATGCCCCCTTATAGCTCTCCTAAGCCCTTTCTTCAGCTCTTTCCTGGCTAATTTGTATCCCTCAAGAACATTTTCTGATCCTTGTTTCCTAAACCTTATATAAGCATCCTTCTTCTTCTTAACTAGTCGTTTGACCTCACTTGAGAACCAAGGTTCCCTCACTTGACCGGATATTTCCTGCCTGCTAGGGACAAACATATCAATCACATACAGTATGTATTCCTTAAACAATATACACATTTCTATAGTGCTCTTCCCTGACAGCATCTGCTCCCATTTTATGTTACCCAGTTCTTGCCTAACAGAATTATAATTACAATACCCCAATTGTAAACTTTATCCTGTTGTATGTACCTATCCTTTTCCATGACTATCGTAAAAGTAATAGAGTTATGATCGTTACCGCCAAAATGCTCTCCTACCAACAGGTCTAACACTTGGCCTGATTCATTGCCAAGCACCAAATCCAAAGTGGCCTCCCCTTGTGTTGGTCTACCAGCATACTGTGTCAGGAATCCTTCCTGAACGCACTGAACAAAATCCGTTCCATCGAACCTATTAGAACTAAAACGTTTCCAATCAACATTTGGAAAGTTGAAGTCACCCGTGACTGCAACCCTGTGACTTCTGCACCTTTCCAGTATCTGCCTCCCAATCCGCTCCTCCACTTCTCTACGAGGGGGTCCTTAAAAAACCCCTAAAGAGACTGTTCCTTTCTTGTTCCTGACCTCAACCCAAACTGAATCTGCAGACATATCATTCTCAAACTGCCTTACTAGCCCTGACTAGCATTGCCAATCTGCTGCCTCTTTTACCATCCTCCTTATTTCTTTTAAAGCATCTAAATCCCAGAACTTCCAACAACCATTACTGTCTCTGAGTTATCCAAGTTTCTGTAATGGCCACAACATTGTAGTTCCAAGTAGTGACCCATGCTAAGTTCATCAGCCTTATTTCCAGTAATACTAGCATGCAAGTATACACACTTCAAACCATCCCTGTGTTCACAATTATGCTCCGTCAAACTCATTTTTTTATTAACAACCTCACTCCCTATTGTGTCTGTTGGAAGGCTGAATAGCTCATCCTTTGAGTTACAAATCTGGTTCCCCACCCCCTGCCAATCTAGTTTAAACCATCCCGTATAGCTCCAGCAAACCACCCTCCCAGGATATTTGTGCCCTTCTGGTTCAGGTGCAACCCGTCCTTCCTGTACAGGTCCCACCTTCCCCAGAATGTGCTCCAATTATCCACATAATGGAAGCCCTCCCTGCTACACCACCCCTGTAGCCACGTGTTCAGCTGCATTCTCTCCCCATTTCTTACTTAGTTATCACGTGGTACTGGTAGAAGTCCAGAGATAACTACACTGTTTGTCCTGGACTTCAGCTTCCAACCTAACTCCCTGTACTCATTTTTCACATTCTCAGTCCTTTTTCTACCTATGTCATTGGTACTGAAGTGTACCAGGTCTGCTGGTTGCTCACCCTCCCACTTAAGAAGATCTTGAAGAGACAATCCGAGACATCATGGACCCTGGCACCCGGGAGGCAACATACATCTGTTTAACTCATTTGTGTTCACAGAACCGCCTTTCTGTGCCTCTTGCTAGTGAATCCCTGACTACAATTGCTCTCCTATTCTCCCCCGTTCCTTAACACGGTTTGTGAGGAGCTAGAGTTGGGTGCACTTCTCGCAGGTGAAGCCAGAGGGGACACCAGCAATGGCCCTTACCTCCCACATCCTGCAAGAAGAGCATGAACTGCCTGAACTTCCATTCCCTCTACTCTAGATTTCCAGAAGAATTTTTAAAAAGCCTTACCTTACCAACTCTCCACACAGTCTTTTTTATGGGTTAGAGGAGGAGGCTGGGTGGGAGGCAGTACACGTGAAGTGTTGTGTTTCAGGAATGTTGTAACAGCTGAAGTGTGCTTTCAGGCATTCTGCAATCTCAGCAGGAGTTGATGAAGGCAGCTTGCCTATCTCCTAATGGTCAGAATAGTAGTCTAGTGTCATAAGTTAATCAGTTCCTCTGAGTGTCAAGACAGCTACTCCCAGCTTGTCATGTGTCATCAGTGGCACACTAGCTTGGCTGATGTGGTCATAGATCTTGTTACTCAGTTTGGCCAGTACTGTACATCTCTTGCCTTAATTCCTCAATGGCTTACACGGATATGCTTCACTATCTCTTTGCTCATATTTTTAAGGATGATAACTCCATATCCTTTGTGCGAGCAAGATGCAGTCTCATGCTGTCAGTTAATCTCATCTGCCAACCCTGGTTATAATCTCTTCCACCCATTTCCATCAGGCAGAAGATACAAACGTTTGAAAGCACGTACTAACAGATTTAAGAACAGCTTCTTTCCTGCTGTTAGCAGACTTACAAACAGACCTCTAGAGTTGATATTTCTCTGCACTTTCTCTGTAGCTGTAACACTATATTCTGCATTCTGTTCTATTATCCTGATGTACTTACATAAGGTATGATTTGTCCGGTAGTATGCAAAACAATACCTTTCACTGTATCTTGGTACATGTGACAATAATAAATCAAATCACATCAGACCAAATCAATAGCATCCAAAAGCTACAGGTACATTCTTGAAGCTTTCAGGATATCCTTTCATCATGTCATGACCTATTTGGGAAAATGACACTGATACTCAAGCCCCACTGCTCCTGGAGTCACCACAGTAGGTGACATACTCAAAGTCCCCAATGTGCCTGTCTCATGTATTCAAGTTTACAAAAAAAAAAGACCAGGTTTCTGTACTTAACAAGAAACTACTATGTATTACAAATAAATCAATTCTACACCAACACCACACTACCAGTTGAAATTCTAACCTTCTTCTTAAACCGCTACACACATATATACAGACAAACATGGGTGTTACAGATGGTGGTAAAAATGCAGGGCCACACAATTCGATAGCCCCATCCATTGGACCTGATGAAATGTCCCTTTTGCTTCCAAAGATTTTCTGATTTCTGGTTCCTTATTTCTAGATTTGTACAGTTCTTTGTAGAAGACACTGGGCATTAATTGTGAAAAAAATTTTATGTCGTTGATTTAATCATGAACATAAACCAGCTAGCTTGGCAAGGGAGCCAACAACCTCACCCACAACCTGAGCTACAATCTTTGCCAAAACTGTAAAAACAAATTACTTATAAAGTCTTCCAGTCACTAGCTGGAGGAAAACGCTTACAGAAATTGGTAGGAGAGAATATCAAGCTATCTTCCAGATTTTGGTTACTTCACAGTGGAAAGAGAGAGAGAGAGTTTAATTTTCCTGCAATTTAGAGGCTTCTCCCTTGTATAATAAATACACAAGCTCTTCATCTGCCCAGGAGCCAATCACAGAATCATTGGCATGCTGATGATTTCCTGCAAAGACAACTGGACCGAATTGTACAAACCAACCTGAGACCTATCACCGGACAAAGCTAATGCTGATCATCTCATCCCCTGGACAACCCAATAAATCACTGCACTGTTTTTACACATTTGAGTCCTACAGCTCTCATCTTTCCAGGATCTGGTTGAAGATCTTTTACTGTCAATACGTGACCACTGTACTTGACTTTTGGTACCTTTAATTACAATTTTTTTATTGTTCCACTTGAGTTTTACCTGATGGTCTCTTTCCAGGTTCAAAGTAGATTTTGATCATGGTCACCAACAGCTTCTTCCACGTGTTTCTATATCCATAAACTAATAGATTATAGACTATAGCTTCCATTCTGGAGAAGATCATTAACAAGGGGCGGCACGGTGGCTCAGTGGTTAGCACTGCAGCCTCACAGCACCAGGGACCCGGGTTCGATTCCAGCCTCAGGCAACTGTCTGTGCGGAGTTTGCACATTCTCCCCGTGTCTGCGTGGGTTTTCTCCGGGTGCTCTAGTTTCTTCCCACAGTCCAAAGATGTGCAGGCTAGGTGGCTTGGCCATGCTAAATTGGCCATAGAGTTCAGGGGAGTGTGGGTTATAGGGGGATGGGTATGGGTGGAATGCTCCAAGAGGCGGTGTGGACTTGTTGGGCCAAAGGGCCTGTTTCCACACTGAGGGAATCTAATCTAATCTAATCTCATTTACTGTGTTGATAATCATCTTGGGACATGGAAACGTCAATTAGGACGCACAATCATCAGTAGCTCCTGAACAATATGAAGTGGAAACTATTGTTTTAATTCTGCTTCACTTGCCAGAACTACCTTTCATAATCAGGATAGTGATTAATTTTCCCTTTGCAGGATGTGACAAAATTCCTTTAACAGGTCAGTGAAATCACTTCAGAGCTTTATTTAGGTCCTTTAGGTTGATTAATACTCTCAATTTTTCAGGTTGTTTCACTAAGCCACTTCATACAGGTCTGTAAAAGCCAAGGTGGTGCATATCTATTTGATATTTTATCTTCACCTGATGAAGTCTTTCTGCAATCATTATTCTGACAATCACAAATCATTGTCACTTACAACTTGACTGAACCAACTTGCTATACGAAAGGTAAAGTTGTCATTGGCCCCGAGGACTCTAGGGCCGCTCTCTCATTAAAGACACAGAGAAAGAGACAATTGGCACAACTTTATCTGGGGATCACCACGCCTCAGGCAAGGGGAGAGGTTGAGAAGGAGAGTCCTTCACGGTAATCTCAGCTGGTGCAGGTATTGAACCCATACTGCTGACATTGCTCTGCATCACAGTCCAGTCATCCAGCCGACTGAGGTAACTCACAGCTCCCTCCCCTCTGAAAAAAAGTAACCCCTCATGTCACTGTTGCGTTTTTCATTTAGAGTTCATCAGAATTTTCAATTGCTATCTCTCCAGTGGTCCTCTGTCCTGCTTCTTATTCTGTCTTCTACCTAATACAATTGTGTGCAAAATGACTGACTTTGTTGCTGTGGGAATTCTGTATCCCCATGCTACACATGCCTTCTTCTCCTTGGTTTCAAGTCCTCCCTTATACTCGCATCTGCCCTTTGTCAGTAATTGCCTTGCTCTTTAGACCTAGAATATCTATCAACATAATGCAAGACCTAGTTTGTTCTGCCATGAATATGCTCTCAGTTGTGATATACAACCTCAGTGCTTCTGCATGTCATGAGTACTTTCTTGAGAGTAGTCGTCGCCTCGCTTACTAAATACACTCTCACTGCGTGATCACTTATGCCTGACAGGGCCATGTCTTTCATTAATTTCTTTTAATTTCACAGATTCACAGGATTCTGCAAGATCATTCAAGTGAACAAAGGCCTAAAATTGGACATTCTAAACTGACCCACAGCCACTGAAATCAAGCTCGATAAAAAATTGGCCAAACTAAATTAAACTGCAGCCAGCAGCTATCAGCTGCAGTGAACAATGGAAACCATGGTCAAAGAGGTCACAAAGGGTCAGGGGGAACCAGTTACAACCAACCTGAGGGTAGTGTTTTGTAAAGATTTCAGTCAGACTTCCTGCACCTTGGCGTCCTGCAAGTACAATAAAGGCTACTGGTGAAATCTCATTGGATGCTTGGAACCCAACTCATGACCTTATTGGCCAAATGCCATAGAACACTCTGGAAGGTCCAGGGCCAGGGGAGATAAGAACACACATCTGGAAACCACCCTCTCAGTCTCTCAGTGAAGGCTTGCAGCAAGGCTCATAGCAGAAGAACATAAGACAACCCAAAAAGACCCAAAAGATTCACTCTGAGCAGTGAGACCAATGTTCACAAAACAGAGCCAGCCCTTCTTTGACAAAGAAGTAGATTCCGACAATCCAACTCAAACAGATGGATTATTGCAGGTAATATCCTTTCTCAGACCAACAGAGCTAGATAAAGAATAAATATTGTTGTAATTTAGTAAATGCTCACATAGTATTTTTAATGAGGAGAACTTTGTTCACAAAATTGAGTTAAATCACAAACCAAATTTTGCTTCCCTTTGTCTGCCTCACTGACAAGAGTACTTCAGTAGAGTGTATTTAATACATAAACTGGTTGAAGTGTCCAAAGAAGGTTAACAAAGATCATTCAGGAACTTACATGTTGTAAAAATGGACTCTTTCCATCACTCCATCCTAATGTTGAACATATACCACATTTAACTGCGATTCAAAATATGCCTTTGTGGCTTCCAAAATTTTTGCAATCTTTTTTCTCTTCTACAGAGAGATTTAGGGTGGAATACACTTTGAAACAGATTCTTCCCAACAGTGATAAGTTTGTAACGGTCTGGCTTGTTAAATAGATCTGTCACAATTTGTCATGGCATGTGAAAAGATTGTGAATAGATACCTGGCAGGCAGTCGCCACGCCTAACCGCCCTCAAAGATGGCAAAACCTCAACAGAAGGATAGTCTTGTCTTTGATTATCTCTAAATTTATTCTTTAGCTCTGAATAAAAGTCATAGCTTTTCGTCATTAATATAAATGATTTGAATATGCATGTAGGAGGTAGGGTTAGTTGACACCAAAATTGGAGGTGTAGTGGATGGCAAAGAAGATTACCTCAGTGTACAATGAGATCTTGATCAGATGGGCCGATGGGCCGAGGAATAGCAGATAGAGTTTAATTTAGATAAATGTGAGGAGCTGCATTTTAGAAAAGAAAATCTGGCAGGATTTACACACTTAATGGTAAGGTCCTAGGGAGTGTTGCTGAACAAAGAGATCTTGTCATGCAAGTTCATAATTCCTTAAATGTGGAGAAGACATTTGGTATGCTTGCCATTATGGGTTAGTGCATTGAGTATGGAAGTTGGGAAGTCACATTGCGCTGTACAGGACATTGGTAGGCCGCTTTTGGAATACTGCATTCAATTCTGGTCTCCTTGCTATAGGAAGGATGTTGTGAAACTTGAGGGGTTCAGAAAAGATTTACGAGGATGTTGCCAGGGTTGGACGGTTTGATCTATAGGGAGAGGATGAATAGATTGGGACTTTTTTTCCCTGGAGCATCAGGGGTGACCTTTAGAAGTTTATAAAATCATGAGGGGCATGGATAGGGTGAATAGCCAAGGTCTTTTCCCCAGGGTATGGGGGGTCCAAAACTAGATGGCATAGGTTTAAGGTGAGAGGAGAAAGATTTAAAAGGGACCAAAGGGGCAACTTTTTCACACAGTGTGGTGCATGTATGGAACAAGCTGCCAGAGGAAGTGGTGGAAACTGGTACAATAACAACTTTTAAGAGGCATCTGGGTGGGTATATGAATAGGAAGGGTTTAGAGGGATATGGGCCAAATACTGGCAAATGGAACTAGATTAATTCGGGATATCTGGTTGGTATTTATAAGGTGGATTGAAGGGTCTGTTTCCATGTTGTGTGACTCTATGACTTTATGATTCCAAGTGTGAACTCTGTTAGTCTTTTCAGACATAATGGCACACTAACTGATAATTTTCTGCACCTTCTGGTTTTATTCCAGATTTTCAGCATCAACTGTTTTGCTTTTGTTTTTAGGCCCCTGCACAGGTGTTGTCCCAGATGTAAGGAGTATTAGCAACTCTCATCAAGCAAAATGGGCCCATATACCGTGAGGTTTACAAGAATAAGAGATGGTCTCTCCTAAGAACACTTGATAGCACAATACTGAGATGCTTTCATCTTAGGCCACTGACAGGGCATTTTGCTGCTCTTCCCAATCAGCTATTAGCATCTTCTAAATTTTTAGCAGCGTCCTGCACTCATACTGCAAATTGTATCTCAGAAAATACAGCCAAAATTTCTTTGAATCAGGTTCAAGTCACTTCCCATTTCTGAATAAAATGAGGAACTTTGGCAAAAGTTTGCATTGACCTCCCACTATTAAAATGTATAATACTCTAAAAGCATGTGTTTCACATTTTAACCAATGTTCTTTCTGAAAAGATGGTAAAGAATTGAACTGTACATCATTATCCATTTGAATAGTTTCTCTTTAATGCATTACTATCAGTACTGCATTTTTCTTACGTGACATTGTAACATTGAAAAAGTAAACGGCAACGGACTGCAGATACAACTTGGAACCATGGGTGCGGCAATGTTACTTGCTTTTGCCTTTTTGACACTGATATCATTGGATTGTTACGACTGAGGCTGAAGGAGTGTACCTTTCCCCTTTGGCCCAACATTCTACAGGACATAAAATAAAAAGTTTTTCCTGTTACAAAGGTGGCCAATTCAACACTGTATCCATGTCCTGTTTCAATAACAAGATCTACCAATCAGATTTCTTAAGAAACACAACTGTTTCTTCCCCAGTGATAATGGGAACTGCAGATGCTGGAGGATCCAAGGTAACAAAGTGTGGAGCTGGATGAACACAGCAGGCCAAGCAGCATCTCAGGAGCACAAAAGCTGACGTTTCGGGCCTAGGCCTTTCCCCCTTATTGTCTATGGGATGTGGGCTTCATTGGCTAGGCTAGTATTTATCACCCATCCTTAAGTGCCCAGAGACAGCTAAGAGCAAATCACATTGGTGGAGTCACATGTAGGCTATACTACTGTTATAATCCCAGTTGATGTCATCACTGATCAAAGTAAATCCCAAATTTAAATCTGGCTTGATTGGTCACTGCTTTGGTTGTAGCAAGGTTGTCTTTAACTGAAGCACAAACGCGCAAATGTTATAATTTTCAGAATAAAATGGGAACTTATGCAAAAAATGAAGAGAAAAACAATTTACTTATAATACAAGTTAAAGGATTTCAAAGCACATGGTAAAGTACAATTCCTAACTCCAACAGCATTCCTTTATAGTACATATACCAGAAACAAACCCCTTCCCTATTACATCTTTTGGGCCTAATTTAACTGTGGCTTCTATTCCTCTTGAAAATCTGAAAGACTTTTCCTTCAGCCTTCGTATAACTGATGCCAGACTTTGTCAGCTTCAAGCAGCCCCTTCAGGGTTTTACCCAAACCTTTTGGTGTGGAACTTTCAAACTAAATTCCTTACACTGAGGACATTTTTCTCAACTATTTTAAATTATCTCCTTCTTCAGTAGTAACTGTCATGTATTTTGTGTGGGGCAATAACATCTATGGAATTCATTCACTTTACATGATACCACCCCCAAAGAAGAATGACAATTTATCTTTAAGAGGCATCTTCATTGCTTATCGACAATTACCTTAATGTTGCTTAGATGGTACATTAACACCAATTGCATGTTAAATACGGCCGGACTTGCATAGCTAATTTTGGGGCACTGGGGAGTGTTGTTGAACAGAGAGAGCTAGGGGTGCAGTTTCATAGTTCCTTGTAAGTGGAGGTGCAGGTAGACAGGATGGCAAAGAAAGCATTTGGCACACTTGCCTTCATTGGTCAGAGCATTGAGTAAAGGAGTTGGTATGTCACGTTACAGCTATACAGGACATTCATGAGGCCATGTTTGGAGCACTGTGTGCAATTCTGGTCGCCCAGGATAGACATTATTAAATTGTAAAGGATGCAGATAAAATTTACAAGAACGTTACCAGGACCAGAGAGTTTGAGTTATAAGGAGAGGCTGAATGAGCTGGGACATTATTTCTCTGTAGTGTAGGAAGTTGAAGTAAGACCTCATAGGGATTTATGAAATACCAAGCGGCATAGAAAAGGTGAATGGTAAATATCTTTTCCTAAAGGTGGGGGAGTCCAAAACTAGAGGTTTAAGGTGAGAAGGGAAAGATTTAAAATGAACTAAAGGGGCCATGTTTCACAGAGAGGGTGGGACATTTGTATAATAAACTGCCAGAGCAAGTGTTATATGCAGCTACAGTTTCAACATTTAAAAGACATTCAGACAGGTACATAAATAGAAAGGTTTAGAGGGACATGAGGCAAATGCAGGCAAATTGGATTAGTTCAATTTGGGAAACCTGGTCAGTATGGGCAAGTTTGAATGAAGAGTCTGTTTCCGTATAACTCTATGACTTTACGTTGATATGAAATGCACAACAAATTATACAGCAAACTTATTTTTTAGAAGTCCATAGAATATCAACAGGTGTCCTTCCATTGTGCTCTCAACAAAGCCTCTACTTTAACATTTTCCTTTCCAAGATTAAGAATGGCTTTGAAGTTATACATTTGGAGAAGTCATTTCCAAGAAAACTTGCCCCAAAATGTGATACACAAAAATTTAAAGGCTTGTGAACAATTGAAATATCACTACCTCCCATATTGTTGGCGATGTAGATTTCAAAAAGATGTAGAGCCACCACGAGATTCAATGGGCAGAACCTTACAGGTACCTCAACAATGTGACCTATGACAGGAAATATGGAAGATCAATGAGGACTATCTCAACATTGGGAACCCGCTTCAGCTTTTAACTAAATTCTGGGCATCACAGATATATCCTAGCTAGGGAATATTGAGTTGTCTCTTGAGAATTATTGGTCACTTACGGTCTTATTAACTACACACATCGTCTCATTAAGTGGAGCTTCTTATCCTACAACAATCACATCACAATTCAATTGTTGGAAGTGGAAGGGATTCCCTTCAATTAATGTCTAAGTGATCTGTGATCACTTTTACCACTTCCTGAAGGTCTAGGTCTGCTACTAACTTGCCAGCTGCGATGACTCTTATATCCTTGAGCATTGAGGATCCAGGTGCTTTACAAGGCCTGTTACTTACCGTGACCATGGTTCATGACACCATTTGCACAAACCCTTGAATGAAGCAAAGCATGTATACAAGCTGTACAAGCTGTACATGCTTTGATCAGGGCCTGAGGGTGGAGCTGCTGAAGGTGTGGTTCTGCTGTTCTTGGAATAGATTGAGGGACTCTCCAAGATAGTCCAATTCCAGATCCTTCAAATGCACAACTGTTTACTCCATTTGCTTGTAAAACTACCCCGATGAAAATAGAAACTTATAACTTTCCAGGAAGTCTCTTTCACTCTTATTGTGAATTAAAATAAATCACCATGGTATAAGAAATATTCTTGAGTTAATCATTAAATATCTTCAGACATGCCCATAAAACCCACACACTCAAAATCCAAAAAAATTGATACTAAAATTTATAAAAGTTCACACACCTTACATCGCACCAATTAAAGATGACAGGTTTCCTTTCCTAAAATACATTAGTGAACCAGATGGGTTTTTATGCTGATGGCTGGTGATTAGATGTTTGCCTTTAACCTAACATTTTATTCTGGCTATTTTATTGCATTCAAATTTTACCATTTACTGTATTTGGATTTAAACACATGCCCACAGAACAGTAACCTGTGGTCCTTGATTACTTGTCCAGCAACATTACCATTATGCCACCTAATTATCAAAAGTAATTTTATTCAATAAAAACTGTGATAATTGGTTAGCGCGCACACATACACACACACACACACACACGGCTGTCTTTTTCTCATTGAAAAGAAAAAAGACAAATGTATCTTTTAAAAGAAAAACTAGAGTTCACCCTGAACTCAACAAAAGGCTTTTGATTCAGAAATGAGAGCAATCAGCTGGGTAGCTTGTTCTTAACAAGTTTCTACCAACTCAGCTTATTCTTAACAGGCTTTGCTCCATCTGAACCAAATAAAACAAACCTCTTCAAGCTAGTCACTGTTTGAAACAGCTCCAACTGGGGTCTACAGCAAAACAAACAGTTGTTACCAATCATTTAACTTACAGGAAACCTTGTTAAAAAAAATTACAACATCCACAGTGAACTTCATTTTATGTAAAGAAATCACTCCAGGTGATTTCACAAAAGTTAAAATAAAACCATTTTCCACAATCTTTGTAAATATAAATAATCCAAGAAATATTAAATATGAGGCTTCTTTATAACAGCATACACTCAAAACTGAACAGTGACAAATGAAAGCTGCTCAGCAATGACTGGAGGATGGGACTGGAGAAATACAGGATGGCCTTTAAAAAGATATCGTTCTTTGATAAGCTTGAGGAAGGGGGAGGGGTTGGGATTCATGTAAAATATTTATTAACAAATTGAATAATGAATTCAGGAGAAACCTCTTTATCTACTGTGATTAGAATGCAGAACTTGCTATTACAGTGTGGCTCAGTGGAATAGCATAGATGTGTTTAATGGAAGCCAGGTGGACACTCGAGGAAGAAAGGAAGGGAAGGCATGCTGATAAAGTCAGACTAAGTAGAATTGGAGGAGCATAAGTCAGTTTCACTGACTGGCTTGGTAATTGCTGTAAATACTATTTTGTATAAAACAGCTCCAGAAAATGAAGCCACCTGTGCCAAGTCATCTTGATGAACACAGAGGCCTGATCCAGGTGTTAAAGACAACTGGAACATTTTATGAATTAACAAAATTGGGCTAGATTTCTAACTATATTCTCCTAACACTAAGGCTTGTTTTCCAGCTTGTTTTGCACATTCAAACTGAGCTATGTCCTATTGCGATGCTAGGCTGAAAATGCCTAACGGTTTCTTTAAGGTCTAATCAAAATGAATTCAAGAATACATGGCGCTTTAACATGTAGCGAGGGAGTTTGGCGATGGTGTCACTTGGAGTTCTATCTCAGCTTCCATGGATCCGGTCTTGTGAACCCCAGCTCGATGGTGAAAAGACTGAGTGGGACAAAGTCTCTGATATTAAAACTACGATGAATCTAAGGTTACCCGCTAAATCGCTATTTCAGAATATTTTTAGTACTCTTCCAGGTATCTCATTCTGCAGAAAACACATTGGAAGATTTGCGGGTAGCTTCATATCAACTACATAAAAGAATGGTTGCCACAGACAATCAAGGTTAGGTAGTTACCTCGCAGCCAAAACAGGCATGTTTTTTACACCAGGCCAATTTTCATGTATTTTCCACTTTGCTTTAATTGTTTATTGCCATGAGAAATTAACCCTTAATGATTAGCTTAATGGTCTGTTTTGATTATATCATTTCTAAGACCAACACAGCACCTAACTAACTAAATTAAAGCCATAATTTCTGAATTATATATTGCGAAGCCAAGACTGCTTATGGGACTTCAAAGCCACAAAAGTGTATTTATCATCAGTGCCTACTGTCTTGTGACAGAAAGTCATGGGAGCTCATTGACCATCATGCCTGGATTCCCACTGTAATGTCGAGAATAGTTTTGTTTGGAGGTTGTTAATTTGTAAAAACTAATTGTGCAGTTCAAAACTGCACCCCACTGAGCAGTTCATCATCAATGAGAAAGAGAAAACTACATTTATTTCTGTTTATTCTTTCATGGGATGTAATTTTTTTTTACACCCTCAGGTCAAATGCAATGATACAATGATGATATCAGGAGCATGTCTCTTACAGTTCTGTGACAACAAACCAGCTCGGCGAGCCAACCAACCTCAACACCCACAACCCGAGCTACAGATCTACTCCAAAACCTTAGATGTGTTGACGTACTGACTGTGGAACATATCAAAGCACCACAGAACCTTTTACATCTGCATATAAAGTCCCATAAGGGATCAATACAGTATCCTATCTAAAGGACAGCATATCCAAAAAAGCAGTATTGCATTAGAGTGTCATCCCTAATGCTTATGCTGCAGTGTCTCTGTAAGGAGAAATGGCAATTCGCAACTTCCAAATCAGAGATGAGAGAACTACAAACTGAAACATAGCAGAGAAAGAAGATCAACTTAAGCATTTCAATAAATCTAAATTCCTGTTAAAATATAAGACGGAAGATTTCCTGCTTCGAGCACCCCAGTTACACATCTGGAAATTCCCCATCCACAGCCCTGAGTTTCCATCCAATTAATTTTAGTGGAAATTCTTGCCTAGAAAAGGTGCTTGTGAATGATGAATGTGCTCATAAAATGAAACAGCAACATCAAAATAAAATAAAATCTGTAAAGAAATGTAATTGCAAAGTATAGAAGTGAAATTCCACAGTGCAGTTTTAACCTATATTGCTAGATATGGATGATATTCCTTAAAAAGCAGATTGATGTTGGAATTGCAGAACAAGGGATTCCAAATGAAAATACTCATGTATGTTAATGCTGTTAATTGTATTTCATTAATATTTAATCCAAAAAATCAGTAATGCCCCAAATGCTCAAAATTATGACCAGCTGTTAATTAAAAGTAGAATGTTAAATTATTTGTTGATTATTATGCTGTTTTCTGGCTTTTAAGCACATGCCTTAGTGTTTCTTTTGGCATTTCATAGTTTCTGGCTTTTCTTAGTGCAATTCATGCTGATATACTCATTAAAACTAAAGGCTTGCTGTTTGCCTCCCCTGTTTCTTGGCTTGCAATCAACATTCAGCTTAGCCCCCAGGAACCACAAGCCAAATAAACCTGGCTTTTGTCAAAAGCAGCTGGCCCAGGTCCAACTTAAACTACATAACCATCCTCAACTAGCACAAGAAGCAAGCTGGACTTTTAGCTGTACAGATAGGTTTAAATTGAGATTAAGTTTCTCTGAATAATGGTAGGATGTGTTTTGTTTTTAGTTCTTTCACTAGATGTTCATTTAGGGTTCAGCAGCTGCAAGCACAAGAGCAATCGGACCTGCTGATCCCTATGAACGTGAGTTTATCTTATCCCATCCAATGTCCAGGCAGGAATATATCCTGGACCTCCCTAATAACTCTCTGGACATACCAACACTCCAAGGACTGCAGCAATTCAAGAAGGCAGCTCTCCGCAACAATTTGGGATGGCCAATAAATGCAGACCCAACCAGCAACATGCACAGTCCATGAACCAATAATATTGAGTCACAGAAATCACTGCGCGCCACCGGTTTACTGAATACTTCACATGGAGTGATGGTGAATAAATGCACTCCCTATTAGTTATTGGCTAAGATCAAACTACTACAAGTGCCAGTATTATCACTATTACTACCTAATATCCCCATAACTGAGACTGTCACTGCCATTGGTATTGCTATTACTATTACAGCAAGTGCTTCCACTTTCATCATTACTACCACCACTATTGCCACTGTTGCTATCCCTTACCATTATTGGGTGGGCATTTTAAATGTAGGCAATGACCTAGTGGCATTATTAATGCAGAGACCCATGTCATGTTCTGGGCACTATTACTCAAATACTGCCATGGCAGGTGATGGAATTTTAAATTTAATTTTTTTTAAGTCAAGAATTAACAGCCTAACGATGATCATGAAACTATTACCAATTGGCAGAAAAACCTAACTTCTTCACTACTGTCCTTTACATAAGGAAACTGTCATCCTTACCTGGTCTGGCCTGCATGCGACTCCTGACCACACAGCACTATGATTGACTCTTAACTGCCCTGTAGGTAATTAGTGGTGGGCAATAAAATGCTGGCCGAGCCAGTGATGCCAACATCTTGTGAATGAATTTAAAAAATGTTATGTACAAGTTCTTCACAGAGATATTAACAATTGGAAAATTCTACTGAACTAAACAGGAATATGAGCAATAAGCTCAGGGCTGATGCTGAGGTTTGGACAGGATAGAAAGAGCTTTGAATGACTGGACTCGAAATATTAACACTGTTTTCCTCTGTACACATGTTGCCAGGCCTGCTGAGTTTCTCCAGCACTTCCTGTTTTTGTTTCTGGCCTACATTTGATTGAAGATGCACAATAATGCAGTTCATTTTAAAGTATTTGAGAGGTTTTGTAGCTCAGCTTGTGGATGGAGTTGTAGACTTGCTCGATGACCTGCATGACTGTGCTTTGTTTCAAATGTTTCGCCACCCTGCTAGGTAACATTGTCAGTGTGCCTCCAGTGAAGTGTTGGTGTTCTGTCCCGCTTGCTATTTATATGCCTCAGTTTGTTGGGGTGATTGGTATTACCTTTTGTTCTGTTTCTCAGTGGTTTGTATATCGGGTCCAGTTCATTGGAACTCCATCAACAGCACACTGAACTGGACCCATATATAGCAAGTCTACAATGCAGTTTACTCTTAACTGGCCTCTGAATTGCCTAAACAACCAATCATTTCATGAGCAATTAGAGATGGGTAACAAATACTAGACTTGCCAAAATTCAATGAAAAAAAAGTTACTATTCTAATCGATTGATGAGTTGATTTATTGTTATTTGTACCAAAGTATAGTGAAAAACTTTGTAAGTAACACAGGCAGATCATAGCTAGGTTTTCTTGTCCCTCATGGTCCTGGGGAAATTGTATTCCCGTTCAGTTCTCATTTAAACACAATATCAAAATCCCTTCCACCATTAATACATTATCCAAGGCCCAACTTCAGACAATAATGACTGAGGAGATGGAAAATTCCACAAAACTAATATCTTTGGTGCTACTTGTAAAGGATGAAGCAAAGAAATTTCTACATCCCAAGATATTCAGTATCATGCAATTTACTTCCTCCCACAGTCCAAAGGTGTGCAGGCTAGGTGGATTGGCCATGCTAAATTGCCTGCAGTGTTCAGGAATGTGTAGATTCGGTGGGTTATGGGGGATGGGTCTGGGTGGGATGCTCTGAGGGTCAGTGTGGACTTGTTGGGCCAAAGGGCCTGTTTCCACACTGTCGGGATTCTGTGATTCTATTCCTGTCTGCTAGCATTGGCTGCTGCCTAGGAAATGTTTCAAAACTTTACTTCTTTATTTTGGAAGGTAATGAATTTCACTGCACATTCATCTCTGTAGAAAACATCAATTAGCTCCTGCATACAGCTTCTTATTTATCCTTACATGGGGAGCTGGTGGGATATAAATGTAAATAATTAAACCTGGAATTGAAAGCTTAATCTCAGTAACAGAGACCATGATAACGACCACCAGCTATGAAAAACTAGCTCTGAAGAAGGGTCACAGGAATCAAAATGTGAACTTTACTTTCTTCCATAGAATGCTCCCAGACCTGCTAAGTTTCTCCAGCAATTTCTGTTTTTGTTTTAAATCTCCAACATCCACAGTTCTTTATTTTACCATCAACTTTCATCTAATTCACTAATGTCCTTTAGAGAAGGAAATCTTCCATCCATACCCAGTCTGAATGCGTGTGACTCCAGGCCCATAGCAAATACTCATCTGCAACGGCTGGGCAAGACACTCTCTTCAGGGTAATTAGGGGTGAGCAACAAAGACTGGTTTTGCCAGCAATATCCACATACTATTAAAGAATAAAAGAAAAAAAATCATGAAAATAGTGGGAATTTTTGGAGCTAACATATTCAATAGTGACTGGAAAATCAAGGACTGTCTGATCGTAAAGTCATTCTGGAAAAAACTGCAAGACAGAAATGTAAACATTTGATGGTTCACTTTATAACTGTTGATGTACTGACCTCTACTGGTATTTCTCAAATATAATTCATTTCGAAACTTTTCTTACATTTCCTTTTCAGTAAGTTAGAAAAAGGATACTGTTGAGAAAACTGAATCGAAAAATAGTTTGTGCTTGTATTGAATTGAATTTTCAAAGACTGAAATCCCAACAAGTGTCCTAGGTTGCTTTATTTCATCAGTATGGTATTATTGATGGTAGAAAATGCTCACAATGTTGACACTCTCATGCAAGATGGTTTAAGCTCAACTGTTCCTTTTATTATGCTGCCTAAGAAAATACTTGTTGCTAAATATTTGTGCACACTAAGGACAGTGATAACAGTAGTAAAAGGCAATCACTGCCATACTGGATAAGATGCAGAAACAAGCATTTTTACCCAGACCCAACAAAGGGGTACATTCAGTTTGTGGATCTTGTGTGAGAGAACTTTGAATACGGCAACTGCATATTGGAAACACACGTACACTCCTGTCCCCATGACACCTCGAGACTTTCCATACTCGTGTGCCTTTGCTTAACCTCAATACTGAGTGAAAACAAACACACAAATGCACCAGTATCCATTTTTCCATTTGCCATGCTAACCACTCGCTCCAATGTTGCCAATCTAACATAACTTGTGCACAAATTGTGACCACTCCTGTATGGCTGCCCAGTTTCAACTGGGTGAAGACAGCCCAGACTTCTTTCAAACAAAACGAGCGCAGCCAGCAGAAAGGGAAGCATTGACTATATTAGTCTGGCCAGCATTCAAATCCAGGTTCGAGGAGTGAAAAGTTGGTGTGCACGTAGAGCTCAGTTAAAGCAAAAATGTTTCGGATGGATTATGAATCACTCTGTAATGACTAATGTCAATTAATGACAAGGAAGTCCTGAGTAAAGCAGTAAAATTTACTTTGGGATTAAGAACATACGAACAACAGTAGGCCATTCAGCCCATCAAGCCTACTGTACTGTTCAATATGATCACTGGCGATCATCCCACTTCAATTTTTTCCCACATGATCTCAATATCCTGTATACCATTGATATTTAAAAATCTGTCAACCTGTGCTGTAAACATTCTCCACATCTGATTCTTAGCCTCTGATAGACAGTTTCGAAGATTCACAACACACTGCATAAAAATCTTCTCCCTCATCTCAGTCCGAAGTGGCTTTCCCCTTATTTTTAAAATGTGATCCCTAGTTCTAGACTCTCCAGTCAGGGGAAATATTTAACTTGCATCTACCCTTTTCATCCCTCTAAGTAATTTGTGGGTTTCAATAAGATCACCACTGGCTCTTTGAAACTCTGGAGAATACAGGCCAAATTTTACCAGTTTCTCCAAATAGAGCAGACCTTCCATTTCAGGAATAAACCTGGTAAACTTTCATCACACTCCCTGCTTGGCAACAAGATCTTTCTTGAGGTAATGGGATCAAAACTGCACATAATACTTTTGCTGGTGTCTAACCGTAGTTCAACACAATTGATGCAAGACTTTGTTACTCTTGTATTCAAATCATCTGTGATAAAGACTAACAATAACATTAGCTTTTGTAAGAGTTTGCTGCTTTATAGCCTTTAGTGACTTTTTGACAAAGCAAACAAGTACTTTGTTACATCTACACTTTCTCACCTCTTTTCATTTAAAAAAAGTACTCTAGCCATCTGTCTCTCCTCCTAAAGTGGATAACCTCACATTTTCCACATTGTATTACATCTGCCTTGTTCTTGCCCACTCATTAAACCTGTCCAAATCTTCTTGAAGCAACTTTGCACCATCCTTACAGCACACATTCCCACCAGCTTTGTGTCATATAATACTTGATCCGCACATTCAAATAATTGGTATATAATGGCGATAAATGTGACCAAACAGCCTGCGTGGAATCTTTGAAGGGCCTGAATGTGTGAGCTATCACAGGAAATCCTGCAGAATTACATGAGTATCAGAGATAATGGGAACTGCAGATGCTGGAGATTCCAAGATAATAAAATGTGAGGCTGGATGAACACAGCAGGCCAAGCAGCATCTCAGGAGCACAAAAGCTGACGTTTCGGGCCTAGACCCTTCATCAGAGATTCTAGGCCCGAAACGTCAGCTTTTGTGCTCCTGAGATGCCGAATTACATGAGTAGTTGAGCAAGGCCTTCTTGAAGACAGGAGCAACAAGTTGTATTATTGAACAGAGTTCCGAATACATATACCGATTTCCATTCTACCACCTGCTGAATAGTAACCAGATGCTGAGAATTCCTGGCCTGAGAGCCTGAGTGGTACCTGCTGATTTTAGCTTGTCAATTGCTCCTCTGGAACCTACACCTAGGAAACTGGCACTAACATCTCAGAGTATGCTCAATGGGCAGTAGCCACATGCATGCCATGTCTAGGGACAATGGCATTTGACACTTGCCAGCCTCTCTGCACCATCATGGCACATCCCCTATCCATTTATGCCTTTGCACTGTCATTCCGTTACTGCACTTTAGGGCACACCATCAATTTCATTGGAACTTCATTGCTGTAAGGGCAGCCTGCACACTGCAACAGTTACACAGTTTATGGATTGGACTGGGCAGCATCTCAGGGCTGCTCATCTGCTCCCTTCATGCTCACTAACCTAGAACCTACTTGACTGCACATGGCATCCCTGCTTTGCCTTGGTCCCTCACCCAGGCCTGAATAACCCACTGTTCCTCTGTCTTACCTTGCTGCTGGATGCAGACACAAAGCCAGGCCATAAAGGGAGGCCATGTCGCTGCACCGATTTCACAGCTATAACATGTATCAGCATCTATGCAACAAATGCACAGCATGTGCATCAACCAAATGGCCATATCTAAAAGTTGAGAATGAGTAGTTCTCAGTCAGGACAGGGGTGGCTGCTGTCAGTCAAGGGATCCCTGGGGTAATCAGTCTATTCCCACTCCACGGCCTTGGGCACAGACAGTCATCCACTTGAGTCAGTCAGGGCAAGGGGGTCCATCTCAGTACAGTCTGGGGAGTGAACCAAGGTTAATCTTCATTGACCATGGAATGAGTATTGGGGGCATGTCATGGGGCACATTAGGGTTAGGGAGGCTAAGGGAATCAATGATAAGGATTGTAGACTGACACCTGGGATGCACAGGGGACAAGGATCATGAAGGGAGTAACCTCACTATATAATAGGGGAACAGATAGTTCATGGGAAGATATGGAAGGATGTGGGAAGGGGGCTGTTAGATGGGAAAACTATGTGCTACAATGGTGGGTGCCATCAAAATGCAGTGACAGAGAACAAGAGGTAAAGAAAAGAATTGGAGTCTCAATTCAAGGAGATGGATAGGAATATTTGAGGTTTGGTAAAGGTGAGCTGTTCATGGAATGCCAAGTAGACAAGGAAGTGGAGACTTTGGGTGGAGGGCATGGGCCTGATGCTAGGTACTCATGGTATCCAGCACAACCCTGAATTTTTCCATGATCTGTTGATAGCTAAAAATGACCAAGTTCCTAGGAATAAATATCAACAATGATCTATCCTGGTCTATCCACGTTGACGCTACAGTCAAGAAAGCATACCAATGTGTCTACTTCCTCAGAAGAGTAATGCATTTCAGCACATTCACAATGATTCTTACCAATTTTTATAGATGTACCACAGAAAGAATCCTAACTGAATGCATCACAGCTTGGCATGGCAAAGGTTCCGCACAAGACTGCAAGAAATTACAGAAAGTTGTGAATGCAGCCCAATCCATTACGTAAATCAGCCTTTCTTTCAGTGACTCTGTCTAGATTTCCTGCTGGCTCAGGAAAACTGCCAATATAATCAAAGACCCCTCCCACCCGGGTTATACTCTCTTCCATCAGGTAGAACATGTACCAACAGATTTAAGAACAGCTTCTTCCCTGCTGTTAGCAGGCTTATAAATGGACCTTTCATATATTAGAATTGATCTTTCTCTGCACCTTGTCTGTAGCTGTAACATCATATTCTGCATTCTGTGCTATTACCCTGATGTACTTACATAAGGTATGATTTGCCTGGTGGGCACCCAAAACAATACTTTTTAACTATCTCAGTAAATCTGACAATAAGAATTAATAAGTCAAATCAAACATGTAGAGTGCAAATGCTGTCACAAATTGTATTGACCATGTCATGGGTTCTTGCAAGTTTAGATAGACATCTTGATAAAGCAGAAATAATCACAAGTGACTTTAAAAGTGGCACCTGCAGGCACACAACACACATAAATAATGCAGAACACCCCACAGTGCAAAGAGGTGGGGAACTGATTCTCTCTCCACCTGAACTGTAAGTACAGTGAAAGATTCTTGTATATGCAACAGTACCGAATGTAAGTGATGTAGGGTTGGGAGGAACAGGCTTCATTGCACATGCAGCATTTTGACTGTACTACTATGTATTTGCAACACAAATGGTGGAACACTAAGCTAAATAAAGTCCTCTTGTCAAAGTGCCAGTATGAGTCAATAGCAAGCCCTCCTTCCATCTTTTACTCTACCAAGAAATATGTTAAACTGCCATTTGTGAGGGATACAACTCGTGACTGTTCTCATTGCTACAAATCTGTCCTATTCCTAAAGTTCCCAAAACAGATCATTGGTGACTGATAGATTCAGCTGTGGCAGATGTGCTCATTATCACTGCTGTGATGGAACAAACACGTAAGGCAATGGAAGTAGAACAGATGCATTGACAAACCCTGGACCAACAGAAACCTGTCATTGAAGCTGGACAGCCTTCAGCATACAAGGAAATTGCAACTGGAGGTCTGTTCAGGAGTTGCACAAGTACAGAGGGTCAGACTCTTTGATGCCATTTTCTCCACATGAATGAGATTTTGTGTTAATGCTGGCCCGTGTAGTTACGGGAGTGAGATCTGAGGCCTGAGGACTGAGTGGCCATTCTATCCCAGTGGCTCTCAAGCTGACAGCTACTTTGAATTTTTCTTTGCAGCTGGGTCATTCCAGAGAGCCATGGGAGACCACAGCGGGATCTATTAATTGTCGACCCACAAATATATCAAGACTATGACAGATACCATTTGTCCCAGGTCATATCAAGGTCATATTCAACCGGCATCAAGGAGCCCTAGCATTGGGTATTGGGGGCAAACTCTCTGCTGGTTGGAGTCATATCTGGCACTTTGGAAGATGGTAAATAAAAACTGAAAGAACTGTGAATGCTGTAAATCAGGAACAAAAACAAAGTTGCTGGAAAATTTCAGTTGGTCTGTCAGCATCTGTGAAGGGAAAAACAGAGTTAACATTTTTGGTCCAGTGATCCTTCCCCAGAACAGTGTTCTGAGGAAGGGTCACTGGAACTGAAGAATTAAGTTTGTTTTGTTGTTGACATTAGAAGATGGTTTTGGTTGTTGGAGGTCGGTCATCTGAACTCCAGGACATTTCTGCAAGAGTTCCTCAGGGGAGTATTCTAGGTCCAGCCATCTATAGCTGCTTCAGCAATGACATTCCCTCCATCATAAGGTCAGATGCGGGGATATTTGCCAATGATTGCACAATGTTCACCACGATTCATGACACCCCAGATACTGAAGCAGTCCATGTTCAAAAACAACAAAATCAAGACAATGGCAAATAACATTCATGTTAGACAAATGCCAAGCAATGACCATCACTAGTCAGGGATAACCTAACCAACGTCCCTTGACATTCAATGGTATTACCATCACTGAATTCTTGCTGTCAACATCTTTGGGGTTACTATTGTCCAGAAACTCACCACAATGGATACAAGAGCAGGTCAGAGGCTAGGAATACTATGGCGAGTGAGTTACCTCCCAACTCCCCAGAGCCTGTCCATCATCTATCAGGCAAAAATCAAGAGTGTGATGGAATACTCCATACTTGCCTGGATGGGTGCAGCTCCAACAACACTCAAGAAGTGTGACACCATCCAGGACAAAGCAGCTCACTTGATTGGCACCACATCCATAAATATCCCCTTTCTCCACCAGTAGTGCTCAGGCTGGGACGTTGGATGCCTTCAAGGCAGAGATTGACAAATTCTTGATCTCAGAAGGAATCAAGGGCTACGGGGAGAATGCAGGGAAGTGGAGTTGAAACGATCATCAGCCATGATTTAAATGGTGGAGTGGACTTGATGGGCTGAATGGCCTTACTTCCACTCCTATGTCTTATGGTCTTATGGTAGCAGCAGTGTGTACCATCTACAAGATGCATTGCAGAAATTCATCAATGATCCTCATACAGCACTTTCCAGATCCACGGCCACTTCCATTTGGAGGACAAGGCGGGAAGACACCTGGGAACACCAGCATCTGCCAGTTCCCCTCCAAGCCACTCACCATCCTGGCTTGGAAATATATTGCTTTTCCTTCACAGTGGCTGGAACAAAATCCTGGAATTCCCTCCTAAGGTCATTGTGTTTGTACTCACCCACACTGCCTGGACAACAGCAGTTCAAGAAGGCCGCTCACCATTCCCTTCCCAAGTGCAATTAGGAGGAGCAATACATGATGATCAGTCAGTGATGCCCATGTCCCATGAGCGAATACAAAAACAATCACTGTTTCATTTTGAATGGCAATAGGGAGGATAGTATGCTTCTCCTGCAGAATATGGGAAATTGGAGACAGTTCAAACATGCCTGACAACTACATCTGCAGGAAGTCTGTTCAATTGCAACCCTTATCAGTCACATGGATTGGTTGGAGCAGCAAACGGACACACTTAGGAGCAAGCAAGAAGCAGAAAGCATCATAGACAGGAGTTTCATCAACATGGTCTTTTATTCATTTACAGGATGAGGGTGTCACTGGTTAGGCAGCATTTATTGCCCATCCCTAATTGCCCAGAGGACATTCGAGAGTCAGCCGCATTGCTGTGGGCCTGGACTCACATGTAGGCCAGACTGGATAAGGTTGGCAGTTTCCTTCCCTAAAGGACATTAGTGAACCAGATGGGTTTTTCTGTCCATCGACAATGGATTCACGGTCATCATTAGATTCTTAATTCCAGAATTGTTACTGAATTCAAATTCCACCATCTGCTGCAGCAGGATTCGAACCCTGGTTCCCAGAATGTTATCTGGGTCTCTGGATTAATAGTTTAGTGATAAGACCACTAGTCCATCAACACACCCAAAGTTCAGGCAGAGAAGGGGGGTTAATGCTGGAAGGAACAGGCAGGCAGTGGCTATTCCCCTCTCTGAAATGCATACCATTTTGGATGCTGTTGTGGGGGATAGCCTATCAGGGGATGGTGACAGCAGCAGCCAGAGTTGTGGCACCATCCAGGGACAGTCAAAATGCAGCGGAGCAGTTCTAACAGGGGACACTGAAATCAGGGCACAGACAAATGTTTCTGTGGCTGCAAAGTAGACTTCAGGATGTTATGTTGTTTCTCTGGTGCCAGGGTCAGGGATATCTCCAAGTGGACACGGGACATTCTCTAAGGGAGGACAAGCAGTCAGTGATCATGGTACACGTTGGTACCAAAGACATAGGCAGGAAGAATGACGAGGTCTTAAAAGGGAGTTCAGGGAGTTAGGGAGTAAATTGAAAAACAGGACCTTCAGAGTTATAACTTTAGGATTACTCTCTGTGCCACGTGCCAGTGAGGCCAGAAATAGGAAAATAGTGCAGTTAAATACATGGCTAAAAAGCTGACATAAGCGGGAGGGCTTCAGGTATATGGATCACTGGGATCTCTTCAGGGTCAGGTGGGGCCTGTACAAGAAGGACAGCAACTCAACTGGAGGGGTACCAACATCCTGACATGGAAGTATGCTAGTGCCACATCGAAGGGTTTAAACTAGTTTGGCAGGGGAATGGGAACCAGTGCAGTACGTCAGCAAGTGAAATGACTGAGGAGGAGATGGAGAGTAAGGCTAATGAGACTAAGAAGAAGATCAGATGGGGGGAGATTACAGAATATGGTGGGTCTGGCTGTCTGAGTTGTATTTGTTTTAATGTGAGGAATATGACAGGTAAACATAGAGATTGCATTATTAAATATAGCTACGATGTTTTAGAGATGGGGGAGTTGTGTTACTAATGAGGGAAAGTGTCACAACTGTACTGAGTGAGGACATCTTGGAAGGCTCTTTCAAATGTCTGTAGGGATAGAGTGCAGGAAAGGAAGGTTGTGATCACTTTGATGGGATTGTTCTATAGGCCTCCCAACAGCGGGAGACAGTATTAGGTGGGGATTGGAAAATGCAGATTGTGGGTGGCTGTTTGTTCATAAATCCATGCCTGGCATATTGGAATCTTTTAAAGGCCACTGATTAGAGTTCAGGACCACCATGTTCCACCAATAAAGTGAAGGATAAGGATGGCAAAATTCAGGAACCTTGGAATGACAGGAGAAATTGTGAGCTGCCTGATAAAGAAAGAGAAAGCACACCACTGTTTATGAAATTAAAGACAGACAGATTCTTTGAATAATATACAAAGGCAGGAAAGAACTTAGAGTCATAGTCATAGAGATGTACAGCACAGAAACAGATACTTTGGTTCAACTCATCCATGTTGACCAGGTATGCAAGATAAATCTAGTCCTATTAGCTAGCATTTGGCCCATATCTGTCTAAACACTTACTATTCATATACTGATTCAGATGCCTTTTAAATATTGTACCAGCCTCAATCACTTCTGGCAGCTCATTCCATATACACACCATCTTCTGTGTGAAAAGGATGCCCCTTAGGTCCCTTTGAAATAGCGAGTTTTGAGAAGATTTGTAGCTCAGGTTGAGGTTCTGGATGTGAGTTTGCTCGCTGAGCTGGAAGGTTAGTTTTCAGACGTTTTGTCACCATTCTAGGTAACATCATCAGTGAGCCTCCGACGAAGCGCTGGTGTTATGTCCCGCTTTCTATTTATCTGGTTAGGTTTCCTCGGGTTGGTGATGTCATTTCCTGCGTTGGTGATGTCATTTCATGTTCTTTTTCTCAGGGGATGGTAGATTGGCTCCAAATCAATGTGTTTGTTGATGGAGTTCCTGTTGGAATGCTTCTAGGAATTCTCGTGCGTGTCTCTGTTTGGCTTGTCCTAGGAACGCAGGAAATGACATCACCAACCCAAGGAAACCTAACCAGATAAATAGAAAGCGGGACATAACACCAGCGCTTTGGCGGAGGCTCACTGATGATGTTACCTAGAATGGTGACGAAACGTCTAAAAACGAACCTTCCAGCTCAGCGAGCAAACTCACATCCAGAGCCCTTTGAAATCTTTCTCCTCTCAGCTTAAGCTTGTCCCCTCCAGTTTTTGACTCCCCCACACCAGGGAAAAGACATAGAACATAGAACGTAGAACATTACCGCACAGTACAGGCCCTTCAGCCCTCGATGTTGTGCTGACCTGTCATACCGATCTCAAGCCCATCTAACTATTCCATGTACATCCATATGCTTATCCAATGATGACTTAAATGTAGCTAAAGTTGGCGAATCTACTACCGTTGCAGGCAAAGTGTTCCATTCCCTTACTACTCTGAGTAAAGAAACCACCTCTGACATCTGTCCTATATCTTTCACCCCTCAATTTAAAGCTATGCCCCCTCGTGCTCGCCGTCACCATCCTAGGAAAAAGGCTCTCCCTATCCACCCTATCTAACCCTCTGATTATTTTATATGTTTCAATTAAGTCACCTCTCAACCTTCTTCTCTCTAATGAAAACAACCTCAAGTCTCCCAGCCTTTCCTCGTAAGACCTTCCCTCCATACCAGGCAACATCCTAGTAAATCTCCTCTGCACCCTTTCCAAAGCTTCCACTTCCGTCTTATAATGCAGTGACCAGAACTGTATGCAATACTCCAAGTGCGGCCACACCAGAGTTTTGTACAGCTGCAGCATAACCTCTTGGTTCCGGAATGCGATCCCTCTATTAATAAAAGCTAAAACACTGTATGCCTTCTTAACAGCCCTGTCAAATTGGGTAGCAACTTTCAAGGATCTGTGTACATGGACACCGAGATCTCTCTGCTCATCTACACTACCAAGAATCTTACCATTACCCCAGTAATTTGCCTTCCGGTTACTCCTACCAAAGTGCATCACCTCACATTTGTCCGCATTAAACTCCATTTGCCACCTCTCAGCCCAGCTCTGCAGTTTATCTATGTCTCTCCGCAAGCTACAGCATCCTTCGTCACTATCCACAACTCCACCGACCTTATTGTCGTCTACAAATTTACTAACCCATCCTTCTACGCCCTCATCCAGGTCATTTATAAAAATGACAAACAGCAGTGGACCCAACACCGACCCTTGCGGTACACCACTAGTAACTGGTCTCCAGGATGAACATTTCCCATCAACTACCACCCTCTGTCTTCTTTCAGCAAGCCAATTTCCGATCCAAACTGTTATATCTCCCACAATCCCATTCCTTCGCATTTTATACAATAGCCTACTGTGGGGACCCTTATTGAACGCCTTGCTGAAATCCATATACACCACATCGACCGGTTTACTCTCATCTACCTGTTTGGTCACCTTCTCAAAGAACTCAATAAGGTTCGTGAGTCATGACCTTCCCTTCACAAAACCGTGCTATCCCTAATCAATTTATTCTTTTCTAGATGATTATAAATCCTATCCCTTATAACCTTTTCCAACACTTTACCAACAACTGAGGTAAGGCTCACTGGTCTATAATTACCAGGGTTGTCTCTACTCCCCTTCTTGAACAGGGGAACCACATTTTCTACCCTCCAGTCGTCTGGCACTATTCCTGTAGACAATGACGAGTTAAAGATCAAGGCCAAAGGCTCGGCAATCTCCTCCCTGGCTTCCCAGAGGATCCTAGGATAAATCCCATACGGCCCAGGGGACTTATCTATCTTCACCCTCAGTAGGATTTCCAATACTTCTTCCTTGTGAACCTCAACCCCACCTAGTCTAGTAGCCTGTATCTCAGTATTCTCCTCGACAACATTGTCATTTTCTAGAGTGAATACTGTTGAAAAATATTCATTTAGTGCTTCCCCTATCTCCTCTGACTCCACACACAACTTACCACTACTATCCTTGATTGGCCCTAATCTTACTTTCGTCATTCTTTTATTCCTTAAATACCTATAGAAAGCCTTAGGGTTTACACTGACCCTATCCGCCAACAACTTCTCATGTCTCCTCCTGGCTCTTCTGAGCTCTCTCTTTAGGTCTTTCCTGGCTACCTCATAGCCCTCAAGTGCCCTAACTGAGCCTTCATATCTCATCCTAACATAAGCCTTCTTCTTCCTCTTGACCAGAAATTCCACCTCCTTCGTAAACCACAGCTCCCGTACTCTGCAGCTTTCTCCCCGCCTGACAGGTACATTCTTATCTTGGACACACAGGAGCTTTTCCTTGCATAAGCTCCACATTTCTAATGTGCCCATCCCCTGCAGTTTCCTTCCCCATCCTATGCTCCCTAAATCTTGCCTAATCTCATCATAATTGCCTTTCACCCAGCTATAACCCTTGCTCAGTGGTATACACCTATCCCTTTCCATCACTAAAGTAAACATAACAGAATTGTGATCTGCCTATTTACCCTAGTCGTGCTGCTCATGTTTTTTTAAACCCCTATAATGTCATCCCTCAGCCTGCAACGCTCCAGGGAAAATAGCTGCAACCTATTCAACCTCTCCTTATAGCTCAAACCCTCCAACCTCAACAATATCCTTATAAATCTTTTCTGCACCCTTTCAAGTTTCACCACACCCTTCCATAGCAGAGAGACCAGAATTGCACGCAGTAGGCCAAAAGTGGCTTAACCCAATGTCCTGTACAGCCTCAACATGACCTCCCAACTCTTATACTCAGAGCACTGACCAATAAAGGCAAGCATCGAAAGCATTCTTCACTATCCTGTCTAACTGTGACTCCACTTTCAAGGATCTATGAACCTGTACTTGAAGGTCTCTTTGTTCAGTAACGCACCCCAGGACCTTACCGTTAAGTATATAAGTCCTACCCTGATTTGCTATTCCAAAATGCCGCACCTCACATTTATCTAAATTCAACTCCATCTGCCACTCCTCGGCCCATTGGCCTATCAAATCAAGGTCTCATTCTACTCTGAGAAAACTTTCTTTCTGTCCACTACACCTCCAATTTTGGTGTCATCTGAAAACTTCCTAACCATACCTCCTATGTTCACATCCAAATCATTTATACGAATGACAAAAAGCAGTGCGTCCAGTACTGATTCTTGTGGCACACCGATGGTCACAGGCTCCAGTCTGAAAAGCAACCCTCCGCCACCATCCTTTGTCTCCTGCCTATGAGTCAGTTCTGTACCCAAATGGCTAGTTCTCCCTGTATTCTATGTGATCTAACCTTGCTAGCCAGTCCATCATGAGGAACATTATCCAATGTCTGAATGAAATCGATATAGATCACAACCATCGCTCTGCCCTCATCAATCCTCTTTGTTACTTCTTTTAAAAAACTCAATCAACTTAGTGAGACAGTTTCCCATTCACAATGCCACATTCATTATCCCTAATCAATCCCTGTCTTTCCAAATACATGTAAATCCTGTCCCTCAGGATTCCTAAAGTAGGAAAGATGAAAGGGGCCATGAAAAGTCCTCAGAAAACAGGATTAAGGAAAATCCCAAAATGGTTAATGCTTATATACGGAGCAAGAGAGAGAAAAGATAGGTCCATTCAAAGACAAAGAAGGGAATTCATTTGCATTGATATTCACAAAGGGGAAGGACATGGTGGATGATGAGTCTAGTGAGGGGTATATGATCTTCTGGGGCATGTCAATTTTAGAAAGGAGATGTTGGGTGTTTTGAAAAGCATTAAGACAGGTCCCCAGTACCTGATGGAATCTATCCAGACTAGGGAGGGAGGTAAGGGAGGAAATTGCTAGAACCTTGTATAAAATCTTCATATCCTCTTTAATCACTCAAGGGATCCCAGAAGACCAGAGAATAACCAATGTTGTTCCTCTATTTAAGAAGGGCAACAGGAATAATGTGGGAAATTACATGCTGGTAAGCCTTACATTACTGGTAGGAGAATTATTGGAAAATATCTTAGGAACAGGATTTACTCACATCTGGAAAGATATGGACTTATTAGTGACAGGCAGCATAGCTTTTCAAGAGATGCCATGCCTTACAAAGTTGATCTGAGTTTTTTTGAGGAAGTGAGAAGGGTGAGTGATGAGGGCAGGGTAGTGAATGTTGTCCATGTTGTCTTTAGCAAGGCCTTGACACGGTCCTCATGGCAGGCTGATACAAAAGGTGAAATCACATGAGATTTGTGGTGAACTGGTAAAATGGTTACAGAACTCATTTGGTTAAAGAAGACAGAAAGTGCAATAAAAGGCTGTTTTTCAGACATGAGATCTGCGAAACAAAGAACAGCGTGAGGTAAAACAGTAATTGCTGGACAAACTCAACAGGTCTGGTGGCATCTGTGGAGAGAAAACAGGAACATTTTGAGTCTGGAGATCTTTCTTTGGCTGGCACATCATTCCACTATATCAGCAGGAATTCTCACCTCTGAGGCAGAAGATCAGAGGTTCAATGTCAGGCCAGAGACTTGGCACACCACAGGAATAGGAGGAAAGGGTGCACAAATGGAAGAGTGGCCTTTCAAGTAGATGTCAGACATAATTGATTCCATGACAATTTTTTAAGAAGGGTGAGCTTATCTCTTGGTGTCAAAACCATAAATCATCTCTCAAAAACACAACCAAAATGGAAAATGTCACATTTTTCATACATTTCAGAGATTACTGTGCACAGATTGGCTGTCAAGTTTCCTACTTTATAATGGTTCCACCTTCAAAACTTGACAAGTTCTTTCAGACATCCTGACATTGTAAGAGCTTCCATGTGTATTTTATTTATTTTGTTCCATTTTTATTTTGTAGATTAAGGTGTCCTGCATTTGTAATATTTTACACTTACTTACATACGATATGTTCATAATTGTGAACTTTTTTTATTTTATTGTTCATGATATGATATGCATTATGATTACAGTTGTCATTTGTATCATCACAATTCAGGGCCTGCCTCAACGATGGTTTTTCAATAATTACCTATTTATCTTAACTACAAGTTCCTTGTTTCTTTTCTGTGCAATATGTTCTTGCTTAGCTCACCTATCTGATAAGTTCATCAGTAAATATTAGAAGGCTGGCTTCGAGGTTAATCCCTCAAGCTTCATTTGTGGCACACAACAAAATTTCTCTACTCATCGTTAATTGACAGGGAAAACTGGATATCTTTTGAAAAACTGCCTTCAGATGGTCCTTCCACTGTCTCATACTCTCTCTACAGTTAGATGTAAACAGGGTGCACCAGAAAGGTGATAAAACATTCTTTCATCTCCCTGATGAAGTTTTTGTGTTCTTGACACTCTAATAGACTGTTGCAGCTAAGCACTGAGAAAGTATGGAAAGAATTTCTGGCATGTTTTTGCACTATTTTCCCATTAGATGTGGAGGGAAGCCAGATTGACTGCTATGTATCAGCATTGGAATCTCAACTGTGTAGAATTTATCTTAATGACTTGGATGAAGAGATTGAATTTTCAATGTTAATTTCGTTGATGAAACACAGATATATGGTAAATTGGGTAAAGTGATATACATGTAGATAGATTAGGTGGAGTATAACATGGGAAAATGAGAACTTGCCCTCTTTGGTAGAACGGGTGTAAAAGCAGCACATTATTTAAATAGAGAAAGATTGGAGAACTCTGTACTACAAAGGGACTTAAATTGCAAAATGTTGGTACGCAGGTACAGTAGTTGAAGACAAATTGAACATTGAAATTTATTGCGCCAGGACAGAACATAAAAGGAGTGATTAGTTTCTACAATTATAGTGTCATATAGTTATATAACAAGGAAGCAGACCCTTTGGTCCAAATCGTCCACACCAACCAGATATACCAAAACCCAGATTCGCAATATGCTCTATTGTTTTTATTTCTGGATTTAAAGAAGGATATTGTCATGAAGGATCATAATGTACCGCTATCATTTGAGAAATTAGATTCCGAAGTGGAGGATGAATGGGTATATAGTTTTAAATTCTACAAAGGTCTGACTTGTTCATTTTTAAAATTCAGAATGTCATTTCGGATATTGAATTCCAACTGCATTTACAAGAAATCATATTATTTCAGCTAGATGAACAAGACGTTGCCTGAGAGATCATTGTTAAGGTACTTGCTGACTTGGGTCTCATGATCCAGAGAAGCAGAGGTTCATTCCAATAAAGGTGCTGTTAGCAGTAGCTAGTACCCAAATTTGCAAATGACGCAATGTAGGTGGAAAGGCCGGTTGTGAGAGGGATACAAACAACTTACACAGGGACAGTCATACGTTAAGTAAGTGGGCAAAAAGTTTGCCATTTGAGAATAACGTGGGAAAATGCGAAATTGTTCATTTTGTAAAGGAGAACAAAAGAACTGAACATTATTTAAATGGAGAAAAAACTGCAGGAAGTTGCTACACAAAATGGCTTTGGGGCACTTGCGAATTAAACATAAAAAGATATCTCACAGTTGCAGCAGGTAATCAGGAAGGCTCATGGAATATAGGTCCTTATTTGAAGGGAGATGGGAGTCTATTAGTCGGGAAATCTCACTGCAATGAACAGGCTGCTGGTGAGACCACATCTGGAAAACTGAGTGCAGTTTTGGTCCCATTATTTAAGGAAATATATCATTTCACTGGAAGCAGCTCAGAAAAGTTTCATTACGATGATCCCTGGTATGGAGGTTTTTTTTATTAGCAAAGGCTAAACTGTTTGGAATTCTACATTTTAGATTTCGGAAGAGCTGAGAGTGGAACTCTTTGAAACATATAGGATTATTGAGGGACTTTACAGAGTAAATGCTGAGAAGATATTTCTGCTCATGGGAGAGTATAAGACCTAAGGACATAGTTTCAGAATAAAGGAGCACCAATTTAAGACTTAAGATGAGGAAAAGTTTCTTCTCTCAGGCGGTTTGAGCTGGAGATGAAGAAGATGAAGTCCAGTATGCAGCACCGCGAGAGCTTTCCACTTCTGTTTTGCCCTCTGTCCTGATGGAAATTGAGAAGCAGTTGCAACGATTAGAGGACAATGATTACAATACAGAACACAGCAGGGTAGCAGTTTGTGAAGTAAGATCTTCTTTGGTATCTTATGAACTGCTTTTTCATGAAAGAAGAATTAGGCCAAAGCAGAAAAAAAGTGAAAGTCTTTTTAAGCCAACTCCTGGGTAACAGTCAGAAGACAATGAACCATAGCCATCCAATTCTGGATTAACCATTTATCACCCTAACCCTGAAACTACAATTGTACCTTGATGGTTATGATAATGACAATATTGGCCCCTACATTAACAATACAGCCACCTTAGAACCTCAATCCCCACTCCATCAAGTCATCTTGACAATTTTTTCAAGATAAGGTGATAAATTTACTGTTATTTCATTATTACATGTGAATGAAACATTTGCTCAATCAGTGCTTTCCTTTGTGTTATGCTTTTGAATGATTTTTGAGTCATTTTAACTGATTTTTTTGTTGGTCTGCCCCAATCACCCCCTTTCCCATAGGCCCCATTATTTCTATAGAGCGATTTTTCTATAACGCATTGTTTCACATCAACACATCTATTGCATTATCACAGAACCCCTGTATGTTCAAAGGTTGACCTCCATATAAAAGACCATTTAAACCACAGAATAAGGGAAAGGAAAAAGAAGAGAAAACTAATGACCCATCAAATCAATTTTACTTCAGAAGATGACTTGTTCAATATTACTGTCAGCTGGGATTATAACAACCTAAATGCTTTAGAAGTGGAATAGACAGGTTTCACGTGACTGGTGGGATAGAGCTTATGAGGAAAGGTCTAACACGTTGTGTCTGTGTCTGTTAGAGTTTAAATGAGTAAAAGGTGCTCTTATTGAAGCATAGAAACTCCTGAAAAGACTTAACTGGGTGAATGCTGAAAGGATGTTTCCATTCGTGAGAAAGAACAGAACTAAGGGACACTTGAAAATAAAGGGTCTCATATATAAGATGGAAAAGAGGAGATTTTGTTTCTTTTGTAAGGTTGCGAATCTTTAGAACTCTTTTCCCAAGAGTGGCAAGGTCATTGAATTTTCTTGAGGCAAGGGAAATATATTCTCAACTAACGGAGATTATCATGGGTAGTAAGGAAGGTGGATTTGAGGCCACAATCGGATTAATCATATTCTTGTTAAATGACAGAATAGGCCCAATTGGCTGAATCGCTTATTTCTGCTCTTAATTTGCACGTTCATATGTGCATTCAGATGGACATAAACTAATTATGCTCTAAATGCCTCACTTGATGCTAGAGGTTAGCATCTGCTACATTGCTAAGACCCATGTCCCTAGTGCGTATGATATGATGTGATTCCAAACAATGCAATGAGTCTGATAGCATGGGAAAAGGTGATGATGAAATTTCACATCTGTGCGAGCTGACTACTGCTATACATACTGCCAAAACAACAACAGATTTGTTGCCACCTTGATCTGATGGGTTTAGTTTCCATGGTGTGGGAGTAGAATCTCTGGTCACCTGTATGGGCCAAAGGTGGAAAGCCAGACTGACAGAATGAATTTGCGAAGGGAGTACCAAAGCTTAAGGCCTAGGCATCTGAAGGCATGACTAGCAATGGTGAATTAATGAAAACTGGGGCTGGATAAGAGGCCTGAATTGGAAGAATGTATTTTTGGCTATTCCAAAGATCATGATCATTAACGGCTGGTTGTGCACTCAGGTGAGGAAGGAAGAACTGCTCTTCCTTTTTGTACAACCTTTCTCTTAACTGGTTAAAACAAGGTTAATTTAGAAAGAATTCCACGGATACCTTTTCCCAATCCAATGTGTTTATGCTTTAAAAAGAGCCAAATTAACAATGCTTTCTTCAGTTAGAGAATGGTCGCATTTATTAGCTAGCAAACTTGAAGAAAATGCAACATACCTAGAGAAATTAGAAATGTGAACTGAGTAAATGGATAACATTTAAAAAGAGATACAAATCTATTGGTTGGTTCCATGAAGAGTAGGTAGTGGAAATTTTGGCTGTTAAGTTGGATGGCAATGCTGATACTGGTAGAGAAATAGTTGAATTCAAGATATTTATTTCTGTAAGTTAGCCAACATAATTTTGTCCAGTTTCTTTTTGATGGTGAGTACACTGGCTTATCTGGCTTCCAGCACTTAGAGAAAGAACCTTTCTTAACCTGCAGTGCAGAGGTGTCTAACTGCCGTCCACAGCACATGAGTCCACACCAACACATCAGTCAATGGCACACACAGATCAGAAGTTGCAGCTGGCTTTTAATGATTTTTTGCATATTCCTGGAAAGTAACACATGAACATGTCTTTGGTTAGAACATAATCTGCGTGAGATGGCTTTCTCCTTTGGAGCAGTCAGCCACGGACTCTAGTTTATTTTGAACTACATCTCTCCCTATGAAGTACTGTTATTCGAAGTACCTTTGCACCTTTTCTGGTATGACAGCCTATAGTTCCTCCCAGGACTTTGGCAGATAGCTCTAAGTTTACATCCACAGTCATCTTTTGCCTGCATGTCTTCTTTTAAAAAACACATGCTGCGATTATGAATTCAACATGTTCATAAGTGATCCAATGTTGTGGTGTGTTTTCATGCCAACTCACAAGGCAAACATTAGGGATGCTACACTGTAATACAAAATAACAGGTACAAAACGACACAATCTAGTCCCAACCACACACTGTACGCTTTGGGATGAGCCCTAACGAAAAGTCCTCTGCATGGTAGACAACCACACTCAGAAGTGTAGTTTTACGAGGAGTTAAGACTAATGACCTATCTAGGCCTTCATTTGGGAGTCCAAACAACACACACATAAAATCTTAGTTGATATCATCAATCTGGTGGTAGCAGCTAAGCAATAACATTGGACAAATTATAGATTTCCAAAACCAAACTATTAATGCTACTGATTTGATAGACAGTTTAATAATTAGACTGTATATTATATCTTCTCTGTTGCCTTGGTATTTATCTGATTGCATTGAATCATGGAAGAGTCATACATTTCCACTGAGCCCAGAATTTTACTATACTCCAACTCTCTGATATTAGACAGATTCTGCATTAAGTTCCAAATTCATATTCCATATGTCTTGCCATGAAATACAATTTTCTAATTTGAATAGTCTTACCTGTTTGTAGCTTTGCCATGAATTTTCCGGAATGCGAATCCTCAAATCCAACTTGGATAAACAATAGGCCAGATGGATCAGATAGTTCATGATAATTTCTGGATGAAATTGTTTACTATTGTCTTAAATAACTTCTCTGAAATTCCTGGATGCTTACAGCATCCCTGCCCTGCATTGCCTTGCCTTGTCTTTTGTGCTTTCCCCTCAGGCAGAAAAACCACACTCAGATTAATTCTGTCTCCGTTGCCTTTAAGCACAAAGAAAGGAACTTTGTTGTAGTTGTTAGCAGGGCTCAACCAAGTCATTGGGCCATTGCATAACAGCTCACTTAGACAAGGGCAGGCTCTGAGACAAGCCTTTTGCCTGCTTGGAGAAGCCTGATTTAGAGTCCTCTGTTAATAAGGGTTGAGGAGCAGAATATTGACAGTCCAGCACCTGTCTCGTAAATTTCTGCCCCACTACAGGCTGTTTTCCTCCCAGACGCAGGTATTAAGAGAGATGAAAGTAATTGACAAAGCAGTTATTTTTCCACAATATTCCGCTGAATGGTGGGTTGGGAATGGCACGTGAGGCCAGAATCGAACGTGACGGATACCATAGTAATCTCCCCTGCATCCTCTCTTCATAAGACAGAATCCAGCAGTTATCCAGAATTTTTTAAATCATCAGACAGCATTTTCAGCTCAAAGTTAACAGCGAGCTACAAAGCAACATTTGTATGACAAGAACTTTCCTGTCAGTGTTTGAATTAATTTGACATAAAGTGATTAACATCCAGATAATTTTAGGATATAACAGCTTGCATAACACAAAATGACAATAAAATTTGTGTAAAAATCTGAATAAAAGTGGTCTTCATAGAACAGGTGGTGTCGGATTGAGGTGGTTGTCTTTTAGTTAAACATATCGGAGTGAAGATGAGTGGTCATCAGCTAAATCCCATTTGTTCAGGAGAGAAGGTTCAATCACTAATAAAGCTCCTGCTCCACAGGTCTTCCAGCTCTACCACAAAAGGACATGCCTGTATTACAGTGCAGATTCTGAGACAGGTTTTACTTCATGGAACACAACCCATTTGAGAATCTTGCGGTGCTGTGTGTTTTTTTTTGCCAGGACACTTACAGACGTAATACAGTAGTATTAGGTTACATGAGAGTAAACACTATGTCCCAAACACCACTCAGGAGCAGCAGCGGCAGCAGCAGCCACATACCAGGTCAAGAGCCACCTCCACTTCATTCAAGAGAAGCGCCTGGATCAGATAAATGAGCCTCCCTCCTGGAGTCCTGAATTCCATCATCACTGACCTACGTCTTACTACTTTGGACCATTTCAGAGGGTAGCAGCTGAGGGTGAGTATTTGGGCTTTGGATTTGTTTAAAGCATCTGGAGGCATTAATTCTTCGGCTTTTATCAGTGTAAAATTACAAGCCAAGCAATCAACTACTCAAGTGTCAATCTTGTTTAACTGTTCTTGGTGTCAAATTCTTCATCATCCTGCTTGAATGACAGCAGCAGTTGAATCAGTTCAGACATTTTTTTTGTATGGCAAATGCAAAACTGATAGTGAAGGAATTTGCTCATTAATAATAAAATTAATAGCTTTAATCGTGCTTGACCATAAAAAAACTAAATTCTATACAAGGACAAAAGGAAGAGGAAAGAACAAACTTTTCTACCTTTAAACTTAACAGGGAGAATGCCAGGGGCTTTATTCAGCCACGTAAAATAAGACCCAGAAAGATACGGAGTGCTAAACAAAGTAAAATCCTGCTTTTGAAACTTTAATTATCTCAACTCTTTATTTGCAGAAGTGTTTATATAACAGAAACTTATGCTCCTGTAAAAAACCGTGGAGGGAATCACTGATAAGCCCATCATATTTTATTTACATTTAAAGAAAAGAAACTATTTCTGAATCTGAGGTAATCTCAGGTGTTCATTAAAATAAAAGTTGACTTGACTACTGCCTTGAGGAGCTAGTTTGACTCCAATTTACAGTCCTTGAGCCACATTGAGTATATTGGCTATTAAGAGTCACAAGGCTTCACTGTAGCTTGTCTGTCTCAATATTTTACCTTTTGGCTTCAGAATTTATGTGAAGAGGCCTGAAAAGGAAACCAGTGTGAAAGACAGGGGTTGCGCAGCAGTCCTCTGGTCCCAAAGGAATTTCATATAGTCATGACTAGAGAAACACCGTACACAGACCTGCTTTCATGCGGCAAATTTTATCTGTAAATAGAAATGCCAAGAAAAAAAAGTAGCTGGCCTGCGCTGACTGAATATAATTTGTTATACATGTATACAAGTAGGTCTTGTTTGAACTCGAAATAATTTTCTGAAGAAACAAGCATTTGAGTTATATTAGGTTTGTCTGTAATAGTTTATTTCCTTCAGTAAAATTATATCCTTGCTTTATAAATTTGCAAAAAATAGGTACTTTCATTATGTCAGGACCGTAATCAAGCTATAGCAAAAGAAACTGCGATGAAATTTTAGCTTTGCAAATTATAAATAGATCTCTTGCAACTTATTGTAATAGAGCATTGCCATTCTCTGGAATATTAATGGAACAATTTATTTATCTCTTCAAGAGTCCAAGAATGAAGACAATTGCCACTGTAGTACTGTCGGGACTTCTATTCCTGGAAGTTGTTCTTGCTGCCCCCACAAAAAATGAGGAGAAAGCAAGGAAATTGAAACAGACACAATCATTACCCGTTGATCTTTTAGAAGAACATGGTTATGTGAATCAGGATCCAAGAAATTTCTTTGAGTATAAGGATGAGCTGATTATTGACGAACCACTGGTAATGAACAGTTTTATCTTTTCCGAGGACAAATGATCTGTTACATACTTTTGTTTCTAACTCTGCAAAATTAAGTTCCTATCACTTTAACTATTCAATTGTGGGCTTTGTCACTGTGCCAAATATAGCTACCTCATTTTGATACTGGCAATAGCTTGTAGGGAATATTATATAGATTGCCCTGTGTCGGTGTTTATTAAATTGGCCTTGATTCCAGTGGGATAACTGGTTAAATTAAATGAGTCATTCAGGGTTAGAGCTAGCTTGGACTGAATATATCATATTTCTTTTGATAAATTCACAAAACAGAGTAATAATAATTTCTGCTGATCTTAATTGTCAGAGAATTATGATTTTTTTCATTCATGATAAACCAATAATCATAATACGATAGAAGAGTAAATACTACAGCATGTGACAGTTTTACTCCCCAGCAATCATTTTATTCCATGGAAGGAATAAAGGTACTTTTGGATTATTATATGATATAATGTATTCCTCTTCAAAAATAATTCTGCTGCAGTCTAGTTTAGACAGTTTTCTAGTTTAGAAACCTTTTCTAACAAACCGAGCAGTGCTGATTCCTGAGCTTGTTTCTGGAACAGTTGTTTCAGTTGAATTACAACCCGAATTCAACAAATTGATTCTGGAATGTGACCTTTTTGACCAGCAAGGTGGGTTCAACGCTAATGAACCAAAGATGGCAAGGCTCAAGTCACTGCCTACATACAACTCAGAAATTATAGCCAGTCAAATGTTTCTGCTTCACAGGCTGTCGATTAAGCTCACCAGTCTGAATTTCTGCAGTTTCAGTTGGGGGTGGAACATAGCAACAGTTTCCCATTGCCCAAGTATCTGAGAAAAATAATTAGAATGAACCTTCCGCTCCTAGTAGGTGGCTGCTTCAGATATTTGATAAACTTTATAGATTATAGTTGAAAAATATCTTTACAATTGAGTACTTGCTGCTCCCAAGTTGTAAGTTGTTCCAAGCAAAAGAATATGATATCAAAAGAAGCATTTATTGATTGAGTTTGAAATGTAGTTAAAAAGTACTGTAAACTATGTACCAAACCTGACCAAGATTACACTGCAACTTCTGTCTTCACGATTCAAAATTAAGTGGGGATACCAGGTTGAAAATGTAATATAAAAAAGGTACTTAAGCCCATTATAGCCCAAATGCAAGGAGGTTGAATGCACTTAGAACAAACTATATAAATAAATTTAAATGTTTATGTATCTCAAGACCCTTCACATAATACTTGTAACTTGAAGACATTAAAATGCTGTGTTCTACTACTAAAATGAAAAAAAAAATAGGCATTTGATGGAAATCCTGAACCAATAGAGATTAGCTTTAAATAAATATCAGGAAATTTATCTGGCCATCAAGGTTTAGAAAAACTGCCCACAAATGCAAAGTGTAATTTCTAGGAACAGCTCAGTTACTCAAGCACATGTATGTATACTTCTAAAAATCAATAAACCACGACATCACATACTGGGCTAAGAGACATAGCAAAGTCACCAGGGTAACGGGAACTTATAAACTTTAGGGTATAAACCCAATAAAATGATGTACCTTCAAAAATTTAATTACAGTAATAATCTGCCTTTTGCTAATCTTGTATGTCATCAAAGACAATAAATTTCCAGTGCAAAAATATAACAGTGTGTGATTACCTGACTCAGTGCAAGATCAATAGAAAATATTTACATCAATACACTGTCTTTCGTGATCTCAGGATGTGACAAAGCACTTTACAGGCAATTAAGTGGAATTGTATAATAATCGCAGCACAAGAGGAGGCCATTTGACCCATTATGTCCCTACTGTCATTCTGCAGGAGGATAATTATAACGTACTTTTCAAATGTAGATACTTTTGGGGTGTAGCAAATGTGGAAGCCAATTAAAACAATAGAATGTGACAATGACCAGATAATCTGTTTTGGATGTTGATTGAGGATCAATTATTGTTCTGGACTTCAGAGATAGTACTTCTGCTCTTTGAAACAGTAATTATGGGATGTTTTACATTTACTTGAGAGGGCAGACAGAGCATAAGTTAATGTTTTGTACAAAGATTGACACCACTAACAGGACAGCATGACCTCAGTTTGATGCTAAAGTGTTAATTTGGATTTATGTATGCCAGTCCCCAAAGTGAAGCCAGAAAGCACAACTTTCTTGGTGCACAAGTAAGATTACTGCTCCTCTGCCACAGCTGACAGAATCTTATAAAATGCACAGAAAAATGACACAAAATATCTTGAACATGGCAGTCACCAATCCTAATGAAAACATTATCTTTTTCAAATCTGGCAATTATCACTGAAATATTCAACAAAAACAACTAACAAATAAAGCAGCCACAAATACATTCCAAATTTTTCCGTTTTACTTTCGTCAGACTAGTTCAGAGATCAATGCGACCTTCTGTCTTTATTATTGTTACAACAGTTGTTTAACTTTTTACCAGATTAACAAACTCACTGAAACAGATGGAAACTTAACATCAATGTTGAAATCATGTCACAAAACTGAATTGAAACCAATGTAAGATTTTTAAAAAATCCACACAAATATCTTATTGATTTTAGAATATGTCGAAATTAAAGAAAAAACATTTTGAAAATGTTTTATTCCTTATTTAATAACTCACCTTTCAACAAAAGAATGCTGAGATTTTTAAAATGTTCTTTCATAAATTTCCACACCCACAACAGTGTCATTTCTGCCCCCCTTCAAATACTTTGCAACTTCATCCTCCCAGCTCCAGTTTCAAGTTGACCCTGCAACAATGAGCAGAACTAAGCCACTGGAGTCCATCAAATGTACCATTCCACTAACTGCTGGGTGTTTCTCAAAGCTGGTGGCAAGCCAATAGAAAATAATTCAAATTGATTAAAAATAAATTCAGATTGACCGTATTGTGCAAAGTTAGGAGTCAGTATGCTTTTTAAAGTAAGGACAGAGCTCACTGCTGCTGCCAATTTAAAGAACGTGGTCCTGCAATGCTGGTGAGCTGTTGGAGTGACATCAATCTTGAGTTGTGCCTCTGCCTCTGAGCTAGAAGCTCAAAAGTTAATTCCCAGCTGAGTACTTGATGTCATGGAATATGTATTCAAAATGTGAGTGAACAGGTTGGTTTTGTGAGTGTAAATCCTTCCTGTACACCAATGGCAGGCATAAGAGTAGGAGGCCCTGTTCATCCACGCTTGTTACTGATTGTCGACCTTCAGCCTATTGGCTGTAGTGACCTGTTCCAGTCACGGAAACACATATAAGCACGACTACCTTATGCATCCAGAAAATTTTAAGTTTTATCCTTGTAGTAAATGGAATTGCTGAAATGAGATTCTATTTCAATCCTAATTAACAAAAATTCAACCTTGGCTCTGTGAAACCCCACTTCAGAGCTTTTTACGTTGACCCTTCAGTGTAGTGCGTGAGTCATTTAGATGGTAAGGCCCGCTACGTTCCGAGATAGTTAACAAATTCCATTTTGTGAAGTCTTGGTCAATACTTCTTGCACCAACACACCCTCCTCCCACCCCTTCATCTTTGACCTACATTGTTTTGTCATTAATTTAATTGCAATTTGTGAAAGGTCTGGCCTTGATATGGAAGTGTCATGAACTATGTGCCTAAACCACTTGAATGTAAGAGATGAATTGCAATTTTAGAAACTGGCATCAAATCTTGAATATTACAATTTGATTATCTAAAATAGCCTAGTGCTACTCAACCCAAAAGCAATTTTATTTTGCTGTTAAAGGCATGCAGCCTTAGGAAGGACAATGCAATGCCTTCTCTGTTTGAGGCATTTTATCAATCTCAAGTATTAATCTGAAACTCTGACTATGGGAAGTTGAACCCTAGTGACAACATTACTTATATTTTAGCTTGTTAGGGACTTAAGAAGTTTCTGGGTGGAGAATAATTCCAGAATGACTGAAGCAGCACTCTCTCCTAGCAAAAAGATGAGGTCAGAAAATCATTGTATCAGATCATAACCATGATTAGTAAAGACAATTTTTTTTGACTGTTGAAGTTCACATTAATCCATGATGTGCAGCAAATGTCTTTACAGAAACTAGGCACTGCAATATTTTTTTAAATATTCAGAATCACATTTGTTAGGGGAAGGCAGGCTAATTTCCATATAGAAATAAATTAAAAACAAAAACAGAAGTAGCTGGAAAAGCTCAGCAGATCTGGCAGCATCTGTGAAGAAAAAATAAGAGTTGACGTTTTGGGTCCGGTGACCCTTCCTCAGAACTAATGGTGGCTGGGAAAACTAAATCAAGTCCACTCTGACTTCTTTCGAAATAGACTCTTAAAAATTAAATCTAGTTTCTCTCTCTTTAGGCGCTACCAGACCCACTGAGTTTCTCCAACACTTTGTGTTTTTATTTCAGATTTCCAGCATCCACAGTATCATGCTTTTGCTCGGTCCCAATCTGTCTTGCAGTGGCCAGTCTCAGTCAGAGAGATTATCAGGCACTGGCTTCAGTACTGCAGTGCCTAGGTTCTGTAAAGACCATGGAGTATGGAAATCAGTGATATTTCCATGGTCCTGTTCAGCTGTGCAGACCTCTGCTGCAAGTGAGCATCTGCATCCAATGAGATCAGGAATGCCAGCAAGCATTTCATTTTTATTCTTCCATGGGATTGTGAGTGTTGGAGATAAGGCTACAATTAACTGCATGTTTAATTGGCTCTTGTGGAAGTGGTGACAAAATCTTTGAATCTTTGAAAGTAACCCTAGTTTCTAGGCCAATCTAACCAATGCTTCTTGACATTCAATGGGGCTACCATCCCTGAATCTCCCACTATTAGCATCCTGGGGATTATCATTGACCAGAAACTCATCTGTACTAACCACATAAACACAGTGGGTACAAGAGCAGGTCAGAGGCTAGGAATACTATGACGAGTAGCTCATCTCCTTACTCCCCAAAGCCTGTCCACCATCTACAAGGCACAAGTCAGGAGTGTGATGGAATACTCCCCACTTGCCTGGATGAGTGCAGCCCAACAACACTCTTGAAGCTTGACAGCATCCAGCACAAAACACCCCTCTTGATTGTCATTACATCCACAAGCATCCAATCCTTCAGCATTGACACTCTAGCAGCAGTGTGCACTATCTACAAGGTGCACTGCAGAAATTCACCAAAGATGCTCAGAAAGCATCTTCCAAACCCACAACCACTTCCATCTAGAAGGACAAGGGCAGCAGATATGAGGGAACACCACCACCTTCAAGTTCCCCTCTTAGCCACTTGTCTTCTTAACTTGGAAATATATCACTGTTCCTTCACTGTTGCTAAGTCAACATCCTGGAATTCCTTCCCTAATGGTGTTGTGGGTGAACCCACAGCAGGACGATTGCAGTGATTCAAGAATGCAGCTCAAGGGCATCTAGGGACGGGCAAGAAATGCTGGCCCAGCCAGCGACGCCTACATCCCACAAATGAATTTTTTAAAAATTCAGAAGGCAGCTAAGAATCAACAATAAGTGGGCCCGTAGTCACCTGTAGGTTAGAATGGGGAAGAATGACAGATATCTTACCTACAAAGAATTTAGTGAGCCAGACAATCCTACCCTTTCATAGTCTTCATTAGTAATAACGGCTTTTACTCCAGTTTTATTTAATTTACTAAATTTTGACACCCCCACTGGCAGATGGAATTTTATTTCCTGGTTCTGGATAGGTTCAGGCCTTGTGATAACTAAGCCACTGACAGAACCATTATATTTCCACTCCACTAGTTCTGCCATGAGTTGCAAAGCTTCATGGAGCTCAATCTCCCATCTCAGAAAGTGGGAAAATAAGATGGCATAAAATTGCATTCATTTAGTTACAGAGATAGTAGGAACTGCCGATGCTGGAGCATCTGAGATAACACGGTGTGAAACTGGATGAACACAGCAGGCAAAGCAGCATCAGAGGAGCAGGAAAGCTTAACGTTTCGGGTCGGGACCCTTCTTCAGAAAATCATTTTCTAAAGAAGGGTCACAACCTGAAATGTCAAGCTTTCCTGCTCCTCTGATGCTGCTTGGCCTGCAGTGTTCATCCAGCTTCACACCGTGTTATCTCTGCATTCATTTAGGGTTTTTCACAACCTTGGGGCCTCACCCCAAAGCATTTCACAGTCGTCAGTTCAACCAAGGTTTGATTAGGTTAGTTGGCTGGATGGCTGGTGAGTGATACAATGAATTTTGGTTCAATTCTCACATCAACTGAGGTTACCATGAAAGACTCCCATTTCCAACCTTGCCCGTTAGCTGAGGTGTATTGGCTTTCAGGATAATCTACCGCCAGTTTTCTCTCTCTAATGAGAGGGGAGTCCTCTGGGACCCTTAGTTGTTAGGTCTATGGACATGATTAAACTACTATTTCTTTTGCAATAACAATACCTCTTCCCCATGATAATGTAGATAACTGGTTTTAAACTAATGTAATCTGATATGTAATAAACTACTTCTTGTTATTCAAGTCTGTACCCTTTCTGCTGAAAACTTTACAGTGGTTAACCCTTCACCAGTTAATAATGAAAAGGCTTGTAGATTAGCATTAAAGAGGATATGGTGACAGCAAATCTACCCAAAGAAGATCAATCACTACCAATTGTCTGTTGTAGGAATCGCTTATAAAAATATAAGTCACAGTTCAGAAGTTGTCCAACTCCCATTTCAACACTTGGATTAAATCTATGCTGACTCTATGAGCAAGGAATGTACATCCATAGACCAAAACCTCTGAGATAACAATGCTGATACAGCATTCCCTATTTAATGCAATTTTTAAATTCATTCTCTAGATATGAGTATCACTGATGAGTTATTGCCCTTGAGAAGATGATAGAGGGTGGCCATTTTGAAGTTCTGCAGTCCATCCGGTGTCAGTGCACATCCACAGTATTTTGCAAGAGGAATTTCAAGGATTTTCACATATTCTAAGTCAGAATGGTGTGTGGTTTGGACAGAAACTCACAGAAAGTGGTGTTCCCATGAACTGCTGCCTATTCATTTCAAGGTGGTAGAGGTCAGAGGTTCATACAGTGGTGTCAAAAAAAGTTTGGTGAGTTATTGCAGGCAGTACAATATGCTATCGCGTTCATGGTACATTCAGCTGCCACTGCACACCAATGTTGGAGGAAATTAATGCTTAAGTGGTGGATGATGTTTCATTCAAATGGGCTGGCTGTCATCGATGTTGCTAAGTTTCTTGAGCATTGTTGCAGTTTCTCTCATCAAGATAAATGAAAAATATTCTTTCATACTCCTAACATGTAGAAGTTCTTTGAGAAGGTGATCAAACAGGTAGATGAGAGTAAACTAGTTGATGTGGTATATATGGATTTCAGCAAGGTGTTCGATAAGGTTCCCCACAATAGGCTATTGTACAAAATGCGGAGGAATGGAATTGTGGGAGATATAACAGTTTGGATCGGAAATTGGCTTGCTGAAAGAAGACAGAGGGCGGTAGTTGATGGGAAATGTTCATCCTGGAGACCAGTTACTAGTGGTGTACCGCAAGGGTCGGTGTTGGGTCCACTGCTGTTTGTCATTTTTATAAATGACCTGGATGAGGGCGTAGAAGGATGGGTTAGTAAATTTGCAGACGACAATAAGGTCGGTGGAGTTGTGGATAGTGATGAAGGATGCTGTAGGTTGCAGAGAGACATAGATAAGCTGCAGAGCTGGGCTGAGAGGTGGCAAATGGAGATAATGCGGACAAGTGTGAGGTGATGCACTTTGGAGGAGTAACCGGAAGGCAAATTACTGGGCTAATGGTAAGATTCTTGGTAGTGTAGATGAGCAGAGAGATCTCTGTGTCCATGTACACAGATCCTTGAAAGTTGCCACCCAGGTTGACAGGGCTGTTAAGAAGGCATACAGTGTTTTAGCTTCTATTAATCGAGGGATCAAGTTCTGGAACCAAGAGGTTATGGTGAAGCTGTACAAAACTCTGGTGTGGCCGCACTTGGAGTATTACGAACAGTTCTGGTCACCGCATTATAAGAAGGATGTGGAAGCTTTGGAAAGGGTGCAGAGGAGATTTACTAGGATGTTGCCTGGTATGGAGGGAAGGTCTTACGAGGAAAGGCTGAGGGACTTGTGGCTGTTTTCATTAGAGAGAAGAAGGTTGAGAGGTGACTTAATTGAAACATATAAAATAATCAGAGGGTTAGATAGGGTGGATAGGGAGAGCCTTTTCCCTAGGATGGTGACGGCGAGCACGAGGGGGCATAGCTTTAAATTAAGGGATGAAAGATATAGGACAGATGTCAGAGGTGGTTTCTTTACTCAGAGAGTAGTAAGGGAATGGAACGCTTTGCCTGCAACGGTAGTAGATTCGCCAACTTTAGGTACATTTAAGTCATCATTGGATAAGCATATGGACGTACATGGAATAGTGTAGGTTAGATAGGCTTCAGATCGGTATGACAGGTCGGCACAACATCGAGGGCCGAAGAGCCCGTACTATGCTGTAATGTTCTATGTTCTATGTACCTCATGGATGGTAAACCTCGGGGAGTCAGGAGATTATCTACTCGCCTGAGAATTCCCAGTCCTTTCCTGTGCTTTTTTAACCACAGTATTTTAAAGGGCTGGTCCAGTTCAATTTCTGGTCAATGGTCGTCCCCAGCGTAGTGATGGTGGAGAATTTAGAGATGACACTGCCTTTTATTATCAAGGTAGATCTCTGTCGTTGGAGATAATTTTTTTGCCAGGCAATTGTGTAGCCTAAATGTTACTTGTAACTTAACAGGGCAAATATGAATGTTGTCAAGGTCTTCCTGTATTTAGAAAAGAATTATTTCACAATCTGAAGAGTTATGAATAGTTCTGAATACTGGAATCATCAATGAACATCCGCACATCTGATCCTATGACAGAAGGAATCTTAATGATGCCACTGATGAAACAGTGTTAGATGTTTTTGGAAACAATCACTGCTGGTTAATACCTGGGGTAGGTGGCTGCCACCACACCTTCTTTCTAGATATTTTCTAACAAACCTGTTCAGAGATGTTTTTACACTCCTTTGGAGCGGATGGAATTTGAACACAGGCATCCTGACATTACCACTGTCTTACTTAAAAGGGTCTATCAAATTAACATGAAGATAAACCACGAGTAAATCTTGCCAAGTAAAGATACTTGTCTTAACAACAAGATGTAGAATGCAGTGGCTATTTAAACAACAAGCCAGGGGTGAAGTGTATGACCCAACAGAATCTAAACTGGACTCAGTGATCCTCTATAAAGACTGACAGACAGATTGAGAGGATCCTAACCAGTCCCTAACAGTGAGCCTTTCAGAACCATTATGTTATACAAGACAGTATTTGGGGTGAACACATTACTTTGCTATCCAATCGATTAAATCTAATTCCTCTGACTCTTAGCCTGTCATGGTAACATCGCACTTTTAAAAGTAGATATCTGGCTAGTAACCTTCATCTGAACATTTTCTACCTTGATATCACCCATAACATGAGGAGACCAAAACTGAGCGTGATATTCTAGACAAGGTCTATCCAAATTCTTCGAAAGAGAGAGCACGTTATTTTTGCTTTTCATTTAGCTGTCTTGATAATATGTCTTAAAACTTTTTGTGCTACTGCTTCATAGTACTGGTCAAGAATTTGCTTTGCTTCATGCACCATGAAATCTGGACCTTTCTTTCATTAGCAATCTTAGGTATATCATATCACAATATTATTATGTCAATTATTATATTATTATTATTATATTACATAGTGTACACATTCTTGGGATCTATACCAACCTTCACCCATAAAATATAATCTGATTAACATTATATAATAATTAATGTATAATGGCAATCACCAGATCCAGGTCCATTTCTCCACAATAGTTAGATTTGCTTGAAGTTTTGTCTCAATTCACATTTGCACAAATCTTTTCATCCTCTTAACATCTATGTTTTTATCCAGATCATGGGATGGTTTGTGAAAAACATGCTTACGTCCTTGAGAAACTCCAGTAGTAATCAGTCCTCATAAAAATACTCCCAAAAACCTTCTGAGCATGAGATTGAAACCATTTCCTTACCCAACCTTAAAATCTGCTCACTAATCCCAAAAAGCCCTATCTTATTATGTAGCCTTTTGCGTGGCTTATTGTTCAAAGTGTTTCAACCAGCCTATCCATATCTAACAACACAAAACATTTTCAAAAAGTTCTACTAGATTGACGAGGCATGACATTCTTTTCTGGGAACAATGCTGCACATCCCTTAAGACTTCATTTCTGTCTAAGTGATTGGAAACCGTAGACCTAATTCCTTTCAGTTATCAGATTGGAAATCTGTAATTTCCTTGTGTGACCCATTGTCCTTTTACTTCTGTTGACGCCATGTAAGATCAAATGAAACAAGGACAAGAATTTGCCATTCAGTCCCTCAACTCTGTTTTGCCATTCAGTAAGATCATGGCTGAATCGATTGTGGCCTTAACCCCACTTTCCTCATGACCATCAATACCCTTGGCTCCATTGCTGATCAAAAATCTGTCTAACTCAGACTTGAATAAATTCAGTGACTCAACCTTCACTGCTTTCCAGGGGAGAGTTTTCCAAAGACCAATGACCCTCTGAGAGAAGAGATTCCCTCTTATTTCTATCATAAATATGGAATTCTTTGCTCGTCCATTGGGAAGGATCCTAGGATCTGAGTGAGCTGCTAAATATATTAGCAAGGGCCTTAACCAGGACAACACAAATTTCTTTGTGCACCTCAAGGTAGAGGCTACCTAGACCAGAACCTGATGTGTTTTAAGATGGCTCATTCTAACTAAAACTAAAGCTATGTTCAACTTTAGCATCAAATGTATTGTTGAAGTTTGTGTTGTCTTCGGACATAACGTAGCCACTCAAAACTCATAGGAAAAGGCCCATTTAAAATGTATCATTGCCTTCTGGGACTATTTTCCAGAATGTATCAAACTGCAGAACACAGCAGAGTAGATTTTCCTGGTGGTGAGGGCAAGTCTATTGGCTCACCTAGGCATAGGTATTATGAGGGAATTGCAGGAACAGGAGAGCACGCCCTTTCTTTCCATTCATTTAAATCAGTGAAATGTGGCATTCACTGTATGTTTATGTAGTCTTTCAGTTTCTCTGTACTTATCACATCTAAACGATCCCATTGATATGTCCTCACGTTCAGGACAAGGAAGCTTATTCCAGTATGCTTATCTAGTGATTTCTCTGAAACTTCCAAGATCATTACCTAAATATCAACTGACATTGCCTCGATTCCACGCAACTACTCATCCTGAACTACACCTTTGTGAACTTGCCTATTCCCATGCATTCCTATCAAACCTCCCATCTTCCACGCTCCATAAATTTGAAATTATCCAAAACGTCATCATCCACGTCTAAATTCTCACCAAGAACTGTTCACCTATCATTTCTATGCTTGCTGCCATATTGGTTGCTGATTAAGCAATGCCTTGTTTTTAAAATGTTCTTCCATGTTTTCAAACCTCTTCACAGCCCATACTCCTCAATGTCCATTTGCTCCTCCAGTGGTACCAGGAAAGACAATGTTCTCCGTGAACTGACAGTTATGGTACACTCTGGTCAAGAGTTGTTGGGTGGCAACATACACATCTGCCCTATAACAAGACTGGAACTAATTTCAAGGGTTTCTAAAGAACAGGTGAGGGGCAGTGGGAGTAGTGGAAGTTGAAGCACACTGAAATGCACTTCCAAGGTGCAAATAATTGGAAAAAGGGACAGAGGCAGTGGCAGGATGTGTGTTAGGAGTGCTGATTTATGGTGTCTTGCAAAGAATGAGTGAAAAGCAGTAGGATGGCTTCCTATTCTTAGGACAAACTCAAGAAGAAGTTCTAAGAGCAATGAGTTGGAGTTCGGACTCAGAAGAAACCTCACACATGAGAAGGTCACTGGCACTGTGTTGGAGGCAGCAGTGGATGGTTGAAGAGAAGTCTACTGGTATTAAAACCTCAGTGCAGCTGTGAGAGGGGTGAATTTAAAATCATAGAAGCCCTGCAACGTGGAAGTAGGCCATTCAGCTATCAAGTCCTGACCGATCCTCCAAAGACCAGCACATTCCCCTACCCTATTCCTGTAACCGTGCTAATATTCTAGCTAATGGCTAATATTCCTACCGTGCACATCCCTGGACACTACAGGCAATTTAGCATGGTTAATCCACCTAACCTGTATATCTTTGGACTGTGGGTGGAAAATGGAGCATCCACAGGAACCCCTTTCAGACACAGGAAGAATGTGTAAAGTCCACACAGACAGTGACTCCTGGCGCTGTGAGGCAGCAGTGCTAACCATTGAGCCACCGTGCCACCCACAAAAGCTATAAGCAATGTTTGCTTCCTTCAACTTAGCAAGATAAGAACTGAGCATAAAACTCAAAAGCAGCTTTTAGCTTGGAGAAATTAGCTGTCAGTTAAAACCTGAAGTATGCCTCTGAGAAAGTACTGGATTGCGTTTTTCAAAGTTGAGGAGACGTGAACCTCAGATAGGAGGGTGATCAACCAAAACAGTGCCAGCGAGTTTTGAGAAGATTTGTAGCTCAGGTTGAGTTTCTGGATGTGAGTTTGCTCGCTGAGCTGGAAGGTTAGTTTTCAGACGTTTCGTCACAAAACAGTACCAGTCCATGATGAATGGCTCTTGAAGTGAGTTCCAAGTCTTGAGCAGCAAAAATAAAGAATTGCAATCCATTGTGAAGTTTCATGACATTTGATGATGCACTGTGTCTTAATGTCTGGGGGGAGTTACTGAAATATCCATGAAAACTGTCTTGTCAGCATTTGTTATTTGTATGCAAAGGAGTATTTGTTCAGAGTACATTATCCATGTTTATCACTTCAACTTTGGGTGTTAGAAATAAGTTGTACATGTATTGTATATTGTATCTAATGTTCTTCTGTGGTTGCTTAGTAAACTTTACTCAAAATTGTAGAAATTGGTGGCTTTTATTCTCTTAGTAAGGACCCTGGACCTTTCACTTTGCTTTAAAAATAAATGTTTTCTTGTCCCTAACCAAATGATAACATCATGTGGTGGTGTGGTCTGGGGTCATTAAATAATCTGCCAATCACAATATAAAATTGCTGGCTTGGCTCAGAATCATAACACTTCCAGAGAACAATGGCAGCAATGTAGACTATCTGCAAGATGGGCCGCAGCAACTCACCAAGATTTCTTTAACAGTATCTTCTAAACCTATGGCCTTTATCCTCTAGAAGTACAATGGCAACAGGTACATGGGAACACCTTATCTGCAAGCTCTCATTCAAGTCATAAAATTTCCTGCCTTGGAACTACATTGCTGTACTTTCAGTGTTGCTGGTTCAAGATCCTAGAACTTCCCCGCTAACAGCATTATGGGTCTTCCTACACCCGACAGACTGCAGCTGTCTAGAAGACAGATCACCACCACCTTCTTGAGGGTAATTATGGATGGGCATAAATGCTGGTCAAGTCATTGACATCAACATCTGATGAACTAAGTTTTAAAAAAAACACGGGTAGGTGCCTAAAGAATTAAGAAGAAATTTTTTTTCTGTTTTAGTACAATAAAGAATGGGACAAGACTTGTGGGAAAACGTTCAGTATTTCATAAGGTGTGAGCATTGCTGGCAGGGCCAAAATCAATTGCCCATCCTTCATTGCCTTTGAACTGAATGACTTGCTAGTGCCATTTCAGAAGGGCAGTTAAAAGTCAGCCACATTGCTAGGGATCTGGAGTCACAGTAAACCTGACCAGGGCAGGATACACCCCAACTCTCCGACTCCACCTCCTACCGCCCCCTCGATCATGACCCCACACCCGAGCACCAAACCATCATCTCCAACACCATTCATGACCTCATCACCTCAGGGGACCTCCCACCCACAGCCTCCAACCTCATTGTTCCCCAACCCTGCACGGCCCGTTTCTATCTCTTTCCCAAAACCCTCAAACCTGCCTGTCTGGTCAACCCATTGTCTCAGCCTGTTCCTGCCAAACCAAACTCATCTCCACCTATCTGGACTCTATTTTCTCCCCTTTGGTCCAGGAACTCCCTACCTACGCCTGTGACACCACCCACGCCCTCCACCTCCTCCAGGACTTCCAATTCCCTGGCCCCCAACACCTCATTTTCACCATGGACGTTCAGTCCCTATACACCTGTATTCCGCATGCAGATGGCCTCAAGGCCCTCCGCTTCTTCCTGTCCTGCAGGACCGACCAGTTCCCCCTCCACCGACACCCTCATCCGCCTAGCCGAACTCGTCCTCACCCTCAACAACTTCTCTTTCGATTCCTCCCACTTCCTACAGACTAAGGGGGTGGCGGCCATGGGCACCCGCATGGGCCCCGACTATGCCCGCCTCTTTGTAGGTTACGTGGTACAGTCCCTCTTCCGCACCTACACAGGCCCCAAACCCCACCTCTTCCTCCGTTACGTTGATGACTGTATCGGCGCCGCCTCTTGCTCCCCAGAGGAGCTCGAACAGTTCATCCACTTCACCAACACCTTCCACCCCAACCTTCAGTTCACCTGGGCCATCTCCAGCACACCCCTCACCTTCCTGGGCCTCTCAGTCTCCATCTCAGGCAACCAGCTTGTAACTGATTTCCATTTCAAGCCCATCGACTCCCACAGCTACCTAGAATACATCTCCTCCCACCCACCCTCCTGCAAAAATTCTATCCCCTATTCCCAATTCCTCCGCCTCCGCCGCTTCTGCTCCCACGATGAGGCATTCCACTCCCGCACATCCCAGATGTCCAAGTTCTTCAAGGACCGCAACTTTCCCACCGCAGTGGTCGAGAACGCCCTTGACCGCGTCTCCCGCATTTCCCACAACACATCCCTCACACCCCGCCCCCGCCACAACCGCCCAAAGAGGATCCCCCTCGTTCTCACACACCACCCCACCAACCTCCGGATACAACGTATCATCCTCCGACACTTCCGCCGTCTACAATCCGACCCCAACACCCAAGACATTTTTCCATCCCCACCCCTGTCTGCTTTCCGGAGAGACCACTCTCTCCGTGACTCCCTTGTTCGCTCCACACTGCCCTCCAACCCCACCACACCCGGCACCTTCTCCTGCAACCGCAGGAAATGCTACACTTGCCCCCACACCTCCTCCCTCACCCCTATCCCCGGCTCCAAGATGACTTTCCATATTAAGCAGAGGTTCACCTGCACATCTGCCAATGTGGTATACTGCATCCATTGTACCCGGTGTGGCTTCCTCTACATTGGGGAAACCAAGCGGAGGCTTGGGGACCGCTTTGCAGAACACCTCCGCTCAGTTCGCAATAAACAACTGCACCTCCCAGTCGCAAACCATTTCAACTCCCCTCCCATTCTTTAGATGACATGTCCATCATGGGCCTCCTGCACTGCCACAATGATGCCACCCGAAGGTTGCAGGAACAGCAACTCATATTCTGCTTGGGAACCCTGCAGCCCAATGGTATCAATGTGGACTTCACCAGCTTCAAAATCGCCCCTCCCCTCACTGCACCACACAACCAGCCCAGCTCTTCCCCTCCACCCACTGCATCCCAAAACCAGTCCAACCTGTCTCTGCCTCCCTAACCTGTTCTTCCTCTCACCCATCCCTTCCTCCCACCCCAAGCCGCACCTCCATCTCCTACCTACTAACCTCATCCCACCTCCTTGACCTGTCTGTCTTCCCTGGACTGACCTATCCCCTCCCTACCTCCCCACCTATACTCTCCTCCCCACCTATCTTCTTTTCTCTCCATCTTCGGTCCGCCTCCCCCTCTCTCCCTATTTATTCCAGAGCCCTCACCCCATCCCCCTCTCTGATGAAGGGTCTAGGCCCGAAACATCAGCTTTTGTGCTCCTGGGATGCTGCTTGGCCTGCTGTGTTCATCCAGCCTCACATTTTGTTGTCTTGGATTCTCCAGCATCTGCAGTTCCCATTATCATAGGGCAGGATAGCAGCTTTTCTTTCAACATGGGTTTTCACAACAACTGAAGATAGTTTCATCGTAGCCATTACTGAGACCTATTTTACAATTCCAAATTTATAAATTTAATTTAAATTTTACCAGTCGCTACACTGGGATTTGTACACAAAAGAGTAGCTCCTGGATTGTTGGTCTTGTAACTTTAAACCCATCTAACCCTAACCCATGGATAATTATTATATATAACATTGTTACAAAATTTAAAAGTTGTTATTTAAAAATTTTAAAAAGTTTTGTATGTACCGCTAATCTATATTAAAAACCAATAGTACAAAATGAATGTGTAGCACCTTGCACAACCTTAATTGAAACATTCTCGTAATTGCAACAATAATGATCACACATGAATTTAGAACTCAGCTCAGGTTCGGAGTTAGTGGATTAAGTAGGCTAACCCTCAATTACAACAATAATATTAACTATCCAATATTTTCAAGCAGATACATCTACATTAAAATAATTATTACATAAAATTAATGGTTATTAACTATGTGGAAAATACAAGTGAGATCTTAAAATTTAAAATGTTCCTTTTATTGCAAATATATTTTTCTGAGAGGGCTGTGTTTATTTGCGGTACATATCTTTAAATGATTCAATACACCAGGAAAAGGGGGAGACAAAACTGCACTGATTTAGTAGAATTGTAGAATGATTACAGCACAAATGGAGGCCATTCAGTCTGTCCTATCCATGCCAGATCTCTGCAAGAATAATTTAACTGTTCCACTACCCCAACCATTTTTCCTGTTACTCAGTATTTTTCTCTTCAAAAGAAAATCCCATTCTTTTTTGAAAGCTATGATGAAACCCACCACCAGCACACTCTTAACAGTGTACTCTCTAACTGCTCACTGGTGGAGAAATGTGCCTCTGCATATTGATGTCACTTTTTTAAATCAAACATCTCAAATCTGTGAGGTCCAGTTTCTAATCCTTCCAGCAGGACAGAGTTTCTCCTATTTACTCTCTAATCCTCTCATGATTCTGAACACCTCAATCAAAACTCCTTGTTTTTCCAAGCAGAATAGCTGTAGTTACGTTAATTTCATGTAAGTGACATTCCTCATCCCTGCAACAATTCTCAGGAATCTTCTTGCACCAATGTGTCATGTTTCTTCCCGAAGTGTCATGTCCAGAACTGGGTAAGATAAAGCTCAACCAGATTTTCATATGCTTCATTAATGGCTTTCTTAACCTGATGTGCCACATTTGATGATTTATGCCTTATACCGCAGACCCCGTTGCTCTAGCAACCTACCAAAATGAATCACTTCACAATGCTCTACATTAAATATCATCTTATCTACCCATTCCACTAGATTAATTGACAAATAAATTGCAGAAGAACATTATTTCTTTAAATATTAATTAGGAGCAATGGTAATCTACTTGAACTCTGGGGCCTGTTCCAAGTTAACAAGGTAATAGCTGATCTGATTACTCTACATTCTGGCAACCCTGTGATAACCTTTCGATCCCTTGCGTATCAAGATGATTGATGAATGTCATTCATTGCCACTAATTCATATAAAATTCTGGAAAAATTAGAATAAAAATCCTCAACAAAAATCACACCAAATCTAATCAAAACACAAAGAGTTTTACAACCCAGGAGGAAGCCATGCAACACATTGTCCATTGATGTTGGCAGGGCCTAAAACATTTGCTGTGTTCCACACTTACAAACTGTTTCTTAACATGGAGTGTGTATTTCCAATGCAGAAAATTGGGTACTTTCACTGTTATGCTCACTGTGATCCCCCCGCACGCGCACAGTTACACCCATTACTAAAATATTCTCTAAGCCTGTGACTGTGCAGTCACTCAAAGGGTCCGTGTCTGCTCAGAGTTCAGATATATTGACTTCTGATTCTAGAAGTTGCTGCCTTGCCTGGGCATCAGAGTTCCATGCAGTGGCATAGAAAGTGAGGGGGCACCTAGACAATGAGATGACATTATTTATTTTAAAAAGTTGGAAAGTCACTTAAGAGCCACTGCACACAAATGGTAGCAGGCAAGGCGGGGTTTGCTACTACTCATGCGAGATAACAGAGAAAATGAATGTTTTCAGGAAGTAAGGTTCACGATAGCAGGAAAGCTGTTAAATTTACTCCAAGTGTTCTAGAACCATTCCTCCCAAATATATTTGCATTCCTCTGGCTCTAATCACCTGATTTATATTTATTAATAGTTTGCCGTGGGTGTGAGTTTAAAAGCTATGCTCTCACTGTGTACATTCTCACACAGTGTTTCACTTCAGTGTGGTGTTGGCCAGTAATGTAGCCTCTTAATATCAGACTGGAGAACTAAATTGACTGAAGAATGGCATGGATGATGGAAACTCAAGAGGTCAAGAAAGATCATCCACTTGGCATATGTGTTTAAAGGTTATCGGAAATGCTTCAGTTTCGTTTTTGTATTTATCTGCTGGGTGTTGGTCACACCCCATAACATTAGGGATGGGAATATTTGTGGAGTTTCTCGATCCTCCAGTTAGTTGTTTAAATATCCATCACAAGTCACAACTGGACATGGCAGAGCTGCAAAGCTTGGATCTGATCCGTTGTTTGGCGTTTGCTTAGCTCCATCTTTCACAAGCTGATTCCGTTGTCTATAACTGGTAGTTCAGTGTCATAGTTTCATCAGATTGCAACCTCATTTTTCCTTTGAATGTGACAAATGCTGCTGCTGGCATGCCCTTTTGTGGTCTTCATGATAGAAGTATTTCAAATTTTAAAAGAATTCTTTAGGGTAGATTGAGTAAAACTATTTCCTCTCATAGGCAAATCAAGTACAGGAGGACAAAAACTTAAAACTAGAACTGGGCCATTCACTATTTTTCCCACAAATATTATTAAATAGGAAAAAATGATGCTGGGTGACAATTTGAACTTTCAAGACTGAATCTGATCGAATTTTCTTTGGCAAAGATATTGATAGTAATTGAGTTAAGATGTGAATGGAGCTCAGATGCGGCTCAGCCTTGAATCTAATTAAATGAGAGCTAGTTTGAGGATACTAACTGATTTCCAACAGTTGGCAATGTCTCCAGATTCAATGTGACAGTCTACCAATGATGTAGACTATGATACATATGGCTAAGTTTAAATTTTAAGGAAAGATTTGCAAAATAAGAAATATTTTAGCGCATGTGTGAGTGATAATGGGAACTGCAGATGCTGGAGAATCCAAGATAATAAAATGTGAGGCTAGGTGAACACAGCAGGCCCAGCAGCATCTCAGGAGCACAAAAGCTGACGTTTCGGGCCTAGACCCTTCATCAGAGAGGGGGATGGGGTGAGGGCTCTGGAATAAATAGGGAGAGAGGGGGAGGCGGACCGAAGATGGAGAGAAAAGAAGATAGGTGGGGAGGAGAGTATAGGTGGGGAGGTAGGGAGGGGATAGATCAGTCCAGGGAAGACGGACAGGTCAAGGAGGTGGGATGAGGTTAGTAGGTAGGAGATGGAGGTGCGGCTTGGGGTGGGAGGAAGGGATGGGTGAGAGGAAGAACAGGTTAGGGAGGCAGAGACAGGTTGGACTGGTTTTGGGATGCAGTGGGTGGAGGGGAAGAGCTGGGCTGGTTGTATGGTGCAGTGGGGGGAGGGGACGAACTGGGCTGGTTTTGGGATGCGGTGGGGGAAGGGGAGATTTTGAAGCTGGTGAAGTCCACATTGATACCATTGGGCTGCAGGGTTCCCAAGCGATTATGAGTTGCTGTTCCTGCAAACTTCGGGTGGCATCATTGTGGCACTGCAGGAGGCCCATGATGGACATGTCATCTAAAGAATGGGAGGGGGAGTGGAAATGGTTTGCGACTGGGAGGTCCCCTATTCCCAATTCCTCCGCCTCTGCCGCATCTGCTCCCACGACGAGGCATTCCACTCCTGCACATCCCAGATGTCCAAGTTCTTCAAGGACCGCAACTTTCCCCCCACAGTGGCCGAGAACGCCCTTGACCACGTCTCCCGCATTTCCCACAACACATCCCTCACACCCCGCCCCCGCCACAACCGCCCAAAGAGGATCCCCCTTGTTCTCACACACCACCCCACCAACCTCTGGATACAACGCATCATCCTCCGACACTTCCGCCATCTACAATCCGACCCCAACACCCAAGACATTTTTCCATCCCCACCCCTGTCTGCTTTCCGGAGAGACCACTCTCTCCGTGACTCCCTTGTTCGCTCCACACTGCCCTCCAACCCCACCACGCCCGGCAGCTTCCCCTGCAACCGCAGGAAATGCTACACTTGCCCCCACACCTCCTTCCTCACCCCTATCCTAGGCCTCAAGATGACTTTCCACATTAAGCAGAGGTTCACCTGCACATCTGCCAATGTGGTATACTGCATCCACTGTACCCAGTGTGGCTTCCTCTACATTGGGGAAACCAAGCGGTGGCTTGGGGACCGCTTTGCAGAACACCTCCGCTCGGTTCGCAATAAACAACTGCACCTCCCAGTCGCGAACCATTTCCACTCCCCCTCCCATTCTTTAGATGACATGTCCATCATGGGCCTCCTGCACTGCCACAATGATGCCACCCGAAGGTTGCAGGAACAGCAACTCATATTCCGCTTGGGAACCCTGCAGCCCAATGCTATCAATGTGGACTTCACCAGCTTCAAAATCTCCCCTTCCCCCACCGCATCCCAAAACCAGCCCAGTTCGTCCCCTCCCCCCACTGCACCACACAACCAGCCCAGCTCTTCCCCTCCACCCACTGCATCCCAAAACCAGTCCAACCTATCTCTGCCTCCCTAACCTGTTCTTCCTCTCACCCATCCCTTCCTCCCACCCCAAGCCGCACCTCCATCTCCTACCTACTAACCTCATCCCACCTCCTTGACCTGTCCGTCTTCCCTGGACTGACCTATCCCCTCCCTACCTCCCCACCTATACTCTCCTCTCCACCTATCTTCTTTCCTCTCCATCTTCGGTCCGCCTCCCCCTCTCTCCCTATTTATTCCAGAACCCTCACCCCATCCCCCTCTCTGATGAAGGGTCTAGGCCCGAAACATCAGCTTTTGTGCTCCTGAGATGCTGCTGGGCCTGCTGTGTTCACCCAGCCTCACATTTTATTATCTTATATTTTAGCGCATGTTCTGAGATTTAACGTATCTATACCTTGTAATGGTCCAAAAATTACGTAAGTGTTGGTTTTGCAGCACAGCAGAGTAGCTCCAGATCTTAGCTGGGAAACTAATTATAATGAAAAAAACACCTCTGCAATAGTCAGATCTACTCGATAACTAAATAGTTTTCTCATATTCATTGCCTGGGCTCATTCATGTGTGATGACCACATGGGGTATGATCATCAGAGAGCTGTTGGTTCTCTTAGACCTACACATGGACAATTTAAGTCAGCAATTTTAGGAAATGAGGTTAGAGAAGAAGGTGAGGGGCACAAAATTGTTGCAGTTCATAAAAAAAGACAAGAAGCAGTTCAATGCACCTGGTTGGAATAGATATTGGGAATTGAAGGGCAAAAGTTGTTACCCACCTAAGGATTACAGTGTAATCTCTGACACCCATATCTAAATGACGCGACAGTGCACTTCAGCCAGATGAGTAAACCCTTTTCACCCAGGAAAGTATCCCATCCACACAGTTTTTGAAAATTGGTTCGGAGGACGTGAGCATCGCTGGCTAGACTAGCATAATGTTACCCTTCTTGAGAAGGTGTTGGCAATCTGGCATCTTTAATCACTGCAATTTATGGGAGATGTAAGTGTACCCACAACGTGGATAGGTTAGTGCTGATACAAATGAGGACCAAAACAGACAGTTGTAAGTATTTGAACATGGAGCATTAGAAATGATACTACGATAGATTTAATTTTTATTCCGGCCTTCCTACAAATAAAGGTCCACTTAGAAGTGACATTTTTCACATGCATTTTGTTACCTTCACAAAGTTAATAATAGAAATTAATCAAAAGATGTTACTACAACAATTTCTGGAAATGACGACATTCAATGAAAAGGAATAAAAAGTCATAGAAAATAAGAAAAAGGCAATTGCAGATTTTCCCGAAAATACTGTCCAAGTCATTAATATCTTAAAAAGAATTTTGATACTTTGGTAAGTGTAATGGAAATTCCCTTATTTCATTGGTTGTAAAGCACTTTGAAATGGGCTACAGCTGTCAGAAATGCTACACAAATGCATGTCTTTCATATTTTCAAACTTGCTAAGAAGGACATCAGCTTTCTGTGCTCTCATGTGGTAGGAGATAGCACGCAAACTAACTCATTATTGCCTCGGTTGCACCTACACAGATATATACGTAAAAATAAATATCTTGCTTAACATAAAATGTCTTCTGATAAAAAGAAAGCTTACGTATGATACCTTTCTGGTCCTAGGTTGAGAGTGGCAGTCTGACGCCTCCTAGCAGCAGTCAGCTTGTTACCTATGACAGTGATTACGAGGAAGAAGAATTTGTTACCCATGAACCTTTGGATCCTGGTTCTCCCAGTGTACCAGGTCTCCTTGGCCCTGAGTCGAAAGAAGGTTTGTAGCAGCAACAGTGTGAGATTCTATTCAGAATCTGGGTCTGTTTGCACTGAATGGAATTTTGGATGATGGCCACAATTTACATTCTCAGTATTTTACAAATGTGTAAATATATAAAATCACTTCAAACCAGCATGGTTTATATTAATTCTTTTGCTTCTCACGTTGTGATGCCTGAATGATGGTTTTATTTGTAAAAATTGACAAGGGCCCTTTTGTAATTTGTCTTTCATTGTAATTTTAGTGGCATAAATATTTTATCTGTATGCTCCACCACAGTGTGTAACTTCCTGCTGTCTATGGTTTGACCACAGCAGACAAAAAGTATCATAAAATAGTATTTAAATTACATCAAAAATTTTAGATCCTGTGCACATTTCTGCCATTGCTTATCATTGCAAGTGAAATCCAAACCTAACATCCACATTGCATTCAAAATTAATTCTTGGATCATTTAAAGTACATGAGGCTGCAATACAAATATTTTAAACTAGAAACCAGCATAAGAAAAGAAACTATCCCAATTATGAAATATATTCATTGATAATCTTCAGTACTTCCAGATTTTCTCTATTTTGTTTAAACAAATGAAATTTGTATTAATGTCAGAAACTGTAAACTACATTGTGTTTATGTTACTAGACTAATAATCTGGTAGCTCTGATAGCTTTGACAGCTTGGCCAATCTAAAATAGGCACATAGGAAAGAGGATCAGGAGTAAAACAACTGGTCCCTTGGTCCTGTTCTGCATTCAGCTAGAGCATGACTGATTTTCTACCTTAACATAATTTTTCCGCAGTATTCTATATTCCTTCATGCCTTTAATATCTAGAATATGGAATAAAGACTGTCCAGAAAATACTCAATCACTGAACACAGCCCTCTAAAAAACAGAAATTCACAAAGATTTACCACCACCATCGGAGTAAAGAAATTCCTCATCATCTCAGTCCTAAATGGTATACCTCTTATTTGAAGACTGTGTACCTGAGATCTGGAACATCCTCCAATCAGTGTAAACATCCTCCCTGAAATCCACTCTGTCTACCCCGTGTAGGAATTCTGCATGTTTCACTGAGATCATCACCTCTCATTCTTCTAAATTCTACAGAATACAGGCCCAGTCTCCTTAATCTCTCCTCATAGGGCAATTCCTCCATTTCAGGAATCAGTCTGATGAACCTCTACTGCACTCCCTATATGGAAAGCACAATCATCCTCAGGTAAGGACACTAAAACTGTACACAATTCTTCAGATCTAGTCCCACCAAGGTTCTATGCAGTTTCAGCAAGACTCCTTTACTTCTAGTCTCAAGCGCTCTTGCAAAATAGACTAAAATACCATTTATCGTGTTGCACCTGTATGTTAGTTTTCAGTGGCTCATGAACAAGAACATCCAGGTCTCTTCGGTTATTAACACTCTTTTACTATTTATGAATTTCTGTCTTCTTACCAAAGTGGATAACTTCACATTTTTCAACATAATACTCTATCTTCCTTGGTCCATCCTACTCACTAAGCCTGTTTAAGTCCCCTTGAAGCTCCGTGCATCTCTTCACAACTGCCATTCCCACTTATTTTTGTGTCGGGAAATTTGGAAATATTAAATTTTGTCTCCACATCCAGATCAGCTATATAGATTATGAATAGCTGGAGCTCCAACACTGATCCTTATGGCATCCCACTCCCACCGGTACCATGAGAAAGGCCAATTTATTCATATTTCGTTTTGTTCCCATTACCTAATTCTCAATCCACATCAGTACATTATCTATAATTCCTTGTGCTCTAATTTTGTGCTCTAACCTCCTGCATGGAACCTTAATGACAACCTTTTTAAAATCCAAATACAGCACATCCACTGATTTCTCCTTAGGTATTCTGTGAGATATATCCTCAAAAAATCTTAACAGGCCTGTCAACCACAATCTTCTTTTAGTAAATCCATGTTAACTCTACCCAATCCTCCCATAATTTTAAAGTGTCCAGTTATCACATTCTTTATATAGCTAATTCTCCCTACGATTTTCCATTCTTCCTGCTTTCTTAAATAGTGGGTTTATATTTGTTAACTTCCAATCTACAGGAACTATTTCAGTACCAATAGAATTTTGGAAGATAGCCACAATGCCTCTATTATCCCTACATCCCCATTTTGCAAAACTCTGGGTGGATAGTAGATCATCAGGACCAGGGAATTTAGGTAATTCTAGTCCCAAGAATTTTTGCAAACTCCATTTAAACTAATACATTTTTTTTTCAGTTTGTCATCCTCAGAAAAGATTTCCAAGGATGTTGAGCAGGAAAGTTGATGTTTCTGCTCCTCTGATGCTACCTGGCCTGCTGTATTTCTTCAGCACCACACTGTGTTGTCTCTGACTCCAGCATGTGCAGTTTTTACTATCTCTTTCCAAGGATGTTGCCAGGGTTGAAGGATTTGAGCTATAGGAAGAGGCTGAATAGGCTGGGGCTATTTTTCCTGGAGCATCGGAGCATCCGTGAGGGGTGACCCAATAGAGGTTTATAAAATCATGAGCGATGTGGACAGGGTGAACAGCAAAAGTCTTTTCCCTGGAGTGGGGGACTCCAAAACTAGATGGCATAGCCTTAAGGTGAGAGGGGAAAAATTTAGAAAGGACGTAAAGGGCATCTTTTTGCGTGTATGGAATGAACTGCCAGGGGAAATGGTGGAAGCCAATACATTTAAAAGGCATTTGAACGGATATGTGAATAGAAATGGTTTACAGGGATATGGGACAAATGCTGGAAAATGGGACTAGATTAATTTAGAATATCTGATCAGCATGGACGAGTTCAACGAAGGATCTGTTTCCATGCTGTAAGCTCTATGACTCTCTATCATTCAATAAAATCATGGCTAATTTGGTGTTCCTTACATTCACTTTGCTGAATTTTCCCCATATCCTTGATTCCCCTAGTGATCAAGAATCTATCTATCTCAGCCTTAAATAAACAGAAGAACTCTACCCCACAGCTCCCTGTGGCAAGGCATTCCAAAGACTTAGAACCCTATGAGAGAAGAAATTCCTCCTCATCTCAGTCTTACAATGACAACCCTTTATTCTGAGACTATGCCCTCCAGTCCTACACTCTCCCACAACAGGACACATCCTGTCAGCATTTACCCTGTCAAGCCACAGTCTAGAACTACTGAACTATATAGCACGGAAACAGATGCTACAGTCCAGCTCATCCATGCCAACCAAGTTTCCCAAACTGAACTAGTCCCATTTGCGTGTTTTTGATCCATATCTGTCTAAATCTTTCCTATTCATATACCTGTCCTTATGCCTTTTAAATGTTTTAACTGTACCTGCATATACCACTTCCTCAGGTAGTACATTCCACATACGAACCACACTCTGTGTGAAAAAAAAGCCCTTTAAGAGTCCCAGAGATAGCAAGAACTGCAGATGCTGGAGTCAGAGCAAACACAGTATGGAGCTAGAGAAGCACAGCAGGTCAGGCAGCATCAGAGGAGCAGGAAAATTGATGTTTCAGGTTGGGACCGAGAAGGGTCCCGACCCAAAACATCAACTTTCCTGCTCCTCTGATGCTGCCTGGCCTGCTATGCTTCTCCATTTCCATTATGTTATCTCTTTAAGAATCCTATACGTTTCACTAAGATCACCTCATGCTTCTAAACTCCAGTGAGTACAGTAGATTTGCTACATTTTTGACACTTTATAAACCTCTTCATTTGATCCAGTATAACAATTAACTTCTCGTGTTAGCAATAGTTGGATCGCCTTTACTGCTGGGGTTTTCTGCCTCATAGGAATGCAAGTTTGTCATAAACTATGTGGTGATCTTTCCCCTGACTTGAATGGCTTCCTATATCACAATTCAGATTGCTCATCCTGCCTGCAGAAACCACTTTTGTCCATGTAGGCTGCAAGAACCTCACACCTTTTGGATTTAAGTTATTTATATTGTAAATGAAGTATAACAGTGATGTGTTTACTCCCATACTATGGTTCCACTACTTAGTGTATGTTTTCACATTGGTTATGTGGACTTCTGGATCAACTGAAATATTTGATCGATCAGTATGCTCATGGTCCCGTAAGTGCAATTAATAAAAAGTTTGCTGCATCTACAAAATGACTGCAGAAATTCACCAAAGATCCTTAGACACATTGAAAAACCACTACCATTTCTATCTAGAAGGACAGGAGAAGCAGATGTATGGGAACACTGCCAACTGCAAATTCCCTCCAAACCGCTCAATATCCTGACTTGGAAATGTATCACTGTTCCTTCATTGTCGCTGGGTCAAAATCCTGGAATTCCCTCCCTAAGGGCACTGTGAATCAACCTACAGCATGGAATCTGCAGTGGTTCAACAAGACAGCTTGCCACCATTTTCTCAAGGTTAACTAAGGATGGCCAATAAATGCTGGCATAGCCAGCGATGTCCACGTCTATGTATATTTAAAACAAAATTTTCTCCTTCATTCAATAAAATTGGTCTCCCTTGTTAGTCAAGAATTTTCGACTTCTGCCTTAAAATATTCAATGGCCATTGTAAGGTTTTATCAACTCAGTATTCCTAGCCTCTGACCTGCTTTTGTAGCTACTGTATTTATATGGAGATTTCAGCTGAGTTTCTGGTCAACAGTGATTCCCAGGATGTTGACAATGGGGAATTCAGCAATGGTAACAGCATTGAATGACAAGGGGTGATTGTCTCCTATTTGGAGATAATTATTGACCGGCATTTTTGTGGCACACATATTGCTTGCCACTTGTCAGCCCAAGCCTGGATATTGTCCAGAACTTGTAACATTTGAACATGGACTGCTTCAGTATCTGAGGAATCATGAATAGTGATGAACATTGTGCAATCGTCAGTGAACTTCCCCATTTCCGACCTTTTGATGGAAGGAAGCTCATTAATGAAGCAGCTGAAGACGGTTAGGCATAAGACACTATCCTGAGGAACTCCTGTAGAGATGCCCTAGAGCTGAGATGGCTCCAACAACCACAACCATCTTCCTATGGGTTAGATATGGCTCCAACCAGTGGAGAGTTTGCTCACAGATTCCCATTGATTCCAGTTTTGCTAGGCCTCTTTTGATGCCACATTGAGTCAAATACAGCCTGGATATCAAAGGCTGTCACTCTCACCTCATCCATGGAATCTGGTTCTTTTATCCACATTTTGAATGAAGGTCAGGAGCTGAGTGGCCCTGGCAGAAGACAAACTGGGTGTCATTGAGCAGGTTATTGCTGAGCAGGTGCTGCTCAATAGCACTATTGATGACATCTTCCATCACAGACTAATGGGACAGTAATTGGCTGAGATGGATTTGTCCTGTCTTTTGTGTACCTAGGCAATTTTCCATATTGGTAGGTGGATACCAATAACTATATTGGAAGAGATTGCCTAGAGGAGCAACAATTTCTGAAGCACAAGTCTTCAGTACTTTTGCCAGAATGTTGTCAGGGCCACAGTCTTTGTATTATCCAAGGTCTCCAATTGTTTCCTGATATCAAGTGGAGTGAACCAAGTTGGCTGAAAACTGGCATATATGATGCTGGGGACCACTGGAGGAGACAGAACCATTTGGCCCATTGATTCCACACCAACCCTCCGAAGAGCTTCCCACCCAGACCAAGCCCCTATTCTCTTCTTGTGCCCCTGCAATTCCTGTGGCTAACCTATCTAGCCTGCATATCCCTGAACACGATGGACAATTTAGCATGACCAATGGGTCATCGGATTAAGCTGAGAGGGGAAAGATTTAAAAGGGCCTAGAGGGGCAACTTTTATACACAGAGGGTGGTGCATGTATGGAATGAGCTGCCAGAGGAAGTGGTGGAGGCTGGTACAATTACAACAGTTAAAAGGTATCTGAATGAGTCTATGAATAGGAAAGATCTGGAGGGATATGGGCTAAATGCTGGAAAATGGGACCAGATTAATTTAGGATACCTGTCGGCACAGACGAGTTGGTCTGAAGGGTCTGTTTCCATGCTGTGCGTCTGTATGATTCTACATCTCTATGACAATCCACCTAACCTGCCCATCTTTGGACTGTGGGAGGAAACCGGAAAATTTTCTGAGGAAGGGTCTAGGCCCGAAACGTCAGCCTTCCTGTTCCTCTGATGCTGCTTGGCCTGCTGTGATCATCTAGCTCCACACCTTGTTATCTTAGTTTCTCCAGCATCTGCAGTTCCTACTATCTCTGCTCTGTCAGGTAGTTCTCCCAGCTTTGCACTAGGCCACAGATATTATTAAGGAGGACTTTGCAGGGTCAATATGGCTATTTCTGCTGTTGTCTTTTCCGGTGTCTAGGTCAATGCCAAGTGATCCGTCCAATTTCATTTCTTTCTGAAACTTCATAGTGATTGATCCAGTTGAATGGCTCACTAGGCCATCACAGTTGACAGTGGGGGTCAACCACATTGCTGTGTCTCTGGAGTCATACGCAAGCCAATGCAGGTGAGGATGTCAGATTTCCTTCCCTGAAGGGCAGTAGGGAGTCAGATGCATCTTTCTGACAACTGACAATGGTTTCATGGTCGTCAGTAGATTCTTAATTTCATATTTCTGTTATTGAATTTAAATTCCACATAGCCTGAAGCTCAATCAGGCCAGCCCTGTTCTCACTGAATGACTGAGCAAGGTCATGGGACTGAATAGTATATTCATGCTTTTAATTCATAACTCGTACATAAAGTTTAGCCTGCTAACAATTCAGGATCAAAAGTTCAGAGGAAGGGTCACTGGACCTGAAACATTAACTCTGATTTTGTTTCTTCACAGATGCTGCCAGACCTGCTGAGCTTTTCCAGCAACTTCTGTTTTTATTTTTGATTTACAGCACACGCAGTTCTTTCAGTTTTAAAAATTCATGATACCTGAAATATAGTGAGATTCCCTACTTGCCCTGCTCTTCGCCAACCTATCAAAGATATCATCCTGCTGAACTCACAAACATCAGCATTACCACTATTAGCACTTGCACACTTTGCGTACTGAAAATCTGTTGTGAATCCAGTGTGGTTGGATAACCACCAAGGTTGTGATTAAAATAATTCAGTAGACTCAATTACCTTAGATTAAGAACAGAGATTACATAGACTGGATTTGTATACCCTCAAATAAAAGCAGTTTTGGTTTTTAGGATTTTGAAAGATATGTACAGGGCAGATACGGAGAAATTCTATTGGCAGCAAAGCTACATAAGGGATATAATCTTAAAACCAGAGCCAGGCAATTCTAGAGAAAGACTCTGTCTTAAAGAAGAGACACTGGACTGGAACGTTAAATCCGCTTTCTCTCCACAAACGCTGCCAGACTTGCTGTGTTCCTCCAACAATTTTTGTTTTAATTCAAGAGAATCACGCTATGCACAGTGAGTGATAGAATTGCGGAACATCTTCCACATAAATGTGATAAATTCTAGGTCAATTGATGATGTTAAATAGTTTATAAATAGATATTTGATCTCTAAGGGTATAAAGTTTCGGGAGTCAAGGCAAGTGGGAATTGAGTTAAGACACAGATCAGTATAATCCCATTGAATGACCAAATAGAGTTGAGAAGTTCCCTGGTCTTAATACAGTTCCTATGGGGGAATTGCAAAGTAAGCATGGTGAAACATATTTAAATATTACTGTTCAATCATCAGAATATAACTTAAAAAGATAATATTTATTTTCTATCTCTCAGGCCTTCCAACCTGCGTTCTCTGTACCTGCCTGAGTGGATCTGTTTACTGTGATGATACAGATATTAAAAACATACCTCCTCTCCCCAAGGAGACCACTCACTTTTATGCACGGTTCAACAAGCTCACCGACATAAAGAAAGGAGATTTTGCTGGGCTAAGTATGACAATGTGAACCTTTGGGCTTATCATTATGAAAAGAAGGACAATGTTAATTTCTTTATATGGAATGCGTGTTCTTGTTCTGTTTTGTAATTCTTGCATCACTATCAATTTGTTGGCTTGGTTGTGATATATTTGCAATAGAAATTTGAATGTAAACAAAGTAAAGTTTTGAGTGAAGGAGCCCACAGCATTTGCTATGACTGATGTAAATAGAGTTAAGATACAGATCTAGTTATAATATCTACAGTCCACAAGGAATCAAAGGTATCTCCCTCTGTTAAAGAGAGACAAATTGGCTATATAGCCTGGGGAACACCACTTCATATTGAGCATGGAGCAGGGAAGGAGGCAGCCACATGAATACCATGAAGATTGAAGTTACACCATGAATGTTATGCAGCATTACAGTTTGGCCACTTGGCCAGTTGACTGCCACAGATCAGCCATGATCCAACTGAACTGTGACAGTTGGTTTTCAGGATTTTGAAAGGTATGGTTAGGGCAGATATAGAGAAAATTATTCTATTGTTGGAGAAGCTACACAATGGATAAAATCTTAAAATTACAACCAGGCAATTCAAGACAGAAACTATGAAACACTTCTGTGCACAACAGGTGTTAGAAATGTGCAACTCCTCCCACAAAAAAACCCAACAGATTCCAGGTCACTTAGTCATGTTAAATCTGTTACTAATAGATTCTGCTCACCAAGGGTATAAAACCAAGACCAGTGGATATAGAGTTAATATCCAGGTCAGGTGTAATTCCATTAAATCATAGACTTGAAGGTTTGAAGAGCTATCTATCCTGACTGCAAGTGTTTCAGGGATTAAATGGCAGGCTCCTGTTATTACGATCCTGAAGGAGCTTTATGCAGGCAGCATAGCTTTAAAATTTGAGTCAGTCCATTCATTGGTTGGAATAACTCAGGGAGTCTGACTGTAAAGGAAAAATTTTTTATTGTTGAACACCAAAATAGAACCACTACATGTGGCGTACAAAGGCTAGTCCTAGTCTGAAACAGACGGTTCTGCAGACATATTATAAAGCACGCAGGTGATGAGTCCCAGCTGGGCAGACCACTGCCTGTTACCAAGGGAACCCATACTCAGCTAGCACCACTGTGAGATTGATTAGTGACTCCTGGATGGGCATAAAGGGGGCTTATCAGATTGGTAATGTCAGAAAGCATGCAGAGGGAAGTGGAAAAGCTGTCAAACTTAGGGGTGGGGAGGGACCGTGGCAGGGGTTATCAACTGAAAATTTCAGAAGTCAGATTGAAACATTTTTGCATACTGCTGATGGAGGCAGTGTTACAGAATTTTCTTGCCACTTTCCTGAGACCCACAGAGTCACCAAAATCAAGGATGTGTGCAGGATTGCAATGTGGGACAAGGATGCAGGGTTGAATGTGGCTTGGAAGGCGAAAATTCAGGAAGTAAAGAGAAAGGGCAGGAGTTCTACAACAGGGAGAAGGAGTTGCATAAATGTCCATCCTTATATGGTAACTCTAATTGCAGATAATATTGCAATTGTGTAATCTATTGCTTATATGGAAGCACATTGTCTAAGACTGTGTTGAGTTTAAAAAACACACAACAAATCGCTTACCTTGATTGGGTAACTGTTAGGACCATATTGATATTAAGAAGGGACTATTACATTTATTATTTGTTTCCAAGTGTATCTAATGTGAATAATTACCATCTTAGAACACCTAAAGTCAATTGATGCAACAAGTAATAGAATTATAATGGTATTATTGGTTCCAAATATATTAATTGTGAATAATTATCACCCTAGGTCACCTAAAGAGGATTGACGTGACAGGTAATAGAATTTCTTCAATTGATGAAGATGCTTTCAGGCAGTTGCCTGAACTGGTCGATCTGATGGTTGCTTCAAATGAACTTGTGCAGCTTCCAGAGCTACCCCAAACTATGATCAGCATTGATGCAAGTTACAATAAACTGAACAGCAGTGGGATAAAGAATGAAGCATTCAAAGTAAGACCCATTATTAGACACTTTAGTATGTCCTTTTTGACAAATGTCTTGCATGGTCAACTTTCAAATTTGAATGCAAGGTCTGATTAGTTTGAAAGTTGATTGAACTTCTTTAATACAGCAGACCTTCAGTCTTTTAATATTGTATCCATGTTTCATTAATATTTTTTGTTCTGTACACATTTCTTCTTTACACTATATGGTTATTCTTCCATCAGTTTTTCATACTGTTTGTGTTAATCGTTCCATTTATGAAGTAATTTACCTATTAAACTATGTTATTACCCAATCACAAATACTCTTTGGAGTAGTTTTCAGAGTAGTCTGTGACAGGTTAGTGTATTCCTCGTTTCTTTTCTCCTATATATAAAGCAGAACTAAGGCATTTTTTTCTATCACTTAAGTTTTTCCTTCATGGTAAATATTTGCTCTCAAATCCTCTTTGTACAGATATGGTGCTGACCCTGTGTTAGTGAGGGTAATGTTGAATCTGGGAAATAGTTTAAAGTAGGTGATATAAATTTAACTGCCTTTTATATAGCTCCCCTGAAGAGGGTCTTGTGGTGGAGTAGTGGTGTCCCTAGTGCTATGCCAAGAATCTCAGTTCAAGTCCCACTTGCTGCAGGAATAAGATCTCTGGATAGATTGGTTAGAAAATACCTACATTTATCATGATCAAATTCAACAGAAATAAAATTTGGGAGTGTAGTTATTTTAATCAAAATTTTAACACACCTCGAGGGCAAGTGGGATTGCACCCAAACATTCAGGATCAGAGGAAGGAGCGCTACAATGAAGTCCATACCCCTAGGTTTGCACATATTTTTAATCAATCACACATCCACATCAGATGAGACTTCAGACTACAGCTTTTTGCACAGTATTGGTTAAAAGATTATCTTGCTTTTGCTTCTGTTATCCTCTTCATACAATTTAATGTTAATTACCAAAGTGTTAGTGGACTCTTGGTTGTACCGCTCTAACTTGTATTTTGTGGCTGCAGTCCACTTCAGGGCAATTTAAATAAAATCCTCAAATTATGTTGTCCTTCAACGTCATGAATTTTAAAGCAAAATTGCTGGTAGGTGAAAACTCCACCCAGATAAAAGCTGTAAGGTTTCATAATCTTTCTTTTAAGAATAAATTATGTGCTCTTCACTCCCAGTATCAATGTCAAACTTAATGACAGCGACTGCAATTTTCCTATCACATTGTGTTAAATGGTAATGCTCAATAATTGACGATTCTTTGTTTTCTCATTGTTACTTCTTTTCCTTTGAATTCACAGGACATGAATAGCCTCGAATATCTATATCTAGCTGGCAATTCATTGAATTATGTTCCAATTCCTCTGCCTGAGAGCCTCCGTTCCATTAACCTACAGGTATAACACAAACCATTCAAGTTGCATATATAATGTGCTAAACCTGATAAGCTAATGTCACCACATCCTCCAAAAATAACATAACTATGGATCAGGTATCAAATTCAGGTATCAGTTTACCAAATTTAGCAAAACACAGGGAGATGCCAGTAGACTTGTAATCAAGAGACAGTGGACATGGGTTCAAAGTTCAAATCCAATCATGACGGCTGTGAAATTTAAATTCAATCAAGAGAGATCTGGAGCAGAAAGCTAGTATCAGTAACAGCAACCATGAAACTATCAATTATCATTAGCAAAAAAATGATTCATTAATTCCTGTCAGGTAAGAAATCTGCCATCTGTTCCTGGTCTGACCTACGCGTGGCACCAGACTCTAACAATATGTTTGACTCTTAACTGTCCTCTAAAATGGCTGATGAAGGTGTTTAGTTCAAGGATAATTAGAGAAGGGCATCAAATACTGGTTTTACCAGTGAAGCCCTCATTCCATGAAAGAATAAAGTGAATTCAGATAGTGGAGCATAAACAGAGAAAGAAAGAGAGAAAATACTGCTCAGTTCAGTACTGTTCCGATTCCATCCCAAATTTCAGATCTCAGTGATCAATAATTCTCCCAATGACACCAATGGCAGGATAGATGCCTGCCTTACTACCCCTACAAACGTCCCTACTTATAACTACCTTCAATAGTTTAGCTGTCGTACATACAAATAAAAATACAAAATGTAGCCTCAACAATATTCTCACTCTGTTTATCATATATGATGATAACTCTTACATCTTTTAATCAGACATGTTCCATGCATTGTACAAGAACATAAGAAATAGGAAAAGGACTAGATTATATCCAGCCCAATCAAGCCTGCTTCACCATTCAATATGACTCTGGCTAATATTTGGCCTTACCTCTATTTTCTCACCTGCATCCCTTGATTCTCTTAAAGACTAAAGATGTCTGTCTTAGCCTAATATGTATTCAATAACGAAGCATTCAAAATCTACGAAGCTAGAGAATTCCAAACTTCAGATCATTTTCCTAACTACACCAGTTCTGAGGAAAGGTCAATGGACCTGAAATGTTAACTCTGATTTCTCTTCACAGATGCTACCAGACCTGCTGAACTTTTCCAGCAACATCTGTTTTTGTTGTTGAGTAAAGAAACATTTGTCTCAGCCCTAAATGACTAAACCACAAAAGACCCTAAGGAGACTTGACAGAATAGATTCGAGAGAATATTTTCCTTTGTTGGAGAGAATCAGGTGACATTTTTAAGATAGACATTAGGTCAATTTTTTTTCTCTCAGAAGATTGTTAATCTGTGAAATTCTCTTCCCCAGAAAGAAATGGAGGCTGGATCTTTGAAGCAAAGTTAGATAAGATTTTGATAAACAAGGAGTCATAAGTTCTTGAGGGGGAAACAGAAAAATGGAATTATGACCACAGTCAGATCAACTACAATCTTAATGAATGTCAGAGTAGGATTGATGGCTGAAAGCCTTCGTAAATTTTATGTTCATATGATCTGCCTCTTATCCTGAGATTCTGTCCATGAGTTCTGGATTTACCAGTTATGGGAAACAACTTGTTAGTATCTACCCTATGTTGTAATCTCAAGGGAGATTATTAACTTTTAAAAAGAAAAGCAAATTCTCAGTTATTAACTGAAAGACTTACACCATTTGGTTTTATATTTCAAACAAAAAACTTTTTATGGTATAGCAAAGTAAGTACTACTAATTTGATACTATATTTCACAAACATTAATTCTACATGCCCTGGAATCTTAACAGATTAGCCTCCATGACAACAAAGTGTGAAGCTGGATGAACACAGCAGGCCAAGTAGCATCTTAGGAGCACAAAAGCTGACGTTTCAGGCCTAGACTCTTCATCAGAGAGGGGCATGGGGAGAGGGTTCTGAAACAAATAGGGAGAGAGGGGGAGGCGGACCGAAGATGGAGAGAAAAGAAGATAGGTGGAGAGGAGAGTATAGGTGGGGAAGTAAGAAGGGGATAGGTCAGTCCGGGGAGGATGGACAGATCAAGGAGGCGGGATGAGGTTAGTAGGTGGGAAATGAAGGTGCGGCTTGAGGTGGGAGGAGGAAGAACAGGTTAGGGAGGCGGGGACGAGCTGGGCTGGTTCTGGGATGCAGTGGGGGGAGGGGACGAGCTGGGCTGGTTTTGGGATGCATTGGGGGAAGGGGAGATTTTGAAGCTTGTGAAGTCCACATTGACTATTGGGCTGCAGGGTTCCCAAGCAGAATATGAATTGCTGTTCCTGCAACCTTCAGGTGGTATCATTGTGGCACTGCAGGAGGCCCAGGATGGACATGTCATCTAAGGAATGGGAGGAGGAGTTAAAATGGTTCACAACTGGAAGGTGCAGTTGTTTATTGCGAACCGAGCTGAGGTGTTCTGCAAAGCGGTCCCCAAGCCTCCGCTTGGTTTCCCCCATGTAGAGAAAGCCACAACGGATACAGTGGATACAGTATACCACATTGGCAGATATGCAGGTGAACATCTGCTTAATATGGAAAGTCATCCTGGGGCCTGGGATGGGTGGGAGGGAGGAGGTGTGGGGGCAAGTGTAGCACTTCCTGCAGTTGCAGGGGAAGGTGCCGGGTGTGGTGGGGTTGGAGGGGAGTGTGGAGTGAACAAGGGAGTCACAGAGAGTGGTCTCTCCGGAAGGCAGACAAGGTTGGGGATGGAAAAATGTCTTGGGTGGTGGAGTCAGATTGTAGATGGCGGAAGTGTCGGAGGATGATGTGTTGTATCCGGAGGTTGGTGGGGTGGTATGTGAGGACTAGGAGGATTCTCTTTGGGCGGTTATTGTGGGGGTGGGGTGTGAGGAATGTGTTGCAGGAAATGCGGGAGGCACGGATGAGGGCATTCCCGACCACTGCGGGGTGGAAGTTGTGGTCCTTGAAGAAAGCGGACATCTGGGATGTGCGGGAGTAGAATGCCCCATCCTGGGAGCAGATGCAGCAGAGGCGAAGGAATTGGGAATAGTGGATGGAATTTTTGCAGGAAGGTGGGTGGGAGGAGGTGTATTCTAGGTAGCTATGGGAGTCGGTGGGCTTGAAATGGACATCAGTTTCTAGCTGGTTTCCTGAGAATGAGACCGAGAGTCCAGGAAGGTGAGGGATGTGTTGGAGATGGCCCAGGTGAACTTGAGGTTGGGACGGAAGGTGTTGGTGAAGTGGATGATTTGTTCAAGCTCCTCTTGGGAGCAAGAGGCGTCGCCGATACAGTCATCAATGTAACGGAGGAAGAGGTGGGGTTTGGGACCAGTGTAGGTGCGGAAGAGGGACTGTTTTACGTAATCTATTCTACTTTTATTTTCACCCAAAGAGTTCTATACTGTATAGAATCTTGAGAATTTCTCTACTTTTCTGAATCCAAACCAATGTGTACCATACCTGTCATTTTAATTCTCCTCAATGTTCCTACTTTTCTCCATGATATGAAATTTCTTAGCGTCTTTCCATGATGACCCTTTAATACTTAAGCACCACATGATCATGGAGACCTCAGCTTAAGCACAAGATGCTTTCTCTCTCTGTCCATTCCTCAAGTGTTCTAATTCTAAACATAAACTGTCTGTTTCAAACCTGTTACAAAGCTGAGTAATGGTTTCAGTGAGAAAACATACAGATAAATACAAGACGATATGTAATCTCCCAGCTATCTTACCCCATAACAATGTCCCACATCTATAATATTCCAAATAAAGATATCATCAATTCACTTCAATTATCAACTCATTGTTTTTCTGACAATTATATGGATACTTTAAGATGGTTACTCGTTTACTAATTGGTTTTCAACCTTTCTTTGACCTGGGAAATTACATGAAACAGTTCAGATGACGAACGAAGACATCTGGCCTCCATCAAGAAGTGTAGAAAGGGGCCATTTCTAACTTTGGTCTAATTAAATAGACACAGGTCACTCTTTATAATGGCAATAACTTCAGGTCTGTTTACTACTCCTTCTTCAGGAGTTTCCATTCATCTTACATTCAACACTTCAATTACTCTGGTTTGGGGTGGGGATGAGGGAGATGGTCAGACAGGAATTTTACAAGATTCTTTCCCAAGTTTACCTAAGGTTCTTTTATGCATATCTTGCAAAATTGTGCAGGTAATTGATAATGGTTGTGGAAGGAGACAGTGAGGACAGGCATGGGAAGTAGGGTGCATGGATAGACCTCATATTGTGGACTAGTTGAACAATGACAACACAGAATTTACCTCAGGAACTAGCTGTCTTCCTCCTGTATTTTTTCAAAAGTTTTGCTCAAAGGATGAAGGCTTGCTGACTAAGTGAATATTTATTGTACATTCCTAATTGCCCAAAGGGCAGTCTACAATCAACAACATTGCTGCGAATCAGGAGTCACGTGTAGGTCACATGAGGCAAGAGTGGCAGATTTCCCTTCCTATAGGGCATTAATGGAATTGATGGTTTATTCAAAATGACAATCGACATTGTTTAGAGCTGAAAGAGCACAGCAGGCCAGGCAGCAGCAGAGGAGCAGGAAAGTTGACATTTCAGGTAGACCCCCTTCTTCAAAAATTGGGGAGGGGAGCTGGGAGATACATAGAGAGGAAGAGTGGGGCAGGTGAAGGTAGGTGGAATGGTGATAGTTAAGTGCAGGTAGGCAGTGGTGGGGATTGGTCAGTGAGGTGGGAGGAGCGGATAGATGGGAGAGAAGATGGACGGGCTGCGACAGGTCAAAGAGGCAGACATGAGAGGGAGGGTTGGTCATGGGATGATGCCGGGGGTGGGGAAATTTTGAAATTGGTAAAGTCCACATTGAGACTGTTGGGATGTAGGGTCCTAAGGTGGAATTTGAGGTGCTCCTCCAGTTTATGGGTCATGCCATTGTGACACTGGAGGAGGCCCAGGACAGACATGTTGCCCAGGAGAATGGGAGGGGGAGTTCAAATGGTTTGCGATTGGAAGGTGTTGTTGTTTGTCACAAACAGAGCGCAGGTGCTCTATAAAGCAGTCCCTGGGGACCTGACCTCTGTTCGCAACAAACGACAACACCTTACAGTCGCGAATCATTTCAACTCCCTCCCACTCCCTGGGCAACATGTCCATCCTGGGCCTCCTCCTCCAGTGTCACAATGACACCACCCACAAAACTAGAGGAGCAGCACCTCATATTCTGCCTTGGGAGGCTACAACACAAAGATCTCAATGTGGACTTTACCAGTTTCAAAATCTCCCCACCCCCGGCCTCATCCCCCGAGCAACCCACCTTCTCATCCCCGCCTCCTTGACCTGACACAACCTGTCTATTTTCTCTCCCACCTATCCAATCTTCCCAACTCACTGACCAATCCCCACCACTGCCTATCCACACTCACCTATCACCATCACATCTACCCTCCCAAGCTCGAACCCCCCATCAATTTATTTCTGAGCTCCCCTCTCCCTTCCCTCATTTCGGAAGAAGAATCCTGACCCAAAATGTCAACTTTCCTGCTCATCTGATGCTGCCAGGCCTGCTATACTCCTCCAACTCCACACTGTGTTATCTCTGACGCCAGCATCAGTAGTTCTTACTATCTCTGAATCGCCAATATTTGGCCAGATTTTTATTGAATTCAAATTTCAACCGTCTGCAATGAGAACACTTGACTGGCATTCTGGTTTACATATCCAGTGATACTTCCAATAAGGCATTGCCTCCCAAGATGTTTGGTTCCATGTTAAGGCAGGGAATTCAAGAATGGTAGCCCTAAATGCAGCTGCCAATTACAGTGAAAAGAGATTGGGGAGTCAGGGGGCATTCCAACAGGTGATCAGAGTTAAAGGAATAGGGAATATGGCTGGGGACAGGTTAAAATTATGGCAATTACCAACATGCTGATTTAGTGCAGAGCATGACACAAAAGGTCAACATACAGCTAAATCATAAGATTTTGAAAGGGCCCGATAGTGTAGAAACGGAGAGATTGTTTCCAATGGTCAGGCACTCTAAAACATAGGAAAAATGCTGTCGGATAATAGCACCATAATTTAGGACTGAGGGAAGGAGAAATTATTTCACTCAAAGGATTGTGAAATTTCTACACAAGGGGGCTCTGGAATCTCCAACTTTGAATAAATTTAAAGCTGGCAGCGTCAAGCTTTTGGCCTCATGGGTGATCAAGGGATATTGGGAGTGAAATAACTCCAGTGGCTGGTATCCTGTCAGCAAATCAGCATTTATTTACACAAGCATAGTACTTGACATCGATCCAGCTCCCTCAGAGTCAGCTCTCAGTCTGAGCAAAACCTCTGACACTCCTGTTTATATTTGTCGGCCAGGGCTCTTTGATCAGACCAGATTAATAGGCCCAATCAGACAACTAATGATCTATATGGTCGACCTGGCTCACCTCATGACAGTCACTACAGGGAGCAGGTGGATAGTGAAATTGAAGTCCAAGATCAGCCATGATCATGTTGAATGCAGGGCAGGATTGGTGGCCCAAATGGCCTTCTCCTGTTCCTATTTCTTGTGTTTGTGTTCTTATCTTATGACCTTCAGGGATGGAGACTCATTTCCCTTATAGGCTTCAAGATACAAATGTTACCTGGTCTTCTAAGCTCTGTTTCTTGGATTTCTGTTTTATTTTAAATTCTGTTTTTGTATCTAAAATTGCTGTTTTGGTTTGGTATCTAAGATGGATTTTTCTGTTACTTTTGGGTGTTTTATTGCAACTTTGTACATTTTTCACTGTACTCCTGTATCTTTGTACCTGAGTACATGTGTCAATATAACCTTATTCTGATAAACTAATGTGCCATTTTTTCTAATCTTTTCAGAACAACAATGTTCAGCAGATTGACGACGACACTTTCTGCAACTCAAAGGACATACACTATGTTCGCAAGGCCCTGGAACTCATTCGACTGGATGGAAATCCCATTAATCTTAGCAAAACACCTGGTGCCTACATCTGTCTCCCTCACGTGCCCTATGGCAATTATTAAAGATCTCTATTTTTATTTCCAGTTCACACAAAAGAAATCACAGCAGGCCAAAGCCTTTTACTATTTTGCTTAGGATTTTCAATAGCAAATACTTCCTCTTCAAGAAATCTGTTTAAATGCCACATCCAAGTATTTCTTATGCTCTACTGAATGATTGAATCAGTTCTGTAAAGGAGGAACATATTCAGAATAACTATTTGAAATGCTAGGCAATAAAGCAAGAGAAAGTAAAAGTTGTAAATGTTTAATAAGGAAAACTACTTTGAAATCCAATCTGTATTGACACTGCCAAACAAAATAAATATGATCTGGCTAAAAAACACCTTGATATTCATTAAGCAATATATGTGCTCCATCAGTACATGGTCAACTTATTTCATGTTATAAGCGTGATGCTATAAAAAGAAAAAGATATTTTGCCTTTCCATTTCTTTGAAGCATTTTACATTATCGTTAGATTATAATGAACCCCATCTGCATTGTAAACATTATTCCTAATTGTACTTGTAGCATGAATAAATGTCTTATTAATGTTATTTTTAAAGCCTCTTAATATGAAAAATATTGAATCTTGTTTTTCTTCAGGAAAAACTACAAAGCTTAGTTGTAACTAGATAATCGTAACTTGGTAATCATCAGGATAAACTTTTTGGTGTTGATTAAGGTGGGACAAGAAAGCTGAAGCAACAGTAAAACTTATTTGTGGTAACTGTTTCTTCGATTTGCATTTTTAAAACCAACCACTCATGTGGAATCTAGCTTATGATGTTGAGTTCATTCACTTATTTATGTAAATTAAAATTTAAAAAGTTTTGTTTAACCATTAGGTCTCATTTAGCTGCTTTCTTGATCTCTGGAATAGACTGTAACTTGAGTTTGAGCAGCAAAAATGCAATGGGCAAATAGTATTTGAGGCAGGTGGGTACATGGGTACATATTCTAGTTTTATTTTTCAAGTGCCTAATGTACCTGCTTCATGGTATAAAGTGCAGATAATGAAGAACTGGCATTGTGGGTCCCCACTCATAATTCTCTATCCCCACCTACTGCCGCATGCTGTCCATGGCTGGTTGGACAGAGTTCCTCTCCCTTTTAGATCCCCAGGGAATTCCTGTCATTGAGTCAGACAAAGAATATTCCTGTTTCAGACTGATTTATAGCCATTCTGGTGCTCACACCCAGGACTTAGAGTAACAATGTACCAAAAGAACTTTTCCTTCTTAGTTCACAAACGAAAAGGGAAGACATTTCTGGCATTTATACAGGTAGTCAAGTATTTCAAAATATACCAAAATAGTTTGCATAAAATAATTGAATTTTAAGTGCCATTGTCAGTGAGATAGATAGGTCATGATCTAATGGAATGGCAAAAATGGGATGAGTGAATGAATGTCCTCTTCCTCTTCCTATGTATGACGTGGAAGTGCCAGTATTGGACTGGGGTGAACAAGGACAAAAATCACACAACACCGGGTTATAGTCCAAAACATTCACTTGAAGGCATAAGCTTTTGGAGTCTTGCTCCTTCTTTGGGTGTCAGTGAGTGAGGTAGCATCAGACACAGAATTTATAAGCAAAAGATTGAAGTTCAAAGAACTGTGCGAATGTCCTGAAAAAAACCTAAGATGGCTGTTAAATCTTTAGTCAATTAGAAAAGATTAATATGCAAATTCCAAAATTTCTTTCAAATCACTACCCCAAAATAAGTAAAGGTTTTATCAGTACGCCAGTGGTGACATCTCAGATGAGATAATGCCCTTTCGGTGTAAGGACTTGTTTAGAATCTGGCTGTGTATTAATTTTGAGTCAAATTGGCTTTATTTTGAAAGTAGGAATTTATGAAATGGCACAATGACTGTCTATAAATTGTGTGCTTTTTATACAAAATTGCATAAATCTATGATTACAAATCTCCAAATGCAAATTTACTATGTGTGTGTCGGGATGTGTGTGGGAGAGAGAGGGAGAATGTGTGTGTGTGCACATATGAGAGTGTTCTTGAGTTCGTGTGTGCATTAGTATGAGCGTGTGTGCGTGTGTGTGTATGCGGGGGGGGAGAGACAGTATGTGTGTGCATGAGTGTGTGTTTGTGTGCATGTGTGTGTCTGCACATATGAGGGAGAGGGAGAGAGTGTGTTTGTGTATGTGGGGGAGAGAGAAAGGGAGAATGTGTGTGTGTGTACATACGTGTGAGAGAGTGCTTGAGTTCGTGTGAGTGAGTGTGTGTGTGAGATAGAGAGTGTGTGTATGTGTGAGTGTGACTGAATATGAGTATGAGAGTGTATAGTATGATGGGTCATCTGTAGTGCAACATGAACCAAAGATCCAGGTTGAGGCCATCCTCATAAGTATCGAACTTGGCTATCAACCTCTGCTCGGTGACTCTGCATTGTTGCGTATCCTGAAGTCCACTTTGGAGGACATTTACCCGAAGATCCGAGGTTGAATGTCCTTGGCTGCTGACCTGTTCCCCCACTGGGAGGAGACATCCCTGTCTGGCGATTGTGGTGCAGTCTCTATTCATCCGTTAGCACAGGGTCTGCATGGTTTCACCAATATACTATGCCTCGGGGCATCCTTGCCTGAGCGCATGAGATAGACAACATTGGCTGAGTCACATGAGTAGCTGCTGTACACGTGGTGAGTCGTGCTCCCACATGTGATAGTAGTCTCCATGTAAATGATCTGACATGCCTTCCTATGTAGACAACATTGATTAGCAAGTAATGCAGCAGCCATTTCCTGCAGAGCAATGCCTCACCGACAGCAAATGGGTAAATAGCTAGCTGTGTTGTTGGACATCACCTTGGTGCAAATGCCCTACTCAAAAGACCGAATTGCCTAGAATGCAACACTTTTATTACACTGAAGTATCAGTGTTGGTAATGTGTTCAAGGTGTAAAATGAACTGAAATCGTAAATTTGTTGGTTAGAAACGGGGTTACAAAATAATGGTGGAATCTGATGGGGGTCTAGGTCAAAAGGAAACTTTGCATGGAGGGGCAGGCACCCAGCTCACAGATTAGACTAGGCTGCATCTCAGGGCTGTTTGCTTGTCTCTCTTAGCACACACTCACTTAGCACCAGCATGCACGCTCACAGCATCCAATGCTTTGCCTTGCCTTGCCTTATCATGCCACGCTATGCATATTGGCACTGCAGTCAGAACTAAAGGCTATCAGTATTACCGTATTAACGAGGTCTTTAGCACAGACACACAGCCAGGCTACTGCCATGCACGTAATTAGGAATCTGTCAAGGAGGATGACTGCTGTATGGCACACTTGAGATGTCAATCTAAGACATACAGCATGTGCCAGCTGCCTGAGCAGCAACAAACTGCACATTCATTCAACCAAATGACCATGTCGTATCGGCCTACTTCTCAGTCCAATAAAGGGGGCTTATTGTCTGTCAGCAAGTCCTAGTGGTATAAGACATGGGTATAGTCTGTACTCAGTTTAAGAGTCTAGCAATAATAGTCGTGAGCTTGGATTGCTCAGACAGGTGACATACCTGACTACAGTCCAGAGAGTGAACAATGCTCAGTCTAACTGGGCAAGCACCAGTAGTCATGGGAGTCAAGGCTTGAGTATTGGGAAAGCAGACACATTTTCAAAGGTGGGGCTACCTGCTCAGGCAATCATGTTGATCTCCCTTTTACAGAGGCTTTAAGTGTTGGCTGAAAGGCACAATACAGCTACTGAAGAGATAACAGCAGAAAGGGCAATAATATTGCAGCCAGACCTTCAGAATATCCAGGTTTGAGCTGACAAGTGGCAAGTAACATACACACCACACAAGAGTGAGGTAATGGCCATTTTCAACAATACAGAATCTAACCATCCAAGCCTGACATTTTATGACATGACTCAAGCCAGGTCACCATAGTCTTACCAGACTGTATGGCTGTTCTATCATTATAGAGGTACTCAGAGAGTGACTTAATTTGAGGGCCACCATGCCTTAGGCAAGGGTAAAGGTTGAGAAAGAGAGTCCTTCATGGAAGTCTCAGCCAGTGTGGGAATTGAACTCACACTGTTTTGCAAACCAATTGTCCAGCCAAATGAGCTAAACCAACCCCCAATTATATTACCACTGAATTTCTCATTATCAACAGACTGGAAGTTACCACGGACTAAAAACTGGGCAGGGCTAGCCATATAAATAAATTGGCTGCAAGAGAAGGTCAGAGGCTAGGAATGCTGCAGCAAATAATTTACCTCCAGCTCTGAAGAAAGGCCACTGGACTCAAAACACTAACCCTGTTTTCTTTCCACTTGTGCTGCCAGATGTACTGAGTTTCTCTAGCAATTTCTGTTTTTGCAATTCACCTCCTGTCTCATCAAGTTCATCCACTATCTGTAATGCATAAGTCAGGAGTGTGATGGAATGCTCTCTACTTACCTGAATGAATGTAGCTCCAACAGCAGTCAAGGAACTCAACACCGTCCAGGACAATGCAGTCCAATTGACTGGCACCATAGATATTCACTCCTTTCACCATCAACGTTAAGTAGAAACAGTATGTAGCATCTAAAAGATGCAATGCAGAAATACACTAAGGCTTCTTACATAGCAGTCTCCAAACCCACAATCACCATCTTCTAAAAATAAGGGCAGCAGATACCTAAGAATAACACTACTTGAAGTTCTCTTCTTAGTCACTCACCATCATGACTTAGAAATATATCACTGTTCCTTTTGTGCAGTTGGATCAAAATCTTGGAGCTCTCTCCCTAATAGCATTGTGGATTGTACCCACATCAAATGGATTATAGTGGTCCGTCACCATCTTCTGAAGGGTTACAAGGAATGGACAATGAATGCTGGCCCAGACAGTGATGCCCACATCCCATGAACAAATTTTCAAAAAAGTCAACAAGAGAATATTTGGTTTCAGAATGTCTTTCATTTACAACTGACCTGAGACTCTTGCATAACAAAATGACTGTAGCTGTACTGAGTGGAGAAGCTAAAAACGACACCTTTCATACCTTGACCATGGTCAGTCAAAGTTGTATCATTACCCCAACACATCATGATCTACTTGACTGACATCATTCACCTCATCTGAGATGGCCTACCACCAGTATAAACATTTGATATGATCTTTCAACATTATACCGCAGATATACTGGCAACAATTTGAGTTGTTGAGTTGAGGCATGACACCAAGCTCTGATGGATTGGAAACAAGTACACAGTTTATGATCCAGTTTGAGCTCCACTGCAGGATTTAGATGCTGAGCAGCTTCCACCTGTTCTGCAAGGCAAGTTGCAACATCGGTCACTAGATGCTACGTAACAGAAGGCTTATAAGTACTCTCGTGGAGTTGTGCACCATTTCTATTCTGGAAAGATCACCTGTAATTTCATTGAGAAATCTTGTCAAAGCTGGAGGTGGACAGAGTTCTGAGGAAGGGTCACCAGATTCGAAACGTTAACTCTGATTTCGCTTCACAGACACTGCCAGATCTGCTGAGCTTTGCCAGCGACTTCTGTTTTTCCCTCTGGAAACTGTTTGCATCCCTCTTGCAAACTGCCTTTTCACCTATTTTTGTGTCGTTTGCAAATTTGGCTACAGTAAATTTGCTTCCTTCCTACAAGTTGTTAATATATATTGGAACCAGTTGCTGTCATAGCACTGATCCCTGTGGAACCCCACAGGTCACAGGTCCTGAACCAGAAAAAAAATGTCTGAGAAACACAAAGCAACATGTAGAACCATATCCTCAGTGACATGCTCCCAGCAGAAATGTCATTGTTGGCTGGGAACTGGTTTGCTTCCCAGCTGAATTTTGCTATGGATCTTTAACTCAGCCAAGGTATTGGTATCTCGCTCTCTCATTTGCCAGCCAAGCAAAGAGTATGGATGTACTCATGCCGAATTCATCAAATGGTGGATTTTTCAGTTCAAGCATTCATGGCAGGTCATTGCTGACATCTACAGTATCTGTACAACAAACAGGGGTTAGAATATCTGAACTGAATGTTAATTCATGAAGCTTCAACAAACATAGGAATAGAGAGGATAGTGAAGCACTGGAGATTTTCCTGCTGATTTTTTTTTCCAAGCGTACAGGAAACATCCAGATTACCACAGCAAACAGGTAAAGATGAAAATGGCCAAAGAAGTATTCAGCATGGCTGTACTCCCTTAAACCTGGAGACAATGTCACAAGGGGTTCAAGTACTTCAAGAAGGCAAGAAATATTGATGACATAACTCATCAGGGTACAAATGCCACATTCTTGATAGAAATATTGGCTTTCTCTCTCTTTCTAACAGCAAATTTCTCACGCTTGTAACTTTTTTTTCTTCTTGAAGTAGAAGAGTTCACAACTGAAATACTAACAACTCCAGGGAGTGACCGAAAGTGGCTGGCCCTCCAGTCACATGCATCACAAGGACCTCTGGAATTGTGTGCCTACTGAGCCCAGTGGTAAGGAGGTCACGATCCAGGATCCTGTAGAAGTCAAAAATGACCTGGCATAAATGCCTGAGTCTCCTGATTAAGCTAAATGGCTTGGATTTTATCCTCACATGTTGTTTACCTCTTCCATGCCACTTTCACCTGATGAAAAATGATTCCAACGCTTTGTCCTTTGAAACAGTGCTGGGGCTTCTTAAGTTTGAAACACTGGAGAACAGTACACACTAGATGATCAGTGGTGGAAAATAGTTCTTTTATAAGAATCCACTGATACTGGCTTGTTTCCAGGAAAGAGTTAGCTAAATGGTGCTATTCGAGTCCTTACTTGGAAGTGATCACATTCTGGCTAGTCTTTACATTTTATTGTTGCCAAGACTTTTCAACAAATCCTTACAGAGGAAAAGGTCAATAGAGATGAGCTAGTTTATTCATGTTAATTCTGTGCATGTAGGCATAAGGGATAAAAGCCCACTTAGGACTTTTGAATGATCTAGCAAATGCTGAGCACTGATGTTGTGCGCTGTACCCTAAATAAAGATACTGAACAATTACTGCTCAGCAAATTCCCAGCTGGCAGCACTTGTCAATTAAAGTTTGGTTAACCATCAGACTCCAGGTACCTGGCTACCCATGAACAATGGCAATGGAGATTTACTCATGTCAACAAATACAAGTATTCATCTTATCCTGCTGTGTAGCAGAACGAACTGAATTTGTCCTTCATAAATTACAATATACGATAACTAATTTGACACAAAACTCAATGTCCACAACTTGTTATTAAATCTGCTGGTTGATGGTGTTTACCCTACTCTCTGTGAAGCAGTGGAGGCCAACTCTCTGGATTCTTTCAAGAAAGAGATGGGTAGAGTTCTTAAAGATAGTGGAATCAAGGGTTATGGGGATAAGGCAGGAACAGGATACTGATTGTGGATGATCAGCCATGGTCATAATGAATGGTGGTACTGGCTCGAAGGGCCAAGTGGCCTACTCCAGCACCTACTGTCTATTGTCTATTGTCTACTCCAGCGGAAGTTTTTCGGCGAAGAGGTAAAATGTCCTTGATGTATGGTAGTGTGATTAGTGAGTCTGACTGTGTTGTGACTCCCTGTTGTGGTCTTTGTCGGAGCTAATGGCAGATTGTGCTTTTCGGATATCCATTTCTTTTGAAGACTTCCTACATGTGCTCCTGTTCTGCTTTGCGTAGTTTTGGGTTGCAGCAATGTGCCATGGCTTATTTATCCTGATACGGCTCCATTTGTGGGCGTTGGGACAGTTGCTACTGCAATTGAGTATCTGGTCCAAATGTGCAGTCTTTCCACACTCGTCTGGAGTTCCCGGTTGTTTTTGCGTTCTACAATTCTGTCCAGGAAGGGTAGTCAGTTGTTCTTCTCTTCGTCTTTTGCGAATTTTATCCCAGTAAGAATGTTGTTTATGTGTCAGTGGGTTTCTTCTAGTTTTGTGCATTTAATAATCACAAAGTGTCATCTACGTATCGGACCCAAAGTTTGATTTGTACAAAGGGGAGCGCTGTCCGTTCTAACCTTTGCACTACTGCTTCTGCAAATTGGTCCTAATATTGGGAATCCCATTAGTATTCCATTGTTTTGTTTGCATATGCTGTTGTTGAAGATGAAGAGGGTTGACCCAGTAGTTTCATGTTGCTGTCCTTATCGATGTTGTTTGTGTCCTGGGTTGCATGCTTACTTGATTCTTCGAGCAGTGTGGCAATTGTTTCTTTGGCTCAGTCGATGTTTATGCATGTAAATAGTGCTGTTATGTCAAAGGATATCATGATCTAGTCCTATTCTATCCTGAAGTCTATGCATCTAAATAGTGTTGTTATGTCAAAGGATATCATGATCTAGTCCTATTCTATCCTGAAGTCCTTGTTGATGTTGAGGAATTCTTGGGATGAATAGGTGGAGTGGGTAGTGTTGTCCACTAAGTATTTCAATTTCTGTTGTAGTTCTTTGGCAAGTCTATATATTGGTGTACCTGGCAGTGAGACAATTCAGCTGAGAGGGATCCCCGGTTTTTGTACCTTGGAGAGTCCGTAGAATTGGGGTATGTTGGATCCCTCTGGCTTCATTTTTTGGTAGTCTGTCTTGCTGACGTCTCCTGAGTTGTGTAAACAATGGATGTCACAAGATGATCACAAGACTACTCAGATCCCTAAGGTATCAGACTAGACCATAAACCAACAACCACCCTACAACAGCTACTGATGATCTTAAGGATCACATACCCAAAACCAGTAAAACTGGGGTAGTCTACAAAATACCATGCAAGGTCTTTGAGAAACACTACATAGGCCAAACTGGAAGAAAATTGACTATACGAATATACAAATACCAACCAGCCGCCAAGAGAGACGACCAATTCTCCCTTGTCTCATTACTCACAGTCAATGAGGGACAGGATTTAGATTTAGACTGGGGCAATTGATAATTGCACAAGCCAAACAGAGACACACCAGGGAATTTCTGGAGGTCTGGTATTCCAACTGGAACTCCATCAAAAAACACACTGAATTAGACCTCTGTACTAACCACTGAGACACAAGACTGGAAGTAATCACAACCATACCAGCAAACCGAGGCATATAAATAACAAATGGGACAGAACATCAACGATTCACCAGAGGCGCAATGACAATGTTATTTTGCAGGGTGATGAAATGTTTGCAACCAAACCCACCAGCTCAGCGAGCATGTCTACAACCTTAGTGGAGTTAACTTACAGAATCACCAGGAAATTATTCTATCTCCACTGCTTTCAAGCTAAAATCAATATCACCAACCAACGTCACCAAGCTGCAAGAAGTGGATGCTGCTTGTGCATGTGCAATCTCAGAGGATGTACTCCAGACCATCACCAACACTGTTATGGAGACACATGGTCTCACCCTGAACACCTGCAAGACCAAGTTCCTCCACCAACCTGGCCTGGCATTGTGGTAGCAAACCCCTGATCATTGAGGTCCATGGGGATGCCTTAGAAAATGTTTACCACTTCTAGTATCTCAGGAGTGTGCTTTCAGCCAAAGTAACTATTAACAAAGAGAGCCAGCACTACCTCGACTGTGCTTAGCACAGCCTTAGGCTGCCTGAGCAAAAGGGTGTTCGAGAACCGCAACATCAGATACTGCAAAGGCTACAGGGCCTGACAACATTCTGGCAACAATACTGAAGACTTGTGCTCCAGAACTTGCCACTCTCCTAGCCAAGCTGTTCCAGCACAGTTACAACACTGGTATCCACCCGACAATGTAGAAAATTGCCCAAGTATGCACTGTACACAAAAAGTAGGACAAATCCAAACTGATCAATTACCGCCCCATCACTCTCCTCTCTATCATCTGTAAAGTGATGGAAGGTGTCTTCAACAGTGCTATCAAGCAGCACCTGCCCAGAATTAATCTGCTCAGTGACGCCCAGTTTGGCTTCCGCTAGGGCCACTCAACTCCTGATCTCATTAGATCTTTGGTTCAAACATGGACAAAAGAGCTGAATTCTAGAAGTGAGGTGAGAGTGACAGAACTTGATACCCAGGCTGCATTTGACCAAGTGCGGCATCAAGGAGCCCTGGCAAAACTGGAATCAATGGGTATCCAGGGGTGAACGCTCCAATGGTTAGAGTCATACCTGATACATAGGGAGATGGTCGTGGTTGTGGGAGGTCAATCATTTCAGCTTCAGAATATTTCTAGAGGAGTTTCTCAGGGTAGTGACCTTGGCCCAACCATCTTCAGCTGCTTCATCAATGACCTTCCCTTCATGATAAGGTCAGAAGTGGGGATGTTTGCTGATGATCGCACAATGTTCAGCACCATTCATGACTCCTCAGATACTGAAGCAGTCCATGTTCATATGCAACAAGATCTGGACAATATCCAGGCTTGAGCTGACAAGTGTCAAGTGACATTTACACCACATAAATGCCAGACTACGACCATCACCAATAAGAGACAATCTAACAACTGTCCCTTGACATTCAATGATGTTACTATCACTGAATCCCCCACTTCCAACATCCTAGCAGTTACCATTGACCAGAAACTCAATTGGATTCACCACATTAACAGAGTGGCTACAACAGCAGGTCAAAAGCTGGGAATACTGCAGCGAGTACCTCATCTCCAGACTCCCTAAACCCTGACTGCCATCAACAAGGCATAAGTCAGGAGTGTGATGGAATACTCCCCATTTGCATGGATGAATGAAGCCTCACCAACACTCAAGAAGCTTGACATCATCCAAAGCATTGCAGCCGCTTGACTGGAACTACATCTACAAGCATTCACTCCCTCCACCACCGATGCTCAATAACAACAGCGCGTACTATCTACAAGTTGTACTGCAGAAATTCACCAAAGATCCTCAGACAGCATCTTCCAAACCTATGCCCACTTTCATCTAGAAGGACAAGGGCAGCAGACATATGGGAACACCACTCACCATCCTGACTTGGAAATATATCGCTGTTCCTTCACTGTAGCTGGGTCAAAATCCTGAAATTGCCTCCCTAATAGCATTGTGGGTCAACGCACAGCAGAAGGATGCAGTAGTTCAAGAAGACAACTCTCTACCACCTTCTCAAGGGCCACTAGGAATGGGCAAGAAATGCTTGCCAGCCAGCAACGCCCAGATCCCACAAATGAATAAAAAGAAACATCAAGCTCATGGTACACAGAGCTGTGGTGGTTTCCCCCTTCAATTTTGGCTCTGAGACATGAACTGTCTATGTCAGACATGCCAAGGCGCTGGAGCAGTACCACCAAAGCTGCCTACGGAAGATCCTATGAATCTGCTGGGAAGAAAGGCACACCAACGTCAGCATCTTCAACCAGGCCAACATCCCTAGCATCAAGGCACTGACCACCCTTAATTGGACACAATGGGCTAGGCATGTTGTTTGCATGGGCAACATAAGACTCCTCAAGCAGGTGCCCCACTCCCAGGTCCAAAACAGCAGGTGAGCTCTGATACTTTCCAGGCTTCAGCGGTGAAGTGTGGCGGTCCCACAGACACCTGGGAATCATTGGCTCAAGACTGTCAAAAGCAGAGGAGGAGCATCTGGGAAGGGGTCAAGCACCCCTAGAATTGCTGTCAGGAGAAAGTAGAAGCCAAGTGAAAACAGCGAAAGGAGCATGCTGCCAAACCAACACCCATCCACCTTCAGCCCCAGGTGTAACAGAGCATGTGAAACCCACACTGGTATGTACAGCCACTTACGGATTCACCCTGCGAGAGGAAGAGTGTTATTCTCATCTACAAGGGACCGCAAATGAATGAATGAATGAATGAATGAATGAATGATTGAAAGATGGTGTAACCATTGTTCATATTCTCTTCTCAAAGTAAACTTGTTCAGATGTTCAAGTGGAACAAATTCAGTCCTAAATGAGGCAGTAAATAATAAGTCATTTTAATTTAATTTCTTTTCCTTACGCTGGGTGTGCAGCCTCCTACCTCAAATGCATCAAATTTACAAACCTATTGTGATGTCTGATCTCAATGTGATGCTGGTACACAGGTGATGCTTATCCAGTGACATCACTATTTGATGCAACAAGACTTAACTTGATGTACTGCACAAACATTTAGGTCACAACAAAACAGTGAGCTAGATTGTTAAAAACTGGTTCCAGTGGGCAATGGTGATGGGATCGTTTGCCATCTCCATATCTCCTTGACCTGATGAGGGATGATTCCAATGTTCCAATGTGCTTTGAAACAATGATTGCATTCTTGGGTTTGGAGTGCTATCAAGCTGAACACTCTAGATCATCAGTGGTACTAGATCCCATTGACTAGGATCCACAATGGCTATGTCAGAGGGAGGGGGGCCAATCATCAAAGAATGCTTGTATTTTTTGGATTTGTGAGCTGCAGAGCTAGACACTACAAATTAACAAGTGCTACTAATAGACCATTGATTGAGATCTATTAATGATAGCTTATGCCAGGTAAAGGGAGACATTCACCTGTGGCAATTTTAGTTGGAGCTAAATCAACAATTCCTTGCTGAGAGAAAGCCAGGGAGATGAACTGGTTTTATTTGTCACTATTCTAAAGTTGCAGTAGCTGGGCTAAATGCCTAATTGGGGAACTGAGAGTGCATTTAAGAAACATTTACATCAAGACAAAGAAAACTGGGTGCAGGAGTAGGACATTCGGTCTGTTGAGCATGCTCTGCCATTTTTAATGGCCATGGCTGATCATCCAAGTCAATATGCAGTTCCTACTTTTCCCCCAAATCCTTTGATCCCTTTAGCTACATCCAACAGTCCATAACAAATTAATTTAGCACAACCTCTAGAATATCTCAAACAATGCTAAAGACTATCTGAATATTGCTGGAGATCAGGAAATGAGCACAAAATTCACACACTGAAAACAAATTGGTCAACCTGAGAGTCTGAAATGACCTGAGAGTGGCACAGGCGATCAATCAGAGATCAGGGTTAAGGCACCTGACTACCTACAAGCCAAGATGCAGCAGACTTACTCATGACATCAAATACAACTATTCCATCCTAACATGCAGCAGTGATAATTGAGTTCCTAATGTCTTTCACAAATTACAATATAAGTTGAGGCATGATACTGTTGACACATAACAGTTACCTTCCAATGAATCTCCCAGTTGACATTATTACCATCACTCCCACTGCCTTCACAAAGTAAATTTGGTGAGATCACGTAGCTGACACTTCAAACATTCCCAGTTTGCAAAACTACTGTGATGTTCGACTACACTGTAATATGCATTGTGAGGGTCAGACTATATCTGTGCTATCACAGTTTGACCCAACAACTTTAACGGGCCTTGATCTGGATGGAATTTTATTCAGCTTCACTTAGGGTACTGCCTGGCAAAATACAGACATAATTACAGAGCTTGACAAAACTTCATTCAGCTATCCAGAAAGTACTGTACCCCCAAATCTCTCATTGTTACATGTCATTGATTGTTTCTCAGTACATAGTCCACTATCTGTTGGACATTGCATTTGTCTATTACCAACCTGAAAACAATGTTCAATAATATTAGAAATGTGCCTCTTTAAGGGTAAACCAGGACAATTTTAGAGTTAATTGAAAGCATGTGATTGAAGTCTGTATTAAAGAACTAGGCTTTTTCCAGGTAGGAACCTCCCTTCTGGATAAGTAAAGGGTACAGAAGTGGAGAGTGAAACTATATACTTTTATTGCACTATAGTTTAACAATAAAACAGTGTCAATCTCTAAATGTCTTCCACTACCAGATCTGGTATATGAATATCTGTCAACAACATCCAGTAATCATGCTATTTTATGTATCAGAAAAGTATGTCGCGTTTCCAATGACACATGAACAAAACTACTGAATTGTACCCATTAAAAGAACATAATGAATGTTTATCTAAAATAGACAAGATGCTGTTATTGCCCAATATTGGCACATCTTCCTTACAGTTATTGAAAGTTACTATTTTATACTTGATTTCAAAGCGATCAAAGCTTGGGACTCATACATGTCCTTCCTTCATGACAAAGAAGAATCAAAGCCAGTTTTTCTTTGTTGCACTGCTTCTCAAAATCACGCTGAACCAGTGTTTCAAAAACCCTCCCAATAAATTCTTTGTGACCTGAGGAAGTTAACACGTCACTTTGCATATGCACAGACAATCACCTCAAAGTTACCTTTCTTCAAGTGAGACAAAAACATCAGTTTTCTATCTTTATCTTCTATTACTGTGCGATTACCATTAAAATTGTGACCTAATATGCTCGTATCAAATCATCGAAATGACCCTAGATTGTCAGCACTCAGTCTAGGTAGAGCAGACAATAGAGCACAAAGTCCACCATAATGGCAGAACATGACCCTCTGGATTATGAGCATGTGAAGAAAAGTAAAAGGTCAATGGCAGTGCTTCAGAAACTATTTGCCAATGTCACACAATTTTAACACATCACCACCTTCTCAACATACAAAAAAATTAATTAGAAGCAGGAGTAGACTATTTAGCCCTCAAATCTGCTTGGTCATTTAATAAAGTTGTTGCTGATCTGACTGTAACCTTAACTTCAAATTCCCGCCTACCCTGATCACTTTTCACTTCCTTGCTTACTAAGAATCTATCCACTTCTGATTTTAAAATATTCAAAGACTCTGCTCCCACCACCTTTCAAAGAAGAAAGTTCCAACAATCAATTTATGCCAATGCTTTCTTTCCTGTTAGCAAGTCAATCTATCCATAGCAACATATTGCTCCTACACCATGAGGTTGTATTTTCTACAATCTTTGATGTGGCCCATTATCAAAAGCTTTCTAGAAATCTAACTGCAGTACAACTGGAGTAATTATGACTGAGAAACAAAGGCTGACCTTGCCCGAAATGCCTATATCCATGAGCAAATGTATCAAATATTGAAAATTAATGTGACCCAAGTTATCAATAAAAACAATATATCAACAAAGCAGCAATATGACATACAGTATGTTATTATTTGTGCATTATAGATCAGCATACTGTTTTGATAATGGTAAATATGGACTGTTATTCAACTTCCATAATCTGATCTAATACCTGAGACCTGGGTGAACTAAAGTGCTTTTTTTAAGAAAAATACTTAATAATCTAAAATGACCTCTGTGATTGTCTGACCACAGATTGAGGCAAGTGGATGGAACCTATATAGAATACACTAAATTGGCTGCATTGAAATTATCATTTCAACTACAGACATTGAAACCAGGCAAATAAAAAATTACTGGTGGTAGATTCAGGAATATACACCCAAGCCATATTTCAGTACTTCCCTTGACAATGCAGATGGTACGGATCCATAAAAACAGAAAGTGGAAGATTTCAGCACTTTTTCTCTTTCTCAACCTCCAAAGTCAGTACCCAGTGAAAATATACCTTTGATAAAAAATAGTCATCAAGATTGTAAGAATTGCACAAATATCGCTCCTGCTGAGAAAACAAGATGACAGTAAATAAGCAAGGGCATAGTTTTCGCTCTCAAGACGCAAAGGCTGTCAGGCTTTTAAGCTGCATTGCTTTATTCTTAGCTGTACTATTCGCTCCTTTTTTAAGGTTATTACATATGTTTGTATGTGTTTAATGTCATGGTTTATGATAAATTTCCTGGGATAAGTTCGGAATTAAAATTCCTCTAGTTTCTTCATTTTCCATTGAGCTGCGATGAAGTATGGCAGCTGTGTATAAAAACATTTTTTTTTAAAAATTGGTGCGACCTACCAAGCGGTTTTTAAAAAGAGGACAGCCAATTCCCCTTGCTCACTTTGCTATAGCATTATCTCAAAGTATTGTATAAATATGAACATGTGTGTCCTGGGCAGGATCTGAACGCTGAAGATGGGCTGCAGCTTACAGGTGGGTCAGGGCCATTTTGCTCCATCAGTAATAGGGCTTTGGATGACAGCAGATTAAAGAGAGAAGCCGATGGATGACTGCCCATTAGTAAAAACAAATAGCCAAAATCAAAAGTCAGAATTCTGTCAAACAATAAAATGTTCTACGTTGCATCAACTAACAAGATCTAAACCTTTCTTTCCTGCCATAGAAGATGCAGTTCAACCAATAGTAAGGAAATTGGCTAGCCATTATACTCCCTGTCTAATTTTCCATTTCACTGTACAAATAAGCAGTAACTTAACTGTACAATTAAAGAAGAGATTTGTCAGTAGAGATTACAGACCTATTTTGAACTTTGTAAGGGGGTGAACTTTGAACAAGTTAATATCTCCCCCTATAGATTAAAAGTTCCAGCAAACATGTGCATATAATGTTCAAGTAATTTAAAATGATTATGGAACAACGGTATGTTTTTTCCTCTAGAATTCTCATGTCGACGTTTCACAAACCTGTTCTGATGCTTTATGGCACATGTTTGGGATAAGTGGGACTTGAATCCAGGCTTTCTGGCCCATTCATGGGGACAGTATCACTGCATCAAGAGGGGGAAAGAAGGAAAGACAGAAAGCAGAAGTTGTATTTTTATAACCCTTATCAGTCCGAACGAACATCTCAAATCATTCTGACTCTGATGTAAAAGTTAGAGCTCTAAATTGGAGGGTGGCCAATATTGCTGTTATTGGCAAGAACTTTCAAACGTTGTTCTTTAATTGTACAGTTAAGTTACTGCTTATTTGTACAGTGAAATGGAAAATTAGACAGGGAGTATAATGGCTAGCCAATTGGCAGGTAGAGACAGTGGGATGCCTTCGAAAATGAGAATAATTAGAGTCCAAGGACATTATGTCCCTGTTAAGGTGAAGGGCAAGGCTGGTAAGTGTGGGGACTGCTGGATGATTAGAGAAATCGAGGTTCAAGAAGGAAGCATATGTCAGGTATAGACAGCAGGGATCAAGTAAATCCCTTGAGGAGTGTAAAGGCAATAGGAGTATACTTAAGAGGGAAATCAGGAGGTCAAAAAGGGGGCATGAGGTAGCTTTGGCAATAGCATTAAGGAGAATCCAATGGGATTTCTGTAAATACATTAAGGACAAAAGAGTAACTAGGGTGAGAACAGGGTCCCTTAAAGATCAGCAAAGCCACCTAAGTGTGGAACTGGAGGAGATGCCTGAGATACTAAACAAATACTTTGCATCAGTGTTTACTGTTGAGAAGGATATGGAAGCTCGGGAACTTGGCTAAATAAATAGCCACATCTTCAACAATGTCTATATTACAGAGGAAGAGGTTCTTAAAACCATCTTAAAATGCATACAGGAGGATAAATCTCAGGAACTGGATCATGTCCAACCTAGAATTCAGTGAAAAGCTAAGGAAGTGATTGCTGAGTCCCATGCTGCGGTATTTGTATCATTAATAGCCACAGGTGAGATGTTAGAAAACTGGAGACTAGCTAATGTGGTGCCTTTATTCAAGAAAGGCGGTGAGGAAAAGCCAGGGAACTATAGGCCGGCAAGTCTGACATCAGTGTTGTTGGAGGAGATTCTGAGGGACAGGATTTACATGTATTTGAAAAGGCAAGGACTGATTAGGGATAGTCAAGATGGTTTTGTGTGTGTGGAAAACATGTCTCCCTAACTTGTTTGAGTTTTGTGAAGAAATGACATAGAGGATTGATGAAGGCTGAGTGGTGAATGATGTCTACATGAACTTCAGTAACGCGTTTAATAAGGTTCCGCAAAGTAGACTCGTTAACAAGGTTAGATCACATGGAATATAGGGAGAACTAGCCATTTGGATACAAAATTGGTCAGAAGGTAGGAGACAGAGGGTGGTGGTGGAGGGTTGCTTTTTGGACTGGAGGCCTGTAGCCAGTGATGTGCCACATTGATCGGTGCTAGTTTCACTGCTTTTTGTCATCAATATGAATGATTTGATTGTGAATGTAGGAGGTATGGGTGGTACATTTGCAGATGACCCCAAAATTGGAGGTGTATTGGACAGCAAAGAATGTTATCTCAGAGTACAACAGGATCTTGATCAGATGGGCCAATGGGCCAAGGAGTGGCAGATGGAGTTTAATTTAGATAAATGTGAGGTGCTGCATTCTGGAAAGGCAAATCAGGGACGGACTTATACACTTAATAGTAAGGTCCTGGTGCGTATTGCCAAGCAAAGAATCAGCGAAGAGCGGGTTCATAGTTACATGAAAGTGGACTTGCAGGTAGACAGGATAATGAAGGTGTTTGGTATGCTTGCCAGTACTTGTCAATGCAGAGGGTAAAGAGGTGGAATGTCATGTTGCGTCTGTACAGGGCATTGGTTAGGCCACTTTTAGAATACCACATTCAGTCGTAGTCCCTCTGCTATAGGAAAGGCATTGTGAAGCTTGAGAAAGGGCTCAGAAAAGATTTACAAGAATGTCACCAGAGTTGGAGGTTTGAACTGTAGGGAGAGGTTGAATAGGCTGGGACTATTTTCCCTGAAGTATCAGGAGTGTGAGGCATTACAGTAGTTTATAAAATCATGCAAGGCATGGATTGGATGAATAGTCAAGGTCTTTTCCCAGGGTAGAGGTGTCCAAAATTTGAGGCCATAGGTTTAAGGTGGGAGGAGAAAGATTTAAAAGGAAATTAAGGGGCAACATTTTCTCACAGAGGGTGGTGTGCGTATAGAATGAACTGCCAGTGGAAGTGGGGGAGGCTGGTAGAATTACAACATTTAAGGGCCATCTGGATAGGTATATGCATAGAAAGCATTCAGAGGGATATGGTCCAAATGCTGGCAAATCGAAGATGCAGGGTCTAGGCCCGAAACGTCAGCTTTTGCGCTCCTGAGATGCTGCTGGGCCGGCTGTGTTCATCCAGCCTCACATTTTATTATCCGGCACTTCTGTGCCGTCAGTGACGTCGACCGACCAGTGGGCGGACCTGATTGGCGGTCTCCCAGGGCAACCGCCTGACCCCCGCCCCCTCGGTGTGCACGTGAGGTTGCGTGCGCAAACTGCGGGAAAGTGTCCGTTAGTGTCCGCTGGGAGAGGCGGAGGAGTTAGCGCGTGATTGGAGTAGGTATACCCAAAGGGATTCCTTTAAACCAGTGGGATTTCTGTTTCTTTAAACAGTTTCTGACGTCGGTATTTTATGTTGGGTGGAAGTGTGTTTTTCATTCTGCTCGGGGTGTCAGTGGAAGACGTTAGGATCTCCGTATTTGCTGACCTCCACCCTCGTCCACCTGGCTTTTCTCTACCTTACTGATAGCTTGCTTTTGGCTTATTTTGAAGCCACTAGGCCTTGTAAGCCACTGCACAGATTTATGATTGTGTCTTATCTGCAACACTTTCACACCTGGAGGGCTCAGTTTGTATTGTGTGTATGAGTGGCACTGGAGACTCTCTCTCTCTCTCTCCTTTCCTTTTTAAGAAAAAGGCTTTAACGTTTTTAAAAATTGGGACTAGGCCTCCCAAAAAGTTGGGTGGTGAGTTTCCCTGCTGTGCTCTTGTCTTTTGAGGCTATGGGCGGTAATATTATTACGGAAGGCTGGAGGAAGCCCCACTTATTTCCTAAGAAGTCCACATGTTGCAGATCCAAGTGCTGCTGTGATCCTCAGAAGTGGAGGAAGAAGAAGCAGCAGTGGCACAAATGCCGACTAGGAAGAACCTGCAAATGTATTGACCTTGGGGCTCTGCTCAGACCTGTTAATATTAATGGCAAGAGAGCACCTGGTATGAGGGCCCCAAGGAACACCACCCAGTTTCTGATGCATGAGAAGTACCAGGAACTCCAAAAGCAAGCTGCAGCCATCTCCATCTACTGGCAAGAAGAAGGCAACAGTGTGGTAGACTACTTGTCCCACTTTGAATGCTCACCTCGGGGTCTAGAGCAAGCTAGTCTTGACTCACTGAGAAATGGTGAGCATGAGCAGATGTTGCAACATAAATCTGAGCAATATTCTTCTTCAGAGAAAGATGTAAACAGAACAGAAACATTCCTAAAGAGAAATTTTGAAGCTATGTATAACTGGTTAGAAGAGAAGGTGAATTCTGAGATCTAGTTAAAGTCTACATTGTTTTATTTGAATTGCATCTTGGACCTTTCAAGTTTGGAATTTCCATTTCTGTCAAAGACTCTGTAGGTGCAAGCTCTGTAGGGCTTTGAGTTAATCTTGTAAAATAAAAGTGCCAGATTTAGAAGTTTGTCTTTATCTATAAATAAAATTTTACAATCTTTAATGGATTAATTTTCACCTGGAAGTATGACATCTCCTATTCTTTCCCAGAATCTAAGTGATTGTTTTGCAACAAGTGTTAATTAATATGCATTTTTTTAGAACCCCATGAATACCAGAAAATGCTCTGGAGATGTACTTGCAAAGTCTTTTGCATTGCAAAATTCCTGGCTTCTGTTGATTTAAAGTGACTTCTGTTGAATTCATGCTGGCTTAGTTATAACTTACACTTTTAAAAGTGTATTTCCATTCACTTTATATTGAACTCTTGAAAAAGTGAGCTACAATGGTCATATTCCACCTTTTAACCAGAATGGCTGCTCATCCCTAGTTTTTGAGTGTACTTTTTCTACTTAAAAGTAGGTTCTCCATATGGTTCCTTTGGATTTCAGTAGTTTTTAACTTTACTTGATCTGACATGTGAAATGTTCTATGCTCTTTGATTGCAATTGGTTAACCCATTTCTTGGCAATTTATTTGTTTTTAATTGTGCTAGAAATCTTCAGTCTATCTGTCTCATTTAGCTGAAGGATTTGAAATATCTATAATACACTTTGTAATTACAGTAGTCTGGACAATTCAGGGGTGAATAGGTGAATAATCCAGCTTTTCTAAAGACTAGTTGGCTAAAAGTCTTCATGACCTTCCAAAGTCGATATTGCCATCTGATTTGATTTACAGGTTGGGGTGAGTTATAGATCTTTAGGCAGGTAGTTTCCTGTATAACCTTACTGGCTTTGTTTTTGCTTTTCAGACTGAAACCTAAAGTTTTGCATAAGCATTGTTTTTTTTTCTTTGAAGAATAAAGTCCAAGTTTCAGTAAAACATTCTGAATGTCCTTTGTGTCCCTCCTACCATCTGCTGCAGGGTAACAAGGAAGTAGCCTCTTGTCAGGTACCTACTGTTTGTGTACACTTCACCGTTGTATATTGATGTTTAATCATCTTCTTATCTCACAGCAGTGGGACCTCCCATAAGACACAAGAAACCTGTCTACAGATGGCTGTTACCCTAGGCAGACTGTTGCAGCCCAGGACCATGAAAAATGGTTGAGAGCCTGCTGATGACTGTCCATGATCTGGAGTCCACGCAGCAGTCGGCAGCTGGTGTGATTTCCAGGTAACTGTGCCCGTTTGATGTGGCACAGAGCAGAAAAAGCTATATTTTTTTCACAAAACAAGCCATTCCTCAAATGAGAATTGACAGTCAAAAGCTGTTGATTTTGTATGTTGAAATGTTAGGTCTTAATCAGTTTCCTAGGCTATTTATGCAATAAAAATTTGACCTTTCAAAGGATGGAAAGTACGGTTTGTTGTGAAATGTTTTCTACAATCGGACTTCTTTATATCCATTCTAGCTAGTGCCCAGATCTTAACAGCACTGAAAACAAATGTTGGCGGTCAGTGAATCAAGCAAAACAGCACTTGCATTAACTCCACTAGTAACAAAGTTACAGGCTGACGTTGTGATTGGCACCAGTTCTCTGCAAATCACATGAACAACCATTAGAGTTGCAAGATAATGTGAGGCTGGATGAACACAGCAGGCCAAGCAGCATCTCGGGAGCACCAAAGCTGACGTTTCGGGCCTAGACCCTTCATCAGAGGAATTAGAGTTGTTTAGGTGTGAAGCAAAGGTAATATTGACCTGTGGTTGTCCTGCATGGTTTTTTTTCTAGAAAATCTAGACACAGAAGCAGGATGTCTGTTTTGTAGCTGTACAAATGGGATATTAAGCACTGTTCTTCTCATGTTTCTTTTTCTGTTGCCTTTTTAATTTCCCTAATGCTGGAGTAATTCTTGTAAGTACATCCAAGTATTCAACTTGAGGGCTTGTTCAGCAGGCATGATTTCAGAATATCCTTAAGTTTGTAACATGTGAACAAAGAGCAAGAGTAGACCAATAAGCATGCTTTACCATTAACATCATGATGGCAAATGACCTCATGCACATTCCCATCAACCCTTTCTTTACCAAGAACCTATTTGATCATTCCTTAAATACTCAGACTTTTTTCCTGTTTTAGGCACTATTCCAAAGACTCATAACCATAAAGCTTTACTTGGCACTTGTTTTTCAAGCAGAAACTGTTCATTCTTGCTTCATTAAGGAAAGCATCTCCACGCTTGCTTCAACATCCCTTGATGTTTTGTGGATCGAAGTCATGTCTTGATCAAATCCAGCAGATGTAAGCCTAGCCTTTAATCATAGATGTTTGCAACACAGAAGGAAACAAATCAACCTATGTCCTTAGTCAACAAAGTTCTACTGCACAAACGCCCTTGACCGCGCCTCCCGCATTTCCCGCAACACATCCCTCACACCCCGCCCCTGCCACAACCGCCCAAAGAGGATCCCCCTCGTTCACACACCCACCCCACCAACCTCCGGATACAACGCATCATCCTCCAACACTTCCGCCATCTACAATCCGACCCCACCACCCAAGACATTTTTCCGTCCCCACCCCTGTCTGCTTTCCGGAGAGACCACTCTCTCTGTGACTCACTTGTTCGCTCCACACTGCCCTCCAACCCCACCACACCCGGCACCTTCCCCTGCAACCGCAGGAAATGCTACGCTTGCCCCCACACCACCTCCCTCACCCCTATCCCAGGCCCCAAGATGACATTCCACATTAAGCAGAGGTTCACCTGCACATCTGCCAATGTTGTATACTACATCCACTGTACCCGGTGTGGCTTCCTCTACATTGGGGAAACCAAGCGGAGGCTTGGGGACCGCTTTGCAGAACACCTCCGCTCAGTTCGCAACAAACAACTGCACCTCCCAGTCGCAAACCATTTCCACTCCCCGTCCCATTCTTTAGATGACATGTCCATCATGGGCCTCCTGCAATGCCACAATGATGCCACCTGAAGGTTGCAGGAACAGCAACTCACATTCCGCTTGGAAACCCTGCAGCCATATGGTATCAATGTGGACTTCACCAGCTTCAAAATCTCCCCTTCCCCCGCCGCATCCCTAAACCAGCCCAGTTCGTCCCCTCCCCCCACTGCACCACACAACCAACCCAGCTCTTCCCCTCCACCCACTGCATCCCGAAACCAGTCCAACCTGTCTCTGCCTCCCTAACCTGTTCTTCCTCTCACCCATCCCTTCCTCCCACCCCAAGCCACACCTCCATCTCCTACCTACTAACCTCATCACACCTCCCTACCTCCCCACCTATACTCTCTCCACCTATCTTCTTTCTGTCCATCTTCGGTCCGCCTCCCTATTTATTCCAGAACCCTCACCCCATCCCCCTCTCTGATGAAGGGTCTAGGCCCGAAACGTCAGCTTTTGTGCTCCTGAGATGCTGCTTGGCCTGCTGTGTTCATCCAGCCTCACATTTTATTTTCTTGGATTCTCCATCATCTGCAGTTCCCATTATCTCTGAGCCTGTGTTCTTCCTTTTTGAAGAAAGAGGTATTACTGAAACTTGCATTCTTACAGGGTGGGATGTAGATTGGATGCTTCCCCTGGCTGGTGAGTGTAGATAATCTCTTCACTCTATCGGATTCTAAATTTTGTGAATTCTATATCCAAAGGGCTGTAGAAGCTCCCCTGTTGAGCATGTTTTGAGTTATTTGGATTTCTGGACACTAACAACAAGGAATTTTGGGTATTTGTGATGGAAAAATGGTGTCTGGGATAGATAATCATGATCTAGTTGTATAATAGAAGCTTGCCTGATGGCCCAGGTATCTAGGTTTCAGTATCTGACACTTTAAATCTGTCCTGTACTGTTTGGGAACTGAGACACGTAATCCATTTCTGCAGTTTGAGGATTTTGGCTCTTTGAGCTAATGTCTGTATTTTGGACGTGTCAGGGAGGAGATAAGACTCCATCCCCAGGAGGCTGTCGAGGGCTTAGTAAATCAAATTAAGCCTGTGGTCCAAGAAGGAATGTGACCTGAGTAGAAATGTTATGGGGACAGCTAATGTTACTACTGGATAAGTCCAGATCCCAGAATGAAATATGATGTGATGGGTCTTTTTCTTTTTAAAATGGCTGTTCACTGGAATGTAAACATGAGACTTCTGATCTTTTTAACAATTAATCAACTTAATCACAAGGAAAATGTGCATTCATAAAAGACGACAATGCTTAAAACTTCAGTCTTAAATATTTCCAATCTACAGGTTTCTAACCACTCCTACTCCTACTAGGAGAGAAAATATTGTTCTGATTCCAGTCATACGCTTTATTGGTAACAAAAACAGAAATTGCTCAAAGCTCAGCAGGTGTGGAAGCATCTGTGGCAAGAAAATGTAAAGGGTTACTTGACCTGAAATACGAACTCTGATTTCTCTCCAGATGCTGCCAGATCCACTGAGCTCTTCCAGCAACTTCTTTTTTTTTCTAATTTACAGCATCTGCAGTTCTTGTGGTTTTTAAATGTTTTGTTGGAATTGATGCCACTAGTCACATTTTGAAATTAACTTTCTATCCATTTTTTTAAACTGCCTTCTCAAATGACTCATGTAAATGTGCCTCTCCTTTTTTAAAATCCAAATCCCAAAAGATAATAGACCTCTCATCGCAAATATGCAAAAGTTTCTGAATGTCCTATCCACAAGTAAAGACAAATTTAATCTAAGATAATAAAATGTGAGGCTGGATGAACACAGCAGGCCAAGCAGCATCTCAGGAGCACAAAAGCTGACGTTTCGGGCCTAGACCCTTCATCAGATGAAGGGTCTCTCTGATGAAGGGTCTAGGCCCGAAACGTCAGCTTTTCTGTTCCTGAGATGCTGCTTGGCCTGCTGTGTTCATCCAGCCTCACATTTTATTATCTTGGAATCTCCAGCATCTGCAGTTCCCATTATCTCTCTCAAATTTAATCTAGCCAGTTATCACCACATCAACAGTGGACAGGTACAATCAAGTGACATTTGATGAGCAGTGAACTAGACTCTAAATCTGTTAAGGATCCATCAGGTCCTTTCAACAGCTCCACCTCCCCTCTTTAGCCATGCTTCAACCAAGGCTGCAAAAAGCTGAATTGCACATCAGTGATTGTTCTGTACATCAAAGCAACACTTGACTGGGCTATTCATACGCCATGGCAAACTGAAGCCACTGATGCCTGGTTGAGTGCAGGTCCAACAACATTCAAAGTTTGACATGACAGACCCTGGTGAAAGTACAAATCTAGTACATGTTGAAGAAGCACTTAATTGTGCCTAGACAAAACAACTAGAATTACCCAGTAAATACTGAATAAAAACCAAAAGAACTGCAGGTGCTGTAAATCCGGATCAAAAACAAAATTGCTGGAGAAGAAGGAAAAGACAGTTAATGATTCTGATCCGGTGACCTTTCCTCAGTACTGATGGTGGCTGGGAAGATGTCAGTTTACTTTCAAAAAAAGGGAGGGTGGTGGGGTAGGGAGTAAACGATAGGATAGGGCTGAGAGAGAGAGGAAGCCAGTTGGACAGACAAAGGAGTTGCTAATGATCAGGCTGGGATGGTGAGTAAGTGTTAATGGGGACTATTAGTGACTAACAACAGGAGGTGTGTAGTGGCAGGCTGTGATAACAAGGCCTGGTGTGTGGGGTAGGGAGCTGGTACATGGGAGAGTTTAGGCCCTAAAATTATTGCACTCAATATTAAAGCCCCCAAGCGGAAAATGAGGTGGTGTTCTTCCAGCTTGCGTTGGGCTTCGCTGGAGCACTGCAGCAAGCCATAGGCAGAGATGTTGGCCAGGGAGCAGGGTGGTGTGTTAGAGTGGCAGGCAACACGTAGTTCAGGATCTTTTTTGCAAGCAGAAGTAGATGGAGGAGGTAAATGGGCAGGTGTTGCACCCTCGCTGGTTACAGGGGCCAGAATTATCCAGTGCTGTTAGTGTCTAAATGTGATGGATCGGCCACGTTCTGTATGGACTGCAGAAAGGACCATGAAGTAATAAATAGTATCAGAGATAATGGGAACTGCAGATGCTGGAGAATTCCAAGATAATAAAATGTGAGGCTTGATGAACACAGCTCCTGAGATGCTGCTTGGCCTGCTGTGTTCATCCAGCCTCACATTTTATTATCATGCAGTAATAAATGCTGACTCCTACCCAATTCCTTGTTTGGAAGACAGTGTTAATACCTGGTAATGCTAGGTTATTTAATAAAACAGATTTGTTAAAGAGTTCCTTTTAATACCCAGAGCTAAAGAAATATAGGCCACTGTCATACCAAATTTTTTGTCTCAATGTTGAACGATGCTATTTGTGCTAAAAATGTTTGTGATAACATTCCCACAAAGGAAGTTAGTTAGCAACACTAAAGCCTGTGGGATATGAAGTAATAAACTGGTATGGATTGAGGATTAGCTACCAGACACACAACAGTGGGAATAAATGGGTCATTCCTGTGTTGGCAGGCTGTGACAAGTTGAAGGGATAAAGAGATTTGCAACTAGGACAGGCAGATAGAAGTGAAGTAAAGACCAACTATGAATGATAAACTGGCATGACAAGCTTGAGGGTCTGAGTAACCTTCTGTTTCATGCTGCCAATCTGTAGAATGGCCACAATAGGATTAGCTAACAATGGTGGAATTGATTAATGTATCACTACGTGAAAGCAATGTTAGTTTTATATGATGTCTTTCATATCTCCAAGCTATCCCAAAAAACTTCTAACCAATTAATTGCTTTTAGTGTAGTGGCTTGTTATGTAGGTAAACAGAACCAGAAATGAGAGATATGACCAGATGGTGGCAGTATTGGATAAATATCGACTAAGACATTTCTCTAGCTCTTAAATAGTGCCAGATTTTTTTTAATACATGTTCAGGTAGACAGACATCTGGCTAACATCTACTTAAAAGTTGTACTTCTGAGTCCGTCGCTGATTCAGTATTTCATGGTTGTCTCAGCCAACATAAAGGTTCAAAAACTGGAGTGAGCCTTGACCTTACAACCAAATAAAAGTGAAAACTGAAAGAACTGTGTGGATGCTGGAAATCAGAAAGAAAAGAAACAATTGCTGTAAAAAGCAACACCTGTGGAGAGAAATAATGTTTCAGGTCCAGTGACCCTTCATCAGAACTCAGAATTAAAAATGAATACCACTGATGCTAAGATTCTGAAATTAAAACAGTGCTGGAGAAACTCAGCGGGCCTGGCAGCATCTCTGGAGAGAGAAACCGATAACCTTTTGAGTCTGATGTGACTCCACGTCTGTACTGACCCTACAACCAACTGAGTTGAGGGTCAGAATGCTGCTAACTGAGCCGAGGCTGATGTTTTGACAATGTCTATTTGTATCCCAGGAAAAATGAAGCATTTATGAAATGGAAAAGATTCTTATCCTATAAAATTTTAAGCCAAAGGGCCTTTGTAGCTCAGAATTGAATAGGAATCTAACTGCCAACTTGAGGCATATTACTTAGAAAGCTATTTGATTGTATACGTGTGTCAACTGAGAGCAGGTTGATCAAACACACAGTTCGAATGTTATAATGTGAATTTTAGCATTAACGTACTCTAGGATTGCAGTCTACTAGTGTGACTATATCAGGCTTGCTGCCTGTCTTGAAGTGGAGAATAGTTCAAAATTGAGATCCCAAAATCAAACTGAGGCCGAGCAGAACAAGGGAACTTTGAGATGTATCTCGATATTGAGATCGGTTTTGTTTGATACAGTATCTACAACTGATTCGGGCATTCAAGGGTAACTGAAATCACCTGGGAATTATTATCTCTGTTTATTGTTCTGCATTTTACCTGATATTTGAGTTACTTATTGGCTCAAATGTGCAACAATTGATTTTACTATCACTATAGACAATTGAACCACTCTCCGTCTCTTCCTGCTCAATGTATTAGCCAAATCTCTGAAGCAACCAGGTAGCAACTAATCAAAGCCAAAATTCCTAAGATCACCTGGGTTTGAATTTGCTATGTATTCAGTTTGTTGTCTGAATAGAAGATGCAGTTAATCCACTCAATGAAATGAACTGTAGCCTCACATTTAATGTACTTTGCCTGAAATACTTTAACTAGGCACTAGGTGGAACTCCAACTCATTCAATGTGTTCTGATTGCTGAGAGAGTTAAAAAAAATCGAGTTTGCCATCTTGCAGCAGAACCTTTAATATTTGCACTTGCGTCTTTGTTTACTTTCCATTCTTCCTTCTCCCACTTTTTGGCGGTTTTCCACAACATTAGAGAATGCTGGTAGAATTCACATGTATTGTAGCCATGATGTTGCCCCTCCTTTGTTTCAGTCTCTTTGTAGCATATTGAAGGGTGAACTGTCCCTCTTGATGTCCAGCTAAGTGGTTTACAGTTTGACTCCTTCAGTAGAAATCAATGAAGTTTGCCTGCTGCCCTTAGTGCTTTGTTCCCACTCCCAATTTACATTGTTAAAACCTACCATTCTATTACTACTTCAGTCTGCCTATGTGTGTCTCTCATTATTCTCCCCTCTCTGTCTCATATATGTCTGCTTTGCTGTCTCTGCTAATTCCCATGACCACGCTTTAATTAAATTTTAATTAATCATCCTTTTATTTGACATTTTAAGTGTTGAGAAAAATCCCAGACACCAGAGTGGAACTATTTAAATCATTTTCTGTAATAACTGTATGTGCAAATTCAAGTGGATGACATAGATTGGGACAAGTAGAACTTAGAGTTACCAACTATGGCCACAGAGCAGCAGGTCATTCCATGGCACAGATTATCATTGAGAGCACTTTTTTCTGTCGAGAATAAAATAGAAGTATCACAACATAATTTGTGATAATTTGAAACCTATAGGGCATGAATGTTCCTTGACCAAGGTGACTGATGAGAACATATGAACCAAAAAGAAATAGCATAATTGTTTTTAAAAGTAAAACTGAACTTTCTGTACGCCCTGCAATTTTGAAGAATTATATACTGTTATAGGCTGCATTGATCTACTAATTTGTGCACACAAAGGGGCAGAAACAAGTGCATGTACAAGACTTAACAGAAATTTTCTTCCTGTGCATAACTCTTATGAAAGAAAAGTATGTGTAGATGTCAAAAGTCTAATTGGCTGCCATTTTTGTGATTTCTATTATATTTTAAATTCTATGCTTTAAGCCATTTTTGTACTTAAGGTCTACCAAGACTGTTTGGGAACTCCAGATCTTTGAAGTGATTTATTTTTCATGCAATTATTTATAGGCAACTGCATAATACAATGTAATCCTCTTCCAGATTCTTTCTAATTTAAAACTGAGTTTTGCACTATCTTCAAGCAATGTAATCTGTCAGGTGCCAAGCTGTTAAAAACAACTTCCTCTTTTAAGCCCTCAGAACTTGCTTTGTGGTAAAAAAAATTTTTCTACTATGCAAATTGCTGAAATGTTTTTGCTTCTGATCAGTAGTAGCTTTATGATTAATCTTTGGGATGAAAAGGCAAGATGCAGTAAGCAAGTGAGGGAGGCACACAAACATTGTCTCAGTATTTTGTGGTATCTCAGTTTTACTTTGTGATTCTAAACCACGAAAATGCAGTCTGCAAAAAAAAAATGCAATTCGGGTTTCTGCCATAAAATTGTTTGCTTTTTTTAAATTTACCTGAAGGTGGTACATAAACTGGCATAATCCTGATCTCTCTGATGTCTCATCTACAATTTAAATGCAAGTTTGTTTGTAAAGCAAAATGTCTGAAAACTGGTTACTTTTATCTTTCTGTCTATCGGCTGTCTTTCAGAGATGAGGAGTCTATTGCTGGCATATCTATTCATCAATCAAAATAATCAAATGTGTTTTTCATCTGTCTGTTGTCCAATTCTTTTACTGTATATATGTAATTTCTTGCCGTGCTTCCCATCTTTGATATGAGTGGAAGTTTTACCTTTCCATTGGGACAATCCCAAGGTAGTATTTCAAAGAAAATGGGTTTCTTGGCTAATGATACCAAGAAAATTATCTCATCATTTACCTAATTGTTATTGGAGTATCATTTTCTTAAATTAGCTATTGCACTCTCCTTTAGTAAATCAATGATTACAGCCAATGAGGAGCTTTAAATTATATGATTTCAGGGTGTGAAAGGACTTTTTCTGCCGTTTTGGATCTTGGGCCTTTTTAGTTGTTGAAGTTACTGAGAAAATATTTTCCCAACAGTCAACCATTATCAAGCAATTATGTTTCGGTCAAGTAGCATAGACAACACCAGTAGAGGAATCTAATATGAATCATTGTTAAGACACAGCCAACACAGTTTTGTCCACTTCCACTAACTACAGAACAAAAAACCTTGCAAACAATGCAGGTGGAAGCACTTCTTTCACCAAAGTTTGTAAGTCTGTCCTGCTTTTCAGGCAGAGTAAACATCAGTGCAGCTTCTCCGAGTTTGATCAGCAGTTGCAAATGGTACTTTTGCCTTTAGCATTAATCATTTTTCAATCAAAAATAGTGAGCTCCATGAGTAACGATTTGATGACTAGTTAGCCAGCCAGCTCTCTCCACCACCTCCAAAGGCAATTAGGAATGGACAACAACTGCTGGTCTTGCCAGTGACATCCATGTGCTATAACTTATATTTTTTAAAAACAAAATCTTTATGGTGGTTGATAACATGGGGAAAGCCTTGGTCCCTTATTTTAGAATATTGGATCCACTTTGAAGGACAAACTGTTAAATGTCTTGTCTGAACAGTGGTACCTCTAACAGTGCAACTGAGCCTCAGTACTGCATTGAAACATTTCCTGGATTTTGAGCTATTGTGTCTATAGTGGGACTTGAACCAAAAGGCTTCATGCTCAGGCAAGCACCACCTTGAAGCACCACCTGGCTGCATGTCCTTTTTTTTAAAAAAGTGCTACTTAGAATGGCAAAGTGCTACGTGACATCCTAAAAATGTGAAATATTCAATTTTGTCTTTTCATGTTAATGGAGACAATAATTAATAAATTTATTTGCAGAAATAAAGGAAAATGTTCATGAGCTGACATCCGTATACGTGGAGTATAATTTAAACCACTATAATCATTGAATTAATCTACAAGAGACAGGATTGAGACATTGACCAAGTGAACAATGTTAAAGCACACACGTTGTAGTGAACTGTTTTGACCTAAAAGAATCATTTTGAAAGGAAGGAAAAGACTTCTGTAATTAGCATCAACAAAACAATCTGGAGCTTATGGTTTTAGATAATCTGGTGAGTCCAACTACAAAGTTTGGGAAACATGGCAAGAAATTACTTATACACAGCAAAGGAATGGGACAACAGACAGTGAAACACGTTTGATTATTTTGATTGATAAATAGGTATGCCAGCACTAGACTCCTCATCTCAGGCAAGGGTCAGTGTTGGGACCACAGCTTTTCACTTTATACATTAATGATCTAGATGCAGGAACTGTGGATACTCTGACTAAATTTGCAGATGGTACAAAGATAAGTAGTATTGAGGAGGTGGGGAGGCTGCAGAAGGATTTGGACAGGTTACAGTGGAGAAGGAAGTGACAGATGGAGTACGACATCGGAAAGTGTGAGGTCTCAATACTTTTGTAAGAAGAATAAAAGCATAGCCTATTTTCTAAATGGGGAGAAAATTTAGAAGTCTGAAATGCAACAAGACTTGGGTGTTCGAGTCCAGGATTCTCTCAAACTTGCAGGTTGAGTCAGTTGTCAGGAAGGCAAATGCAGTGTTGGCATTTATTTTGAGAGGACTTGAATATAAAAACAGGGATGTACTGAGGCTTTATAAGGCCTTGGTCAGGCCACATTTGGAGATTTGTGTGCAGTTTTGGGCCCCATATCTCAGGAAGGATGTACTGGCCCTGGAGCAGGTTCAGAGGAGGTTCACGAGAATGGCCCCAGGAATGAAAAGCATAACATATGAGGAACATTTGAGGACACTGGGACTATACTCCTTGGTGTTTAGAAGGATGAGGGAAGATCTAATTGAAGCTTACAGAATATTCAATGGCCTGGACAGAGTGGATGTTGGGAAGACGCTTCCGCTGGTAGCAGAGACTAGGACCTGAGGGCACAGCCTTAAAGTAAAGGGAAGACCTTTTTAGAATGGAAATAAGGAGAAAGTGCTTCAGTCAGAGAGTGATGAATCTATGGAATTCAGTGCCACAGAAGGCTATTGGAGGCCAGCTCATTGAGTACATTTAAGACTGAGATAGATAGCCACTTGATTATCAAGGAGATCAAGGGTTAGGGGCAGAAAGCAGGAGAGTGGGTTTGAGGAATTTATCAGCTAAATATTGAATGGCAGACAATACTCAATGGGCCGAATGGCCTAAATTCTGCTCCTATCTCTGGTCTAAAATTTGAGCTGAAATTGAAATTGGCCAATAGGCTTTACATCGAGCTTTTTTGGGAGCATTTTCAAATTATGTTACTCCAGTTTTAAAAAGTTGAATTTCTGAAGTGTTTTTGTTTCGTGAATACTGTGCCGAGGTGCCTGGCTTGACTAAGAAACACTTGCACATATTAATATAAAGTTAACACTCCTGTGTCATGATAAATTACGTGGTCGCGTTTTTTTACATGCTACTATTAAACGTACTTTTTTTCTGAAAGCGATCTTAAATTGAGGCCCTGTAGCCTTTGTTGCATCCAGTACCTCCAGCAGTTTCTTGATATCTGTAATGTGAATCAGATTGGCTGAAGCCTGATATCTGTGGTGCTGGGGACCTCTGGAGGAGGCTAGGATGGATCATCCATTGTCACTTCTGGCTGAAGATTGTTGCAAATGCGACTGGTTACACCAGTTTTATGTTGGACACTCCTCACTCCATTAGGAACTGCATTTAGAATGAAATTTCTTTATAGTATTGTAAAATACTAATTTCATTTTCTAAAACCAAAATCGGCTGTTAGAAAATCAGTAATTTTTGAGCTGAAGGTCATATACTTTTTGTCAGTGAGTTTTTTTAGTGTTTATTATGGAGTCTCAAAATAAGTATCTTCAGCTGTGTGTCGTGCAGTGACAGTGGGCTGCTTGCTGTTTTGTGCATGAATATTTTATATTGTCACATCATAATGTAAGCATATCGGTGAAGTAGCACATTGTCCTTGACCTAACTAAATCATTCTGGATTGGAACAAAATCCATTTAGCAATGTAATAATGTTGTGGTATGAAACTGCCATGCCATTTCTTTCCAGGCTCTTACATTTTCGTTCTTCTGAAACTATTGAATCTGTCAAAATGGCATCAGAACTGGTATTGTGAAAATCTTTGCTGCTATGGTGATTACCACAGTTCTGTGTTAACTAATTCACAGCTGTGCAAAACTTTCAAATGCCGTGAAGATATGAAATGGGTAAGAACTGTTAACATTTGTTATTCACTTCTGTGCATTCTAACAACTTGTAATAATACAGCACCCTTAATCATAGAATGATATGTTACAATGTGCTTAGAGTCTCCAGGGAGAAAACTTGATACTGAGCCCAGAAGTGGAGTATTGAGTAGGATAATAACTGTGGCAGGCCTTAAATAAACGAAAAGGAATTGGATGTGGGGAAGTTTTTAAGGAGCAGACTCCAGAGAAAGGGGTTAATGCCGTCGAAGCCCTGGTCAAATGCCAGTGATAAGGCACAAGGAGGCTGAACTCTGGGGAAGACTGTTGCACCGGAGACATTTAAGTATCAGGTAAGTATTCTAAATTTGTGCTTCCTGTTTCAATGCCAATGTAACTTGGTGAAAACATGATAAGCAAGTGTGACTAAAACTGTTTAATTTGTGTTTTTCCACCTAATGTTCTGTTGCATGTTATACCCTGCTAATGGTCATATTTAAAATGTAACAAAAATCCTACTAAATTGCCAGTTACTATTTTGGCTGTAGGGCAACAGTGACTATACTCTAGAAGTGCTGATTTGGCTGTAAAGTGCTTCTAAATTAAAGATAGTGCAAGGTGATGTAAGCCTGTCTCTCTTTAACTACGTTTACCACTCCCAAGGTCTTGCTGCCCAATAGAGTGGCATCTATTGCAAATGATCATTGTGGATCACCTGTCCTTGCCCTTTTTTAACCTGTTGGCAACATGTAGAACAACTTCCAACTCCAATAGACAGTAGAATGTTTGAATAGGTAGGACGGCTAACCGTGCAGGGGCAATACACCCTTTTAGCAATGCTTTCCTTGCTGTGCATTCACCCAGTTCCCCCAATGTTCATTCCTTTGATCTGTGTATTTCTCCTTTGTTGCATCTGTATCTCCACAATTTCTGTCAAACTTTTGATGTCTGTGCGGTGGGGCATGCATCTTGAAGAGCCCAGCTTCTAAAATCTGAATGGAAAATCTGAAGCAGCATGCTCTGTTTTGATGCAATCTGGCAGAACCAAAACATTCACAACTCTCCCATTTGACTCTGAGCTAATCTTTTGCATACTGTCGGTTTTCAAAATTACTCATTTCTATGTCAATACATCTAAGATTAAAATACTTTATGCGTGTTGTTTTCATTTCCAAACTTGACTATTTCAACACCATATATGCTAGCTTATTACCTTCCTTCGTTCCCTAGAACTCAGTACCCACTTCTTGGCATCCTTTTGCTATTACTCCAATCCTCCAAAACACACATCTTAAGATTCTTTGTCCATAGTTTTTGCCTCTACCCAATTTGTTTGTGAAAGCTACTCCAGCCCCATAATGGTTCTGTAGTCAAACTATTCTTTCTAAGATGGCTCAGGAAATTTGATTTGTCCTCAAGAGCCTTTACCAGCTTTTACAAATGCACCGTTGAAAGCATAACGGCCTGGTATGGCAGTTGCTCTGCCCAGGACCATAACAAATTACAGAAGGTTGTATGCACCACTCAGACCATCACAGAAGCCAACCTTCCATCCATGGACTCCTTCTACAAGGCCTGTTGCCACAGAAAGATTGCCAACATCGTCAAAGACCCATTGCACCCTGACAACGTTCTTCCACAACCTCCTCTGTCAGACAGAAGATACAGAACCTTGCACACACGTACCAGCAGGTTCAAGAACAGCTTCTTCCTTGCTATTATTAGAATGATTCGGATTCTCCAGCTTCAAATAATGCTGATCTTGCTAATGTTGACCTTGGCTAGCACACACCCTGTGCAATGAACTTGAATGCCTCTGCCTAGTGTTTTCTTTTCCACCCTATGGATCTGTATAGCCTTGCTTACTATGATCGTTTCACTGTACTTCGGTCTACATGACAACAAATCAATTAAATTAATGACAGGCCTTTCATCTGTGTGTGTCCTAGTATATTTAAACTATATCCCTAAAATCTTTCAGCCTCTATCCATTTTTTTTATTTTTAAATGCTGATTTCTCCACATTTTCTAATCAGCTCCTTTTTGAAACTTCCTATCTTCCGAGTTCAGCTTGGTCTGTTTTAGGTATGAAATACTGTGGGATTTTTTGTTGCATTTGAAGGCACGGTCATAGCATAAATTCTTGTACTTGCACATCTTAAATAATTTAGCAAGCCACTTCCCTCTGGATGGTGCTGTGTGTCAAGTGGCAAAGTGAATGTTTGTTTTTTAATTATGTAACCTTCTTTTATATAAAAAAAATTAGACGCATCACATTTGTATTCAGATGCTTTCACCAGATTGCAATAACAGCCAAGTACCTATGCCACTGTTCTTTCCACTTCCCCTGTTATTAGCTGGCATTTACATTCATCAATTCATCTGGAAAAAAGCATTAGCTTGAAGATGGTTAGATCGTGACAGGCATTACTGATTGAACATAATGGATTTGTGGGTTTAAATTTTAAGATTATTATCTAATATTGTTTTATCCCATCATCTATTTGGTGTTAGTTGTAAGACACTATCAAGGGCAATTCAGAATGGCCAATAAATGTTGGCTTAGCTAGTGACACCCACATCCCATGAATGATTATAAAAAGACTCTGGATTGGATTTTATAAAAATCTATACAGCTCAGCTTTCCCCAACTCAGTTGTCAGGTAGCGCATACCGTTACAGCGTACCTTTTTTTCTCTTAAGTAGCTAAGTCAACAGGGACTGGAATTGTCACCTTCAGGAGTTGTGAATCAGTAAGACAAGCTGGCCACTTATGCACTTTCCGTAGTCTCAGAACTCAGTGGGTGCTCCTAGTTCTCTAAGCAGGCCCTTTAAGATTGGTTGATTGTTAATTGATTTATTGTTGTCACATGTACCAGGATACAGTTAAAAGTGTTGTTTTGTGTGCTGCACAGGCAGACTGTACCATACAGAGTGTATCAGGGCAGAATACAGAGTTACAGCTGCAGAGAAGATGCATTCTGTGTCTGTTCCGTTCAGCTATTTTGTGTGCCTGTGGGTTGTTGAGTGGAGGTTTGTACTTCATGTTGCGGGGCAATGCCTGGATCGTGGGGCATTTGTGGAGAAAGTGAAGTTGTTTGAGGGTAGAGTTTAGTTGGCTGACAAAGGTTTTTTCATTGTCAGGCAATTTTTAGTGTGTTGCACCCATAGGTGTTTAAGGTTTTAGCAAAGATTTATAGTTCAGGCTGTGGTTGAAGCTGTTGGCTTGTTTTCGCTCAGATGTTTTGTCACCATGCTAGGTAACATCATCAGTAAGGCCTCTGAGGAAATATCAGAACTGACAACAAGACTCCTAAGACCACTAGGAATCATGCTAGTGCACAAGCCCACAGCCATGCCATGACTCATAAGAATTAAAGACCCCATTCTCGCAACATACAGAACCAACATAGTTTACAAAATACCATGCGACAACTGCCTCAAGCATTACATTAGACAGACAGGAAGGAAACTAACCATCAGAATATACAAACATCAGCTGGCAGCAAAACGGCACATTGAACTTTCCTTAATATCTGTACATTTGGACAATGAAGGCCATCAGTTTATCTGGGACAAGGTAACCATAGTAGCCCAAGCCAAACATAGTCACACAGGAATTCCTAGAGGCATGGTTCTCCACCTGTAATGCAATCTCAAACACCATGGAATTGGACCCCATATACAAACCGTGCAGATCAAAACCAGAAATGGCACTATTCACCATAACAGACTGGACAGTATGAATTCCAAGCTGGGTAGAACAACATTGTTTCATTGAAGACATCACTGATGATACTTCCTAGCACTGTGACAAAACGTCTGAACAAAAACAAGCCAGTGTAGCTAGCAAGCAAGTCAACAACCTCACCCACAACCCGGGCTATATATCTTTGCTAAAACCTTAAGCACCTGTGAATGCAACATGCTTAAAAATTGCCTGACAATGAAAATACTTTGGCCAACTGACTGAGCTCTACCCTTGAACAACAACACTTTCTCCATGAATGCCTCAGGAACCAGGTTCTGTCCCGCAGCGTCAAGTACAAATCCCTACTCAACAATCCACAGACACACAAAACAGCTGAACAGAACAGATGCAGAATGCTATGAGTAATGACTAATGATGCCCATAACCGACTCTACAAGTACGAACAGGAAAGTTTGCACGAAAAATCACAGTACCTAAACACTACAGCCCAGCAATGGACTACAATCCTAGTACACGCCATCACCATCGATCAACACAGAACTGTAAGTAAGAAGGGGTACAAGCTACAGGAGAAACTCGCCAAACTGATCCACCACAAAGACAACAGCAACAACAAACCGAATACATGGATAAGAAACCTATCCAGCAGATGACTTACTTTTGAAAAGTATACAAAATTTTTCATTTTACGTGTTTTTAGACTTAGGTTGACAGAGAGCACAGACCTAGTTTCTGTACTTAACAAAGACTATATTTATCAAGTAGTATTCAATTTACTAGTAAACAATTATGAACCATTGACATACAGTTAAAACTCTAACCCATATCCTCTACAGATGCATGCAGACAGATACAAAGGAACATGGGTGCCATAGACAGAGGGAAAGCCTAGGAAGGCAGTTCAATAGCTCTTGTCTACAGAATCTGTTTTGCTTTACAGGGCTGGCAGCTCTTTGACTTTCCTTTTGGGTACATTTACTTGTTTGTAGGAAGCATAGGACAACAGGTTCTCACTTAATAAATCTCTGACTTTTTTAGGTTAAGAGTCAAAGCCATAACTGACGAGGGGAATTAGGCTGGCTTTCATAAAGTTTTGGTTTTTTTTGCTGCACAGCGGACAGCAGCTCCTTTGTTGTTGAAGATCTGATAGTTTCTCATCCAAGTGTTCACATCCTCAAGCTGCTCAGCTCCTTCAAGTCATTGTTGTTTGCAGGCAGAAGGCATTTGCATTTGGTCTGTGGACCAGTGACCACTTTCAATCAGCTACTTGTTGCCAACTGAATCGCCAGTCATACACACCCCTTGGCTGTGAGACTGACATCTCCCTCTGAACAAAAGAAGTACAAACAGCACTTATAATGAGGATCGAGTAACTTGCTTTTTAAAAAGTACATCAATCCTTTGTACAATCTTTGGTTTTTAAAACAATCCATTTCTCATTTCAGTCCACAATCAAAAATACAGAAATATATAAAGGTAGTTGTTGTACTAACATTGTCTTGGTGTACTGTGTGAGGTAGAAAAATGTGACTCTATTTCTTCTAAGAAAATGGCTTTTATTGGATACAACTTGCTGTCTGCCATTGCTAAGCAAAAAGAGAACTCTGCTGTGCTTTTGAGACGCAAAATATATCTACATGACTAAAGCCTTCAGCATTTACTCTAAAGGTAATGGAGGTTGTGCAGTGTGTATGATAGTCAAACATGTATTGTACATGTATTCATAGCATGCACCCTAGCGTTGACTGTAGGCACTGAGAAGGAGCACACACTACAATCCTGCAGTCTATCAGTTGTCACTACTAGTAAACAACTACTATGTAGAACCTAAACTTTCACGATAAATAGCTGCAGGAAGAACTGTTGTTGAAAAAAAAGAATGCATATGGTAGAATAACCTTACATCACTTGCTGCCGTGATTTGTGTCACTGGTATCTCAACAATCAACTTGAAGATGTCCATGCCACTGTTAATTTCCTGTACAGGGAATTCCGATGTAACACAATAGTTTCATTCCAGTGCCACATCCTGTTGTAGAAAATCACGCTATAGAAACAATGGAGCATATGGAAAAAGTGGGGTTGGGGCACACTACCAAAAAATATCACTAAAATCATTCACAGTTCTTTCTGACCACTCTCCTGTAAGTATTGGTGCCAGGCCTGGTACTTGTATGAGCCTTAACACTTATTATCAAATAAAATCTATTCACCTGCAACATAGTCTATATCACACCCTAGCCCACTGCTGATCTGACCTGACGTTCCATCGGCACAGACTTCTGGTTGGATTTTCAGATAAGTGAAGCAGAGGAATCTGACCTTTCTTTCCTATGCAGCCCATTGACATTGAAGTTAATTGTAGGATTAAAATGCATTATAAACCTGAGTAACGTTGTATTCAAAATAGTGCTGGAAAAGAGCAGGTTGTAACACAACCTTTGGTATAAATGATTTACATGAGCAAGTTCAAAAGATCTGGCATATGGAATGTGCAAGAAAATGCTACACACAAAGGTGCATGTTTTTACAATGTTATTTTAAACTATACTTCATCTTTTTTGCATTTAATGTGTTCAACATAAACTCTTCAAACTAAGACTTCACATATTTGCCTAATAAGGTGGTTTGTTCTCTGTGAGATATTATATTTGAGGTTTATGACATACAATCCAATTACCTTTTTCAAATGAGCTCATCATGACTTACTCTGAGCATTTACACCATTTGCAAGGAGTGTAAAAAAGACATTTTCTATTGACAAAGCCCTCAAAGCGACGTGCACTTGATAGAATCACATTCTAGTTAGCACAAGTTGGCATTTTAGAACTAACGTTCCCTATTTGTCAATCGCATTATAACCAATTCGTGTTGCCAGAACACGTTATCAAAACCCCTTTATACTCGCCTCCTGCCAACACTCTTAGCCCCATCAATGTATCTTGCTAGTGCATTTCTCCTTTCTCATGAGAAAATCTTATGGGACTGGGTTAGCGTTCATATCTCTGGGCTAGAAACTCTGGGTCCAAGTTCCAACCCGGGATTTAATGGCCACAGTAGGCATGTCAGCACAGTTGTAACTGACTATCAATCTGTAAATCCCTTCGCTATGTCCTTGGCAGGCAGTAAGAGTAGAAGAGCTTCCTGGTCAGCCAGAACCGTGTGCTAGTTGCAGACTCCCCACATTAGAAGACTTACCATGATAAAGTGTCATTGCTGTTCCAAGGGGCTGACCGTGCTCACATCCAGCTTTAAGTGCATCTGTGTTGTTCACTTCCGTTAAATGCAGTGTAAACATATTCTTCAGTCCTAGTGAATGGGTCATACTTTTTAAAAATTTATACATTAGATCACATCTCAGTGTTCTGTTTTCCCCAGAAAAAGGGCCCCAAAACCATAACTGCCTAGTATTCAGTTCATGATCGGTTCAAATTCCTGGAGTGCCTGTTTAAAATGGTGATCCAGCAACATCCTATACTTGTCCCAAGGTGCTTCATAGGAATTCACAATAAATAATTTAATAGACAAAATTTGACACAACTATATAAGCAGATATGACAATTGACAGATGATTTCAGCTTAAACTATCTTAAAGAAGCAGAGTGTGTCAGAGAAGGAATTCCAGAGTTGAAGCCTTGGCAGCTGAATATATGACCATTGATAATGGAAGGATGCCAGAAAAAGCGGCTTAGAGATATTGCTTGTAGGAATGGAGGAGACTGTTTAGGGAGGTTTTTAAGAGGAAGAGTGCATTTTATAAAATGAAGATCCTACTTAACCAGGAGACAGTATAGAATGGTGAGCACAGAAGTGTTGTTGAACGGGACTTGATGTAAATTAGGACACAGGAGCTCAAATTCTTGGAGGATAGAAAATGAAAAGCTGGCCATGATCATTGATAATGGGAACTGCAGATGCTGGAGAATCCAAGATAATAAAGTGTGAAGCTGGATGAACACAGCAGGCCCAGCAGCATCTCAGGAGCACAAAAGCCATGATCATGTTAACATAGTTGAATCTAGCATTAACCGAAGCATGAATGAATGTGTCTGTGAGTGTTTGTGATAAGTGGCGAGAGATGGTGTTGGCAATATGGACATAGGGAAACAGGAAATGAGAGCAACTGTGGGTCATTTGGCCCAACAAACCAGGCTGCCATTCAATAAGATAACAGCTGATCATCTTGTGGCCTCAACTCCAATTTCTTGCTTCACCCAATAACCTTTTTAACTCTCTTGAAATCAAATCTGAATCAGACAGAATTTTTAATATATTCAATGACCCAGCCTCCATTGCTGTCTGAGATAGAGAATTCCAAAGATTAGTGACACCTGAGAAAAGGAATTCCTTGGCCCTCGGCATCTCAGAGTCATTACAGTGGAGGAGGAAGCCATTTGGCCTGTTGCCTGCACCAGGTCTTTAAATGAGCGTCATTACTTTAGTGCCAATCTCCTGCTTTTTCCTTTGCACATTATTTTTATCCAAATAATTATCCTGTCCTCTTGCATGCATCAATTGAGCTGCCTCCATCACACTTTCAGACAGGGCATGGAATGCACTAGCTACTCCTGCAGTGAAAATGTTTCTCCTCACTGTACCCTTGCTCCTTTTGAAAATCAGTTTAAATCTATGCCCTCAGTATTAAACCTGATTAGAAATCACAGGCCAAGCTAGCAGTTAAGCATTACAGCTACACCCAGACCACTAGTGAGCAAGAGTACAGGAGATATACTACTCTGCAGGAGAAAAAATAGTATGAGAGCTGCCAGGTGATACATCTTTTAAACTGGCTATGACACTGAAGCACTAGAAAGCTGTTTGGATCATTTAGAGTCTGCATGACAAAACTCATTTAGATTGATTTGAACTGAATTCTCAACTTGTGTACAGTAGGATTCATAATGAGTGAAGGACTTGATAAAGGAATTGAAAAATTGAATTTCATTCTAAAGGAGCAAGTGCTGTCGCCTTACTTTGGTTTCCTTCAAGAGCATATGTGCATGTTGCTGAAACATTGATTCCTAAAGCATCACTGAGCATTGAAGGAGGAAGTAAAGGAATATTGAGAGGTAAGCAGGAATTGATTTCAGATGGATCAACCCATCTAAGCATGTCTTTATAAACTTGGCTAATATTTGTCCCTAAATCACGAAAAACCGATCTTGTTTGTTTTTTTTCCACTTCAAGTAAGGCTGGCCAGCATTTATTGCCCATCCTTTGTTGTCCTTGAAAAGGTGGTGAGGAGCTGTCTTTTTGGACCTTGTATCCTTTGTGTCCAGCCAGCTCCCACAAATAACAATTTGGTTGTTGTGCTTCCAGAATTACAGTAGTGATTTCAGAAATTCATCATTGGCTGTCAAATGCTTTGATGCATTGAACTCAGGTAATGCATTCCATAAATTCATTTCCTTAATGAAATGACAATGTAGTGGTGATACCTACCAATTTAAGAATATGACTTGGCCCAGTTATTGTATACAAGTAATGTTGCCAGAGTCTTACTAGACCATAGGGCTACTCTGTCTCGTGAGGGATGACTTGTGGTGGCTTAACCTGAGGGGAGAAATTGAGAAGGTGAGCCCTTCATGGTAACCTCAGCCAGTGTGGAAATTGAACCCACACTATTGGCATCACTATTATAAAGCAGCAACCATCCATCCAGTTGAGCAAATGATGCCATCATAAATACTTCTTAAATTACAAATAAGTACTGGAGCAAATTTTCACGTGTTCATTTTGCTAACCAACGCCGTCACAATTGGCATTACTATAGGAAGATACATCACACATAGTAAGCACTATTCCTCTTAATTTCCAAGCATCTGCAATTTCTGATGCTGAAGGATTTTTGTGCACTTCAGTTGAATGAATTCACTGTTACAACACTTCAGAACCACTTCATTAGCTATAAAGGACTTCTGGGAATCTTATTGTCGTGAAAGGCGTTACGCAAATACCATTTTTTTTTAAATTAGTAGGTGTAAACCTTCAATTCTAACACTCCTATGTCTGGGCACTTCTAACAGTCAACTTCCAGAAAATCACACCCAATTATTTTTTGTTGAAGTGGGTAGAGACCTTTTCTCCTTATGTAGTATGTGTTTTCCAACAGTGTGATGTGCCTAGTGTGTGGGTGAAGGGAGATAGTGGATAAGCAGTGACAAATGTTTAAGGAGATATTCAAATCCTCACAAGTAAGGTATGTTCTAGACAGCAAGAAAGATGGTAAAAATAGTGGGGGGAGGTGGAATATCATACATGGCTAAACAAAGAAGTTAAAAATAACATAAAGACAACAACTATAGCATATCATATTGCAAAGGCCAGTAGTAACTTGGCAGTTTGAGAAACTTTTTTTGAAGGATCAACAAAGTGCTACTAAAACTGTGTAATAAAAAGTACAAAGATAAATTTATGGAAGAAAACATGCAAAAAAAACAAAAATAACATGGTTTTGTTGAGTAGCTATAAGAATCTATTATTAAGGAAGTAATAAGACAATTGGAAAGTCAAGATGCAATCCTTCAGAGTCAGCATGGTTGTGTGCACATTGTTTAACTTAATTGCTAGAGTTCTCCAAAGCCATAACAACCAAGGTGGATAATGGGGATCCTGTAGATGGGTGTTATCAGGATTTCAGAAGGCATTTAATAAGCTGCCACACAAAAGGTTAATACATAAAACAAAATAACATGGTGTTAGGGTAATTTATTAACTTCGATAAAGGATTGGCTAACCAATAGAAAGCAGAGAATTGTGATAAATGGTTGACAAGATGTAATTAGTCAGGTGCCACAAGGTTTGGTCCTCACACCCCAACTAATTACAGTATATGTTAATGAGTTGGATGCAGGGATAGAAAACGAAGATAGCCAAATTTGCAGTTGACATTAAAATACGTGAAAAAGTAAGTTATAATAAAGAAATAAGAAATTTACAAAGGAATGTAGATAGCTTAGGTGAATGTGCCAAAATCTGGCAGATGGAGTTCAATGTGAATAAGTGTGAGATTATCAATTTTGGTTGGAAGAATGGAAGGACAACTTAAGTAAATGCAGAGAAACTTCAGAGTGCTAAATTGCATACCTCAGCCAAACCAAAAAGTAGTGCTTTATTTCCTTTGGACTCTAAACAGGGAAGTTAAAAGGGGGACTTTATTTTGGGGCAGCCCAGGGTCTAGATTAAACCTTGCCCAGGTTTGAGACCCAGAGAAAGCAGACAGGTTTCTCTGCAGAATGTTAACACAACATAAGAGACAACAGGTGTGAGAAATAAGCCCCACTGAATTGATGTAGAGAGCAGGTGTTACTGGTTCATTCTGCTGATGGGGCAAATTATCATAAAAACCGGAAGAACTTTGGATGCTGTAAATCAGGAACAAAAACAAAGTTGCTGGAAAAGCTCAGCAGGCCTGGTAGGATCTGTGAAGGAAAAATCAAAGTTAATGTTTTGGATCCGGTGATCCTCAGGACAAATTGCCATGTACCACTGCACAAGCTGCCCTACATCGCGTTGTACAATTCCTGGCTACTATAGTGCCGATCATCACAGTACATCTTCAGAGAGTCCTTGGAGTTTGGTATCTGCTTAATAAGTGCTTAAAATCCATTAATCAAACAAGCAAATAAATAAAAATAAAGGTGTATATCTTTGGCTATCTCAAAGGTCTGGACTGCGTGCACAGGACTGACAAAAAAAATACACATGCACGGCATCAGTGTTCGGCATTTTTCTATAGGCGACCAGGCTCTCAGTGGCTGACTGAAAGAAAAACATTGCACATTGATCAGTTAAGGGAACAGATCAGAGGAAATGTGTGAGCAAGATGTAGGTTCTTCTGTAAGGAACTCACTACTGTCTGCTTTTGCTTCAGTGCAAAATCTTACCATCTACATCTCAAAACAAATAGGCCCAGTTAACCTTGAATATTTACACAGCAGTATGACACCCAACCACAAGTGAAAGACCAATTTTATGAAGAGGGTGACACTGATATCAGTAGAATCCCCAAGCTGGAGTGTATTTTCCAAATGGGAAGTCTTGATGTGAGTGGGCACGGATCACAAAGCATGGTCTTTCTACTTCAGACATTATGACCTGAGGAAAATGAAGATGGACAACGACTGCCTTCGCTTTGTTTCAATTCTTCATTCGTGGATGTGAGCATTGGTAGCTAGGCCAGCATTTAATGATATATTTTTAATTGCTCTTGAGGAAGTAGCGGTGACTCTTAAATTGCTCACTCACTGTATTGTAAGTATACTCATCATGCTGTTAGCAAGGAAGGTCCAGATTTTGACCCAATGAGAGCAAACCAATGGTGATGCAATTCCAAACCAGGATGGTGTGGGCCTTGAAGGGGAACTTGCAGGTGTTGATTTTCTCATTTGTCTGTCCTTCTGTGTGGTAGAGTCTGCCATTTTGAATATGCTCTTTAAACAGCCTTGTTGAGTTGCTGCACTGCATCTTGTAGATAGTGCATTCTGCTGTCAGCTACTACCTTTAGTGGTGGAGGGAGTGAATAGAACATAGAACAGTACAGCACACTTCAGGCCCTTTGGCCCACAATGTTGTGCCAAACTTTTACCTGAAACCTAACGTCTATCTAACCTCCACCCCTACCTTTATAGTATCATCCACATGCCTATCTAATACCGCTTGAATGCCCCTAATGAGGCTGACTCCACTACCCTCTCCAGCAATGCATTCCACGCCCCAACCACCCTCTTAAGTGAAGAACCTACCTCTGATGCCTCCCCTTAATCTATGCCCCCTCGTAATAGCTACCTCCACCCCAGGAAAAAGCCACTGGCGGTTAACTCTATCTATACCTCTGAATGTTGAAGGTAGTGGATGTGGTGCGAGTCAAGCTGGTTGCTTTTCCCTTGATGGTGTCAAGCTTCTTGAATTTTGTTACAGCTGCAATCATCCAGGCAAATAGAGTATTCCAACACACTCCTGACTGGTGGACAGGCTGTAAGAATCAGGGAGTGAGATACTGGAGAATTCCTTGCAAGCTGTTGTAGCTGCAGTGTTTGTGGTTGGTCCGGTTCAGTTGCTGGTAAGTGGTAAACCTCAGGATCTAGATAATGAGGATTCAGCAACAATAGTGCCATTGAAAGTCTTCTTGAAGACATGGCATGAATGTTATTTGCCATGTATCAGCCCAAGCCAGAATATTGTCCTGGACATAAACCGACATGATTCTCTGAGCTGTGTTCTGAACACATGCAGCTACCAAAGTGCTAACTGTGCTAGAGATCATTTGCCAGGGCACACTAAAGTATGAAAGCAGTCCTCTCAACTGCTTCATTCCAATCAGAGATGTCATCCTTGCCACATGCCATCAATGCCAGCAGTACTGCCTACCCAAGTAAAAACTAATAGATCCACAACTCCATTGAAAAGGCACTCTCCAGAATTCTCAGTGCTTGAGCAGAATTAAATGTATTCAAGATACCATTAACAACACCACATTCTCAACTTCTGGGAAGTCAAAGTGGAAAATGCTGAGTGGTTTAAAACTAATATTATAATGTGTTAGCTTTTGTTGAAACCCAGCGCCCTGCTACCATTTAATTACAAAAGATCTTAATTCTCTTGAAGTAGAGTCAAACAAACCACAAGACAGTGTATCAGTGACTACTGCAGAACTTTCAAGCTATGTTAACCCTCGCTAAAGTCATAAAATAAGATTCCGGGCGTCAGGAGCTTTTAGGCATCCGTGGAATCCAAAGAATTTTTGAAATCTGTGAGGTCTCTCCAAATCCTTGTGTTTTATTTTGATGGGTGTGGCCTTATGGACTGCTTCTAAGGTATAATTTGCAACTGTCATAAAAACTGAATTGGTTGGTATTCATTTTCTTTCTCTGTGCATTGTCCTCTGTTTCAGACGGGGTAATCTCCCGTCCTCATTACGAAGAGTTGTCAAATTCAGTCTCACTACCTAAAATATTCTACCACAATTAATTCTCGTGGAGTTATTTCAGTCTAGCATAAACTTGGATGCCTAGTTTAAAATACATATGAAAAATTAAAGTTGTATAAAAGGTATAATCCCCTCAGGGTAGAGAGAGGGGAGAAATCAAATTACACCTTATTAAACATTACATAGAAGAAGAGATCACCATAGCAACTTGCAGAACCTGACTGCAAATCAGCCAGATACCAAGTTATCTTGTCTATGGGAAAGACTCCATTTGTTAACTTTAGATCAGCACTGTCACAGATGATGAGCACCAACCATCCTCTCTTGTGTTAATGTTTTGAATGCGCACCTATGACAAACTGACTGGGCTGAGGGGAAACAAGCTGTACATGTAGAGTATATTTTCTGGGAAAGATAGGCACGATAGCATCAAGGAAAGAATTCATACTCACATAATGTAAAAAGTAGGAGCAGGAATAGAGCATTCAGCCCCTAAATTCTATCGCATGAAATAAAATCATAGTTGATCTATCTTAGGCTTTGACACATCTTTTGTGATAATTTCTCCTAGCCTTCCTCTCTAATATTTCAAAAATCTATCTTTATCCTCTTTAATGGACTGTCTAGCAAGACAGTTTTATGTACAAGAATGCTCGGATCCCTTTGTATCGAACTCTTTCAAGTCTCCCTCCATTTAAGACATAGTCTGCATTTTGATTCTTCCTGCTAAAATGCATTATCTGGCACTTTTTAACATTAATCTCCACCTGCCAAGTTTTTGCCTGCTCATTCAACCTATCCGTATCTTCTTGTAGATTTCTTCATAACATGCTTTCCATCTATTTTTATAATATCAGCAAATTGAAGAAGGGTCTAGGCCCAAAATGTCAGCTTTCCTGCTCCTCTGATGCTGCTTGGCCGGCTGTGTTCACCCAGCTCTACGCCTTGTTATCTCAGATTCTCCAGCATCTGCAGTTCCTACTACCTCTGAAGTGCCTTTAATCTTGTCAGGTAATCAAATACTTTGTTCTTCTTGAGAGAGTCTGTTAGAACATTGTTACAAGGGTAGCACAGTGGCTCAGTGGCTAGCACTGCTGCCTCATAGTGCCAGGAACCCAGGTTCAATTCCACCTTTGAGTGACCGTCAGTGTGGAGTTTGCATGTCCACCCCATGTCTGCGTGAGTTTCCTTTGGGTGCTTTAGTTTCCTCACACAGTCCAAAGATGTGCAGGCTAGGTGGATTGGCAGTGCTAAATTGCCCATAGGATGTGTAGATTAAGTAGGTTATAGAGAATGGGTCTGGGTAGGAGGCTCTGAGGGTTGGTGTGGAGTTTTTGGGCTGAAGGGCCTGTTTCCACACTGTAGGGATTCTATGATTTCCTTCCATCTCACCGAGCTGTTACCTTTCTTATGCATATATTCACCATGAAGATCGTTGCAAATTATTGGTTTAAATTTATCTAATTTTCAGCTCTTCATTACTAATTCTCTTTATGATTCCTATGTAGTGAATTAGGTTGGTACACATGATTTACAACATGAATGATTCACCAGTCAAAACCAACTAGCCGTCCATGGAAACATTTTAGATTACATCCCTCTAGACCGGTTTGCACTCTATTTACACTACATGTATATTGAAAAAGATGGAATATCAGACAGTTGTATTTTTCATCAATGCCAAAGGGTGTAATTGAGCGCAGTATTTCTGGTGATGTTGTCAGTGTTTTTATCACCGTAAGATCTTCCCTTTAAAGCTTTAATATTTACTTGGTTGACTGATTATTGAAGCAACCTTGTTCTGAAGCTCTCTGTGACAGCAAGCTGTGGAGGGAACTCTTTGAAGAGCAAGATGAGAAGGTACGAACAGGTGCCTGGCTACAGGATAAAGCTGACACAATGTCCTATTTGAAACTCTCAGCTGTTGGGAGTATGACTGCCCAGTTATGTGTTTACCATGGGAAACTACTCTTCCAAGAATTCGCTCTGAACTAATAACAAATTACAGCAGGATCAGAAAGTGAATGTGGAGAGCTTTCATATGTTGGCCACAGCCTGGGCTTTTAAACCCAATGCATTGTTTTGGAAGCCATCAGAATAAAAGTAAAATCTGATCTTTGTCCTTTTTAAAAATGCATATTATGGATCGAAATGTACTTCACAATATCAGTACCCCTGAAATGAGTAAAATAAGAGTGGTATTTCCACTGCAATCTATATCAAAACCACTTGTTCATTTACAGAGTTAACACATTCATTTGCTTGTACTACTGATTCTTTTAATGGAAGCCAGGATAAATTTGACAATGTTTCCCATGAATAAGGGTTGGATTAAAAAGTGACTTAGTAGACAGAAAACCTTTAGTCGCAGTAGTGGATCAAATCCCTTTGGAAGGAATTGATTTTATTTTGGGAAATAAACCGGCTGGTTCAAAAATATTGGCCACATCAAGGGTGGTGCAGTAACCAGTAGAAGTAAAACAAATTGAGAAACTAACAGAGGAAATAATTCAGGATGTTTGTAACAGTGTTGTGACTAGATCTTGGGCCCGTAGAATTAGACAGTAAGACGAGGACTCTTGGGGAGAAAAAGGGAAATGATTTCGAAATTTGGTTATTTGACAATTTCAAAAAATTTAATTTCAAGGTAAAATGAATGAGACTAACATGTTTAGTTCATCCTCTCTAACAGAAATATAGCAAATATATTTGTAATTGAGAGTCCTACCAAACAACTGACTCAGAAATTGAGTCAGTATCCATGCCTGAGACTGTTTTAAATAATAATGAAATACTGATGAAGAAATGAAAGATTACAACAGAAATTGCTTGGAAAAACTCAGCAGGTCTGGCAGCATCTGTGGAAAGAAAGCAGGGTTAATGTTTTGGGTCCAGTAACCCTTCAGAGTCTTAAGGTTCTAGAGAAATGAAATCCAACTCAAATGCTAGCTGATGAACATATCACTTAGTGTTTTAGGCACTGTTTTCATGAGAACGAAAACATTTTTATTAGCTGGGATTGTTAAAGATGTGGGAAAATTTGTGGGGAAAAAGAGTTTCTAGACATTCCAACACCAGATGAACTTTATCAAAGTAAAGACATGCCATTTAGAATGAAAGATGCATCAGCAATTTTCTAATGGTTAACCAACGAATTTATTAAAAGCATGTGTAACTGTGTTGCCTACATTGAAAATTTGTGTTCAGCCAAACCTGAGAAGAACATTTTACACCACTAGAATAAACAGACCAGTTACAAAATGCCAGTTTGGTCATAAATCTGGCTAAAACTGTTTTGCCAAAGTCCAGGTGACTAATTTTGGTTCTGCTGTGAGAAAAGTTCAGGTAATGCCTAGAGGACCAAAAATAAGGGCTATTTTGAATTTTCCCATCTCTAATAGAAAACACAAACTGATGCATCATAATCACATAAATGGACTTTGTTGGGAATTCAATTCAAACTTCAGCATTGTAGTGTCTCCTTTGGGAAACTTATTGAAGGAAAGCAAAAAATTTAAACAGACTGCATAAGGTCAATGTGCCTCTGATAATTTGAAAGCAGTGCTGACAATTGCTTTTGGCAGTTTTGGCAGCACCACACTATGAGAAGTCATTCATATTGGCTGTTTGATGTCAGTATCATTGTGGGTGTTGTTTTACTACAAGAAAATTAGTTGGGTGTCAAACAGCAGTCCAGTTATTTTTCAGAACTGAATGATTGTCAACAGAAAAAAGTCAATGATGGAGAAAGAGACACCGAGTTTTGTGTTAGCAAATACTAGCAAAACCTTATATACCCCTTAATTCCAAAGAGATTTATTTACATAGACCACAATCCTTTATTTTAGGAGAGATTTTGTGACCAAAAAAAATGAATGTTCCATTGGTATTTAATACTACAGCCATAGCATTTAAAGTCATTCATGTGAGTTTTTAAAATTCGTTCATGGGATGAGGATGTTGTGGGCCAGGTTAGCATTTATTGTCCATGCCTAATTTCACAGAGGACAGTTAAGAGTCAACCAGATCCTGTGGGTCTAGAGTCACATGTGGGCCCAATCAGGTAAGAATGGCAGCTTCCTTTCCCCTACAGGACTTCAGTGAATCAGTTTTATTTTTATTTTGCTAACTGTTGACATTATCAGACTCTTATTTCCAGATTTTTTTTCAATGAATTTTAATTCCACCATTCCATCTAGGTCTCATGGATTAACGGTCTAGTAATAATAGCACTAGGGGCGAAAGATATAGGACAGATGTCAGAGGTAGTTTCTTTACTCAGAGAGTAGTAAGGGAATGGAATGCTTTGCCTGCAACGGTAGTAGATTCGCCAACTTTAGGTACATTTAAGTCGTCATTGGATAAGCATATGGACGTACATGGAATAGTGTAGGTTAGATGGGCTTGAGATCGTATGACAGGTCAGCACAACATCGAGGGCTGAAGGCCCTGTACTGTGCTGTAATGTTCTATGTTCTATCTCCCTTATAGCAAAGATAATATAATAGCGAATGTTTTGTCATGAGCAAATATGAATGAAAGTGAATGTCGTGAACAAAACAGACATGCATTGGATATGGTTGTCACAAAAATCAACCTAGCTTTAATGTAAATGTTATTACTGTTAATGTTTCATGAAAGTAGTTTTAAGAATTTAGAAAATCATGATGCATCTTGAAGACAACCTTTCACTTTTTCTTTGGAGGTGGTGTGATGAGAGATGTATAACGTTTTGGATTTGGATTTCAAAATAGAGGCAAATGAACATGAGCTAATTGTATGGTAACTGTTATTAAGTCTGTAAACTGCTTTGGGACTATGACCTAAATACATCTGTTCCGAAGAAACATCATTGACCTCAACTGCCTAGGAGCACCTCTAATGTTCATGAATAAAATACTATTGGGTATTTTGGCGTAAAATATACACATTAAAGCAATTAGTTTAACTTTAACTTAAACAGAAACTTTAAACCGTTTATTTCACAAGATTCCACGGTTCAGTTCAGAAGCTTCTCCTGGCAGTTAGTTCAGGGGAACTGGTCACCCCAATAGAAATGGTTTCTAATGTGTACAGTTTCTAAGCCAAGGGAGTTTGGATTGAAATCTTCAAGTTGTTAGAACTGGAAAAATTGAAGCAATTAGAATGGAGAGAGATTCATGCCAAAAGAATCATAAAAAAACCAGCCCCAACTCTCCAAGGAAAAGAAACAGGAAAGTGTCAATTAAATAATGATGTCAAAAGATGAGGTAGGAGAGAGATTTCTCTGGGATTGAGTTGCTGTATCGGGTGGTGTTGGGGCACCAATTGAAACTTTGTTTTGATGTTTGTGTTAATATTTTTTTAACTTTTGTTTTTTTGAAATATCTTTTGTGTAACAAACTAATATTCTGTTGTTTTTAATAATATCTACAGCCATCTGTGAATATGTTTCAATGACTAACTATCATGTTAACCAATGGCAAAAATTAAACATGATCTATCAAGCCAGTCTTTTGGGATCTAAGTTCTCCGTTATTTACCATCATCTGGGATCACGTCAGCATGGGCTTGACAAAATCTAGCATGAAATTTTTGATCTCTTAAGAAGTCTGAAGTGAGGTAAACATACAAGTATTGGAGCTCCAATTTCAGTCAGTTGCTTCCGATCACTAAGTTAATGTATGGATGTTTCCATTCAAGAGAAATTGGAAATAAAGTTATATTGCAGCTTTAATCCTTCACACTAGTGACTGTCAGCATCATAACACATACTGGGAAAGTTAATTCAGATGACAAATATTCTTTTGTATGACACCAACAGTTCAGAACAGTATTAGAAGTTCAAAGCATTCATGATTTTTCACATGATTGGAAAAATGCAAGCGTTAGTGCGCCTGGTTTAATAAACTGGATATTTAGAGCAGTACAATTGTAGAGGAGCATTGCCTTCTGCATGGCTAATATTTCAATGCATTTGTCAAGCCTGCCAGTGATTTCTTTTGAATTTCTGTGAGGTATCTATTTGCTGTTTAATGATAGATTCTGTGCAGATGACACAGTAACTTCATAGCAGCCATGTGTGTACATGCAGCACTATAGAAGGTGACCTTCAACTGTGTTAAGTGCTTGCCTCATTGATTCTTTTGGTGAGACAGCAGGCACCACTAAATAACTCTCATCTCCCACTGACAGACAGCATCCTTTCTGCCTGCAGTCTCTAATGTGATACGAGAAGAAAAAGTTGCTTTGTTATACAGGTTGTGAGAGGAGATGGGCTGAAAGGAAGTACTTTTTTCTCATGAACTAGAGGATTATATTGCATACTATAGCAAAATGTACAGTTCTCCTACAGCTTCTAGGAATTTTGCTTAAGCTTTGGGTGAAAATTGCAGCTAGTGAGATTGTTCATGCTGTCATTGCTAATATCGGAGCATTATCACGTAAGTGACAGAGGTTATGATTTTAAATTAGTGGTTGAAGACCAAGAGAGTTAAGTGATGTGGTTACATTTGCCTTGGCCAGTTCTCTAGAATGACAAATCATTTTGCAGAAGCTAGGATAGTCACTTTGTTGGCTTCGGGTGTTTTTTAAAGAGCACATCCTGGCATCTAATAAAGTGTGCTTGAGATGGTAGCATCAATCCTTCATTGAGTGTTCTCTGCTTTCGTTGTTCTTCTAACTCTTTCTTCCTTTTAGTATAACCTCTTCCTACCCGCTGACTCTTTACTTCTGTACATTAGTGTATTTTCATTTGCATTAGAATTAAAGCTCTTTTCCAGCAATGTTGATTATGAGACAAATTGTGGCCAGGATAACTGCTCTAATAGTCTTCTAAACAGTGCCGTGGGACCTATTAAATCAATCTGAGAGACCAGGAGATGCCTGCGATTAATCTTCCCTACAAAAGGCAGCATTTTGAACCCACAACCTACTGAAAATGTAAAGGACAACCAGCCAAGCTGCAGTGGATGCAAACTAAGGCTTTAGACAGTTATTCAGACAAGTTCATATTTAAGAGTCTAACTGGCCAAGTGCAGATACGCTTTGCAGTTTTTACAGTTATGTGATCTGCACCTTCCTTTCCTGCCTGTAAACTTGAGATAATGTAAAAAGCAAATATTAATGTACTTAAAGTTTCCTATTTCTCCCATCTGTCTGTACTTAACTGATCCTCTAACCTGTCAATTCTTGACCAGATTTTGAGGACTTAAACTTCACAACCTGCTGGAAAAGAGATTTCCACACTCTTAACACCTTCTGAGAGAGAAAATTTCTCCACACCTATCTGTAAAGGCAGAATTTATTCTTAAAAGTCTTCTTTTTGTGGGATGTCAGCATCGCTGGCTAAACCAGCATTTATTTCCCATCCCTAATTGCCCAAAGAGTAGTTGAGAGTCAACCACATTTGTGCGTTTAAAAGTGACATTTTTGTTTTAAATTAATTTGTTTCACTTTTTTAAATAAAATTAACCAAGTCTGGATGACTAGTCCAGGGTCTCTCCCACAAGAGGAAGCATCCTGGTATCCACCATATCCAGTCCACTCAAGATTTTATGTTTTGATAAGATCACTTCTCATTCTTCTAATCTTAGTAGGCCTTATTTGTTCAGCATAAAATATGCCCTTCTCCCCAGGAATGAATCAACTGAACTTTCTTTGATCTGCTTCGAAAGCAATTATGTATATTTTAATTTAAGGAGACCAAACCTCCAGATATGATATTGCAAACATTTTGCATAGTTTCAGCAAAACATCCCTACTTTAAATAAAAAAAACAGTGCTGGTAAAACTTAGGTCTGATAGCATCTGTAGAAAGAAAAACAGTTAATGCTTCAAGATAACAAAGTGTGAAGCTAGATGAACACAGCAGGCCAAGCAGCATCTCAGGAGCACAAAAGCTGACGTTTCAGGCCTAGACCCTTCATCAGAGAAGGGCCTAGGCCCGAAACGTCAGTTTTTGTGCTCCTGAGATGCTGCTTGGCCTGCTGTGTTCATCCAGCTTCACACTTCATTATCTTGGATTCTCCAGCATCTGCAGTTCCCATTATCACAGTTAATGCTTCAAGTCCAGTGACCGTTGCTCAGAAGTGAAAGCACTGGGAAATGGTAATATTGATGCTGATGTCAGGGATTTGAACGCTTTTTTCGACCCCAACCCAATACCCCATCATCAGTATGAATACGCCCTTTCCTAGCTATTGGCAGTTCTGATGAGAAGTCACTGGACTTGAAACATTAGCTCTTTTTCTGTCTACAGACCTCCTGAGTTTCTCCAGCACTTTGTTTTTGTTTCAGATCTCCAGCATGCATTTTTGGTTCTTTGTTTTATTCCCAACTTTTATATTCCTGTCCTATTGCAATAAGCGTCAACAGTCCATTTGACTTCCTAATCACTTGCTCTACCTGCATAGTAGCTTCTGTGATCCCTGTACCAGTATGTCCAGTATATCTCTCTGTACTGCTGAGTGCTCCAGTCTTTCTCTCTCCATTTTAGCACATACTGGTTTTCTATCTTTCCTGCCAAACTAGACAAATTCACATTTACCTACCTTAAACTCATGCCAAATTTTTGTATGTACACTTAACCTATGTATAAACCCTCTCCATATCCTCTAATTCCTTGTGACAACTTACTTCCATACCTATCTTGGTAACATTCAGCAAAGTTAAGTACCATGCATTCAGCACTTTCCTCCAAGTCATTGATATGTATCATAAATAATTGAAAACATGACACTGATCCCTGTGGCCGTCCATAGGTAATAGCTTACCAACACAAAAAGGCCACTTTATTTGAAATCTGTGTGCTGTTCGCTAACCAATCCTCCATCCATGCTAGTATGTTATCCCCTTCAATATATGCTCCTGCCCTATGCAGCAACCTTTGATATGGCACCTTGGAAATCCAAGGAAATCATGTCTCCCAGTTCCCCTCGATCCCAATGAATGCTACTTTGTTAAAAGAAATCTAATGGATTCAATAAATATGATATTCCATTCACAATGCCAAGTTGGCCATGTCTAAGTAAATTGCAAAGTGCCATCACTTGAAGCTTGTTTGCACATAACAAGATCCCACAAACAAATAAGTCATAGAATTTTGATTGAGAGAGAAATATCAAATGAAGTTTACTTGGTCATTGACTTCTACTGTAGGACCTTCATCTATTGAGTTTTGAGAAGATTTGTAGCTCAGGTTGAGGTTCTGGATGTGAGTTTGCTCGCTGAGCTGGAAGGTTAGTTTTCAGATGTTTCATCACCATTCTGGGTAACATCATCAGTGAGCCTCTGACGAAGCTTCGTCAGAGGCTCACTGATGATGTTACCTAGAATGGTGACGAAACGTCTGAAAACTAACCTTCCAGCTCAGCGAGCAAACTCACATCCAGAACCTTCATCTATCTATGGAGGACACATTATGATGTTTTTGAAACCATCGATTACCAATAAATAATAAAGCCATGTAATACATGTGGAGTAAGCCACATTCAGTTTGCAATCGTGTAGTGAGCTTCCTTGATTGCAGTTAGTAAATGTGACACAGATAAGGGAAGACGAAGTTTTCATGATTTGCGCTTTAATAGGAAGGGGGGATACACTAGATAGCCCTAGTGTACCTCATATCACCTTTTACTGATCTTTTGTTGAGTGCAAATCAGCCAGGGTTTCTATTCTTGAAGAGACGCCCTCATCCCTCACCAATGTTCTGAAAATTTTATGTGACAAAAGGAAAAATGTACAGAGCTACGAAGAAGGGCAGGCTGCATTAATGCACGTTCTATAAGCAGGCCACTCTGACTCTAAATAGGATGTCTTTCAAGAGGGAAGTAATTTGCATTTGTAGATCTCAAAAACAAGTACAATTGCATGAGCAAAGTTTGCAGTTGTTTAACCCACAAGCTTCCTAAAAGAAACAGCAGTGATCAGACAATTGCCAGGAGATTTAATACATTAACCTGAAAAGAAAGGCAAGGCCAAATTTTAACGTTTCACCTTAAAGATGGAAAACTAGTACACTGAGGTAAAACAAAAATCAAAATTGCAGGTGAAACTCAACAGGCAAGGTTACTTAATGGTTAGCATTGCTGCCACATCATGCCAGAGGCCTAGATTCAGTTCCACTTTTGAGCAGCTGCCTGTGAGGAGTTTGCACATTCTCCCCATGTCTGTGTGGGTTTCTGCCGTGTGCTTCAGTTTCCTCCCACAATCCAAAGAGGTGAAGAATAGGTGGATTAGCCATGGGAAATGTAACGTTTATAGGGATAGGGCAGAGGAGTGGGAGTGGTTGAGATGCTCTTTAGAGGGTCAGTGTAGACTCAATGGGCTAAATAACCTGCTTCCATGCTGTAGGGATTCTATGATTCTGGGTTTGGCAGCACATGTGGAGACAAAGCAGTTAATGTTTCAAATCCAGTGACTGTTCATTAGAACCGAACTGTATTCCCACAGATGCTGCCAAACCTGCTGAGTTTCACCAGTAATTTCTGTTTTTGTTTCAGATCTCCAGCATCCACAGTGCTTTGTTTTATATTTGTGTACTGTAGTATTAGCCCAGAGTCTCTGTCAAGTCTTCTGTAAATTGAAGCACCAATGCGAAGAATTCTGTTCAGACTGACTCTCAACAGCCCTTCCCAATAGCCTACAGTACTAATCTTGATAACATTAGGTTAATCATGCAAACTTGCATTAATTCACATCCTTGAATAACACTTAATTGTCTGAACACTTTAATTTTTCTGCTCGAACATGTGATTAAACCAGTCTTCAGGTGTATTATTTCAAAGCAATAATGAAATGCGATATGGTCAGAACCTATCATCATTAGAGCTAATCACATGGCCATGTGCTTTTATTCATATTGTGTAGAATCATACACATTCTGTTGCCTAGGTGGCTGGTCTGTAATGCAGGGCAACCCCAACAGTGGGATTCAGTTCTCAGACCAGCTGAGGTTACTATTGAAGACTCTCTTTCTCAACCTCTCCTGAGGTGTGGTGACCCTCGGGTTAAACCAGTAATTGTCCCTGTCTAATTAGAGAGCAGCCCTGTGGTCCAGTAGATACAATCTGTTCAACCCTCAAGCCTGTTCTTATGTTTCTTTACTTGAGGTTCCGTGTCTAATCCCAGTCTCCTGAATGTTCATGTACTCATCAGTGTACCTTTAGCTTCAAGTAATCATCCGAACTGCTTTGCAAGAGGATTTATTAATGGAATGGAGTAAAACCATGAACAGAAAGCCATTCATCCTGTTGTTCCTGTGCCTGATTTTTGAAAGAGATGAACAGCTATTCCACTGTCCTGCCCTTTTCACATATTCTTGCCATGTTTGAGTGCATTTATGCTTTTACCTTTTGGAAATTACAACTGAATCTCTTTTGAGTAACTTTTTGTAACTTGCAGCATTTATTGAAAATTTCTTCTCACCTCCCCTCAGATTCCTAACATATGTTAGTGACTCCTGTTGCAGACCTTGATAATGGAATAATGGAAACCAAGGGATGTAGAATAGTCCAAAAAATTTGATTTGTTTTTAATTCTCCCTATTTTATTCGATCAAACCCCCATTTAATTTGAACACATTAATCGCCCCTCAACAGTCTCGATGACAAAGAGAATATTCTCAGTTTCTTTATCCTGTCCAGCACAATGCACACTAACTCTATGAAGAGATTGACATCAGCATGAGTAAAAGGGCATTGAGGATGTTTGTAAGCCTCTGATGGTGGACAATATTAAAGCACTGTTCTTTTGCCTTTTCTCTTCTATTCTGACATCACAGAACTGTGCTGACACTGAAACAAGCCAGTAGTGTTTCAGGAGTCTGGCTGACTGCACAAGGGAGTCACTGACATTATTGCAAACTTATCTGAAATACTTCACTGACTTTTTATTTTCTCGCCATGAACATGAGCTCAATGTGTGCTTTCTTTCAGTGAAGGCCAAGTCAGAGCAATTGGGCCAAGTTCACCAGTCTCATATTCCCAGTGGGTGATTTTGTTTGAAGAGCACATGGGTCAAGGAAACTAGTACTCAAATGCTACAGCCCTGTCTGCAGTCCATCCTCTGTAAGAGCAAAGAAATTGATGCATTTCCTCTAGGTTACTGAAAAACAGTGCCTTTTAGGACTGGAGATAACAAGGTGTAGAGCGGGATGAACACAGCAGGCCAAGCAGTAGCAGAGGAGCAGGAAAGCTGACGTTTCGGGCCTAGACCCTTTTAAGACTTTCACTTTATTCACTATGAAGGCACATTAAATCAGTTTTTTTGTTATTTGGTGTGGGCCATTCAAAATTATATGATTTAAAGCCATAAAGGATAATTTTGTACAGAAGTCCAGTAGACCCAATAGCTTTTTGTATTTTCTGAACATGAACAGTGACAATGGCATAATTCTTTGTACTGTTTATCTCCCTCAACACCTTTTGACAACAATCTAAAAAGGAATAGAAGTATGCTCCATCATGAAGACAATGTGATTTTAACAAGCATGAGTCCCAAGAGGATAAAGAAGCAAACAACAGTAGACTTTCGTTCAGGAAAATGTCACTTTCCCAAATCCTACCACATTTCACTTAAGACTCCTTTTTATATTCTAACTTCAGGTTTCTTCATGTGTGACAAAGTCATGCCTCAGTTGTATATCCAGGAGATCAGTTAAAACTGGAGAGATGCGTATATTCAGCAGTAGCTGAGGAGAAACTGTGACATAGTAGTAATCACAGGACACATCTGATACAGAACTCCTAACTAATGCTTTGAGGACATGGGTTCAAATCCCACTACAGTTGGTGAAATAAAATAATTTAAATTAATAAAAACATGGAATTGAAAGTGAACGTTGATCATCAAGTTGTTGTTGATTACTGTAAAACCCCACCAGTTCATGAATGTTTAAGGAAGAAAATATGGCCTACATTTGATCCCAGGCCCACACCAATGTGTTTTACACAATGTGTAATTGTCCTGAGAAATTGCCCTGGCAAGTTAGCCTGTCAAGGTCAGTTGGGGATGAGCAATAAATAGTGGTGTTAACAGTGAAGCTCATATTCCATGAATGAAAAATGCAGATCACATATGTACCTATATTATAGCAGTTACTTAATTTCATAAGTCATTAATTGGGTACTAAGCACTTTGAAACAGCCTGAGATGTATTAAAGTGTTGTGTTAATGATACTTGATTACTTAAATTCTTAGCCTTACAGGGTCAATGGATGGTATAGTGATGGTGGTTGAAATGTAATCGGTAGAGGATTTTATTTGACTGTCCATTTAAAAGCAGCTATGCATAAAAAATATGTTTTTAAAATGATGTAAAGAATCGTGGTCGTGTTTGGTGTAGTTAATCAGAGATGTAGAATAGTCCAAAGAATTTGATTTGTATTTTTAAATGGCCACATTTGCACAGGCCTGTCCAATTGTTAAATCAGCAATTATCAACTTAATATACCTTTGAATATCTAATTTCTCTCATTCAGAATGTAATTTTTTTCCATTTTTTTGTTTTGGTAGAACAGATGTAAATTGACATGATCTTGTTGGTTTGCTGATTTCTAATTGACTGCAGTTAATGCAGATTTCAGTAGCTCATCTGATAGCAAATCATTGGCTGCAGCTTCTGCATATTCACATTTACCGGCACATATGTGGGCTGCAGAAGTTGTCAGTTTCAGATGAGTAACAGCAGAGAACGGGGACAGTTTTATCATCCTTACTACCGGCAAAATCCGAGCTTTCTACTGCAGACAGAATAAATAAATGTATTTTCACCAGCCCTTCCAGGCACAGTTAAATTTCTGAGATTTAGGTGTTGTGCTGAGCAACAGTTTCTATCTTCGTGCTTCTTTTAAGAAAATCCTCTGTCAGTTGAAGCAATTTTTTCACATTTGTCACTAATTTGGAAGTAAACAAGTGGCAAAATAAGTGGCATTAACCCTACACCTAATGTAGGTGATGGTAACATGAAGCAGAAATGCTAGAAAACACAGAATGAAGGCAGCTCATAATTGTGGAAAGAGCAACTGTAGTAGCACTTCAGGTATGTGCCCATTGCCAAGGCCCCCGTTTGGAGATTTAGGTGGATTAGGAAGGCTGAAGATCAATGAAAAGGTCAGACAACCTGGGAAAGAGATAAGTAAGAGGGATAGGAGGTAAAACAAAAATGAAAGAAGAACAAACCTGTTATCTTAAGAACCTAAGACAGAGAATGAGCAGGCCCAATGGCATCCCTAGATTTCTCCATTTTGTGGCCAATTTTGGACCCGTACTCCATTTTTCAGGCACCTTCCACATATTACTTGATTTTCTTACAGTCCAAAAATCTACCAATCACAGCCTTTGATGTACTTATCAGCTAAGTATCTACAGCTTTCCAAGTTGGAGAATTCAAATGATTCACAAGCCTCTGAGTGAAGAGGTTGTTCCTCATTTCAATCCCAAATAGCCAAAGCCTTGGCCTGAGATTGTGACCCCTTAATTCAAACTCTATGGTCAGGATAAACAGAAACTATACTTTTAACATAGGACAAATTTTCATATCTCCTTGAAACATCTTCTAATTCCTGTTGAATAAAGGAGGTTATGAAATGGATGTGTGGATCTGAAAACTAGTGATTAGTGAGTGAGAGGTCTGGCTAAATTTCAATTCTGCTGTTGATTCCATAATCCATAAAAGGGACTATATTAACCGAATTAAGATATGTGACAAGCTTAGTTCCTCACAAATAATCAGACAGTAACTAAGTTACAACTCAGTAATCTGTTTTGAATGGTTAATTGTATCAGCGGGACTGAATGATTGCACTTCAGTTGATAGTGTTCCTGATAAATTAAACCTTCAGTCAAATTAATACCACCTTCAAGGTATGCTGCAGAAATTCACTACGGCTTATTAGATATGAAAAGCATTAGACATAAAGCTCATGATCACTACCATCTGGAAAGACAAAAGCAGCAGATGCAACCTGCAAGTTCCTCACCAAGCCGTCACCATCCTATTGGTAGATATGTCACTGCTCCATCACTGACACAGGAGCAAAATCCTGAAATTCCCTTCCTGACAACAGTGTGAGAGTACCTACATACCAAGATCTGCGTGATTCAAGAGGACAGTTCACCATCACCTTTTCAAGGGCAATTGGGAATGGAAAACAAGTGCTGGCCAGCCAGTGAAGCCTATACCCCCACTGAGTGAATTAAAAAAAGACCACATTTCCGGCCGTCCCTTTTAAACTTCCCTCCATCACTTTGAAGCGTTGCAGTGGGAAAATCTCTGAACAGCTAAAGAATGAAACATGGGCCCAATCTGTAATGCAGCTGTTTTCCCAGCTTTTCAAGGGCAAATTTAAGCACGTCATGCATCCTTGCATTAGCTGCAGATTCAAAAAAACAAGCATATTGTAATCTGCCATTTGGAAATATGCAACGAGCTGTTAAGGTGTCAGTCTATCAAAACAAAATTGTTTTGAATGGCAACTGATTAAAATAATGAGTCAGGCCTAAAGGGAATCTCATGAAAACGGCATCTGTTTGGGTTCACCTGGTGTCTTTAACTTTGATCTCAACCATGTAAATTGCTAAGTTCATAAGTGCAGTGAATGCAGATTCAGAAAATAGTGACATAACAAGATTATTATATCACAGTAATGCAATGCAAATATGGAAAGATAAAGTCACTATCATGTCAGCAGACCGTAGGGCTGCTCTCTCATTAGAGAGAGATGACTGGTCATGTGATAGACTTGAGGATCACCACATCTCAGGATGGAAAGGGGAGAGGTTGAAAAGGAGAGTTCTTCATGCTAATCTTAACCAGTGTGGGAATTGAACCCATGCTACTGGCATCACTCTGCATGGCAAACTAACCATTCAGTTAGCTGACCATCAGAGTAAAGCCGCTATATTTCTTGTGGACCATAGGGTTGTTTTCTCATTAGAAAGAGGCGACACATTTTGGTTTAACCTGAATGTGACCATGCCTCATATGCTGGCAGAGGTTGAGAGGAGAGGGCTTCACGATTCAGGATTTGAACCTATGCTGAAGGCGTTACTCGGCATTGAAAACCAGCCATCCACCCAACTGAGCTAACTGACAGCCGTGATTCCAAATATGAAAGGCTTCCATGAATGACATTAGTTAATAAGCTAGCAGTAAAAAACAGCACGTGGAAATGGCATTCTTATCACTATGTGAAGATGTAAAGGGTTAGACAGATGAGGTGCACCATGAGGATGAATCCTACCACATACACCACCAGGTACCTTGTTACTCTTGCACAGAACAGCTTTTGTAACTTTCTTTCAAGCAGAACCACGTGATGGTACTTAAAGGTGGGATCAAAAGATATAAATTTGAATCATCTTTAAGGGTAGTGTGCATTTCATCTGCTTACCAACCAATCAGCACCCTGTCTCTCACGCAGTTTAATTGTACCCTTTTGAGATTAGCTGTTCTTGAGATTCTTGAGATAGTATGAGACAAATCTTCAACACATGTTGTGTCAGCAATAATCCTGCATTCCCTAATCCCCACAAATGCATATCTAGTTTATCTTTAAATGATTTCCACCGTCTACACAGCCATTTCCTGTAGTTTTATATTCTTATCGTCCTGAAAATAATAAAATTTGACTTTTGTTGACCTCTAATACTGATGACCTCTAATTTTGCTCTTTACCCTACAAGTGAAGATAATCTGTCTCAATCTCTGCATCTCTCTGAATAAAATTTCCTAGGTTTAAAGACCTCTATTAGGCCACCCGTCAGACCCGACATTTCGACAAAAAGTTTGTTCAATCTTTGTGAATCATTTTTCACCCTCTCTGGTGCCTCGGAATGCTTTTCATAATATGGTGACCAGAATTGTACATGCATAAAAATATGATCTGATCATGATTTAATGCAAGTTTAGCATTTCCTTTTACAATTCTACCCTTCAAGAAATAAACCCTAGTGTTTGTTTATAGCCTTGTCAAGTGGTGTTACTGCTTTTAGTGAGTAATGTATTTGTGTTTCCAGATTCCATTGCTTCTGTATTTCTGTATGATTCTTATCTTTCTGGTGATATGTGACCTTGTAATTTTCTATCTAAAATGTTAAATGTTAAAACCTCACATTTATTTGTGTTGAAATTCCTGGTTAATTACCAGCCATTTTACAGGTTCATTAGAATCCTTTTCTGATTTGTTGCAGTCCTCCTTGAAATGGATGATATTTCGCCAATCACACTTCCCACCACCTCCCATTTGGTGTTGTCTACACATTTGTGAATTGATTTCATTTCATATGAATTTTGAACATTGTTCCCACTCCTTAACCACGTGGAGCTAAGCCTACCCCTGTCATTATCTATAGATTTTTTCACCTCTGACGCTCTGAATAGTTATCCGTCGCCCCTACTCTTCTTCCACCTTGCAACCAGCCAACTATCCATTCTGCCTCTTCATGCTCTGATCTTATTCATGAATGTGGAACTTGCTATCTTGCAAGGTGGTTAAAGCAACTGGTGCAGTTGCATTTATGGAGAAGCTAGATAAGCACATGAAGGAGAAGGGAATAGAGGATTGCAGTGACAAAGTTAGTTGAGGAAAGATGAAAGGAAGCTCAAGTAGAGCATAAACTCCAGACTTGACAGGCAGGGCAAAAAAATTCCTGTGCTATTTTTTTCAGTTTAAACATATATAACATTTCCAGCTACATTCAATTATTAGGGGTCACGATTTCAAGGTGAGAGAGGAGATGTTTAAGGGAGAGATGCATGAAAAGCTCTTTATGCAGAGGGTGGTGGGTGCCTGGAACGTGTTGCCAGCGGAGGTGGTAGAGGCAGGCATGACAATGTCATTTAAGATGTATCTAGACAGTTACATGAATGAGCAAGAAGCCATAGGATACAGATCTTTGGAAAATAGGTGACAGGTTTAGATAGAGCATCTGGATTGCTGCAGGCTTGGAGGGCTGAAGGTCCTGTTCCTGTGCTGTAATTTTCTTTGTTCTTTGTTCTTAATAGTTACCACCACTTCGTAAATCTTTGCCTTTCTCTGTGGTGTGGCTGTTCTGGATAAAAGTACCCAAAAATTCCTCTCCCTCCCAAGTGTTTCTGATTCACAGTCTAGTTCAATAATTCTGGACCAGAGTGACCAAAGGCAAAAGTATTTCCTGCAAATATTGGAGTCAAGGACTATCAATATCAGATCATGTTCTTTGACTGCAGATTCAACACACAAACTGTCCTGCCATCTCTCTAGTTTTTTTATTTATTTGTTAAACCATAATCTACTTCAGAATTAGGTATGTAGCTTTTGTTTGTAAAAAAAAGAAATTTTACTCACCTAATTTACTCACCCTTGGATCTCTTCCTTCACACTCTCAATAGCATGTCTCAGCTGTCTTAGGCTTCTACATTCTGCCACACATAACGTCGCTTTTGCACATATACTCAGTTTGTTTTCCTCTCCTCCTTCTGCCGCGCTTCTGTTTAAACACTCTTAGCCACACCCTTGGTATTTGGCGCTGTCTTGATACTTTGGGCTATTGAGATCAAAGGCACTAAGACAGCAACCTGAAAAATCTGTAACCCACCAATCCACTCATTCTTCAGTATTGATGTAATTGTTTAGCTTTTTCAGCATTTGGCGTTCAGCTCAAGTTCTGACACTGACTTATTTCTTTCACTGCCTCTTCCATCTGTCATCCTCACATAGTTTCCCCTCATTTTTGCTGCTTCAACTCTTGATGATTAATGCTAGTCTTAGAATCAAAGAAATTTACAGTACAGAAGGAGGTAGTTCAGCGCAACATGCCATCTCTCTTTGAAAGAGCTGCCGTCCTGAATCCTGCACTCTCACTTTGGTCCATAACCCAGTAAATTCCTCAATCTATAATACCTTTAAAAAGGCCAATACCTCATTAAAATTATATGTGAACTTAACTCCCATTAGCTTTTCAGGCAGAGCTTTCCAAACCCCAACACCTTTAAGTGAAAATATTTCTCCTCTCTTTTAATCTTTGGTCAATGATTTTAAATTCACTAATTCTGGTTAGGACAGTAGCACTTCCTAGGCCACCATTCATGTTTTCCGATCTATTCCTGACATTTTCAATCTCCTTATTCATACCCCACTTCCAGGCAAATCTCCTCTGTACCCTTTCTAAGGCCATTACATCTCTTGCTGAATTGTGGTATAACAATAAAAGATGTAAGAATGAAACAGGCCCCAGAATAGGTGATACTTCCACAGTGGCCTGCTCGTATTTTCTACTTGAATGTACCAATCCTAGATCAGAGCTATGCGTTTTATTACTATGGACATATATCCTCTCATCACCCCATCTTGGTGCTGGGCAAGCACAAATGTATACCTGAAACATTTACTCAGTCCACTACTACTGCCTTAGTTACTGTATGTAGCATCAACAAGATTTACTAAGAGCAACGGCCTTAGGCATCTTTTACATCAGCTCTCAAACACACAATTTTTATTACTTGAAGCTCAAAGAACAGGTGTTTGAATATCTCAAACTGCACATCACCCCAGCTTTTTAATATATAATTTTACCTCCTTCATTGCTGAGTCAAATTCTCTGTCAAGCAGTATTATTGGAAGAATGAAGGACTTGCATTTATATCAATTCTTTTTGTGACCACCAGATGTTTCAAAGTGCCTTACAGTCAATGAAGTACTTTTGAAGAATAGATACTGTGTTGATGTTGGAAATGTGGCAGCCAATTTTTACACAGCAAACATCCAGTAACAGCAATAAAAACTAAAAGAACTACATGTGCTATCGGTCAGGAACAAAAACAGCTGCTGGAAAAGCTCAGCAGGTCTGGCAGCATCTGTGAAGAGAAATCAGAGTTAACATTTTGGGTTCCTAGGAAGGGTCACTGGCCCCAAAACGTTGACTCTGATTTCTCCTCACAGGTGCTGCCAGACCTGCTGAGCTTTCCTAGTGACTTCTGTTTTTGTCCCGGAAACAGCAATTTGATAATGGCAAGGGAATCTGGTTTATGATGTTGGATGAGGATAAACATCAACCCTGGCTCCAGAGGTAGCTCCTTTCTCATCATTGAAATAATGAATTCCACCATTATCACTGTAAACAAGGTGGAGTTGATCTGTCTTGATTGCAGCTGAAGGCTAAGAAGACTGACTCCAATGCTCAGGATTCTTTTAGAGCCTTAGATGTCGAAAGCAGACCACGTTTGTAAAATTGGAACTAACTCCCAGTAGCACCAATTAAAAAGAAACAGCGGGATTTCCTGTTAATCTACTGAAGCCAATTACTTTTGGTCAGCAACCAAGTGGCTTGTTGCCACTTACCCTGACTTAACCTAGTACAAACAGAAAGCAGAGAAGATTAGGTTCGAGCTTGGCACAATGAAAAGTTTACTTCCTATCCAGCAGTGTTTACTGTAAGTTTTCACTTTGGGTAAGAACAAAATTTATTTCTCTTGAGCATTGCCTTTGACTTTAATTCCCATACATGAGAAACAGGTGTAGAATTAAATGTACTGTGCACTTAGTGTTATACTGTTAACTGGTGAGTCACTTTCTGTGCAATTATAACATTGACCTTCTGTATTACTTTTCATGTCACATCACAAGAGTGATGTCAAACTGATTTGACAGGAAATCACATCAGGGAAAGGTCTGGTTGAAGAGCTAGTTTTGCATAGTATCTTAACAATGGAGAAAGAGGTGGAGAGGTTTAGGGAGGGAATTCCGGGGCTTAGGGCTTAGGCAGTTGAAAATGCAGTCGTTAACAGTGTGGAAAATAACTGCAATGATGAGTGAGCGGTTGTAATTCGAGAAGCATAGAGATCTTAGAAGGATGGTTAGCTGGAAAAAAAAACACATTGGAGCTTGGCTAAGAGCGTTGATTTCCAATACTTTGTCAAAACAGCTGAACCCCGACTTTATTGATACCTTTGGCTCTCTGATCTCTACTATCAATTTATCAGGTGTTTATTTACATGGATCAAGAGATTTCAATGATTGATGAGTAAGTGTCTAGATGACTGAAACCTTTGTTTATTTATTAAACATTGTGGAAAGTTATCAATAAATGACTGGGTTGTTCTAAGCATTTTTTGATGCATCCTACTGTCACTGTAGTGTTACTTTCCATACGGTGTGTCATGAGTTAATGGGCACAGAAGTGACATGCTGACCTATCCTGGCATGGGTGGCATGAGAAGCAATGGGGCTTGGGTGGAGGTACATATCCTGGTTTGGAGTGCATGATGAGCACCTTTTGACCTTGTCTTTCAAAAGGCTTTGTCCTGCAAACTTTGGTTCACAACACCCTTAAGGTGCTGTGAACCACAACTCTTCTAAAAATTTGGCTACGCTCAATGAAGATTGCGAAGGGTTAAACACACTGTTTCCACAATGGAGTCAGCCATGTCCAAAGTGCCAAATGTGGGCTTGTGCCCAAAGCAGTGCACACATTAAAAAGTACCCCCCCCCCCCCCCCCAGAATTGCATCAGCATTCTGGATTTAGGACCCACCCAGCATTTTAAAGACTACTGAATCACCCTGACTTGGAGAAAATCTGTGCATCTTTCATCCTTTTTCACCCACTCCCAATGTCATTGCATTGCTAACAAACACAGAGAACACTGGAGAAACTCAACAGGCCTGGCTGCATCTGTGGAGAGAAGTAGAATTAACATTTTGAGTCTGGTACATCTTTTCAGATTGGCTCATTAATTAACAAAACCTCCCAAGAGTATTGGACTGCCTCGGTGATTAGTGAGCTCACTGTTACTGAAGCAACTGTCTTTGATACTTCGAGTGTTGCTGTGGTGGGGCATTGCTGGGGGTGGTACGGTACTGTGGGTGGGGAACAACTCCTGGTACTCGTATCCATAAAACAACCTGGGTGGCTCCAGACCCTCAATAGAAATGGTGTTTATTCCTTATCAGCATGTGTGTCAATATTGCAGCGAAATTCAAGGCAATAGGGAACCTGTGTTCTCCTCCTACCTTCCACAAGGATAGAATGGATCCTCACTAAGTGGACAATGAGTACAAAGAAGACTGCCCGTTCCCTCACCCCTAGTCTGCTACTGCTCCCTTAGTACTTTGTAAGTGGTGAAGCCTGTAATAAAAGGCTGTGTTATGCTAGCAGAACTTCTTCACAAGCATTAAATACAGTTGAAAGGCCACCTTTCGCAAGGAACATCATCCACTTGCAGCTATTAAAAAAAATCCATTCCCTGACATGACTACCCAACAACTGCTTTGAATTTATTTAGCGGCTTTAACGTTGTAGAATGTCACAACATATTTCATAGGCTCTTCAGATTTATAGGATCTTTGAGCACAAAGATAATCATTTCATCCATAAATCTCTTTTAACTCTTTGAAAGAGCTGGTAAATGTGTTCTGCATTTTCCAAAGCCCTGCAATTGTTTTTTTCTTCTTTTCAAGTGCTTATCCGTTCCCTTCAGGAAGTTATTACTGAACCAGCTTCACCACCCTTTCAGAGTATGCATTCCAGATCTTAATAAGTTGCATTAATAAAAATAGTTCTGCTCATCTGGTGCTTTTGCCAATTACCTTAAACATGTTCCTTCTGGGTACTGACCACCTCCCCCCTACAGTGTAAATAGTTTCTCCCTATCAAAATACTCCAAAGTGTTATCAGACAAGATTTTGACACCGAGCCACATACGACATCTGGTGATTAAATGTACAGCATATGATTGAGCCAGCCCAACGTAGGCAAAATTCAGGTTATTAAATTAGGAGACAGGTCATAGTTCCTGTATTAAGTGCCAGAAAACTACCTTTCCAACCTGCAGTTGAGATTACTTTGTCATATTGCTCCCTTTGGGGGTAGAATCCAGGGCAGATTGTGGTGAAGGTTCGTAATGTTATTATTGTTTGAGAGCGAAAGTTCTAAATTGAAAATCCCATGTATAGCTTTATGTTGAAATTATGTTTTATTTTGTGTTTTAAGAAAGGGCAGACCTGGTCCCCTTTTCAGATTTGTTCTGCAGGTGGTATGGGATATCTGGACATTGTTTACATGTGAGGATTTTATATACTTGAATCTGAATGATTCAAGGTATTAGGAAATAATGGATAGAAAAGAGGAAAAATGCTGTTACTGAGCAGTAGTCCATAAAACACAAAGTCAGAACAATCTAGAAGAATGGATGCAGTCTGCAGGTTCATTCAGAGCAAAGAGATCTCTAACAGTGAAGGTGGTGTTTGTTTAGAAGTCTCCAAAGCAGTCAGGGCTTAGGGAGAAGTCCTGAGTTGCTTAGAAGAAATCTTTCCAGGAGAACTGGAGACTTTGGACCATTCTGACTTACCCAGATAGTTACCCAGAAAATGTTATACAGTAAAGTCCTTGTTCAGCCCCTGGATAGCTATATAACAGCTTTCCAAACTCCCGTTTTTCTACATTAAAACAAAATGAAGAACTCTGGATGCTGAAGATCTTAAACAACAACAAAAATTGTTGGTGAAATTCAGCAGGTCTAGCAGCATCAGTGGAGAGAAAGCAGAGTTAACATTTCGAGTCCCGTGACCCTTCTTCTGAGAAGCTACAAAGAAGGGCCAATACTCCAGTTTACAACTTTCCTCCTGGTCTCACCCACCTCGCCCATCTCAGCAGGACTGGCAAGAATCTATCTATTGTTCTGAATCCAGCTTAGATGTAATTCAACAACACAACCTATAAAGGAGTAGGAATTGCTGAGAGGAAGTCCTGAATTATGGATGTGTTTTGCAAAGTGATGGTAGCAAAAGCTGACTGTTTAACCATCATGTTAGCCCTAAACTCCAACCAATGGAAACCCCTGGGAAAGGACTTACTATTTGCTGGCACACAGTCTAAGTATCAGTCAACTATCACATAGTAAAGCATAATATTTAATCTATAAACAAATATTTATATTCAGAGTAGCCACAGGTCAAACAATAGCATTTTCCATTTTCTGTCACTGAGTTTGAAATATGATGGCCAGGCAGCTAAACAATGAGGGTGTATGACAGGTGTGTTCTCATGACATCTGGTTGGAAAATGTGCTGTGGCTACAGGTACCAGTACGGTGTGTGTGCGCCGCATGCGCTGGGGGAGAAACCATAGAGATGGATATTTTGTGCAGACGATGTTAACCATCGTTTACTTTATATAGTACTGAGTTATCAGGTTATAGGTTTGGTCCCAGTCCAGGCCTTGAGCACAATAACCAGGGCTGTGGGCCTCTACGATTCTGTGACTTAATCCTCGTATTCTGTTTCTGCATCCAGCTTAATGTTTGTGTTAAAAAAACACATAGGTAGACTTATGAGTATGCTTTGTGCTAACTTAAGTTATTGGGTGAAACATTTCACCCCGGAACTGTGATCAACTTTTTGTGCAAAGATATGCCTTTTACTATAGCTGTGGATGTCTTTAATAGCACAGTTACACTGTAAATGGCATATAGGATAACACCATTGTAAGCCTTATATTATCTTGAATTTGGCATGGAAAATACGAGCAATCTATTGGACAAACATTGAAAAATGTGGACCACAGTTGATTTAGTTGACTGAAATTATCCGTGCAAAACGCCCTGGAAGAGAAGTTCATTGTTAACCAATACAATGATTATAAATGCACTGTTCCAGGGAAATATGAAGGCAGGTTGATGACACATTTATAGTAAATGGCAAGTTTCAATTTACAAAATGCAGAACAATATGGCATAGTTTCACATCAGGCCAACAGATGTGCAATGTTTCTAGTTTCTGATGCCGATTACATATGTGACTTTTTAGTCTTCTGAATAATATTAAAACAAAATGACAAAACAGATTGAGAGTAAGCCAAGTGGTTAGGCTACTGTGGATGAAATTTTACACATAAAGTGGTGGAGAAGTAAATATTGGCCTGGTGTATGAAAACTAGGAATGTGGTAAAGACAAAATGTTAGAACCAAGCAGGGACAACTATCTTCCCCATCACCTAGCTTGCCACTGGCTTAGAGTCTTCCCCCAGCACACACACGTACACACACAGTTTCCAGCCAGACGTCATGAGAACACACCTGTCATACATCCTCATTGTTTAGCTGCCTGGCCATCATATTTCAAACTCAGTGACAGAAAATGGAAAATGCTATTGTTTGACCTGTGACCACACTGGATATAAATATTTGTGACAGTGTAAAGATCATGGATTTTATTATTTTTGTGCTTTAAAAAGCAGTGTTTCCAGGGGAAGCAGCTGGAGAAAGACAACTGAAGCAACATGCTTGCCGTCAGAAATGTAATAAGAATTAATTCAATGACAGTACCTTCGGAACAATTAACTCAACAGCAGATGATGCAGCTTTTCACTAACAGTGTGGAGTCAGTATCTGCTCCCCCACCCTCTCAGGCAGTGTGGCTTCAATTTCTGCTCCCCCACCCTCTCAGGCAGCACCTTCCGTATTATTACCACCTTCTGTGTAAAATTAATTTCCTCCAATCCTCTCTAAACCACTTACCCCTCACCTTAAACTTATACTCTCTGGTCTTCAAGCATGCCTGTCATGAGAAAAAGCTTCTCATGATCTACCCTATATATGCCCTCATAATTATGTATGCCTCAATCAGGATGCTCTCCCGCCCCTCCCTGACCCCAACCTTCCCTGCTCCAGGGAAAACAAATTCAGCCTATCTAGTCTCTCCTCGTAACTGAGACTTTTCATCCCAGGCAACATCCTGATTAATGTCCTCTGCACCCTCTTCAGTGTAATCACAGCCTTCTGATAGTGTGGCAACCAGAACTACACATATTATTCCACCTGTAACCTCACCAATGTTAGTTAAGTTGTAATAAGACCGCCCTGCTTCTAAATTCTACACCCCTGCTAATGAAGGAAAGCATCCCATATACCTTCTTCATTATCCAATCTGCCTGTGTTGATACCTTCAGGAACCAATAGACTTGTATACCCAGGTCCCTTTGATCCTCAGTTCCCTTAAGAGACTACCATTCAATGTGTACATACTTCCCTTATTAGACTTCCCAAAACACATCACCTCACATTTATTAGGATTTAAATTCGATCTGCCATTGCTCTTCCCAATTTACTAGTTGATTAATTTCAGATTGTAGCCTGAGACATCCTCCTCATTACCAACAGCACCACCATTTTTTGTGCCATCTCCAAACTTACTATGTTTTACAATCAAATCCATGTTGTTGATATACATAAACTGCAAAGGTCCCAGCACCCAACCCTGAGGACGTGACTGGTCATAGGCTTTCCTCAGAAAACAACCCTCCACCATCACCCTTTGCCTCCTATTTGTAAGCCAGTTTTGGATCCAATATGCCAACTTGCCTTGGACCCCATGGGCTCCCACCTTTCGGACCAGTTTTCCATATGAGACCTTGGCAAAGACCTTACTGAAGTCCATGTAAACAATATCGACCGCACTGCCCTTGTCGATATATTTAGACATCCTTTCAAAATCTCAATTAAATTAGTCAAATAGGATATCCCTCCGTCAAATCTGTGCTGGCTATCCCTGATCAATCCTGCCTTTCCAAGTGTGGATTAATCCTATCCTTAAGAATTTCTTCCAATAATTTCCTTACAACTGATGTCAGACTAATTGATCTATAAGTACCTGGCCTATACATACTGCCCTTCCTGAACAAAGGAACCACATGACCTATCCTTCAATAATCTGGCACTTCCTTGTTGCCAGCAAGATATTAAACATATCTTCCAGGACCCCAGCAATTCCCTCCCTTGCATCCACAGCAGCGTGGGTTACATCTCCTCAGGATCCAGACATTTATAGACCTTCATGCCGTTAACAACATGTTTGGATTGGTTAAGCAGATGGTCTAAAAGTCTTGTTGATAGAACGCTTGAGTTGCCTCTGGAGGAATATCAGGTGCTGGCAGCATCCCTAAATAATATGAATGAGAACTCAAAGCTCTGCAGTTGTTATACATAGCCTCAAAATGAAGCATGGATTCGGCAGAGCACAGCAAGGGATGCCTCACAATGTACACCTGCCCCTCAGGTGCTAAAGGTGAAATTGCCTATTTGTTGAGATCATTTTAAATTTCAAGAGCTCAATAGATAATAAGTGTCTCGAACGAGGTGTTCAAACTGAAAGCTCGCCTATGCAATATTTAGGTGGTTACACTGATTCAGACAGGAAGCAGATGTTCTAAAAACGTAGAACTCATTGAGGAAAATACAATGGGGGAGGATTATTCCTAAAACAGGATCTATCAATGTATTTGATCCTATTCATCAGCTTTCTTGCTCTGCTGTAACCGTAAACTAGCCCTAAATCGAAATCACAAGTGACATTCCCTGTGATTATAAGCAAGGTATAAATTCCCTCTCCATCCATCTTGATCTGGAATCAACCTTTGACTTGGTAGAGCGGAACTTCCCTTGTTTGGATCCACCCTTACTGCCCAGTATTAATTGAAGCATCCCTGGCATAACACCCACAGTCGCAACATTTACAAGATGAGCTGCAGCAACTCATCAAGCCTCCTTACACCTGCAGCAAGACATCTTTACTCTTGCACTCCTGCACTTAAATCGCCTTCTCAATTGCTTGCAGCTCCTGCATGCCAACATATAGTGACTGATGAACAAGGACAACCAGGTCTCTTAGGCATGTGCACTTCCTACCAGTTAAGAAATATTCAGCCTGTTTTTTTCTACCAAAGTGAATAGCTTCAGATTCATTTACATTTTATTTAATCAACTGTGTTCTAACTCATTCATTTAGCCTGTTCAATTCCTCTTGAAGCCTCCTTACAGCCTCCTCACAACTATGTTCTCACTTGCAAAAACAGAAGTTGCTGGAAGAGCTCGGCGGGTCTAGCAGCATCTGTCAAGGAAAAATCGGAGTTAACATTTTGGGTCCAATGACCCTTACTCAGAAGATATTGTTTTTGTTATGTTCTCATTTAGTTTGGTGTCATCAGCAAGTTTGGAAATATTATAATGGTTTCCACATCCAAGACATTTCTGTAGGTTATGAATAGCTGTGGATCCTTGTAGTGCCCATGGATAACAGTCTACCATGCTAAGAATATTCTGTTTATTCCTACTCTCTACTTTCTGTCTGTTAATCTGTTATGAAGTCATAGTAATATATTTCTTTTGACTTATTATTGGTCATATATCTAGGTACAGTGAAAAGTTTTATTTTGCATGCAGTACAGGCAGAGAAGGTGCACTAAGAGTGAGATCAACATTTAAATTTGAAAGTTGAGAGGCCTGCTCAGAAGCTTGATATCAATGGAGAACAAGCTGTTCTTGAATCTGTTAGTAGTTGTGTTTTAAGCTTTTCTATCTTCTGCTCAACAGAAGAGGTTGGAAGAGTTTATAACTGGGGTAGGAGGATCTTTGATGATGTTGGCTACCTTCCCAAGACAGTGAAAAGTATAGATGATGTCAATGGATGGAAGGTTGGTGATGTGTGATGGACTGGGCTGTGTTTACAATTCTCTGTTTCTTATAGTCCTGACCAGAGCTTCCAGTGCTGTGCACTCTAGTTTTATTTACTAACCTCTTACGTGGGACATCATCAAAACCCTTCTGAAAACTGAAATACTCGACATCCACTTGTTCTCCTTTATTTATGCTGCAGATGACATCCTCAAAAAAGCTCCAGGTTTGTCAAGTATCATTTCCCTCCCATTAATCCAATTTGATTTTTGACCAATTTTACCAGCCTTTACTAAATGTTCACTTTTCACATCCTTTATAATTGATTCCAGTATTTTTCTTTCATGCCCAATATGCCTTTAGCACTCCAAACTCCCTCTTCCTCCTTTTTAAAATAGTGGCATTACATTTGCTGCATTCATGATGAATCAAATGGCTTACTTCTGTGCTGTGATCACTTTATGATTCTGTATGTGCAAGTCTGGATGGTGTATAACCTAAAGGACAATTTAAAGATGATGGTCTTCCCCTGAGATTGCTACTGTCATTCTTAAGGGAGGTTCCTCAGGGAGACGGAGCTCACAGGAGAAGTTCAGTTTCCTAGCTGACTATATAAAGTGGAGCTCCTGACGAAGCAGCAATGATTACTACTACAACACACGTTGAGATAATTAACAAAATCTTGCAGAGAATCCTGCTGGTATTGAATCAAGATCGTGTTTGTTCTAACAACGTAATATTTTGAGAATAGGAAAAAAATATATATAAATTAAGTAGAGAATATATAAAGCATCCCGCGTACTTTAAAGTCAATTTGTTTATGGAAGGTAGTTGCTGTTGTGCAAAGACAGCATTGGACTTGACTCCCAACTGGGTCCCATTTTCAAAATTCCAGTTTTCCCAAATTCTAGACCAGGCAAGATGCATGATTTGAACAAGTCATTGTTATTGTAGCTGTTTTACAACCTGAAAAAAAATTGTCCCAAGATTTTTCTTTTCAAAAGTTGTACATTATTGTAATGTGCAGCGGTATCTAACCCTCCCCTCAACCATATGCTGCTGCATTGCAAGATTTCAAACTTCATTGCTTATTTCACATCAAATTATAAAGTATAATTCAGAGTGTCCTAAAAATAATAATTTCACTCAGGTTTTTAATCACTCTGTCATCAGTTTACCAGATTATGCACTATTTCAAAAGTTCTTAACTGGCTGGGAAATTTTTTTTGGAACATCCCGAGGTGCAAATTAGCTTTATGCTTCTTTAGAAAATTCTGAATACGTAATTCCACAACGCTGCCATTTTGGCACAGAGGAGTTATGTACAACAATACAGCACTGGGCCTAAACCAGTCACAAAGATTTCTACATTTGTGACTTGGTTGTTCTTATATCAAAGATAACATGTACATGATATTATTTAAGGGCAATTATTAACAAGCAATGGCCTAATGGCAAATGGCTCAACCCAAAATCCAAAACAAAATAGCCCTTTGTAAGAATTTGAATAGTTGAGTTGATGGAGTGACATTTCCCACTGATCCTGTGCAGTTAGTCTCAGCCATGAGAAGGCTATGGCACAATAGCCTCCCTGAAGCACAGAGTTAGAGAGAAAACGATAAGGAAAAAGAAATAAAAGCTGCAGAAACTCAGCAGGTCTGGCAGAATGTGTGGAGAGAGATACAGTTAATGTTTAAAATCCAATTAGTTTGCAGGTGATAGGAAAATTGGTTATGTGATCAATAGCGAGGAGAAAAGCCTGGCAGAATGGACCAGTCACATGAAATCTAATCCTGAAAAATGTGAGTGATGCATCTTGGGAGAACTAGTGAAGTAAGGTAAAGACTTAATGGTAGGACCCCAAGAAACACAGATCAGAGGGACCATGATGTGCATGACCAAAGGTCATTGAAGGCAGGGACTAGGGAGATAAGATGGTTATGAAGGTAAATGGGATACTTGACTTCATTCGGCAAGGCATTGAATTCAAAAGCAAAAAGGTTATGATGGAGCGGTACATAACATTAGTTAGGCCACAGATGAAGTAACGCGTGCAGTTCTGATCACCACTCAACAGGAAGAATGTAATAGCACTAGAGAAGGTGCAGAGGAGATTCACCAGGATGTTGCCTGGGCTGGAGTGATTCAGCAACGCAGAGAGACCGGATAGGCTGGGGTGGTTTTATTCAGAGCAGAAGAAGCTGAGGAAGAATCTGACTGAGGTGTACATAGACCTGAGGGGCATAGACAGAGAGAAACAATCCTGTTTAGTAGAGTGGTCAGTAACCTGGGAACATCGTTTTAAGGTAATGAGCAGGATGTTTGGAAGGGATTTGTGGAAAATGTTTTCTACCCAGATGGGTTTTAGGTATCTGGAACTCACTGACTGTGAGGTGGAGGCAGGAATCCTCATGACATTTAAGAAACATTGAAATTAACACTTGAAATTCCAGAGATTACAAGACTCCAGGTAAAAGCTGGAAAAGGGATTAGAACAGATGGATGCTTGATGACTGGTGTGAACATGATTGGCTGAAAGGCCTCTTTCCATACTGTTAAAAGCCATATGACTCTTCTTCAGAGCTCTGAGTGGGAAGAGTCATATTGGATTTAAAATGTAACTCTGTTTCTATCTCCATAGATGCTACCAGACTGCTGAGTTTCTCCAACGCTTTGTTTTTATTTCAGAGCTCCAGCATCTGCAGTATTTTTTATTTGATAAGATAATACAACCTTGCTTTTATATTGTGCTGTTCACATGTCTCAAACCACTTCACAGCCAATTAAGCCCTTTTGAAATATAGTCACTGTAATGAAACACAGTGGCCAATTTATCCACAGCAAACCCGCACAAACAGCCATGTAACCACGACCAGATAATTTGTTTCTGTGATGTCAGTTGAGGGAGAAACATTGACCAAGACAAGGATAAGTCCCCAACTTTTCTTTACAGATACTTTACAGCCACCCAGAAAGGGAGAGCTTGCAGGTTCCCCTCCTAGCCACACACCATTCCGATCTGGACTTCATCTCCTGTCCTTCACTAGGTCCCCTCCCTAATATCGCTGTGGGGGGGGGGGGGGGGGGGGGGGGGGGCGGCGCCTACATCATATGCTTTAACGACTCACGAATCTCGCTTAGCACATCTTCTAAGGGCAATTAAGTATGGGCAACACGTGTTGACCCAGCCACTGACACCCACATCCCATGAAAGAATGCAGTACACAGGCTGTTGTTTTAACATTTCATCTATTGGATGTCACTGCCAACTGCGCAGGACTTCCTCAGTTCTACCCTGGAGTTCAAGGTGTGAATTTTTGTGATCAAGCCCTGAAATGGGACTGAAAATGGGTGACTCAGAAACAAGCACCAGCTGAACTGTGACTAAGCTTGAAGAAAATCATTGCTGAGAAATACTAACTGTGCTTCCCTTTTCACAGATGCTCCCAGAACTACCAAACCTTAAAAGGAATCAAGTGATCTGACACGACCTCCTGCTCACAGTTCCCTAATCTATGTTTTCTTTTTATTCAGATTGAATTTGGGGGGGGCAATGGCCTAGTGGTATATTGTTGCTTGACTATTAATCAAGAAACTCAGCTAATGTTCTAGAATAACAAGGTGTAGAGCTGGATGAACACAGCAGGCCAAGCAGCATCAGAGGAACAGGAAAGCTGATGTTTCGATCCTAGACCCTTCTTCAGAAATGGGGGAGGGGAAGGGAGTTCTGAAATAAATAGGGAGAGAGGGGGAGGCGAGTGGAAGATGGATAGAGAAGAAAGTAGGTGGAGAGGAGACGGATTAGTCTAAGAGGCGTGGATGGAGCCAGTAAAGGTGAGTGTAGGTGGGGAGGTAGGGAAGAGATAGATCAGTCCAGGGAGGACGGACAGGTCAAAGGGGCGGGATGAGGTTAGTAGGTAGGAGATAGGGTGGGGCTTGAGGAGGGGATAGGTGGGAGGAAGGACAGGTTAGGGAGGTGGGGATGAGCTGGGCTGGTTTTGGGATGCGATTGGGGGAGGGGAGATTTTGAAGCTTGTGAAGCCCACATTGCTACCATTGAGCTGCAGGGTTCCCAAGCGGAATATGAGTTGCTGTTCCTGCAACCATTGGGTAGCATCGTTGTGGCACTGCAGGAGGCCCAGGATGGGCATGTCATCTGAGAAATGGGATGGGGAGTTGAAATGGTTCGCGACTGGAAGGTGCAGTTGTTTAGTGCGAACTGAGGTTGGGTGTTCCGCAAAGCGGTCCCCAAGCCTCCACTTGGTTTCCCCGATGTAGAGGAGGCCACAATGGGAACAGCGAATGTAGTATACCACATTGGCAGATGTGCAGGTCAACATCTGCTTGATGTGGAAAGTCTTCTTGGGGCCTGGGATGGGGATGGGGGTGAGGGGGGAGGTGGAGGGGCAGGTGTAGCGCTTCCTGTTCTAGGATCCTAGGTTCAAATCCTGCCATGGCTGGTGGTGGAATTTGAATTCAAAATCTGGAATTAAGAATCGCATGATAACCATGAATTGATTGTCGATTATTGGGGAAATCCCACTTGAATTTACTCATTTCCTTTTAGGGAAGGAAACCTGTCATCCTTACCTGGTCTCGCCTACATGTACCTCCAGACCCACAGCAATGCGGCTGACCCTTAACTGCCCTCTGGGCAATTAGCGATGGGCAGTAAATGTTGGCCATGCTAAAGATGCCCTTATCCTGTGACTGAACAATATAAAACAATAAGAATAATTTTAACAAGTGCAAAGAAGAAGCTATTTGAGGTGTTCCATAAAAACTGTTTAACTTTGTACAACATTTTATTTTTAGTGGTGGGGTGTAAGCAGAAAACTATGTCTTCAAATAAATAGGTTTTTCCATACCAGCATACTGCATTTAACTAATCATGCAGTTTACAGAATTACAGACTCGTGAGAAAGGATTTAAAAAATCTGTCATTGATTGATGTTGGTTTCGGATCATTTGATTGCTTAACCCCTGTGTCACCAGCTTCTACAGCTTGAACACTTCAACTGTTAACCAGGTTAAAAGAAGCTGTCTGCCTACTCTGAATGTGCAACAGAATTCTGAAAACCATGACTCAATTTTTCGCCGAGACTTCAGCAGACTGTAAAAGTGCCTACTCATGTCTATTATCCAGGGTTTTCCCCACAATTGGTGGTTAATCAGGAGACCCCCCCCCCCCACCATCCCGTAGTGTCCAGGGATGTGTGGGTTAGGTGGCTTAACCATGGCAAACGCAGGGCTACAGGGATTGGGTAAGATGGTGGGTCTGGGTGGGATGCTGTTCAGAGGGTTGATGTGGACTCAATGGGCTGAATGGCCTGCTTCCACACTGTAAGGATTCTATGATTCAGTGATCCCTGAGAGGGCCAAAGAGGTTTGCTGCTCGTCTAAAAGACAAGAGTGCTGCGTCCCTTGGTATTGCAAACTGATTGATTTATTGTTGTCACATACTGAGATCCCGTGAAAAGTTGTTCCTTGTGCTATTCAGCCCATACCATTCCAAGTGTTTCAGGGTAGCAGAACAGAGTGCAGAATACAGTGTCACAGCCACAGAGAGGGTACAGAGAGAGAGCTCAGAATTAACATTTGAGAAGTCTGTTCAAAAGTCTGCTAACAGTGGGGAAGAAGCATCTCTTGAATCTGTTGGTATATCTATTCAAACTTTTATATCTTCTGCTCAATGGAAGAGATTAGAACCAGGGTGGAGGGGTCTTTAATTATGTTGGTTGCTTTCCTGAGGCAGCAGGAAGTATAAATGCAGTCAATGGATGGAAGACTGGTTTGCATGATGGACTGAGCTGTGATCACGACTCTGTGCAGTTTCTTGAGGTCTTGGAAAGTGCAGTTGCCATACCATGCTGTGAAGCATCCTATCTGGATACATTCTATAGTACATCAATAAAAAGAATTCTAAGAGCCCCTGTGGGCGTACTGAATTTCCTTAGCCTTCTAAGCAAGTAGAAACATTGTTGTGCTTCCTCGACCACCACTTCAGCATTGGTGGACCAGGACAGATTGTTGGTGATCAACACTCACAGGAAATTGACCGTCTCGCCCATCTTGGAGTTTGGAGATGAGTTTGTTTGGAATTATGATATTGAAGGTGGAACCGTAGTCAATACGTAGGAGACTGACAAAGTATCTTTGTTATCCAGAAGTCAGGCCATGGTGTCTGCCATGGACCTGTTGTGTTGGGCAGCGATTTGCAGAGAATCAAGGCAGTTTGATAAGTTGGAGTTGACGTGAGACATGACGATAGCACAGGAGGTGTTGGTTAGGAGGCAGACCCCACCACCTATTGCCTTGCCCAAGGACAATGAGCAGTCCATTCAGTGAATTGAGAAACCCTCAGATTCTAAGGCATAATTAGGTGAAGCATGATTTAGCCGTATCTCTGTAAAACAGAGCAAGCAGCAGTCTCTCAATTGCTTTTCAAGTTGAGTCTAACTTTAAGTTCATCCATTTTGTTGTCAATTGCTTGGGTATTTGCCAGAAATATCCTTGGGCGGGGGAACTTGAAACCCAAAGTTTCAGTCTCACCTGAAGCCCAGAGTGTCTCTCACATTTC